>NW_027094092.1:11858514-12458514 GCF_029207755.1 Chamaea fasciata
GTAAAACTCTCTTTAAAAACTTTAATCACTTCCTTTCAGTCAGGGCTAGATTTCTTAGGTGTATAAAAGCTTTAAAGTGGGACCCACCAAGAAATTTGCTCCAAACTCCACAGCTGTCCTTAATGCTTCTTTGTACCTCTTGATAAGTAAAGGGTTTCTTAGTTGGAAAGAGTTTTAAAACTATCAGGGAGGGTTGTTGCTGTTGTTTTTTTAGCTCTAATTAAATGAAGGCAGGGAAGCACCAGTTAATAGGCAGCTGGAGGAAATAAGAAATTCTCATTGCTTCTGAGGAGACCTTTTTAAATGGGCAAGAGGGTTAGCAGGTTTTTTTACTGCTTTCTGCTTATCCTGACCAGGTATAGCTCACTAGGCTGAAACTAGACTACCAGACAGAGAAGCAGAAAGTTATCCAAAACTGCTCACTTGTTTAAAAGTAATATATACATTATTGTTAGTCATTCCATGGCATTAGATCCTGCAGCTGCATTTCAGTAAAGTGTTCTTCCATGGGCACGTTCTCTTTCTTGTTCCTTTTTTGGCAGTAGTGTTTCTTTCTAACAGTATTTTAGTGCTTAGATGGCAAGCTAAGTTTTATCCATATAATGTTTAATTTAATAAGGCAAAATGTGATTATTTGGATTAATTAGAGCATGTAAGAACTCCGTGTGTATGCACTTTTGATAGTCACTTTTAAACACGTGCTTGTATCCATTGATTTATAAATATTTGAGGTATATTTATGCAGATTTGATATACTAGCAATGCAAGGCATTATAGATCATTTGCAAAAGTGTTGTAGTGTGAATTCACATTTAGGCAGTGAGCAGCATTCATTAAATGTCCGTGCTTCAGCTGTGTGCTTGCAGGGTGGTATTTTTTCCTGGAAGGCTTAGCTATTAAATCCACTGTAAAATACTGCAGAGTTGTATCTCAGCCTCTTTAAGTGATCACTTGACTCCAGTGACTGTTTGGTATGGAAGCTATAGTCAAAATATGTCTATTTAAAACAGATGTAGTCATTAGGAGGCCCTCCAAACTGTGCTTCTCAGCTTCTCCTAAGTCAAACTTCTTCTAGGTCAAACCATCTCCTAGTCAGGTACAGAGATGGTTGATTATCCCCGTTTCCCCACGTCCAGTGTAACCACACTGCTGCATTGACAAGGGGCTAGTGCCATAAAAATAGGGCTCATTCCTTAGTTATCAGACAAATTTGTTGCCATTCATGCTCCTCATTCTGTCTCACTCGTGCTATTTAAATGTGGGGCTAAAATTAAGTATTAGTCCTTGCTTGTCAGTAGGCACGGTAGGGAATTTTACTGCCCCGAATGCTGCCCGGGGTTAGCTTTGGATGGCTACTTGTTGCACCAGATTGCAACAGTCGGGTCAGAATGCCACAGGGACAGTCCTTGGGGCCTCTGTGATCCCAGAGAAACTGAATGCCAGTGCCCAGGGTGAATTTAACCACGAGGTGATGAGCAGGAGGAGTGGGCTGCAATAATCTTCTGCGAGAGAGAGAGAGAGAGAGAGAGAAAGAGCAGAGCCTGAGCAGGGCCTTGCCAGCAACAGAAAAGATTGCTTTCCAGACTGCCCCAACCATGACCCCAGGATAGGCATTTCTGACTGACCCTGTGCCATGAAGCATTAAAAACGCAACAAAATGATCCACTGGGCTCTCACTTCTTGACCTCCCTGTGAGCACAGAAGCTTTTCTAGCTCTCACTGAGAGAATGATATCATTTCTGTAGTTATCTTTACAGCTTTCAGACTGAGTTTCTCACCTGCTTAAAGAGAGCTGTGGCAACCACTGTCATTTCTTCTGGTTATTTGCTTGTTTTCCTTCCAGTTATTTGCTTGTTTTTCTTGCACTTCTGTTTGCTGATGGGCCAGAATAATGTGAAATTACCCATACAACATTTCAGTTTTCTTTTCCTAATTTGTCATTTTGTTCAGATAGCCAACACTTTCTTTAAGACTAGGGGAGGTGCTGCCATTGTGTACAGAGAGTAGACAGAAAAGGGATAGTTTTCCATGGGGGGAATAGACTTGGTGGTCTACAAGCACAAAATCTCCCAGTCTTTTAGACCCTGTCACAGAAATCACCCCCTTCTCTAAGTGTCTGGCATCACAAGGGAGCAAAGGCAGTAACTGTGGATTTGGATATAGGTCTGGGTAGATTTGAGTTGTCTTCCCAACGCACCTCTGTAGGAAAAGCTCTGCATGATACAAACAGGTGCTGCCACCTGCAAACAGGTGGTTCAGGTGTGTTCCTGGTGCTACAGGCCAGGCTCTGAAGGGCACTCTCCATCACCTAGTGCAGCAAACAGTGTGTCTGGAAGCCAAAGCTACCACTGCAGAAGAGTTTCAGTGGTGAGGCAATTTGGGTTGCATCCCTGTATTGACTCTAGAGTTTGTCAGCATCACCCTGCTGCTTGCATGCTGCCCACATTACAGTTACTCTGTGCTGCTGTAGTGTGGAACATTGTGAACAGCCTCTGGATGCTCTGAAATTAAGGCAGATCATCTTTGCCTCCTAAGAAGCCTCCAGAACCCAGCTGCAGCCATAAAGCTGCTCTCAAATGCAAGCTGGCTGCAGTTCAGAATTGGGGCCAATATTTTTAACAGCATGAAATTTTGTTGTAGGCCCTCTGGAAGAATTCTGTACATGAAACTGGAGCAAAATCCAGACTGAAGTCCCCTGTGTGGAAAAACAGGTGAAAAAAAGGTTTGAGGAGAGGGATGCATCTCTCATATGTATTACAGATAGAGCCTGATGACATTAATTTGGAAGAGGTATATCTTTCTTTCCTGTTGACTTATGTTCACAAATGCATTATAATGTCATGACCTCTTTTGTCTGAGTTGGCATCAGTGAAACATACCAACCATACCAATCTCATCAACATAATCAGAAAATAAGTTGATGTTTTATGCTAGTAATTAAATCCTAAGCTCTACCCACTTTGTAAGGGCCTGAACTTCTGCATCGACTTTCATACTGCCAGTGGTGGCTTTTTGTTTGCATTACAGCAGCCTGAGAGTAAACAAAAGGCAAGATCCAAGATAGGAAGGCAAATTGGTTTTGCAAACATGGCAAAGAAAGTGTGTGAAATCAAATGCCAATATTAATGCAAGACATCTGCTCACTGTTCCAGTTCTGAGTGAAGTAATCCAGTCCTAATTATACACTGCTGTGTCCTCTACCAGCTAAGGAGAATGGTGCAGCCATTCTTAGTAATGGTGTATAAATTTCTTTTTGGATGTGATAGATACATTAGATGCAGGGGAGGCTTTTCATTTTTTGGCTGTCAGTTGCTTTGGGTAGCACAAAGAGAGGGGAGGAGAAAGGTTGCAGCAGGAAAAGATCAAAATCTTCCAAAAAGGACTCTGCTCCTAGAATAAAAATTTTTCCTAGAGAACTTTCCCTGCAGACCTCAATCAATACTATTCTCATCTGAGTGCACATATTATTCATTAAGAAATATTGGCAAGATGTGCACTATAGTGTGTGCCTTCATTAGAGCCTCCACCTGCCTGCTTTTATCAGAACATCTTCCCTAACTTTCATCTTCATTGAACTTGTTTCTGTCTTTGGATTCAGAGAGAAATCTTGTAATTTCACAGGATGGATTTATTTGAAAGCAAACAAACAGACACCAAAATATTCATCTCTTTGGTTTGTGTATGTGTTTTCTCATCTCACATGTTAATGAATCAAGAAGATTATCACCATTAGATTCAGATGGAACTGGATGCTGATGAATTCAAGTGCAAAACACAGCCCGGTGCAGCAGACCCTCCCTGACATGGGAATAGCTGGGATTCCTCCGTTGTGTGTTCAGCTGCCACACCATATCCTTTGTGTGCACCTACAGCTCCTGTGCCAGCAGCCATTTTCCTATGAGGTCAACATTTTTAGATGGTATGTTGTTAGAATGATGTTATGAAGACCTGGCAAATGCCATCCACGCCAAGTAGAGGCAGAGGGAGCCACAAAACATAGGGGCACTGGCAGTGTCTTAGGGTATTGTTATTACAAAGCAACATGAGCCTGATATTGCATTTTATCTTCTCAATTAACGTGTTTCCATCTCCAGCTATTCTGTGTCAATTTTATCTGGTCTCTTCAGTGCAAGTGAAGAAAGAAGCTGTCTTATTGAAGAAGGGCACTGGGATTTTTGGACAATATGTTGTGGTCTAGCTCCATGACTGGGACCCCTGTGTGCTGCTGCAGTTTAAAGAAGAGCTGATAGTAAGGGATTGTGAAAAGGCAGCTCCATGGCTCTGTCTCTGTTCACCCATCTCACATTTGATTAGCCTCTGCTTGACATCAGGCTGGGAGCAATAAGCTCTGATCATAACAGAGTATGTGGCAACAAGCCCGAGAGCTCCATGTGTCACTCTAGAACCAGGCACTGCCTCACTGGATTCCTCCATGGAACAACTGAGGCAGACGTATGGATGCCACATTTGCCTTTCAGGTCTATCTGCTGCACCCACCAAGGTGAGGAATAAAAGGCAGGACTACCTGCAGGAGAACACTGCAGTAGCAATGAACTTTTGAAGTAGAGAAGAATATACAGAAAAGTCAGTTACTGATCCAAATGAAAGCAAGGGACATTATGAAAACACTGTCACTAGAGTTTATTCATAAGTTTGGAGGTGTCTTTTTGTTGGGGTATGCGTGCTAGGGATTCATTTCCACTTACTTTAAAGAAACTCTGCTCAGGCACTGCTGTGTGAAGAGATGGCAGAGTTAGAATCCACGTGTTGGTTTGCTCAGAAAGATTGGGCTAAAGGTACATTCCTGAACTTCTGCTGAACTTCAGTTTGATATGGATTGAAATCTTACATCACTGTTGAGACCTGATGGACCATACAAATGGAAGAACACATCTCACTTGAGCCTGGGAGGGTTTTGAGAGGTAGAAGGAGAAAGGAGGCTTCTAGTGGGAAAGCATCTCCTCTGTTTGTGTTTTTCCTAAGGAAATCCAGCCTGTCCCAGCTCCTTGTCTGGGCCTCCTCTAAAGCTGTTCCCTTGGGTCCTTAGACCTCTCCCTGCCTGTATTGGTGCTGGGGAGACACTGGCAGATTTGCAGCATGTCACACCCAGCCTCACCCCCCAGCAGTCTGCACCCATTCACAAAACCTTCCTGACACCAGTTTCTCATGTCGAAAGAAACTTCATAGATTTCTTTGCAGCTGAGCTGTTCTGGACATGAAAGGTGCAGAATCTGCCCATTAAACTTCTTATGAAACAAGAAATAGTCTAAAAATTTAGGTCTTGCTACTTTTATTTTTGAAAAAAAAAAAAAAAAGAAAAAAATTCTTTTTAACTTTTTGCTAAGGAGAGCAGCAGCCAAACTAATTTATCCACTGTAAATTTCTCTAAAAGGTCATTACAGATTGTAAAGCCTAATGGTTTAAAGTTCCAGCCTTATATCACAGTGGCAAAGAACTCATTCTCTAGAGGTTTTATTTTTGAAGCTTTGACATTTTCTTCTATCAAAGGAAATGCTGTATTTTTAATACACAATTTTCTTTATTATGGGATAGCCTATATTTATGAAAATATTTAACATTCATTTCACGTATAACATAGCAACAGATTGAGTGATTTATTTTCACAATGCATAGGCAGAGAAGTAGAGCAAGCCAGAGTTTAGAAATAATTGAGGTCTGTAGATCTCAGGTATGTATTTAAGTGGTCTTTTGAACTGCCACCCGTGTTCTGTGTGAACATAACTTTTCAGAGCACTTGTGATTTTCCTCCTTTACAGGGCCGCTGAATTGTGGTATGAGGTCAGGCCCGTGGTCACTCTCTTCTGACACCAGCAAGGTAGGTGCAAGTGATTCTGAAATGGGTAAAAATACAGAGATGTTTTGTAGCTAATTTAGTACAGACCTGTGCAAATTGTCTCAGTTATTTGTATGAATTCAAAAATAAAACCCATGTGTCAAACTGGCAGATAAAAGTCTCATGTGCTGAGAAATCCGACTTTGAAAACAACTGCTAAATTTACCATGTGCAGGGTATTCTTTGGTATGGCCTGGTGCTGCTTCACTGTGGGATTCTGACTGGCACACGTGACTTAATCACCTTCACTTTTATTTTGAATTTTTTTTTTAATCCTGTCAGCTGAAAGATAAAATAAGAAACATATTAACCTCCCTGATGAAGCTTTATAATTCCCAACACTGAAACATTAACCAAGTCCTTAATTAAGAGAGACTGAAAGTAGAAGAATGCTTTTATGTCATTAGCTGGTTTTTGCTCCAGTCATCTGCCTCATTCAAGCATAGGATAATATGAAACCTCACGGGTCTGCTAAAGGCTTGACTTAAGTATATTGCGGACTTTGCAATTTAATAAGAATGGGGCGTTGTTCTTAAGAAGCTTCATTTTCTCTTGCTTGTGCTCAAGCAAAATGGGAAAAAGTACGAGCAGCTAGTGAGCAAGCGCCTCAAGTTAGACCCAGAGGTCTGAGCCCAAGCCCTGGCTGCACAAAGGTGTGTTTATTCCTGCGTGCCTCTTCCCTCACGCACTAGGAATAGCAGGAATTTGTGTTAGACCAGAAACTTTCCTAGGCAGAGCACAGCTGTTCCCCTTTTTTCTGTAGTTTCTGCAGTACTGAGCATGATGGCTTCTCAGAACTGCCTAGCCAGGGAGCACGTGAGGCACCACAATTGAGTGAAAGCCAGTGCACATCAGTGATGAACTGGCACCTCAGCAATGGTGTTGTCTGGTCCTCCTCCAGCAGCCAGATGTTTTAGTGCTTTGTTCCAGAGAACGGAGGATTGGGGAGCTGAGGCTTATTCCCAGACACTGATCCATGTCAAGTTTTCCCAGTAACTCGTTATGGGGCCGGTTGCCTACACAGGCACTTTTTAAAGGAGTAATCTAGCTGCTCCTCTCTAGTGTCAAGGTACTAAAAAAAATAAGTGTGGCAAAATTCTTTGTATGAGACTTTTAATCTACTGGGTGAAGGAGGCTCAAAAATTACTGAAACTTTCTCACTCCTCTGAAATTTCTCACTGAGCAGATATAATGGAAAAAAACACAGGACAATGCTTCACCACACTAGAAAAAGTAATTTACGTAGAGTGGGGACCTTGACGCTGGGGTTTGTCTCTTCACCTTATTAAAGTTGTAAACCTAAAAATCCCCATGACTGTAACTTCAGGATTGCAGCAGGATGTGTGTTTGGGAATGAAATGTTTTGGTGGTTCTGGCATTATTTTTCTCCCCTCGTGTGACACTCTCCCATGAGCCTACAGAAGTGCAAAATTCTCTCTTGCTTTTTCCTTCCAGGTCTTTTTCATGCCCAATGACCCCACCTTTGTTGGCTCAAATGCGAACATCTTTTCTAAAGAACGATACCAAAAGCCAGCCTCTGTTTCCTCAGTTTCTTCCTGTTCTACCCTTGGCATCCCAACCGTGACCTTGAGCTCCAGTGCATGCAGACAAACTTCTGCCACTCAGAAAGTCTGTGCTTAGATAAACCACACCATCCCTGTGGCAAGCTCAGAATTAAGGCTCAAGAGTTGCATACCAATATCTTGAAATTCTGGCTTTGCACCCAAAAGTCTCCTTGGCCACACCGAGACACGGAATGGGCTCAAGGACCAAAAGCACGCTCAGAAATGAGCTGATGCACAATGTTCTCCAGGGTCAGTATTTTTCAAGTGCTGCTGTGTTTTTTCAAAGGAGGGAAAAAAAAAAAAAAAAAAAAGAAAAAAAAAGATTCATGGAGTTAGAAGGACCAAGTTCCTGTGGGTGCAGTATGTGCCACAGAGTGGAAATTAAAAAACAGAATTAACAGGGTTTGTTGTGTTACAAAGCTGAAAGCATTTTTATCCTTATATGTGTGTACTCACAGAAAAACATACTGCACTAATGAAACACAACTTTATGTTCCCAGTCATATTTATTGTTTGTTGCCAAGCGGTCTTAGTTATGGGCTTGTTTGGTTTTTTGTAGGGGTGAAGAGGAGGTGCTTGTGCGGTTTTTGACCCCCTTGGCTATAGGTGATGTGTACAAGATAAGCCTTAAAGACAGTGGGTAGAGTTCCCAAATAGGCAAGTTTAATAATGGGTATCTTGACAGGGTTGAATGTGAAAATGTGGAACTGAGAACGTGACAGTTCCCATAAGATAATGTGCAGCATTATCCCCCCTAAAATCTATCAAAAATTGTCTGTCTCTCCTCAAGGGGAACCAGCCTGAAGAAAAGTCAAAAAAAAGGCAACATGGTGGGACCTAAATAAAAGCTGATAGATGAGCTGAGCTAATATTAGTTTCCTGATATATAAAGCCAAATGGATTAATGGATCAGCTCATGCATTGCCTAAGGAAACAAAAAGAAAATCTTCAATACTTCTGTGCACATTGAGGACATGAACAATACAGCAGGTCTTTAGAAAGTAAAAACCTAATTTGGGGGAATCAATTACTACTTCTTTTTTTCTTACCCTTCTTTTTTTTATTTAAAGGAAGTTCACAGAGAGGTAAAACTTGGGTAACACGCCAGCCAGAAGTCATGCGTCTCAGACACCACAATGATGGTCGATCTCGGTTTGCATCAGTCTTGCCCGGGCTCTTTTTAGCATTCCAGCTTCAGCTAATGGAAATCAAGCCCATTATGGTAAGCGTAGGAAGCAAGTACATTAATAGTGGGCACTGACATTAATTCAAATGGTAAACAATTCAGAACTGTTCCCAGTACATACTAGATTATGTATCATCTTACCTGCTGCTTCAGAGGGCTACGCCTTTCACGAGTTTTTTAAGTACAAAAGATTGTCTGCCACAGAGTTTTCCACTTTAGTAAACTATTTTCAAATTCTGCTTTGCTCCCTGTCAGTCCCATATACTTTTTTTCTTTTTGGTTTTGGATGAGAGCACTTTCCCTCTAGAACTGACATCATCGCAATGCCAATCTGTTCCTTACATTAAAAACAGAGAGGCAGACGGGGCAAGTTTAGCAAAGGCAAGATGTGGGGGGAAATCTAACGCGAAGGTGGAAAGAAAAATTGAGCCTATTTATACAGTAGCACGTGTGTTAGAGTAATGCCTCCCTTCCTCGGCTATGCGCTCCCCCACCTTCTCTCTCACACACGTATATACACACACACTTTAACTGTGCTTTTGTGTTTTGTCAGAATTAATGAGAAAAGTTCCCTTGCCCTAGGGGTAATTAGTGTCCTTGGAGTTAAATAAGCTAATACTTAGACACCTCTGGCACAGGCAATTATGTTTGTGTATTGAATAATTGATTCAAAGAGGGGGGGAAGGGGCTGCTAATCAGATCTGAGCATAATGAATTGATTTAATTAACAGGGGAATCTGAGGGTCCCTGGGAAATGTGTGCATTTATTCAGCAGCAGGAGAGAGTGCAAAGCACATAAATTGAGAGAGAGAGCGAGCGAGCGAGGCAGGCGGCAAGTGCTTTTGCTTTCAGTGATAGGTTCACATCTTTCCTCCCTCCCACCCCCCCTTCCTTTGAATATAATTTTAGATTTAGAGTGAAATCAAGAGAAAAGCACTTTAGAAGCCTGGAAAGCTCTTGCAGTAGCAACAGCAAAGGGGAGAGAGGTTGTGAGCGATCACACGCGATTACATTAAGACAATTTTTTACAGCGCAGGTTGGGCAAGGACGGAGCAGGGGGAGCAGCCCCCGATATTGGTCCTCCCTCACCTTTCTCCGCTCTCCCCCCTCCCTTCCCTTCTTCTTTGATCCCTAAACTGGCACTCGAGCTGCAGCGGCGGGGCCGGGGGCGAGGCGGCTGGTGCAGGAGCCCGGCTCCAGCTCTCCGGCGCCCAGCGCAGCCGTAAGCCCGCCGCAGCCCCGCTCCAAACTCGCGTCCCGGGGCAGCGCCGGGGCGGCCGCGCCGCTGCCCCCGCCTCGGCAGCGCCCCGGTGCCCGGCCCGGCGCCTCGCCCGCCCCGGAGCCCAGAGCGGCGGCTGGAGGGGGAGCGCCCCAAGGAGCCGGAGCGGCGGCGGCGGCGGCCGCCCTCGGCGCCCGGGACAATGGTGCTGGACAAGGAGGACGGTAGGTGGGATCGGGGAGCGGGGCCCGCCGCTCCCGCCCGGGCGCCCCGGCGGCGGGCGGGGAGGCACGGATGGACGGACGGAGGGAGGCGGCGGGGTCGGGGGAGCTTGCCCCGCGCCGCGGCACGGCGCTGCTGCCCGGCCTGTCCCGCACCGCTCCGCTCACAAAGGGGGCCGGGGACGGCCGGGACGGCGGCCCCGCCGCACCCGGATCGCTCTCCGCGGTGGCCGGGCCGGGCGGGGCGGCGCGGGTGTCCCCGGGACACGGCGGCGGCTGGCCGTGGCCCCGCTGCGTGCCGCGGCCGGCCGGGGAGGGTCTGACACCGCAGCCCGGGCACCGGGCCGCCATCAGCGCCGGTGGCCTCAGCGCGGGTCCCCGCCGGGCCAGCTCCGCCGGCTCCCGAGGCCGCGGATGCCCGAACGCCGCCCCGCGCTCCCACTGCGGGCAGGGCGGCCCTGCCTGCTGTGTCAATGGCCACAGAACGTCCCTGTGTCCCTGGCGGTGGCTTCAACTCGGCAAAGTGGATGCCAGGCTCAAGACACAAGTGGGAGATGCTCTCCTTCGCTGTATTCTTTTTTTTTTTTTTTTTCCCCTCCCCTCTACCTCTTTTTCTTCCCCTTCCCTTTTTCTTTTGGTCTGGAGTTTCTGCCTCAGCACGGGGAGAGTCTGCCCGCCGCGACACCGCCGAGTGGGACGGGGCACGAAGAGCAATCCCGGGCTGGCTTGTGCGAGCGGCCGTGTGGGAGGGGGCCGAAGCGCTGACAGCCACAAGGTTAAATGCTCCCTGCCCCACAGAGGTGCGTGGGGAGGGAGCTCGCTGCACGCTCGTCACATGCCTCTGGGCCCTCGGAGAATCCCTCTCCCAGCATCTATTTTTTTCCCCCTCCAGTTTCTTGAAGCCCTCTGAAGCAAACTGATGTGGTGTTATTAATGGGGTCTGTAGTGATCCAGGAGAAAGCGCGTGTGTTGGAGAAGAGGGAATGAACTTATCTAAGTGGTCAGTGAGAGATAACAGTAGAAAGACTTTTCTCATCCCTCGTCCCCTGTGCACTTAGGTAAAAAGGTTAAGTAATGACCGAGGAATTAAACACAGGTAATTTCTTACTGGTGTGTGGAACAAGGTTTATGTTTCCGTCTGACCTCACTTTCAGGGGTAACTTGCGTTGCAAGGGTCCCCTGAATTTTTGCTCAGCTGCTGGAGGAAAAGGGAGGAAGGGCTCTTAACATGTCTATTAATACACCTTAATAATAATAACCGGGTGATGTCTTCATCCCGGTGACTCTCAGTCAGGGGGTGCCTGCCAACCCGTGTCTGTTTCCGTGTGATTGACAGGCTGCCAGCAGGATGCTGCCTGCTTTGCAGGGGTGAGAGGCACAGGTGAGCTGCGAGGAGAGACTGAGATCTGAGGAGGGTTTTCTAATAGGGGTGTTTGGGCTCTTTCAAGTGTCTCAGACGTACTCATTAAACACGAGGAGCTCGGGGCCGGCCTGACGGTGCTGTAAGGAAATGAAACTAGAACCGTTGATTATCCAGACAGTTCTCAACAGCTTCCTTCCAGGAGATTTCACGAGCGGCTGTGTATAAAAGGGAATAATGGTGGTGGATGGGAGAGCTAAAGAGGAAATTAGTGCGGGGTGCACTTAGAAAAGGAGTAAAGTA
The DNA here is from genome assembly GCF_029207755.1 of Chamaea fasciata. Taxonomy (NCBI): domain Eukaryota; kingdom Metazoa; phylum Chordata; class Aves; order Passeriformes; family Sylviidae; genus Chamaea; species Chamaea fasciata. Next base: position 11,870,223 of record NW_027094092.1, read on the forward strand.
GGAAACAAACCGCTGATGAGAGAGATGTGAAGATCAGCGCAACAAGGTGCGGTAATGCCTAGGAATCTCCCGTGCTGTTGACAGAGTGGTTATGCTCGAGGAGAAATTATGGTCACTTTTAAAGGTGCACTGGAGAAATGGGGGACAGGAGGTGACACTCAGAGAAGAAACTCTTCTTATGAAGAGGTCATTTTACCTTTGTAAGTTTCTTTCTGCCTCATTCAAATGGGCTCCACTTGCCCGCTCATCTGTGAATGTTAAAAGGGGATGCTGGACCTGCGTAGGTTACAAATGGACTGAAATGGAAGCTTTTGCTAACTAAACCAATTCCTTTTGAAATCAAGCTTGAATGAGCTTGTTAATAAAAATGGGTCTGTTTTACTCCCATAAATGGCCCTTTTTTTTTTTCCTTTTATTTTTTTTTTTTCCCAGAAGCCGGTCTGATTTTTACCGTCTAAAAATCCCAGCGTTGTGGCTACTCTCCAATTCTCCCCTCGATTTAAGAGGCTTTGCCATGTAGAGTTTTTCTTTGAGGGGTTTTCTTATTTTGAGGTCTCTGGCAGTGGTGGGGGTATTCATAGTTATTGCTGCAGAGAGAAGGCAGGATTTCAGGAGTACCCCTCCCAGGAGTCCTGGCGCATCGCAAGGAGGACACTTGCTGCCTTGTAGATATGTGCCCCTTCCTTCTGCATCCCTGAAGGCTACTTGGGAAGCTGGGCCATGGCCATTGGCCTCGGAGGCAGCTGCCCACTCAGCTCGAGGCCTTAGGGCTGTGTTCCAGCCTGAGTGAGACACCAGGATTGCCCCAGCGGTGCAATAACTGCGGATTTGTGTTTCCACTCCGGGTCTGTGAGCAAAAAGCTTCCTTGGCAAGCATGCTCTGTGGTGCAAGAAGTAGCAGAGACTCAATAATTCTTTTCTGCGGGTCTTAACAGATATCATTGAGGATGAAGGGGCAGACTGAAAAAATAACAACAATAATAATGTTTCTGACTTGATGTGTTGTGGCATCACGTCAAGTTATGTCAGGGAGGTAACAGCGTTTTGTGTGTTTGAAGTGACATAATATAACTTGACTGATGCAACATGACTTGATATTAGAAAATACTGGTTCACAGTGGAACTTTGGCAGGTATCTTCCCCGAACAAATGCTACGAACTGAGAGAAGAGGGATGAGAGGGGTGGGGGAGAGAAAGGTTGAGAGGGACAAACTTCAAGGCTCACATTTTAGTCAGTTCCACTATGTAAATCACTGCAGAATTTGCTGTGGGCAAGCCAACCTACGCACCGTGCAGCGCATTTATAAATTTCGAGATAATGAGAGTTGAGATATTTTTCAAATACATAAATGTTTTGATCGCAAAGACCAGATTTCTGCTTAAAAAAGTAAACTGACATCAGGTAGCGTGATTAATTCCAACAGATTGTGTTAATTGTAGTTGACTTAAATTGCTGTACAAATGTGTTGAGGGTTAGAAAACTTTTTTTTTTTCTTAAATTGTTGGTGTGTGAAATGAGTAAGCAGATAAAGAGTTTAAAAAAATCTGTTTGCACTGGGAGTAATCCAGCCTCTATGACATGATGGAGCGGTAAAGGAATAAAACGTACATTGATCCAGTACTGCATATTTTTTCATGGGTGCATTATGTCTGCTAGTTTGTCTACTGCAGAAGTCAGCTGTGACAGACAATAGCAAACTTCATTTTAAGCAAAACCTTGCCTTTCTTGTAGTTACCAAATGGTGGAAGTTGAAATGTACCAAATATTTTGGGGTAAGTCTGTCCTTTTTGAAGGTGGCAGGGTTGAAAGATGGAACATTTGGAACAGACAGAAAGATGGAACATTTTTGGAGTTCACCATTTTCTGATGGAGACCAATAGTATATTGAAAGTGTTGAAGTGTCTCAAATCCAGAAAAGGCTGTGGTTTTGTTAGTTTTTGCGTGGATGCTTTTAACTATTAGACTTTAATCTTTGGGATAAAGTCCTCCTCCTTTTTAGCTTGTGACACTTCCTAAAAGAAAGTGATTATTTATGGTGGTTGCACTCATACGCTAAAATACATATTCAACACTTGCAAACTAGTATCACTAGGAAACAGGAATTGTTGGAAGCACTAGATGAAAACAGTTCAATGTAAAACGATACATTTAACATCAAATATTCTCAAGGACTGTTAGGATTAAGTATTGTGAATGAAGGGGGAAGGAAAAGCCACTTCAGCTGGGGATAAGGAATCTAATTAAAAATCGGTATTAAGGATATATAACTTGAGCCCGCTATCATGCTCTTTAGAGTACCATTGTATCAGTTGTAGAGGGGAGGAAGAAGTATCATTAAAGCAGAAATGAAATGTTTTCTCAGATTAAAAGACAGAGATGAGTGAAAAGGTGCAGTTGATCTTGGTAGCGAAGTGTCTGATCCCGCAATCCTTGTGGGAGCCATTGGAGACAACAGATGACTTGTCTGAAAAAGGAGCGAGAGTTGAAGGATGAAGGATAAAAGACGTGGGCCCCCAACTTGTCACTTTATATTTGAGCATTGATGGCATTTCTGACAAGTGGAGCAAACCTGTTAAGGGTTTGTATGGCATCTGATTAGGTAAATTCATTTTAATATCGAAATAGCGAAAATGGAGCTGCGTTCTCCGGAGTACACCTTGAAACTAACACCGACATATGAAAACAAACCCAAAATGTTTGTGCAGAAAATTAGGATCAAGTTTTAGGTCACCAGAGATGTGTGAAACGTGGGCTGGGAGCAGCGGGGCTGGTGTGACGCAGCCGGCATCAGCTGCGGAGAGTTGTGAGCCTGTGACCTGCCCGAGCTGCTGCGTGGCGCCAGACACAATCCCGGCTGGCAGGGAGCGGGGCTGGAGCATCCCCGCGCCCCGGCCCCGCGGAGGGAGGACAAAGAGGCGGCGGCGCAGGTGGCCCCGCGGCCGGCGGCACCTGGGCGGGGGCCGGGCGGGCTGCAGGTGGTGCTGCTGAGCCGGGAAGCCGCTCCGCCGGGAAATCCCGGCAGGAGCGCGAGAGGGGGCCCTGGGAAACGCGTGCATTTATTCATCGCAAGTGTGCAAGGCGCACCAATTGAGAGGCAGAGGCAGCACTAGTCGGGTTTAGGTAGTCTACCCGCTCTAAATGTAATTTCGGATTTAGGTTCGGCTTTAATCCGAAGGGAAAACACTTTATAAGGCTGAAAGCTGTGTAGTTGCAAGAGCTGGGGTTATGAGCTATCAAAGGCAATTACATTAAAATAGATTATACTGTGTGAATTGAGCCATTTAGAAGGTGAGAACCAAAGAAACAGCTCTGATCCCCCTTCTTTCTAAATTGCAGTTTTAGTTCCTTGCAATTCTGAGGCACAAAAGTAGGTGAGACTGCTTTTGTATCTGCAAAGTGCTTTATTTCTGAGTGTAATTCTAACTGAGTGCAATCTAGGTTAAAAGCTGGACAACTGGGTAATTAGAGCTCACTTGCTGCTAAAGGACGATCAGCTGTACCGTAGCTCATTTGTGTTCCCAGAGACTTGCTTTCCTCTCCCCTGAGCGGAGGCTGCTGCGGAAGAAGCATCTGTGCCCGGACTTTTCTTGATTGCGGAGATGATGGTGCTGGACAAGGAGGACGGTAGGTGGGCTGAGATTGTGTAAGCCTGTGCTCGGTGTCTTCTGTGTGCTGCTAATGTAGAAATAAATAGTTTTGAAACAGATGTGCGCTGCGCATTTCAGAGCGCTCTGCTCTGAGCTTCTGCTGTTTTTCTCTTGTGTAGGTAAAAGCATGCTTGCTCTTTATTATTTTTACCTCGTCTCTGACATGATCGGACAGCCAAGAAAGGTTTACTCCAGGCTGTGTTTGCTGAAGGACGTAGCAGAAACAGCTTGATTTTTTTAAAAATAAATATGTAGATTTTTCTTTCTGCAAGTTACTCTAATATATCCATTTTAGCCTGTTTGCTTTCACAGCTTTTATTGTAAATCTAATTTTGGGATTTTTCTTTCCCTTTCATTTGCATGCCATTTAGGTCTCTTTAATGTGCGCCTTTAATATCTATTTCTCGCAGCTTTTCTTCATAGCTATAAACATAATGACAATAAGCTAGTAAGCCTCTGTGGCAAAAAAAACCCAACGTTGGCTTATTCTAAGAATTTACTCCCTTCTTTTAATAGCAGAAGTGGAGGTTCATTTGGGATGTAGTTTCATGAATGAAGCTGAAGGAGGGCTTCACTGATTTTAGGACTTCACATGTGCTTATTTTTTAAAGCTGACTAGTCCTTATCAAGGATGCTTAAGGGGAACAAATTGATGTGAGGAATATCAGACAGTGTTAGTAGCCTGAATGACCTGATGCTATCTTTTGCACGTTGCCTGCCAGGGTGTGCAAACTTGACTGCTCAATCATCAGTTGTTTTTGGGACAAAGGTGGTAAGTCCAATCACAACTTTTTAATGAGGGTTTTTTTGTTTTGTTTTTCACTAAGGCTGCTTTGTGGTTTAGGTCTTCCCTCATAGCCTGAAAGTAAGGATTAAAACTGAGGCAGAGCAGAGGGCTTCTGTAGCCATCCACATGGACTTCCATCCATGGAGTTGCCTCTTGCCAAGGACCTCCGCCTTGGTGGCACTTTGTGCGTGGAAAATGGAAAATCTTAACTTCTAACAGTCATTTCTACCTATTATCTCTTTATTTCACTCCACCTGTATAAATGGATTAAGTGGGCCGTGGAATAGATTTCTCTGATATTTTAAAATTTATTTCAGAAATCTCTCTAAGTGTAAAAAAAAAAAGTCATAGGCTGTTGCCATTCAAAAGTTAGAGAAATTACTGAATATTTGTAGGACTGTAGATAGGAAACAGCCTTTCACAGGGAGCAAAAGAGCTTGGGGAAATTGGAAGTTGGGCATTTTGGCAGTGGCATTGATTTTACTTGAATAAATGTATTGCTTTTTAAAATATTTATGAGAAAAATAACTTGTAATTTAAAGTCACTTACTTTCCTGTGTCGGGATCATGCTAACCATGTTTTGTGACTAGTACTGAAAGCTGCTCTTAAGTTGAAATTATATGATTTTTATTCCACAACCCATATCTGTCTTCTAGTATTTTGCAACTGAATTAGTACTGCACTGGAAAATAATTAGGAAGGCTTGACTGTTGAAAGACCAGAAGTCTTCTACTGAAGTTTCTCTTCCCTCTCTCCTTTCCTTGCTTCCCAAAAAAGGGAGTATTTTAGTTGTAGCATTTTGAGGTCTTATCTCGCTATAAGTTTGATTTCTAAAATTCTCACGCTGGCATGTTCACGCATGTAGAATTTTAATCTAGTTTCTGGGATGGCATGTGAGGTTTTGTTTCATGAAGCATTTGGGACAATGAAAAAATGTGGACTTTTCACAAAGACTTGACACCTTTAAAATACGAGACCAAGCAGAAATGTATCATTATCAGTGATCCCCCTAGTATGCAGATTCAATCAGATTTGGACTAAGAGTTGACCAATGTGAGATCAAAGTCCCTGTATAAGGTGTCACGCCCTTCTGAATTTATTCCACGCTAATTAAGTTGGCATCCCAAAACTGTGAAATAATATTATTTGTGGGGGGAATAAAAATAAATCACGGGCTTTATTTCTGTTAAGATCTCATAAGTTCCTTTGTTAACACAGTAGTACTTTAAAAAAAAAAAAGAGTAGATGTGAAGCATCTGTTACACATCTTCTAGATCAGCTTTGCAGTTGGCTGGCCTGTGGATAAAAGACACACTAAGTGCTTGAGTATTGCTTATGCTGGGAAAACAAATGAAGCTAACAGGGTTTCAAAGGCTCTGAAGCAGTGTCACTCTCAGAGGTGTTCAGTTGTTTTCTTTGGCAATATAAGTTGAAGCAAGCTAGTTTACTTTATTAGAGGCATAAGGCTACTCTTGTAACCTTCCTCTGACTAAGATGAATTTGGCTGACTGACCTTATTTCTTTCTGGACCACACGTGTTGTGCTGGGTTTGGGGTTTTTTTGTTGGGTTTTTTTTTTTCCCCTCCTTAGGATTCATCTCTTTTAAAGGACAGCAGCATTTTCTGTATTTTGTTAAATCTCCCTTTTCAATTTGTGCCTCCCTACAGAACTATGTTCTGCTATGATGGAGCAATGCAAATCAAGTAGAATAGCCCAAATTAATTCTTCACATTGGCGGCAGTATGATTGCCTGCATGGAATCAATAATGCATCATAGAGGGATCAAATTTTGGAGTATAATGTGTGAATAATGCTTGACACAAAACAAAAATTCAGTCATCATAATAGCAATTAGGAAAAAGCTGCAGCTTATCCCAGCTGTAATCTCTGCTAACAATGAAGCACAGCCTGGTAATCAGCATGTATGGTATGAAATGCACTAATAGAAATCACGGCTCTTTGTTATGTGTGTGGGGGGTGAAAGTTTCCTTTTCAGCTAACTTGTGCGGTGTTAACCAGACATGGCATCCTTCAACCAAATTGTGTAGTGCGTGCACTTGTAAAAACACTGATCAGCTGTGTGTTCATCCCAATGTTTGCATAGACAGGAGCACCCCAAATCATGGGTCCTTTGTGTTTTTGAGCAGAACTCTGATTAAACAGATCACAGGAGTGGGCTGAGTAAATAGCATATCAGAGGACTCCATTAAACATGTACCTTGGTTTTACATAGGAAGTTTTTATATATAGTTTTTTTAAAAATTAAAAGAAAAATATGGATACTCGGTGGTTGTGTGCACTGGGGTTGGAGAATGGGTCTTAGGTTGATGGGCAGTATTTAGGACAGTGAATATTAGGTAATTTGAAACTGGATTAGTGCAGCAGTTGGGTTCCCTGTTGTGTGAAAGCCCATCTTGCCCCTCACAGAAGGTAAAAAAATGCAGCATTTGGAATTAGAAAAGCAGAGAAATGGATTGTATAATGTCAGTGACAAGAATTGTGCCACAGCACCCTGGCCAGGACAGCGGAGCTGTGGGCTGGCTTCACAAGGGAGCATGCCAGCTGCCATATGGAGGTACCAATAGGTAGGTGAATCCTATGGATGGATAGGTTCTCTCTCTCTCTCTCTCTCTCTCTCTCTCTCTCTCTCTCCAGCAACACAGGTCCAAGCAGTCCTGTTCTGCGTATAAAAATCTTTATCCGCACTAAAATACAGCAGGTACAAATTGTGCCACGTATGAAGAAGAGCTGTTCTGCGTGCTGCTGGTATCTTTCATTTCCCTTTGGGCATACCTTTCTTAGGTGTACCTATTGAGGAGTCATGCAGAGAGAGAAAGGGAGAGGGTACGCTGGCTTTTCCTCACATGACATGGAATTTAACTTTTCTGTTGTCTAATGTTCTTGAAGCTCTCTTTCTTTCTCCTTTTTATCTCTTGGGCCACTCTACTTCGGACCTTCTCCGTTGTCCACTGGTGTCTAGATTACCATGTATGAAGAATCCGTACACACCTTCCCAGACATCTCTTTATTCAAAAAATGACTGATAAAAGGTCACCAAAGACCTTATTTTTGCCCATTTGACTGAGTTACCTGGTGTTTTTTTGAGGGCTTGATGTTCACAAATGGTTTTGGTGTGATTTTGGAGGTTTGGTCTGGCTTTAGTTCATGACACAGTGCCCTTTTTTGACTCAGAAGTACAGCAATGGATTAATATGATTCATGAAGAGAAAATAAAAAGTTGTCAAAGAATTATTCTAAATAAAATAATAAATAATAATTCTAATAAAATTGGAGCACATTTGGCAGCAGAACATGAGACTCGGTTTGGCCGTAAAGGACCAAAGCTGACCAAGTGTGGAGTTGGAGGTAGTTCTTTCTGGAGATTCCCTGAAATGGCAAATATGGAAGCGTAGCAGAACCATGGGGTAGTAAGGTAATTGCCTAAACCTATCCAAGAAATGGAGGCTGCTGTAGTTGGAGCACTGATAACCTAGATATCCATTTAAAAAAATCTCATCCTATGGGAAGGAGTGAAAGGAGGTGGCAGGCCTAAGAGGAGCAAACTGCTTTGTATAGGGGTATGGCAGGCAATCAAATAATTCCTAGTGTTTGTTCAGACTAGATAGCTGAAGGCTCCGGGTAGGATGTCATCCTACTTCATCCCCAGATGCTGTTGACACGTGATAATTGCCTGGTTGACATAACAAGCGTTGAAACAGTGTAAGGACATTTTTCAGCTTGGGTAACAGGGCAAAGGAAGTAGCTTGTTCTTGGAAATCTGTTTGCTCTAATTTTGGTTTAATGCAGTAGAAAGTATACTTGATACCCTGGCAGCAGAACATAATTCGTCTTCTTTGGAGTTAGTGTTAAATTTTATTATCTTTAATAAATATGACATGAACATGTCAGCCTGTTTGTCATAGTCATTCCAAAAAATGCTCTCTTATGGTAGAATCTGCAGAAAAATTCCTTTTAAGAGCAGTGCATTATTAATAAAGTAATCCATTAGGTCTGGTGATAAAGGGTCACAGCAGAGTCTGAAATACGTTTCTTAAATGGTTAAGAAATTTATCATGGTTGGAGGATTAATTGATTTCATTTGGAGGCTTTCTTAGGGTTTTCAGGCGTTGTGTTTAGAGATGGTTTTCTTCTCTTTGGAAATGTGCTTGCTGCTCAGTTTTGCTTCGCTGTCATTAGCATGAACTATTACATTTCTGCTAAAGGCAAACTGTTCTTTTAGCATTGTGACTGATTGCATCTGCGAGGAGTCCTACTTAGGTAAAGAATATGAAAGTTTATGGCAAATAAGGTATTTTACTTGAAATCAATTCAAAATCAGAATAATGGTATCAAGCATTAAGTGTTGCAGTATAAGAATAAAGAAGGCACTGCAGATGCTGCTAAATGCTGAACTATAAAACTCTAATGGGTCTATATCTTTTAAAAATTGGACAGAATTGTCATCATTTAGAATACATAGGCATTGTTTTAAACCGTATAGAAATCACTGCCCCCAACTTCAATAATGTGCGTAACTGTTGCCAGGGAATGATTTATTCTGTGAATGTAGCTCCTATTCACTGAAGACTTGGGGGTGGAGGGAAGGGCGTTTTAAAATGAAAGTTGTCCACTATTAGATTAACATAATTAAACCTATCTGAGAAGAATTCACCACAGCTACTGGTTTTTTTAGCTCTCTGTGAGTGTGTTTTCTCTGTCCTCCAGTGGGATGACTCCCAAGCCCAAGTTTCCAAGCATGATGTGGGGTGCTATCCATGCAAACATGCTCAACTCTCCAGTGAGTGTTCTTGCAAACCACTTTCTACTTATGTTCCATATCGAAGCAGATAATGGATGCTCTTGTCCAAATTTAGGGAGTTTTTAAGTTTCATTGAACACTTTTGAATTCTTTACACCAATGTAAAGAGTTCCTTGCGTGCTAACCAAACAATGAAAGAGGGTGATTTGGGCAGTGAAAGTACTATTCGTCTTCTTTTTAAGCTATTGATATCAACAGTTCTAGTTTCTCTTAAAGAAAAAGTGGATGATGGTTGCATATTCATGACTGAACTGCAGAGAACTTGGACCAGAATTAAACAATTAACCCTCTCGCCAACATCCATTTGAGTAGAAGCCAGGGATGTTCCTACTTGGTTTATTATGGATCTGAGATACAGAAATGTATTCCGGAGGACTGTGTTTCTAATAAATAAAAAGGCATAATGAGAATGTAACTGGGAAGGAAGACAAAAGCAGCCATGCTTTAAATTGTTAATGATGGTGCCAGTGGCTGCAGCTTTACCACAGCTGTTTAAATTGATCAGCTAGTGAAAATGTTTTGTTTTGGCATTTTCCCTGCATGTGCAACTCTTTCGAAGGGACTTCTGGAAGCTTTTCAAAGGGGAATCATGATCTTTTTTTAAACTAGGCTTAGAGCACCAGAGTTTCCAGTATTTTGGAATCCAATATTTAAGGATGCAGTTCAGTTTTTCTTTTGTAAAGTTTTTGGCTGATGAGCCATTATTTCCCTTAGATTTCCTTTACCACTTTTTTTCCCCCTCCACAAATACTGCAAATTACTCACTGCCCAAAAAAGCTGAGGCAACAGCATACTTCCTAGCTGTCCTTTTATTTTTTTTTCCATCTCTATTTTACTGCTGCTACTGAGCTCGATCAGAGCAGCAGAAAGGGGCTATGTCGATTTGCTATGCATCTTTTGGTCAAGCATCCAGTGTGAAATTGTTCCGTAAAACGTACTTTTTCAGAGGGAACTTGCTCCTAATTTCTTTCCTGGTTGGTTCTACCTTGCAGCTGAAGTGGGTTAAGCAATATGTCTTTATGCTTTCCTTCTGTTCCAGAGAAATGGGTATGCATTTCAAAAAGATGCAATCTCTTCAAGGCAGATAGGGAGGAGAAGATTAGACTTACTATGTGTTCACAAGTGATCTGGTAGAGTTGTTTGGGAAGAGGACTGGCTTGAGCTGGTGAGCCTTGGTGTTGTTTCCAGAACAGCTGCTGCCTTGAGCTCATGAGCAGACCTGCCTGGAACCTTGTGTGAAGCCTCTTCCTGGCATTCCTGGTGGCAGGTGACTCCTGGACAGGCCATGCCTTACATAATGTTGAGCAGCCAGGTTTCTGTGTTAATGTACTTGCAGTGAGAGTGGGTACTGAACATTATTCAGGATCCATTATATATTTATCCTTATACTCATTTGTGGAAAATGATTTCTGTAAGTACCCTGTTACGGTTATGAAAGCCTAAATAAGCATCAGTCTCAAACCCTTTGACCTGTCTGCATAGAATGGAGATCTGTTTTGAAAAGGACTCCTTTATATCTGTTTTTACTCCATGCCCTTCCATTCATTTGCCTATACAAAGCAATAAAGGGTAAAACCAAAGTAACATAAATTGGTCTGTCTTCCTGAATCCATGTCTCACTAATGTACCCAGATTAACTCAACTGTAAATTGTCTCCTTTGGATGTCGTGTCTTGCTAAAAGTTTCCTATATGATTCATGATTTGGATTGCTTTTAACAGCTATTGGCTAAGCAATATGGTAAATGTACAAGGTGATGCAATTGGCATTAGTGAGAGGATGCACAGGAGCATGTAATGCAGTCAATACTACATTAACTACTGATGCCCAATTACAGAAACTGGAAGAGTGGCTTTTAGGAGCATTAGGACTTGCAGAAGAGCTGAGATCACCTGCCGCTCCTTGCCTAAAAGCTTCACCCTTTACGCGCTGGGATCAAAGCAAACATTTAGTTGCTATTTTGTCATGTATAACAACGAAGGTATTTCTCCCCCCACCTTTTTTTTTTTTTCCAAAAAGTGTCACGCTGATGCTTTTAGCACATGCAAAAATCCTGTCTCTGTATTTCAAGACTCTGCTTCCATCTCCAGGGGCGAGACTTTATTTGAATAAAAACTCTTTAACCACCTCTGCATTTATTGTTTCTCTGAAGCTTACTATTTCACCCGGTTTTTCCCTTTAAAGAAATACTAAGTGATATTTAGAGCGTCCTATTTCAGCGTGCCAGAGAGGGCTCCCCATTGCTCCCCCCAGCTCCTTTCCCTTTTCTAATCTGTATGAGATTGTTTGTGACCTCAGCTGGCTTCAAGTCTCTGAAAAGTGTTTTAAAATATAACCAGATACCACATAAAACAGGATATTTGAGTGTGCAACCTTTCTGCAGTCCACATGCAGATTAAGCACACATTGTTTCCACCACTGCTTTTAAACCCATTTGCAGTAGACGGCAAAGGACAACAGTATACTAAAAACAGTGCATACTTTTAGATTGAACTGTGTGATCACAGGTTCTAAATCTGTTTTAAAAATAATGAGCAGTGTCACTGCTGCACGGCAAAGCTAGCAACAAAGTTCCTCTGGACTTGGAGCGAGATGGGAAATTAAGCATCTCGAAGAACACTGAAATATTTTAATATAAAAGACAGCTGGCAGGTGGCTTATTGCTCTTGTTGCAGCATTTGTCTTTACTTCCAGCTATGATACTTGGCATATCACTACGGCTTTTAATCCTCAAAGCATTTTGCCAGTACTGAGGAATTTGTGCATCCCAAGTGATCATCCCTGGGAACTCAGGCCTGGATACCTGGGGGATGTGCCTGGCCTGCATGTGGCATGGGTGAACTTTTGTGTTTTAGCTGTCCCTGGTTGGTTCCTCTCTTCTTTCTCCCTGCTGCGCCGGGTCCCACCTTGCCTGCTGTCCCATGCTGGGTTAGGAGGTCAGACCTCTGCAGAAGAAGGGAGAAATAACTTCTGGATCTCCTGGGAAGGACAGAGTGCTGTTGAAGCAATTGCTCTCTTTAACTGTTTTGGGGGCGGTTTAATTGACCCCCTCTCAATTGGCAATTTTAATTTTGGGTTGTTTTTTTTTATCCCTGAGGTCCGGTCCAAGAAATTGCAAATTGTTAAAGAAAAGCCTTTGCTAGCCTCTCTTCTTGCCATAATTATGAGCATTGATCACGTTCCCCACCTGCTCCTGCCGTGACTGTGTCGGTCTCATCCCCCTCTTCCAGTTCATGGGGGCGACAGAAAAAACAGGGTAAGGCTGTGCTGTAAAACATCCTGACAAGTCTACAGGCATTTCCTCAGCGACCTTTTCTTCTTGGTGGAGGGTTCCTTAACTTGTCAGCCAGCGGCTGTGTTGGTTGTCCGTGTGTTTGCCCCGGAGCTCTGCCCCATCCCTGAGTCCGGGGCCGGTCCGGGCTGTTTGCTGCGGCCGGGGCCAGAGGAGGAGCCTGTTATTTTTAAGTCCGACTGTCGCTTTCAGGTGCCGATCGATGCTCTTTTGAACGTCTGGGGGAGGAGAGCAGAAGGTGACCTGCTGGGTTTCCCCTTGCACTAATGTGTTTAAAAGGTGGCACCAGCAGTGGGGGCGTGGGGGAACTCGGCTGAGCTGTGCCTTCAGCGCGCTTGAAAAACGCAGACGAGTATCCTGAGCTTGATGCACTTTCCAAGCTGTACAAACAATGTTTGAAAAGTCTGAGGTACCCAGCAGGGCAAGTCAAAACGTCCTTGAGCAACTTTGTATTTAGACAGTGTTTTCTCTTTGCCTTTGATCAGGAGGGAGCAGATGTGCCTCCTCTCATGTGTGTGTTTGTGCACACCCCCTGATGTACGCGCATTCCCCGTCCTTGTGCAGGGCTGCAGTATTTAGGGTATGCTGTTATTCCTCTTTGTTCTTTCTTATTACTGTTGTTCTGGTGCTTTTTTTTGTTGTTGTTGTTTTTCCAGCGAGTCTAAGTTGGAATTTAAAGAGGTCAGACTAAACAAGGTTTTAACTTACTCTGGCTCATTTCCTTATCTCTCTTTAACTTGGAAAGAGTGGAAAAAGAATACATGTATATAGAGTAATGCTCCCTTAAAAAAAAAAAAAAAAAAAAAAAAAAAAGGTATGCATATATATATAATCGATTCCTTGACTAGTTTTTTGGGGGGCAGGTTTTGAGCATTTGGTCTAAGTGGGCTGCTCAGTGAAATTTGTACATTCATAAAATAGCTGATTGAAAAGCAATATTTCAGATAAATACAAGCCAGCGATCTATCAGCAGTTGTAATAAAAGCTGGGCTTCAGGCTGTGATTTTATTTTGAAATAATAAGAATTGCTTTATTCTTTTTACTTGAGTTACCATGGTAATTCTGTCGTGTAGCAGTGTTATATTGATTTAGAAAGTGGACAGTAATATTTCTTTTGTGTTATTCTGTTTCTAGGGGTTGATTTCTAATTTCCACTTGGAGATTACTTTTATAAATTTCTTAAGTCCTTCCACTTTTTTCTCTAGCAGTGTAATTTTCCTCTCACACATTGCTATTTTCTGAGCTTATTGGTTTGCTCTTATTTTAAATTAAACTTGCTGGTTTCAAATATTGAAATGACATCTTTGTCTGTGTCTGTACTTTGGTTTAGCAAAATATTACAGTCTGCTGTTTTATGCTTAATAATTCAAGGGAAGCTTTATGTCTGCCATCAGTGGTTGTTGGTAACTCATGACTAAACCAACACAGAGCTCAAACCTCTGACATTTTAATACCGTGTAATGGTGCTTCCACCCTGCACACTATTTGGGTTTTTCTTTAATCTGCCTTGTGTGTGTGCTAAAAAGAATGCCAATTAAATTCTGAAGAGATCAGGAGGAGCTTTTGGGTGGGGCTAGGTCTTGAGCACTTTAAGTCTCTGTCATGCTTGAGAGAACCACTGGTTTTATCTGTGGCACAGGTGCCATTCCTGGCTACCCGTATTCCTCTTGCAATTAAGAAGCTTCAAGTTTTCTAGAACCAAACTTTGACTTGCAGAAGGACTTGCACACACTCGTGGCTAGCAAAAAGTAACAAACTCCTTTAGCTCTGTATAGGATTGTTGTATAAGATTTTCCCAAGCATTCTGATTCTGTGCTACCTTAGCTATGGAGCTCTGCTCTTAGATTGCTGCTGCTTTAAGAAATGACCATCTAAACAGGATGTGGCTGTACCTTGTGGCATCTCTTTCATTTTTTGTGAATGAGAAATAATGCTTCTATTCCAAACCTGGGAGAAGAGGGGAGATGAACCTCAAGCATCACTGTCTTCAGAAGCAGTGTTTTAGATCCTGACACCAAAGCCATGGATTCTGCTTTCCAACAGGAGTCGTTCAGATGACCTTTTAGTACATAGGGCGGGATACCTACTTTGTAAGCACTAAGGACAGATTTCCTGATGGTATAAAACCACCACTGATAGGCTTTGTGGGGCAAGTAACTGGTGGGAAGGGGACTGAAGCCTTGTGCTCTTGCCCCTTGGTTTCATCCCTGTGTGAAGCTCACAACAGTAGGAAAAGGAGCCCAGGAGCCCCAGCAGTTCCCTTTGGGGGTCCCTGGAACATCTACAAGAAGGAAATACCACCAGCTGGAAAAGGCAGAAGAGGAGGAAAAGGGTGGCTTGGACAGATGGTGGTTCACCTCAAAAGGACTGAAGTGTGAAGTAGCTGGTAAAAGGCAAATGCCATCCTGGAATGAATTGAACAAGAGACTGCTAATAATGTTTGCTGTTAATAATGCTGCAGAAAGGCACTGGCAGACCTTGTCTGCTATGGGTAAGTTGCAGATCCCTCAAGCTAAGGGGCTGTAAATCCATGTGGAAGCAGGAGCAGAGAGGATGCTCATGAAGAGCAATCTGTGCTTCAACTTATCTTCCTTTGTAAAATGAAGGCTGACGGGTCTGGATAAGCAGTCTGGGAGGGGAAATATCAGGGAGGAAGGAAAAGTGGACTTTTTACCCCAAAACATTAGGACGAGTAGTTGGAAATGGCTAGGAATGTTTCTAGGCTAGCAATTTAAAAGCTTCTGAGCTTTTGGTCTCTAGATCTGATTTCCTCAGAGGGTAGTGGAGGCATGAAGCTGGCTTGCTTGGGTTAGAGAAAGGGATGGTGCAATAACCTCTGGTTGCAGGAGCTGGACTCACTAGTCCTTCCCGTCAGTCCGTGTTGAGGCATTTGTGTCATAGCCTGTGAAGCTCTGTCAGTGTTTCCATAAAATCCCTGTATTTTCATGAACATTCATTTATGGCAAAAGTCTGCGCGTAAGATCCTGCCTGAGGTTACCTTTTTCTTCCCTATTAAAATTTTATAAACCTGTCACTTGGCTGGGAATTTTAGTTTTCAGTGAAAGTAAAATAGAAGGGGGGCCCTGATGGGGAAGCATAGAGGTTATGGTATAATTTTCTTCCTCAATGCTCCCTTTAAAAATAAATAAATAAATAAGTAAAAAGGCACAGGCTACAATCTTACGGGTGAGCTCCTTGATGAGAATGGCAAAAGCCATGTTTGCAGGTTCTGAACTTCTTTTCAGTGATGTGATTTGCTTTGATCTGAGTGTGAAAACCCATAAGCAGCTGCTGCTCCCAGAAGTCTCCCCTAGCTTTTCTGTGTGCAGGTGTTGCCTGTGCTCTTCAGCTTGAGAGCAGTGATCCACAAACTTTAAAACCTTCAAATAGGTCCTGACCTGTGAGGCTGTAATGGCCCTTGGAGCCTTTACAGCCCATCAGATGATGTCTGTTACACATTAGTCTGTAATAGCTCCAGAATAAATAACTTCTCTCTTTTTTTTTTTTTTTTTTTTTTTTTAAATCGGTAATTATATCTCTCCACAATGGAGTGCAGTGGCTCCTCATGGTAAAGCACAGTTTTAAAGTAATGCAACAAGAGACTGTTTAATGTCTCTGATGGTCTTGGTGCTGAGCACAGGTCCTCTGTTTTCTTTCTTCAGCATTTTCTTTCTCATATTGCAGCAAATCCATGCTTGCAGGAGCTGTCATCTCACCCCAGATTCTCTGTGATGTGGTAAACAAATACCCCATATTAAGGGTCTCCTCAAAGTAATGATCTGGTCTTTCCCCATCACAGTTGCTTTTCAGGGAGAGCTTCAGCTGATAATTTGCAATCTTCTTAGTAGGGCTCTATGCTCAAGAGAGCAATCTTGCCATGGTGGGAAAAAGGACTAGATGATTTAATGGACTTTTTTTAATAATCATTGCACTCTGTATCTGATCTTTTTGTGGGATACAGTGCTGCCTGCATCCTAAGTTGGGATTTGGGTTTGCTACCCCCTACCTAAAATGTATTTTCTTTCCCTATGGTTCGTTCAATTATAACTCTGGGATATATCTTCTGGGACTGAGTAATTGGCTAGGTCAGAAGTAATCTTTATTTTCACTAGAGAGATGTTTACAAACTGATGCTGTAGTATCTCTTTAAAACCCACTGAGAATCTGATTAAAGGCCTGAGGATCTTCTGCAAAGATTGCCTGCTCCCAGTTGACTTGAAAGGGTCAGCATGCTGTCACAGTTTCGACGACTAAGAATTAACTTAAGGCTGATTCAAATGCTACTCTCTGTGTACAGCATTGATTGGACTGCTTTCAGATGGCAAGAGGTAACTTTATCCTGCAGCATGTGTGAACTCCATTTAGTTAAATAGGGAAGCTGAATGAATATGCTTGCTTGTGGCATGGGAGCTCAAAGGTGAACACGTTCTACCCCTTCTGCCCTGAATTAAATACTTTGGGGAGGATGGGAGAGAAACGTAATTCTTGTGGTAGCATGCTTGGGATGCTGAGTGCTGCAGCTGTTCTTCAGCAAGTGCAGCTCCTAAGTATCACAAAATCTTTCCTTCTCTTCCCCCATGCACAGTCTATCCCGTGGGCTTGGCCATAATGAGATGGGATTGCTTGTAGTGGAAATAGCAGCAGAGTGCTCTTTTGAATGGGAAAATAAACCCCAGACTAAATAAAATTAGCTTGGTGCAGCATTATCACTGCTCCTTTTTCAGGAACTGAAGATTTTTAACCTGGTTTCATGTGAGCATCAGTGTTCAAAGGCATCATGAATTAATGTGGGAATGACATTAATGGTGCTGACTCACACAAGGCTGTGGGGTTTGTGGTGTCACACTTGCAGTTGCTAGCCTTAGATTAGCTTTTTGAAAGGTCCTGCTGAATGCAGCTGCCTCACACAGTGATAGGCTCAGTGGGAAGCAATGCCAGGCTGCAGACTGGTGTATTCCTGTTCCATCAGGATCTGGACCAGAGTAGGCGCTGCTGCTGCTCCTGCTGCAGCTCATCCTGTCATGTGGAAGTTCTGCTGAGCACCTTATGGAAAGAAAATGGGCTGGGCTGAGGTGTGCGCCTGACCTCCTGTCAGTCTCATCACGAGACTGAGGCCCTTCTTGGGGCTTGATGGAGACATCAGTGCTGTTCCCAACTGAACAGTCCCAAGGGTTTGGTGCATCTGTGTTAAAGAGATCAGATTTCCCTGAGCAATTTCTTAGGGATTTTTCTGGGTTGTCTTGGGGTGAGTGCAATGTGGCTGTAAGCCAATATCGCAGGCTAAATTAAAACCATGGTGGTTTTTGGTTTTTTAGTGGGTTTTTTTTCCTTTTTTTATCTTGCAACTGTTGTAACAAATCCAGGAAGAAGAGATGCTGGAAGTGCTGACAGGCTCTGAGTTAGAGCAAGCAGAGAGGCCATGCTGCAGTAATGTACTGCTCAGCTTTAATTATGCCCAGTGCAATTTCTGTGTTCCCCATGGCGCTTGGCCATGCTTGCAGCCAGCGCTGCAATTTGCCAGTGGTCACTCTCAGAAGAAAAATATGTGTTGGCAGGATCCTCAGCGAGCTGATGGCAACAACTGCACCAGCCAAGGTGGAGGAAAAGAGAATGATTTTGATGTCTCCTGAAGGTGCCAGCCATGAAGCCAGACAGTTTCCATCTGCAAGACTTGAAAAATGACACCAGAGACTGACAGTCATGTCCTCACTTCAACATGCACTCCCAGGCTGGAGGGGCTGCTGCGTTGTGGCCACTGTAGTTCAGCTGT
Organism: Chamaea fasciata; assembly: GCF_029207755.1. Taxonomy (NCBI): domain Eukaryota; kingdom Metazoa; phylum Chordata; class Aves; order Passeriformes; family Sylviidae; genus Chamaea; species Chamaea fasciata. The sequence goes on from NW_027094092.1 coordinate 11,888,539, forward strand.
GGCATGTTTCACTGTACACAACTGAATAAACTTTCTGTACAGTAAACAAAGCTCTGATTGCCTCTTGAGACATTTTCACCATCTTTTGCCACTGTAAACTTTTTACCAAATGAAACAGTGCACTAAAGAGCTGTGGACATGCTGCAGTAGCTCTTGTGCTACACCTGATGGATACTCAGTGTTTGTTTCTGCTTCCTTTCATCCTGTCTTCTTTCTGCTCAGGATGGTTGGCTCCTTCCTCTGCACAAGCTCCAAGTGTTTTAGCCTCAAATGATGACTTGTTTCCCACCCTACTCCCACCCCACGCAGGTAGATGAAAATTTGAGCTCGACAAATCCCTTGCCAAATCCTGAATGTATGCTGTTCTCATTCAGCTTGTGAGCTTGCAGCATTGACTCTCCAAAGAATGCTCCTTCATGATGCTTAATCAAAGAAAGCAGACATTTCTTGGTCTTGGCTCAAGTTTCTATCAGACAGAACAAGTCAGTTGTGAAGATGATTACGCTGGTCCTGCTACAAGGGAGGGTCATGAGAGTTGTTACAGTACCAGCTGTGAACAGTGTGACAAGTCTCATTCTGTTTCAATTAAATGAATACTCTTCAAATGGTATTAACCTAGTTAAAATTTTGCTTATCAAAGCAAGATCTGTAAAGCAAGCCAGGTAAGTGCCTATTACTGTTTGAAGTTGTATGAGAATGCAGGAGGAGGAGTTGATTTTGAACTTTCCTCACGCTGCATATCATGATCAAGCGCTGGAGGCAACTTTAACATCTGAACGATTTCGTCATTAAAGGAGTAGTGTTGATAGCAGGGCTGTGTTTACTCAGCATTTCCCTGCCAGCTCTCAGAGCACTCCTTCCACTTAAGTGTTTACCCTTGAGTTCAGGAGAGATGCCTACCCAGTGAAGGAAAGGTTTTGCACATCCTGTGGATGCTGAACAGCAGGATTTTCATGAAATAAATGCTGAAAATGCTTTCTACGTCCTGGAAGAAATCACTGAGACATCATGTAGGAAGAAAAACCCAACAGGACTTGATCCTGCTTGTGTTTTATTTTTTTTGGCACTTTGCTGTGTAGATCAGTGTATGCCTGCAGAAGAGTAAGAAATAGCCTTTAAGTTAGAATGTTTGAATTCAGCATCAAGGAAAAGATTGAGAAGTGCAATAAGGGAGTGTAACTTTCACAAAATAGCATTTTGGTAATCCGTGGTAGAATGAAATTCTGGGCCCCAGACCTCAGGTGTGAATGCTACATGCTGAATTGCAAAAAACCCATGTAAGTTCATGTGATTCTTGCTTCAGTACCAGACCCAAGGACAGATCAGCGTGGGTACTGGCTGTCACTCTGCTTGCAGTTTACTTTGGGAGTAAGATTTTGTGTTATACTGCATCAAATGCTAATCTAGCTGTGCTTTTTGTGTCACTTATGCAATTTAATATGTCATCCTCAGCCTCTCCCTTGCTTGATTTACTCTGCTATATACTATGTATTATGGTAAAGTGCTTTTCCTCTAAAATAGGGAAAACCAATTTAGGAACAATGCATAACCTGAATGAGGTACATGGTGACGTTTTAAAAATGTTGGCAAAGAGATACGCTACAAAGCACATGAGTATCTTTGGAAATGCGGAAGTAAACTGGATCTCTGTGTTTTGGAGGAGGTAAGTGTAGTCATCAAGGAGAAGGGTGTGCATGCATCAGTTTAAACCAGGGCCTGCTGGGGGTTTTGTGGGTTTCTGGTATTACTGGCTACAGGTCAGAAGATCTGATGCAGAGGGGATGTGGAACCTGCCATTTTTAGAACATACACACAGGAATATTTCTGACTATATAAGGGTTTGGCAACATTTGGTCTTTACTTTACATGATGACTGATCAACTCATCTTAAGTCTTCTCAACAAGTCTCATGAGGTTTGGCTGGTTTTGCACAGGATGCCTCACAGGAACCAGATCCAGCGAGAGAACTGGGAGGTGGTGAGTGCAGAATTTCTTCTCTTTGTGCCACAGTCCCACGTAGAGGGCTCAAATGCCCAGTTCTCCTGTGGGGTAGCTCTTGCAAGCACTCAGTGCCTCCAGCCTTGTGGCTGACCTGTGGGAAGCAGTGCAGAGGGAGCTGGTGGTGCTGGTGCCACAGGGCTGGGAAGCAGAAACCAGCCCCTGTTTTGAGCTGGAGGCAGCTGAAGACACTCCCTGGTGCAGCCCCCTGCCAGGGGCAGGGTGTCCCATACTCTCACCAGCTCTACCTCAGCTGAGGTGTTTGGCTGGAGGCTGTCTCTTGCTCCTGCCTGACAGTGCGTGGCTGAAGGGATGTTTTGGTGTGTGGAATGGAGAAAGGAAGTGCAGAGACCATCCCAAGAGCTGTGACTGAGCTTGTTTGTCCCTGTGCTGGCTGGGGTGCAAACCTGGAGGTGCAGCCATTTACCTTCTGCATCTGAGGAGCCCTTTCTGCTGCACACCTTCATCTTCACAGCTTCTCTCAGACATCCAAGTGGCTCTGTACTCATCCTGCCTCTTCAAAAGATAGAAATCTTCATTTTTCCCTCCATTTCTGAAAAGCTGAGATTCTCGAGTCCTTGAATCATTTGACTTGCCCTCTGCTATGCTGCCTTTGCTGCATCCCTTTTATATAATCACCGCAGCTCACAGTATTCTGTAATACAGCCCCAGTCCTCTCCCTAATAGACTGCTATGATGTCCATGACTTACATCCCTGAATTTTCATTACTGCTACAAAGACTTTTATGCACTTTAAAAGGGAACAGATGGATTCTTCCCTATTTTGGAAGAGATCATTCGTGCCTGTCCACCTTCTCAAGTTCACCTATTTTCATTACTTTAACTTAAAATGATTTGTGGAGCCTTCTGAGCTCTCAAAATTAAACTGGAGCCTGAATAAGATTTGAACCTAGATTTCCCTCATCTAACCTAAAGTAGATGATAGCTTCAAGGGAGGACCTAGAGAATAGTTCATTTTGGTTATAGTTCAAAACAGTAGTCAGTCTGTTCTTTCCCACTGAGCTCTTTCAGAGTTGTTCCAAGGAAGCTCACAAAGAGCCCCTCTGAGATTGAAGTGGGAACAAAGTGCTAATTGTTAAATTATCTTTTATCCCCCCAAAACCTTAGGAAAATCATTTGAAGGATGTTAGTTGCATACAGAGTATTTCTGTCTCCATCCAGTGTTAAGTAGTCTGTTTTAGAAAACCTTTGTTTTGTTCTTTGCAGCTCTCAATAGGCTTTTGCTCTCAAACAATATGGACTCTAGCAGGTGGCATTTTTGGCAAATGACCTCTTCTCAATACCAGGACGTTCAGATGTTGGCCTTTCTCATCTTTTTCAGAACTGTTAAAATAGGAGGTGAAGGGCAAGTGCGCTGCTAATGGGGTGAAGATGCACTAAGATCTTGGACTGGAAGAAAAATCAAAATATTGGTTTCCAAGGAGTTGGGTTGCTGGTGAAGAGCGTGGTGTGATAGCTGCGTGTAGGAGCTGGCAGCACTCCTCTCTGGAAACAAATGACGCAAACTTACAAGAGCAGGTCCTCTGCTGTGGCAGAGGTTAATTATACGAGTGGTTCTGCAACTCGCGGCTTTTTCTTCTGCGCTCTGCTCACATTTGCCTTTCTGACGTGAACCGCAGTAATGTGCACAATTCATGTGTCTCCGTCTGATTTTGGTTAATTGTAGTAGTAATTACTAATTTCCAACCCTTGACCTGATTTTTTAATCGCATTTTTTAAACGATCTTTTCTGTGCCATTTTGGAATTCGGTGTTTGGTTTTTAATTTAGATAAATTATGCTAAAATGTTCTTGAGAGAGCTGCATGCTGAGGTCAAAAGCTTTATCTGCACCGTGCCCATTTTCTCTAACCTATTTTAATAATCGCAGCTGCTTTCTCTAATGGGTAGCTTTTGTTCAACTATGCTAAATCTGTCCTGTTTAGACCAGGCTGCTGAGGAAGCAGTAAAACAGAGTCCTGCGGAGTGGCCCTGAGGCTTCAGGATCACTGCTTGGGTTGGGAGGTTCTAGGGCTGGGTTTCCCTCTTCCGCCCTCCTTCCCCTCCCTCACAGCCCCCCAGCTTCTATAACCTGAAGCCCTCCCCTCACTTTTTCCCTGTAGGTAAGAAGGCGATGCCCTTTGCTGCTGCTGCCCCTCACTGTGCTGATGGCACCAGCCTGGGCTGTGGGACAGCTGTCTGGGATGACCGGCCACGTCCACCTTCCCTCTGGACGCTGCCAAAGGGACGTGGCCCTTCATCCCACAGATGAGTGATGGCCATCATGAACAGCAAGGGCCGGCTGTCAGCCACCTCGTGGGAGAGGTCTCAAAGCTTTTAGGGAGGACATGTCTTTATCCTTCTGCTCTCCCCAGGCGTAGAAGTGGGTGTATGTATCTGCAGGTGGGGGCACAGTTTGCTTTGGCTGTTTGTGGTGAATCCTACGAGGTTTCATGCAAACTGGTTTTCCTGCCTCTCTTCTGTCCCCTCCTTGTGCTTCGGATGGGGAAAGTTTAAACTGATGCGACGCTTTCAAACTTGGAAACGGGTATTAAAGAGCAATTAGCTGGCCAGCCTCCCTGGATAAAACAGAGAAACCTTGCCAAAGATCTTCTTGTCTTTAAACATTTGTACAAATCTCTTGTCAAATATAGAAGTAATTGCCTTCCCCCCCTTTCTTAGTCCTCTCTTCTCAACCACTTTCAGTCCTGCATCTGGTTTAATATAATGGGTGTTTGCATGAATGGCTTAGTTAGCCAGGGTGGTAATAAAACACTTTAAATTTATTGTGACATTTGGATTTAATTAAAAAGTACACACTTAGAAAAGTAAAACATAATGCGTAGAAGGAGTCAGGAAGGTTTTTCTCCTTCCAAAAAGCTAATTAGAGTTGTATTTTAAATTGTTTATGTGCTGCTAATCATTGTAATAAATCATTTATACTGAGAAAGACACACTCTAATGTGCTTGTGTAACTGTTTATGCTCTCAAGTTTCTATCATGAACAAATTGATCTGGAAGCGAATTTATTAACCACTGGGGAAGAAATCATTAGTGCTTTCTCTAAATATTCCCCAGGTACACTTTTATCATAGCAGTTTACTGTTTTAACTAAAAGTAATGTTACAGGGCCTTGGTTTAATTATGATGCAAATTGACTTTCCATCATTGAGAAGGAGGGAAAACTGCCTTCTACCTGATAAGATACATCTACCTTGTAACTTCCGGAACACCTCACAGTTTCCAAAGGTTTTTTGTGGGAAAGAAAATTGTAAACTCATGTGGGGACTTTATGGAAGTTTTAAAATACTCCAGAAAGTTTAATCTCTTTAATCTACCTGGCCTTTGATAAAGGATCTTAGGATAAGGTAAGTATAGCCTGTTATGTTAAATCTTTTGCAGCTGGCAGCACATTTACACTTAGAAAGCAATTTGGTGCTTTTTTTCACGGTGCTGGAGACCACTTGAAATCTTTTGGAAATAATTGGCATTGCTGGTTCCCTGTCACCAGCGAAGGCACCGATGCAGAGATTTTCTGTAATTGCGGAAAATCAGTGGCAGAACTGCAGTTATAATCTGAGATTTTTCTGGTTCATACTGCTTAATCCAAACTGGGAACTGCTGGTATCCCAGCTCTTCCCCAAGGTTTTTAGGGTGGGCTTGTCCTGTGAGTCCGGAGGTGGTGGTGGAGCCCACAAATCCCTGCTCCCCTGGGCTGAGGGACAGCTTCCATACTTGGACGCATTGCTGAATTAGTTTTCAACATTTGTACTTCCCCCCTGGTAGTAAATTGCATTTCCCACCCTGCCCAAGAAACCAAATCTGGGTGTTGACGGCTCCAGTTAAAGCCAGTAGGTTTTGTGGGTGCTTTTTAAATTTAGTTGCTATTACTTGAGTACTGAATTATTTATTTACAGGTCTAGCATCAGGCCATTGGGTGGGAATACCCACAACATGTGGATTTATATAGTTGAATTGGTGGTTAGGCAGTTTTATTTGAAGTTCTCTGTAACTTGATTGGAAGGTTTCATTTTCTATGGGGCATTCCTAATTTTAAATACAACAACAACAAAATACCAAAGAATGCCCACAACAAAGCCACCCAATGACAAAACCAACCAGTGTTCCAGTTTTTGGTAAAGCAAATACTCTGCAGCTCTTTCCAGCAGAGAAAGAAGAGTCAACATGAGTGAAACTGTTCTTCTAGATACATACATTATTTGGAGATGACTGAAAAAGGATTTGATGGTTGATGTACGTGTGTTCATACGTCACAAAGATGACCTGTTGCCTTGTGGCGTAGGGCAGTGCAATGCCTTTGGGCCTTAAGCACCTACACTTTTATTTGTACAGTTTGGGCTTTTTTTTAAATACGATCCTTACCTTCTAGTGATTGAGTTAATGTTGTCTTTTCCTCCTTAGCCCTGGGGAGGCTCACAAGTGACAAATGTTTGTGTGTCAGTCCTGGCCATGTGTGTGCTGTGCCACCAGCAACCTGTGGGGGGGAAGAATTTATTGGTGCTTCAGTTACATGTCACTGAAGTGGCTTTCTATTTCTAGATTTTCCCCAAAATAAGTTGATTTTTCCTGCAAGATGAAGGTGTTCATTATCTGTCTCCTTTTATTTCAAATGTTTGAAATCCAGTAACATTATATACATTTTGCTGGCAAGGTGGGAATTTTTTTGAGACTTCTAGCTATTCATTTTTCCAGAAACCTACTATGCGGTGTTCTGCCACATTAGGTTTCCCTAATAATCCATGGGAGCATGTGATCAAGATCTATTACTGCCTCTCAGTGTGGTCGTCACCTAATTTCATGAGGAGCTGTAGTGGCATTTCACTTTGCTGTTTGCAGGTTTAAATCTGTATTTTGAAAGCCTTGCTGTACTTACTAGGCATCAGAACTGTAAGGAACCAAAGGACATCATATGTCTTCTAGGAAATGTGGATTTTTCTCTTTTTTTTTTTTTTTTTTCCTTTTTTTGTCACATTTAGATCCTTTTATGGCCGTTTTCAGAGCAAAATATGAGGCCTTCAGTCATTTTGTATTCTGCTGAATCTGACACGTAGAAATGTAAACGTGTCTATCAGAATGCCATTAATTGAGAATAATAAATGTCCCTTTACAAGTGAAGTCTTTATATAGAGGTGACTCCCGCTGGGATTCCTGAAGGCATTTTTCTTTCAAAGCACAAATATTTCAGCACTCAAAGCAACATTTGAGATCCTCTTGCCATTTCTGCGGCCTGAGCCTCTGCCTTGCTGTGGCTTCTTTTTCTTCTTTCAACACTTTACAAGGTACACTGCACCCAAACGTGGACTTTTTCTGTGGAATTGTCCCTGAAATAATGGACCTCAAAAATCACCAATGGCAGTTTTATAAAAAGTCCCAGAGTTCAGAGATGGCTGGTCCTTCCACAGACAGAGGGAGAGGGAAAGGATCCAGCCCAGCCACTTAATAAATGTAGTTAATGGGACAAAGCTGGTGCCTGTTTGCCCCAGTGGAGCCACGAGGGCAAGTTATTCTCCTTCACCATGTGCTGTGCAAGAACAGCTTTTGGGTGCAGGCTGTTGGTGCAGCTTTGGGCCCATGTAAAAGCGTCTTGAACGACACAAGCGTGTGTCTGCAAGCTACTTAAATATGCAGCCTTGGACAACCGGGTCTGTAGCTTTTGAAGCAGAGCTGTGTTGAAATTCCAAACTTTCTTAATAGCCTTGGCACACAGTGGACTGATGAGATTTAATACCTGCCCTTTAAGCTTCATTTTGTCCCTTTCTCTGTTAAAAATTTTTTGCAGCTGGGCATGAAATTACTCGGGTTGCCCCTTCTACTTGTAAGGCTATTGAGATGTTGGCATCCCAAAACAAAGGGACAGTGGCTCTTGTGTGACGTGGCAGGAGCCTTCCGTGGGTGTGAGGATGGACCTAGATTGCAGAAGTGCTGGCGGAAATTCACAGTTTAGGATAAAAATGAGGCAAACCCTGTCCACGATGAGTAAAAGTGAGTAATAGTTTTAATATATTAAGGCTGTGGAAGAGGCAAGGACACGGGTTTGCTCTGATCTTGTCATGCAGTATGGGAAGAAGTGGTGCCTTGGTTTAACTCTTCAGTGGCCTCTGAGGAGGGGAATGTGCAGATCCTTGTGCTTAATCAAACCTTACCAGAGTGATATGTAGTGCTGCAGTGGATTGGCTCAAGGAAAGCCACCAAATGGAGCTGTGATGAAGCCATCCATGAACTGCATATCAAAGACTGATCATTCTCTGGTGTTTATAGCGCAGAGCATCTGTCTTGCATGCTAACTTCCAAAATATTTCTCTCTCTGCTGATAATGTGATGGTAACTGTGGAATGCAGCTTTACCATTTTTGATGCTGTATAGCAAAAACATGAGTTTAAGGGTATATGAGTATGATAATACATTGACATAAAAGTACAACTTTTTCCTGGAAAAATAGGCATACCTCCCACCACAACTGAAGAGAGAGAAAAGATATTGTCGGTGGAGGTTTGCATATTGTACTGCAAGTGTATTTTGACACTAGAAACTGAAGAAATGGGAAATTAGATATGTCTGGGGAGCAACTACTAATCTAAGTGTCAGGTTTGATACTGGCAGACTCTGTGGAACCAGTAGCTCAAATCTCCGGAGGGCTGGCGGAGCCCTTGACCTTCGCAGCAGCAGATGAACTGTTGTTATTGCCAAGGGCTCATCCTGGGGAGAGGGATGGGCAGATCTCAAGCATGGAAGAGGTGCCTGTTTTGCATAGATAGAGGATGTCTCAGAGCACTCATGCATTGGAAGGGCTTCCCCTGGTTTTCTTGGTTGTTTAAATCATGCTGCCTGTTGCCTTTACTTCTCTCTAGAGATGGACACGTTTCACCCTCCAGCTCTATGGTTGTAATATAGGAGTCTCTAGACAAAAAAAGCGTGCCGTTTCAGTCCTGGAATAATATTTTTTTAAAAATCAAGTTTTCCAGTTGCTCAGGCTGTAGAAATAGTTTTTCATGGAGCTCATCAAAATAAAGGTAAATATTTTGGAGTACCTGATTCATGTCATTGTGATGTCATATGACAGTGGCAAGTTTTTGCTTCCCGGAGGTCAGAGATCAGCTTTTGAGCACAAGACAGATGTCCATCAAAGCTGGTCAGCAGCCCTGCTGACAGTCTAGAGAGTGCCTAGCAAGTTCATTTCAGAGCCATTTTACTTGTGGTACCCACAGAGAGAGGCTGAGGGAATTGGGAGAGAGAGGAGAAAACAGGGACGTGTCACCACTGGGGATTTTCGAGACAACTGAGCCAAACTCTTCTCAGAGGGGAGCAGAGGCTTTCACCTGGGAGAGGAATTCCTGCCAGGAACTTCCAGGGGAAAATACCTGTGCCCCAGGCAGCTGCCATCAGGGGCAGACAGAGGCATGGTGGGACAGGCGGTGGAGGGTACAGTGATGGTCCCACTCAGTGCTGGGAGGAGGGATCTGCCCTCCTCTGGTGTGCCTGATGGACCTGCTTGGGAGTGGAGACAGATTTCAGCTGCCCTAGGTTTGGGGGAATGGAGTGAAAATAAGGCTGAACCTGCATAAGAAGTGAGAAGTCTCTGGAGAAGCCTTCTGCTGTTTAATTCTCTGAAAGAAGAGTGGCAATTGCACACCCAGCAGTTGCTGTGAAATTGCTGCTACAGATAACCAAAACTGAGACAGATATTTTTACTTGGACTTTAGGGTGCCTGAAATGCAGATATGTATTATTTTTTTGCCCAGTTCCTGTTTGTAAACAGTTCAGTTCCAGGATCCAAGTGGATCTTGAGCTTTGGAAATCCTCATTCACACACTTCCATTAGATATCAGATCTGCAGCAGGTGTTATTTTTCCTTATCAGACTTCTGGTTCTCTGTGAATTAGGAATAAGTACACTGGTGGGCTGTGAAGATGAAGCAAAGTAAATTGAGATTTCTATATGCACATTACCACTTCAAATACTGTTGGCACTCAGAAAAAAAAAAAAAAAGACCTCCTAGCACTTGAAGTAACAAATTACTCATCTCACTCTTTGCTGTGGCAGATCATGGCTTGCTTTAAAGTAACATTCTTTTTTCCTGTGCTTAGATAATTTAGACACTCTTCTGAAAAGAGGTGCTGCGTGGAGTGCAGTGGAGTTGAGGTAGATTGGAGAAAAGGATTACAGTTTGCATGTGGAGGCAGTGAATGTAGGCTGCAGATAAACGACATGGGTTTAGAGCGATCATTGCTGCTGCAGCTTGATTATTTTTCTCAGGGACAGGCACTGGCTCTCTCCTTGCTTTGAAGAACTACAGTACTCATGTCTGCACCGTATTTCCTACAACATTTGTGCTGCCTTCTCTTCCTGCACTACCTATCCACCTTCCTTTCTCACTCAAATGCAGGATGCTGCAATCGTGGAACTTCCAAGTCTTCAACATGTAACAGGTTGTGACAAGGGCACCCTGTGGCCTATCCACGTTACCCGTATCATGCACTTCATTCATGCATTTAAGACATCTGCTCCAGAGCTTTAAAAACGAAGGTTGAGAGAAGCTGATGTGGCTTTGGGAGCAATCAGAGTTAGGAATAATGTAGGGTTGTTCCTTAGGTTAACAGGTAAATGTAGGAGCTTCTTCAGGTTAATAAGCAAATGTTTGAAGGTGTTTCCTTACTGAAATGTGTGCCAAAAGCCAGGTGGGATTGCTTGCTTGGCCTGGGCAGTAGAGGAGGGCATGGATGTGTCTGCTGGGAAACCAAGACTTATGAACAGGCAAGGCAGGTGAAAGAGGAATATAATATGGTTTGGAAGTAGTAAGGTGGACTTAGCAGCAGTGCCTTGCCCTTAATGACTTTTATTTTCACAAACCTGGTTAATAGATGCTTATCATCTGTGAACTTTTTCTTGAAATACCAAAATATTTTTAGCTTTTTTCTTTCAAGGGGGAATAAATTACGTGGTGTCATTTGGCACGGGTGGATCTGTTCCTTTCTTTGATACAGGGCAAATTTGCTTTAGATTCAGTGTCTTCTACTCTTAGAAAAATTGTATAGCACTGAAACACTAGGAATTAATCTAAATAGCCAGTGTGAGGTGAAAATGCTCCCTATGCTTTAATTGGAATGGCCTGGTGAAAGCCAGTTCCCAGGCTGCCTCCCTCACTAACTGCCCACCTTGTGGCAGATTGACATAATTCCCCCATCCCTGGGGAAGCATAATAGAGCACTCCCTGAAGTGCTCAAAATCCCAAAGGGAAATAGGGATCTCTTTTTTTCCTCTCTCTCTCTCTCTTTTTAAAAAAAAAAAAAATTAATGGGGTTTCTGGAGTGCTTATGTTCATCCAGAGGATTGTGGATCTTAAATAGAGGAGGTTTTAAAGGTTTTTCTAATTGCCACGCTTCTTCTCTCTCCCCCCTGTTAAGTGGCTTTGGACAGTTGCAGAACTTTGATTTCAAATTTGTCTAATCTCTTGAAATATCTAGGTAGGGAAAACTATTGTAACTGAAAATGGCTCTGAATTTTTTTTCCCTTTCTTCCATTTTAATAGATATGTTTAGTCTACTTTAAAAGCTTTCTGAAGAACCTTTTCTAAATGGCTAATTTAGGCTTGTCAGGTTTTAATTATAATCTCTCTATACACAAGTTAAGATGCTTAATGCTAGTGAAAAGTTCTGAATACAAAGCAAACCTGTGTCAAGTTGCAGAGCACTCTTACCCGTCTTAATTGCTTCTGGTCTGAACTTTAACCTTAACTCTCCCATCTGTCTTACAAATTCTCTTCTCTCATCACAACCACTTTCTTTTCTGTGGAGTGCTGAGGATCTGTCTTAATTCGGCAGGAGTTTCAGTCTGGAAAAAAACTGCCATCAGGCTGTGGATGTTCAGCTCTTCCTTCAGTCCACTGCAGCATGATGCCCGTTCCTGGAGTGCAGCCCTGTTCTCCTGGATATCCCAGAGAATTCCCTTACCCCTGCTAGAATGGGACTGCCTGTGGGAGATGGGGTACCTCAGCAACAGGACAAGTGCCCTGGATTCCAAATATCCTGACGGCTTCTGGCCTCAGTTAAAATCGCTTCCCAACAGAATCAGTATGGCTTTCTTGTTGTTGTTGTTTTTGTTAGCAGTTTTATGGATGTATAGTTAGGCAGTTCATTCCTTTCTAGGACTGCTTTCTGCCTCGTTTTCTAGCTGTGACCCAGCCTTTGTGGCAAAGGTTAGTTGCATCTTTTTCTTAGATAAGAATGAGTTTCATTCAAGCTTAGAAAATTAGCCTTGAAAATACTCAGTCAGTGCAGATTCCTTCTGGAGAGTGCATTTAAAAGTTTAAATCCAAAATTGATTTGGAAGTGCTCTAATCTAAAATAACCCTGATGTTAGCATTGTTGTCTGCAGCTCCTGCTAGCCCTGGCGTTCCGGTTCAGCGCGTTGGCACACGGTTCCCTGATGCTGTGAAATTGAGACTCATCTGGAGATACAGCCTTTTCTAAAAAGGATTGCAGGGCACTTAAGACTCCTTATTTCATTAGTTCAGTGAAGGAGTTCTTTTCAGCAGTCAGGAGTCTCATGATGAGGTGGGCGAAAACTGAGCAAATCACGCGGCGGACACTCCCGCGGAAATGGAGTGGAGGAAAAGCTGCTTCAGTAAGTTTTTTGGCCCAGAAAGGTGGCATTTTTTGGAGCTGAAGGTTAGTGGTTTTGAATTTCTTTTTAGTCTGAGGTTTCAGGCAAAGCATTCATAGCTACATATCCGGGCCAGACTTCAAGAGGTACATTTGAGGAGGCTTTCAGTTCTGCACATTGGGTTGGGTCGTATGATTATTATGTTTTTTCATTGTTTCTGGCCAAGTGTAACCATCGCCATCTTCATGTATGTTGGTGGGAATTAAATGGAGCATGAAGAACTGAACTGAAGAGCAGGCTTCCACTTTATGGGGATGGGTTGCTGCATGAAGCAGTGGTAATGATCCAGAGGAGCAGGGTGTATTGAGGAAAAGAGTGAAGTGTGAGCACCATCCAAAGTGCAGGCAGCAGGTCATAAATTCTTGTAGTGGTGGTGGTCTGAAATTCAAGGAATAGGATTAGAGAGCTACAGTAGGTTAATGAAAATGGCTCCCTCAGGATCAGCTTGAATTCTACTCAGTGGTCAGTCGTAAGAGGAGGAATGTCTTGTGCAATTCCAGCTTCTCATCCATATTCTGAATACACTGTGATGTTCCTGAATGCTTAATAGAGTAGAATATGCTCTGTTATGATATACTTCATATGACTTCTAGGATGCTTTAATGCAAACTAAATGTCATCTAACTTGCCCCAAACCCGTAGTGCCCACTTTATTCTGGAATATATGAATTGGAGCAGGATTTTCGAAGCCTTGCTTGGACATGTCAAAAAAAAACCCCATAGGAACAAAAGAAAAAAGGCTTGCAATTCTACTTGTGTCTTTGCTGTTGTCCAGGACAGAATAATACTTAAATCCTTCACCTCAAATACGTCAACTCAAAGGAACTCATTATAGAATGGGTATACAACAGCCAAGAAACCACTTTTCATTCTTATCAGCCTATTTTCTTGTAAAGAAGTATAGCATTAATAGCCAGCTGTGGCTTTTGAGCCCTGACTTAATCAGAAGTGAATAATAAAAATTAATTTGAGGTATATAGTTACTAGCCAACTGCAACTATAACAAATGTTTAATGAACTGCCTTGCGCTGGGGTCTGCATACCTTTTCCTGGGAATGAAAGGGGGAATGTCCAAGAGTGGGACTTTCTCTGTCCTAACTGCAGTAGCAAAATGGGGTAGAGTAAAATCTGACTGTGGAAGCAAACTGTTGCTCAGTAAGGCTTAAGTTAGACCTCAGTAAACAGAAGAACAGAGGCAATGAAGTATTTAGCCTCTGCTTTCTCAGCCTTCTATATCTTCATGGCATTAAGAGAGCAACTTTGGTTGATACTATTTGCAAGGTACAGCAAATTCTTTCTGACAAACATCACCCTGCCCTTTATCTAGTCTTGAAATATTAAACTGTTTTGCCAGAGCCTTCATGAAGGGCATTGTGCTCTCTGGGTTCAGCACTGGGAGAGGATGGATTGGTTGTTGGTGGGCTACACTTTGTTTAAAAATCTTGGGTCTTTGTCAAACTGCTTGCAATTCCAGGATATCCAGGGACCTCCTGTAGTCAAGTGACTGCACCATACAAGTCATGGGCTTTTGTCTGGTCCTTCACACACAGCAGCTACACGTGACCAAAATGCACTCTGCTCTTCTTTCTGGCTTCTGCTGTAAAGGACAAGGCGGTTCTGGGTCTCCATTTGACTGCAACTCTCCTCTGCCTCCCAACCACCTCTGGGTGTGTCAAGGAGTTTGGAAAGGAGCAAGGCAAATCCTTCGGGAGATGGCAGTAGGACTTTGAAGGTAATTTCAAGCCCCTGGAGTCTGACTGAGCATTCTTATGTTGAGTGCAGCTGTGGATAAATCCAGTAAAGCTGCACTAGATGTGAACCATTTTTGACACCTCTTCTGAGACTTGTTCTTGTGCAGCTGAAGCTTGTCAAAGCAGCTCCCCAAATTCCACAGCCTTTCGGAAGGCTGTGTAGCGTCACTCAAAACTTCAGGGCTTGCAAAAGGTTAGGGCATTATTTATATCTACAGTGAATCAAACTCCACTTCCTAAATCAGCATTTATTTACTGGTTAGCTTGCACAGTGCTCACCAATGCACGACTGAGAGTCTCCACACGCAGGCACTTGGAACTGTGACCACCTCAGCCTGTCTCATACAACAAGAAAAACACACCACTTGGGCATAATTGGTGGGGGGAAGAGATGGGATGCTCTCTTAACCTTGGTTTTCCTTTGCTACTTTCATGAGACAAAATTCCAATCTGCTTTATTTTTTAAGTCAGCAAACCGATTATATATTGTAAAAGATCAATGTTTTCATGGGTGAGTAGTAATTACTGAGTAATGGCTTAAAACATTTCCTGAAGGAACATAAAGCTGTTTTTAAAAGTCAGGAGTACATTAAAAGGATTACCATGTAGATTTGATTTTTAGATAACACTAAAATGGATCCCAAATGGACTTATGAAAAGGGATGCTATCTCTTTAATGGAAAGTGCACGGTCTGACAGCTCAGCATGCAAATGGTCCTGCAAAGGACTGTCTGTTGTGTTTTTTCCTTTCAACAAGAAGACAAGGAAATAGCTTGCCCTTCTCCTTTCAACTTTTAATAGCAGATGGGTTGCTCTGGTTTTGCCAGGAAAGGGAGAAGAGGATAGGTTTGGTGGATAACTTGCATCTTTCTAAATCACTGGGGCTGTGTATTTCACAACTTCTAGAGGGTCAGTCAACAGCAATTGTATCTCTTACACAGATTGCATTAAGTGGATAGATTCCCTCAACATTCTCCATAGGCAAACCTCTCCTTGCCTCTTATATGCAAATAAATTTTAGTCCCAGTATATTTCTTACACTAATCTTGTGCAGGGCATGAACATCAGTGCTTGACTTGGCAGTAAGTTTGGACAGGGGCAGGAGGGACTGTTATAATCATACTACAACAACTTACAATCATGATCGCATTTTCTATTTCAGAGTTGCCAGCACAACTTTCTAGTGATTGATGGTATAAAATATGCTTTTGGCCTGAGTAGGATTTCTTCTAGAAACATTTAAAGGAGTATATTCATATTTCATTAAATACAGAGCTCACCAGGATTCCAAATTCTTTTGTGGTATTGCGCAAATTATTATAGGCTCCAAAAGTCTTGAGAAATTTCTATAAGCCTGTGAAAGCTTTAGATTGGATAGTCATCATTGCCTGCATTAAGGGCTGTGACAGATTGCTTCATCAGTGTACACAGAGCAGAACATCAAATGGCCATTTGGCAGTGGGCACTGAAATTCTATTAAGGTTGCCGAAAGCTTAGGTTGACATTGTGTATGTCTGCAAAGAGGCAGAAGAAAAGATGATGATGATTGTGCAATGATATAGTTCTATTCTCCTTAAAATATTCACATCTATAGCATACGCCAGGTCTGTCAGGGTGATGTTAATGTTTCACTGCTAAGCCTGAGCACTGCTGCACCACACATCTTTGCTCGTGTCTCGAAGCCTCCGTATGTTGAACAGGCCATTTTAACTGGGAGGTGAGAATTGTGTAGCATCACACATGAGCCTGGAAGTAACTGAGGAGTTTTTACTTTCTTGAGCACTCTTTGGGATATTTAACTTGATGGAAGGTTTTTCCATTTGATTTTCTTGCCGGTTGGAAAAGGGGAGGGAAACAAACCCTGCCTTGTACGTAATTTTGGTACACAAGTTATTCGTAAAAGAGCTGAAAAGTGAGGGATGAGTTCTGACCTTTGTGACCATTTGACTCAGAGACTCTTCTTCCGCTACTTTGCTCTGACACCCAAACCCACTAAATAGACAATTTTTGAGGTTAGTGTTTTTACAATAGCCACCTGCAAATTGATGGAATATTGAGGAATATGGGATGAATTTTGGCCCAGTCATCCCTAATAATAGTTTTTTCTCATTCTTATACTGCAGTTTGAGCGTAGTCACTCCATTGCCAGACTCTTTCTACTACAGACACTAAAGGAGAGAGCTGGCCGCCTGAAATCAGGACTTTTGCCAGTCTGCAGTATACTAAATTGTGACTAATGGAGAAAACTTGATCAGAATGTTCTCGGATTAGGTGGAAAGTAGAAGAAATATGCATGTCTTTGTACTACTTCCAGGGCTTCAAACAGTAAAAATGGATTTTACTGAAACACTGGATGTGCTAAGAATAAACTTTGGACACATGCCAATTACGAAAAATTAAAGCTCAAACAAACACATTTTATGAGCACAGGGAAAACATTGCTTCCTGAAATGATTTACAGAAACTGTCTTGCAGCAACAATTATTATGGTTTGTGTTTAGTCCTGCTGCCATGGGTTTCTTTACAGCTATGGGTTGGCCGCTGGGAGGAGAAACTCTGTAATTGAGAGTGGCTAAAAGCAGGCACTGGAAGACTCAAAACTTGTGGGGAAAATGAAAGTCTGGATTCTAAGCCTAAACCCCATGTCCTGAATCAGGACCTACGTTGGTACAGGTACCAGTGATGCCAGTAATTATTTTGGATATGTTGGTCTGTCTGAGCAAATGGCTTGAAAACAGGGTCCCTAAATGTGAGATTGAAGGGGGGGTTTAAGCCACTCGTGAAGCTTTGGGACACTTTTAGGCAGCTGAAACTGCCAGGAGACACTAGAGTCTAAAATATATTTCTCTACAGCTTGTCATGAAGTGTACGGACGAAAAAAACTTGCTGTGTTATTGGGCAGAGGACTATAGAATAGTCGAAATAGAAGTGGTGATCAAAATGCTGCTTCTCCCATTAACTGCCCTCTCCAACTACTTTTTTGCCATGCTTGTGAAATTGGTTTGGTAATGATTCAGAAGAAAGAATACCCCAAATGAATTGCTAAAGCCACTGTAAAAATCACCAGCTGCATATTGCAGCATGAATCTGGAAATGAAAAAAGATTGTGGTTTCTCATTGAATAATTTTGATGAATGGTCTAAGGCTTACTCATAAGCATTTAGTTGCAAGTACTTGGTGTTCCAAATGTAACATTTTAATTGGATATACAGATGACGTTAAGAGTTTCACCTTGCTGGCCATAATTCTTCTGAGGAAATTCTTGGTGAAGATGCCCGAGACAGCTCACTCTCCAATCAGTGGGAGTGCAAGGTCTGACTTGTTTCACAGGGCGCAATATTCATAGAAGGTGAGTAATACAATACTGGGAACACAAAGTGAGTTTCTTTTTAAGGGAATGAAATTCACTGCATCTTTTTGGCAATGACTGTCTGCATTTACTTAAATGGGTGATGCAGGGCTCTAATGCTTTTAAATGATATCAGATCTTCTGATAAAAGACATAAGACTGCAGCCTATTTATTGTGATGAGACAGGAGTTAATAAGATTACTCCTACTCTTCAGTTACTTTTTCATCTTTTGCAGCCAAATGCTGGGGTTTTTGTTAGCAGGCAAAAGGAGGTCAGTTCATTTAAAGGGTGTTGATGCTAGAAATAAACATTTTTTTCCCCTCAAGTGGAACTCTGAAACCTAGGCTCAATTGCCCAAATGCCAAACCCCTGCTCTTTAAACCAGAATTGCTTTTAGCACTGGAATGCTGCATCCTTGTAACAACCACTTATATAAATTCAAAAAACAAAAAAAAAAAAACCTTAAAGATAATATAAATAATAATAAAAAAGAATAAGTGTAATGTAAACCTGCAGGAACTTCAGGTTTTGGCAGAAGGTTCAGAAATGTGGTAGCTGTGTCTGAAGGCGCTGCTCAAGGAAGAATTTGTGCTGGAGAATAAAAATATAATTCCAGTGCTGTGTTGTGCAAGGTGCTGTACAACAGGGAGTGATTGTCACAAACCTTTTGGAGAGTAGAAGTATTGTGTGTGTGCATAGTTATTTGCTTTGTTGTTGAGCAAGCTTTTACTCTTACAGTAGCTGCGCTGAGGAAAAGTTTCGGGGTTTTAAAAAAGGAAAAACAAAATAAGAGCAGCAAAACAAACACAAACAAACAAAAGCCCCAACAACACCAAAAAAGCCAACACCAAAAAAACTTGTCCAGGGAAAGAGTTAAAGCCATCTGCCTGAAAGCATTGTGTAAAACATACACACAATGTTGGGGAAATAAGCCAATTATGTGTGCTTCACAGGAGGTGGGGGACTGACCTTTGTGTATAATTAGTTCTTTTATTTAAAGCAAAGATTTTGAATAGAATAACTAATTAGCTGTCATAAATGGCAAATTGAAGATTTTGGCCGGATTCCTTGGGGAGAGTGGGAGGACGTCCCTCCTCCCAGCCCATGCTGTAGGCTCTGGCTCTCCTCATTAGGGTTGTTTTTAGCTCTCCGCAGTGGTAATGAGGAGTGCAGCGGCGGCACTTCTCCGAGCCCCCTCTAATAAGGCGTGAAATGCAGGTGGAACCGAGCTGCCTTCAGCTCCTGCTGCCTCCTCCCCACACGTGTGGGTGTAGGCGAGGGCTGAGGGGGGCAGGTTGGAGTGGAGGGGGGTCTGAAAAGTCCTGGTGATATCACCTGTGTGTTGTGCTCTGGACTCGACTGTATAAAATACAGGCAAGCTGCAAAGCCTTGAGGCATATATCATTAGCTAGCAGTCCCCCATTACTCTTTCAGACCAATTAACCTTGAGAGTTGCATTAGAGAAATTAGGTGGTGAACTTCCCTGCTTTCAGAGGGGACCTCTAGCTCTCTTGCAGACCAGAGCACTGTGGAGCCGTGCACCGCAGGACCAGTGCAGATAACTGTTATTTAAAAGGTCTGCCATTTATGAAAAGTTCCCAGGCTCTCTTGGAGAGGAGGCTTTATGAACAGTGCCCTTAGAGGAGCCGCAGCTGATTGCCATGTGAATAGAAATATCAGTAAAATGGCTTAGAAAAATTTAGAGGTGTACTTAGTGGACACTTGTGTTATAAAGCCAGCTGAATCATTTTACAGAAGGACTCCGACTGAGCAGATACGGGCTGATTAAAGCTTGTTTGTCCGGCTGTGAATAGTGGTGAAGTTTGGATTACTCACTACAATAACAGCCTCTTTAGACACAGACATAAATTTCAGTATGTCCAGAGGTGGTGTCTATAATTTTTTAATGTGTATTGGAGCTCTGAGCACTCAGAGTGGGTTTAGTTTTGTATTTACCAGCAGCAAGTCTATTAAGCTGTAAAGGGCAAAGAAGGGAGCGTAGGTAGCCAGAAATAGAAAGGATTCATCTACTGTTTCTAAGAAAAGAGAGCACTGGATGTCTAGCAACAGGAGAGGAGAGAGCAACTTGATGGTACTTTCAGAATTTGGCAATAATCAGTGTTCCCTTGTGATCACGTATTTAAATATGTGAGCGTCCAGCTGTTAATTTTCTAGTTCTGCAACACTACTTCTCATTTTCTTATCCTCGTCCACAGAGCGCATGTGGAATTCGTCAAAGGTGACCCCTGTGTTTCTTGACAGCCCCAGTTAGACACCACATGCCCCTTATCAAATTGAATTGGGTATCTTGGCATTTTTAGGCAAATGCTGGGGGAGAATGGACATAGAGAGATGAAGCAGCGTGCCAGTGTTGCAGTGGGGAAATTACCAAAATGGAAGAGCAGTTCTCCAGGTGGTTTCTGCCTGCAGAGCCCAGGCTGCTTCAGGTCTGCTGGAAGGGGGAGGCAGGAGGAGGAAAGCAGGGTTTGGTGTTGATTGTGTCCTCTCTGTGCAAGCCTCTGACTGTGAAAAGGGTTAAGCTTCTGAGATGCTTCTCTCTTGTTGCTTGGAAATGACATGGTAAGTGATGGAGGAACCCTTGCTGATCAAGTTTGGCAGTTTTTGAAATTTTGTTTCACGCCTTGCCTGCTGTGTCAACTCACCAGCTAATTGCAGCTGCAACTTTCTGTAGTGGCTTGTGTGCTCCGTGCAGACCGGTTGGTTGGAATGTTGGAGGGAAACCTCACAGCCCAAAATGTAATTTCAAAACACTGAACCTGACCAGCAGCGGCTGACCTTGCTCGTTATTATCTGAGTGGGAATAGCAGCTTTGAACATCATATGATCTCTGAAATGGTACCTTTTTTCATTAGACAGCCCCCTGCTGAACACTGACCAAATACATAGCTTTTTTCCTTGCTTAAGGTACTGCTTAAAAATATGTCTGTATCTGTTCCTTTGCTAGTTATTAGAAGCAAATCAAAGTGTTACATTCCCCCTACTTGCAGAAGCCTCTCATAAGACAGTGGTGCTCTTGCAATAGCGAGGAGCTCAGATGGATGCAGAGAGCGAGGGCTGCCAGGGCCCCAGATGGAACAAGAACTGCCCCTGCAGTCAGCCCTCAGCCATGCAGGTCTGCCGGCCACAGGAGACCCTCCTAACCTGTCCTGAATGATCAAGCCAGCCTCTCCTAATGGTCCAGCCAGGGGTTCATCCCTGCACAACTGCTCTTGTGCTTGATGATGCAGATGCTGCTGCTGCATTGGCACCCTCTCTGCGTGAGGGCAGCTGTACCTCTCTGAAAGGGCACTGCTTTCAAAAGTGAGGCCTTGGCAAGTCCCATCTAGCTGAACATCTTGTATTTCTGAACCGCCGAGCTGATCTCAAACCCCACCCATGCAGCAGCTCCCTTGAGTTTAAGGTGTGCTGGTTATGTGGAATCTGTGTCTTTCCAGATGCAGGATCCTCATGTTACTACACAAACCTTGCAAAAGAATTATATGATGACCCCCCTCCTTGTGAGAAATCCTCCTCTGCCTCTAAGGGTACACATTTAGAGAGCCTGTTTGGGGGGTGGATAATGACTTGCTGGTGTCTGGGGCTCCTATCTAAAAACATAATTCTCACATCTAGGTCCTAGTTTTCATAGGTGCGAACTATTTTCTTTCATCACTGGTACTGATCTTACACAGCTTGCAAATGCAAATTCACGTGCTCACCCTTCTCTGCCTCACAAGGCAGATTCTTCTCACAATGTGCAGTTTTCCTGGAGTGGAGTCAGGAAGAATATGGAAATTACTCGAAAATTGAAGCTTCTTTTTGCTATTGAAATGCATTTTGGATTTAAAAAAACCAATCGAGCAAAGTTGTGTCTAGAACCACAGGGCCACTTCCCTCGTTCTTTTAAGAAACTCTCATCAGGCACATGAGACTCCTGCAGTCTGACCTCTGGCACCTGCAGCATAATCCAATTCTGATGCTTCCCTGTCTTGTCCCTGTTTCCAAACTTGTGTGTGTTTCTCTGTGGCTTTGCACGTAGAATTTCTCTCGGGAGCATTACAGGTTGCGTATGTGGCAGTCTAATGCAGATACAGGTTTTCATTTAATTATTGCAGATTTGTCACTGCTGTCAAAAGTTTGCTTGTAGAGACTTGGCAAGCAGGTTTTGAGCGTGCTGCAACAGAGGGCAGGAGGGTTCTTTAAGCCTTTAGGGTTTTTGAATGTTACTTGGCCTGTCTCTGTGCTGCTGAGACCACTTTGATTACAGACGGATCAATACCTCGCTGTTTGTGTGGAGGTGTCCTAAGTGCTATTGTCGTCTGCTCGAGGCTCTGACAAAGCAATTATTACTGTGGGAGTGGTGGGTTTACATGTGCTGACCATTAGGCACTCTCAGGTCACGCTGGCTTTTAAGGAAAGCAGCAAATGTCACTTACTGCGGTGGCACTGGCTCGGTCCTCTCTGGTTAAGGGACTGTTAATAATTCTATTATCAAGCTGCTGCTTTCTGGGACATTCGGCGCTTCCTACAGAAAGGGTGGATTAACTTTGTGTAAGAGTATATAACCAGTGACACCTGCTGCTGTGCCAGAGTGTCCCTTCTCATCATCTCTGTTTTGGTTAAGCCCACAGTGTACTTGTTCCAGGCCCAGCATTGTCATTTTTAGTGATTGACACCAGGAAAAATAAAAATCATAACAAATTGAATCAAGACTCTAGAGCAAATGGAATTCTGGCATCTCAGCGAGTTAATTTCTTCTTTCATCATCTCCTGTCCTGTCGCTCACCCAAAGTACAATCCTTGTTTATTTTTCCACCTTGCCTATTGATTCCATAAAGTCCTTTTATGCCTGGCTCTTAAACTGAGAGGGGTGACGAGTATCACACTGTTCACCATGGCAGGCATTGGGTGCTTGGAGAAAACGATATACCCAGCTATCTCATGCCTGTCCCAGCAGGGGTTTCCAGGAAGGATGAAACTCCTGGCTTTTTGCTACGTTCTCCAGTGATACAAGAGGAGGAGGAAAGCTCTGCTTTGCTTAAGGAATGTGGCTTCACTGGTGGCAGAGGGGCACTGGTGGGGTTATTCTCAGCAGTCCTCAAGGGCTTTTGAATCAGATTTATTTTGGAGCCGTGCCTGGCCTGCTCTAGCTTTCAGTCAGGCCTCTGTCATCCACAGGATTCACAAGAGAGGAATAACAGTGGCATACCACATCTTTTTATAGCCACTCCTCTCCCTTCCCCATCAAACCCGATTCAGCCAAGATGCTGGACCAGGGGCTATATACAGTGATGGCCTTTCTGCTCTTTTTAATTTCCTGTGGCAGGTAATTAACAACACAAGGGTACAAGTAATGAGGGGAAAAATAAATGTTGAAATTTCAGCCAGTTTATTCTGCTGCAAGGTGTTGGTTGGAAAGAGTCTAGTGTGTTGTGTCAGTCCTACCCTTAGGGAAAAAAAGGCTGCGTTCCTGCAAGTGTCCCATTCCCTCTTAGCCTGTGACAGCGAGTGAAGTTAGGATTCCTTTGACTGTCAGCCCCACGCAGCGTGAGCTCCTTGTAATGGCAGCAGCAGCAGTGTTTGCTCCCAGATGTGCCCCCAATGCCAGCAGCCTGCCCGAGCTGCTTGGATGTCCCCTAAAGGAAGTGCTGTGCTTGCCTTGCAGGTGTGCCGATGCTATCCGTACAACCCAAAGGGAAGCAGAAGGGCTGCGCCGGCTGCAACCGCAAGATCAAGGACCGCTACCTGCTGAAGGCTCTGGATAAGTATTGGCATGAAGACTGTCTAAAGTGTGCCTGCTGTGACTGTCGTCTTGGAGAGGTTGGATCAACTCTTTACACAAAAGCAAATCTCATTCTCTGCCGCAGAGATTACCTGAGGTAAATAGAGGGACATACTGCAGGCTCTTCCCGAAGCCTCTCAGCGTGCTGCCGGCTGCCTGGCTTCCTAAAAATGTGAAAGTGTGTGCTTGTGCATGGCCAGCCCTGCCCAGAAGAGACTGGAGTTTCTTCCACAGTCTAAGCGGGGCTTTTTATTTGCCCTAATTTGCATATTTTATAGTCTGGGAGGTGAAATCCTGGTTTTAGGTGAAGATACAAGGCAGAGGTCGTGAGTTTTTATTATTATTATGTATCAAGAAGAACAAACTTTGCTTGCTGAGTAAATTAGGAAAAAAAAAATCTTAATTCTCCTTGCATATATCTGATGCTATACTTCTGCATATTGACTGAGACCTGACCAAACCTTTACCTTTTCTTTTTCAGTCATAGCTTTTAGACAGACTTCTAGTCTTGAGTAAGGTTCATCTCAAGGGACTCTTGTCTCTTCCCTAACTAAACAGAGCAAAACTCAAAAATTACAAATCAACTTCAAAAAATATTTCTGTCTGAGGAAATCAGCAGAGACCATCACTAGCTCGCAGTTAGAACCAGTCTGTCAGTGTGTGTCTGCAATACATAACAACACATGGGATTTTTTGCCTGGTGTGTATGGGGGTTTTGTGCAAAATACTTTATGCACACATAAATGAATATTAATAAGACAGCAGGCCTAATGCAAACATTATTATGAGGGTCACACTGCAAAACACTCTGAGTTTTGCTTTGTTTTTCCTTTGGAAGAATGTACTTAATCTCCAGCTAATGTGTATGTTTTCTTTTATTTTTCCTCAAGCACTGATAGCATTTCCCAGGCAAGCTCAACCAGCAAAACATCTGAAGCAAAACAAACCCAACATGCTGTTGTAAGATAGGGATGTAAAATGCCTTCTAACCTTGCAGTGTTCAGGGGCTGCCTAGATTAGTGTCAGTGCTCAGATGCTTCGTATGTTTCAATGTAAAACATATTTCTGAAAGTCTTCGGTCAATATTTTCTTAGTAAACTTGAACAAACAAGTTTCTCCTTCTAAAGAGGAGAGATTAAGTGCTGAGCCAGACAGAAGGACTGGGTCTATCAGCTGCCATGTGGGAGCTGTCACCTTGCCCTTCCGCCCAGCAGTGCACAAGAGCATCCTGCCCACAGGAGGCTTTTAGAGCTGAAACTCTTTGGGGCACACATGAAATATCCCAGCTGAAATTCTGCCGCACAGGCAGCACTTGCAGCTCCACATCTGTTAAATGGGGTGCGTCCCCAAAATCTAAGTGAGGAAGGAGGAGCTTGGGTAAGGTGGAAAAGACAAGGTAAGCAGCTTTTGGAGAAATGGAAAGGGTGTGAAGAGGAAAGAGTTAACTAACTTCACTAAAATGAAATAAGTTTTGTACCTTCCTTAAATCTGAGTATTTATTAATGTCACAAGTCACTTGCTCTGGAAGCATCCTTAACCCTGTCTGTGGCAAGCTAAAAAAAATGAGCTCTGGAAAGTTCAAATTCAACACAGAGATTTCCACCCCCAAATTAGCATTTTGGTTCTTCAGCTCAGCTGTACTCTTTCTGTGTTGTGGACATAATTCTGATGTGTCGGTGAAGAATATTTCAGTTCTTGATCTTCCCTTTTTGAGGAAGCCTTTTATCACAGTATCACAATTGGGTCATGCTATATACTACCACAAGGACCCCCAAAGTCTCTCAGGAGAGCTACTTCCAGGAATAGTTTTTCTTCCCAGGAAGAACAGCTGCATTATTTTCTGAAGTATTTGTTTGTACTTTATCTTGTTTATGCATTATCTTTTCTTTATCTTGTTTGCACCCAGCTTGCCAAGTGATCCAGGTCTCTCCATCTGTCATCCTTCACTTCATTATTTATCACTCGACTTCATCATTTTTGGTCTTGAAAAAATGTTGTGTTTGTGATTTTTTTTTTTTTTAATTTGACCCTGAAGACAGATATTCAGCTTTATTCTATATGTTGCAGAACCCTGCTAGAAATACTGAGCTGGACAGTGTTTCCAATTTACATTTGCTTTTTGAGACCTATGAGCTACCCCATGTTTTGTCCATTTAATAAGCACTGTATTGATTTTGGTTTATTTTAGTTTCATAACAAAAATAATGTGTGGCATCAAATCAGACATGTTAAAGTGCCAAAGGACAGCAGTATTGATGCTGTTTGGTTTAGAAGGACCTTTTTGTCACTGGAGTTGTAGAGCACTTTCTTTCCTTGGTTTATCCTGAGAATGCTGCTTCGAGGTGGAAAAGCTTAATCTGTGATTTTCCCACTGGCCCCTAGATGATGTGAGTTTTCTGGGTGACACCAGAAACCTGTGCTGGAGAAGGAAAAGAAGCCAGGCATTGCAGACTACAGGAAGTGGTCCACGTCCCAGCTTTGTGAAGAGAGGGCAATTCATGAACCACGGAAGGCAACACGTTGGGACTTGTGTTTGACCATGGCCATGCAGCTTCTGTCACAGCACCAGTTAAACGTGGTCTCTGGAACAAACTTCTGGCCTGAAAGGTGTCTTGTAACACCTCTGTCTCCCTTTTTCAGGTTGGAATTGTTCCTGTCCTGACAAGGGGGAAATCTGTTGCTATTTGTGCCACATGGTTAAACTGTGAAGACTTATGTGGCCTTTACATGAAATATTTTCCCTTTATCTGAATTTTAGGTGTTAGAGCTTTGACTGGTTTTTGTTGGGAAGAACGGTAGAATTGTCATATTCTGGGAAATTTGACGAAGACTCAGCTAGGAAGGAATAACATTAATTCTGTAACAGGGTTGTTAATTAGCCTTCAGCTGTTTAGGCAGCTTTACAGCTATCACAGCTTGCATTCTTACAAATAAGTGAATTTAGTTTATACTGGGGTTTTTTGAGGGGTTCTGCTGAACTCCTGGGTTCTGTTCCCCTGATGCTAAGGAACTCTTTCAGGCTCCCAGGACAGGAATAAGGACATTGCTATGCAGTCCCATATTTATAGAAATATAATGCAATTTTTTTACTTTAAAACATCTTGTGTTGGCTTTACACACAATATTTCTTTCTCCCTCAATTTTAACTATTAGGTCTATTAATAGAAGAAGCTAAAGTTGCCATCACAATCTTCTCTACTGTCTGTTCCCTCCTGGTAATTTGAATTTTTCTTTTCGGAGAATTAACCATTCCCATCATTATAGAATTCCTTCACATTAATACTTTTAGAGTCTCTATCCACATTTTTTCTTCCTTGTTAAATGGTTCACAGTGTTTGGTCTACTAGTGGAATTTAGGAGAATTCGTTCCTAAAAATAACTTTTCGTACTTCACACTGTAGTTGCATCATAAAGGAAGTACTTTACCGGAAGAAAAGTCAGAGGGATTCGGTCAGAGGGCTCCTGGAATATTTTGCTGGCAATTTGCAGCTCGAGGATGCCCCTGTACCACCCCTCCTAAGGGCAGGTGTTGATGAGCCATGATGAGCAGGGATTGGGGCTAGGGATGGACTTGTGGCAGAGGGTCAGGACAGGAGCAGTGCCAGGTCCTTCCCTGCTCTGGCAGCATTCCTTTGGAGCTGGCTTTGTCCCAGGCACTGGGAGCACAGTGGGCTGCCAGCCGTGTGTGCTGATCCTCAGTGGGTTTTCAGCAGGAATCTTTCCAATGTGTTCCAGGAGCTTTGAGCAGACCCTAGCCTGATCATTTGTTTCAAAAGATAAACTGTCGTCATTGCTTGTGAAGGAACATTTGTTAACCTTCACTTTTCATAAAACACTTTCTTGCTCATTTTTTAATCATGAAAGATGAAATTGGATCTGGAGTTGTTATCCTTGTGGTATCACCTCAGTCTCCAGCTGTGTCTCGATGTATCTTTCAATACATTTCATCTCGGCAAATAGATTTACCATTTGTTTCATAATCGCAGTTCCAGCATTCCTACCTCTAATTATTTTTGATAAGCAAATGCTATTGAAGGAACTGCTTCTGGGACAGAGCAGCTTAGCATGCAGGCTCAGATGGCTCCTTGCAGCCCCCACGCAGCGAAGTGTGTTTGTTCCGAGGCATAATTAAACATTCACCAAGCTCCGCTTCACAGGGACGGGCTGGGTGTTGCATCAGGATTTCCCGTGAGGAGCTGACAACTTAAATTTCACTGTGAAGTGCTGATGAAGAACGTGATTTTTCCTTTTTACTCAGCATGGTGCCCTCACACGAGCAAAGGCGAGTCGGGCTTGCTTTGAGAGGAGCAGAACTGTTGCTTCTGCCTGTTTGATATGCTGGCGTTGGGAAAGTTTTTCATCATGTAAACTGATGGGGGCCTTAATTAGACTCCAAAGAAAGCTCAAAACCTGCATTTAAAAATGCTGGTGTATCGGTAAAAGAGACTGGCTTTCCGGGAAACCCTGACGCTGTTCCCAGTGGGTTTCATGGCAGTTCTTTTCACCCACTTTCCCACCTGTTTGGATCGGGGCTGCAAACTGGACATGGCATCACTCTGCACCTGGTGTTGGTGCATCCAGGGAGCAGAGCAGCCCTCTGCATCCCACCTGAGGGACGGGGACCTCCTGGCAGGACTGCCATCCCATCACCCCTCGGCACTGTCTGTATCATGGAGGCATGAACTCCACTCTTGGCAGCTCTCACTTCAAACAACTCAGATGCCAAGTCCTGGGGTTTTTGCTCTACTCCAAATGCCCCTGGGCATTAATTCTGTCAGTGAATCGCTTTCAGGAGCCCTTTAGGTGAAGTGTTCTATATCTGGCACATACACATAGGGTTTAATTTTCTTGTGGGATAAGAGCACAGATATGGGTGCCCTGCTGTGTTGGCACAGGAGCATGTGGACAAATTCTCTTCTTCTGGTGGCCTTCCCCAAATCAGTGACAACAGCCCTGAGCCAAACCACTAAACCGTGGCTGGCTGTGTGTGAACAAGCCTTTGGGAACTGAGATGTGTGTGCCCCAACAGGCGGAATTCAAGTTAATCTCCCCAAGACATCACTAATTCTCTGAATGTGGCTTTAACCTACAGAAGCTGCAGCACCTTTGAAGCAGGAAGGAGAGAATTTGGGGTATTTTTTCCCTCCAGAGAAGCACAGTGTGCATGTATGCACCGAGAGCATGCCCTGCCGGATTTTCAAGGGACTCGTTTAGTGTGGGAAGGAGGTATAAATGCAGTGTGGCTGAACGCACGGTGTCTGCTCAGAGCCTAAAAACGTCACTAAGCTTAAGTGCTGCTTTTGCCTCGCAATAGGAGCATCTTGCATGCTGCATAGGACAACCCTCACTTCTACACTTAGTGTCTGTACAGATTAAGGGGGATTAATTAGGCTCAAAATACAATGTGTCTTGGCAACATTGCTGTGCTTTGTGATATTAAAGTACAGATTTTTTCTCCCCCCCTGCAGTAGCTGGTCCAGGACTTGCTCACAGCTTATGCCTATACTTGGTTTCTTTGTTTGTTTTTTGCCCTTTTTTTTTCATCTTCACAACTTCTCGCTGAGGAGGAAAACCAATGGGGAGTAACTCTGCCTGGCTGTGGTAGACTAGCATGCCTCTAGCACTTTCAGCTTTGCAGTTTTCTGACTGCTGTATGTAAACTCTCCTAAGAGGACGTTGATACACTTGTGTTCAGCAGTGCCAGAGCAAGGATGGGTTTAAGGTCAGCAGTTTCAGTTTCATACCATGGGACAGGATGGGGCAGGGGAGGAGGGCTTGGATTTCTACCTGCTCATGGGCCCAACCCCTCTGTAAATATGGAGGGACAGGCCGAAGGAGTGAAAATAAGTGAACATTCAGATGTGTCCTTCAAGTGAAAACAGACCCCCTTGAGCAACCTTGAAGTTCAGGCCCAGTAATCTCCAAAACAGTGCGGTCACTTGGCCAGGGGCTGTCTTGTACTGATTCAACTCCCCCTGCTATGCTGTCCTTGAATGCCAAACCCTTTGGCATGCAAGATGTAAATTCTTGGGGATTGAACTTGAAGGCTTCATGAGAGGACAGCTTGACCAACTTCATTAGTATCAAAATGCATTTCCTTTCCTTCAGCTGACATGACTTCCCACTGCAGCACTGACAACGGTGTCCTGGGTAGGAGGGTGCACCAGCTAATATGTATTTACCATGCTGAATCTCCTATCACCAAGGCTTTCCCTAGTATTGCACAAAAGCTGATTAGAGCAAAGTTGTCTGAAGTTGCTTTTAAGCTTGTTCTTTTTATCTTTTTAAGTGATGTTCCGGTTTTCCCTGCATTTATTTATATATTCAATACTCCACTCAAATCACACTTGTAGCTCAGCATATTTCCAATATCCACAGATGGGAAAGATACTGATTGTAGTGTTTAAGAGCTACCCTCACTGAAAACCAGTTGTTGGTTTGCTACAAAAGGTAGGGGCAAAACCATTTCTTTTCATGAGGATGGATTTCAGGTACATAAAGCAAGTCTTGTTCTACAGCAGGCCCTGATGAAACTAAGAAATAAACAGCAGCAAGTGAATAGAGAAGGTGTGTGGGAAAAACTATTTCACCTTCTGGCTGGGGAGGATATGAGCATGGAGTTCCATAGCTCTTCTAAAACTTGTATATCCAGATAAACTGGATATATAAATATTTAGAAAAATATGCAGTTGTACATAATTTCTACAAATGTAGATATTTATCTGTAGGTAAGTGTTTTGTCCTCCTTCAGTTCATAATTCTTATCTTTCAATGTTGACAAAACCTTTTTTGGGGGGAGAGTTATCAGTCTCCACTCAACTGTTTGAATTTTGAACTTGTTTTGTTCTTGTGTTTAAAAAATCCAATTGACATTGCCAACCTTTCCTTTCTGTACCATTCATTATTTTTATGTGCCTGTCCTGCTTCCTCTTTTTTTGTCTCCTATGAAGTCAACTGCTCCAAAATTTTTCCTCTTTCTGCAGGGGGAAGATTTTCTCCTTCTTTTTTGATTGCAAGCTGCTATCTAGTCAGACACCAGGCTAGAGGGGGCGAGAAGAAATGGGGACTCTCTCCTTGTAGGAATGACTAAACCAGATTGTTGCTCCTAGTGGAGACAGAAATAGGCAAACAGGTTCTCAGTTTAGCCCCCCTGAACATCTTGGTTGAATGAAAAATCTGTTAAAAGGTGCTAAACTTAACGTTTTCATATGAGAAGTTTCTTGCTGTTTTCCCCACAGTAAGAACCCTTTACCATTCTTCCTTCCCTCCCCCCCCCCCCCCAAAAAAAAAAAACCCCACCCTGAAGGGTGCTGTGACATTACTATGGTTTTAATTAATTTGAGGTGTAGTCACAGAGTTGTTGAGGTCTGGATCACCACGCACAAGACTGCTCTTTAGCCCAGACAAGACTACATAAAACCCATCCTTTGACAGTTGCCTACTGCTTCTAGGAGTGCTCCCTTCTTTTCCCATTAATTCATTTGCATTCAGGGCTGCTCCTCTATGCCAATTAGCCTTAATTTTTACTATACACACTGACATCAATGGCCAATGAGAACAGGGCATGGCGGGGTTTTTAGTGTGCCCATAAACTACAGAAAATTGTCCTTGGACAAACTTCTGCTTTTAGACTGGCTGACAACAATAGACATGGTTAAGTTCAGGCTAAGAGCCATTAAACATAATTACTACCACAGGGTAAAAGTTTAATTGTGCTAAATTTTAAATCTGCATAGTCTATGCTTATTTACAAGCTGGCTGGCTCTTCCTGTTACATAAAGGGGAATAAATCTGTGCTTAAAAATTGTTGTCTTTTAACTTCAAAGGGAAGGGAATAAATAGGGTTTTTCAGAAGAAGCAGAACAACCCCACATTGAGAACTTTCTGTATTTCCAGCTTCTTTTATGCCAATGGCTCCGAGCTGGTAAGCAGAGGCTAAACGTCTTCTGATAGATTTTTGTAATGCGCTTCAACTTCATGTGTGTGAATGTATGGGAGAGTATTGCATCTGTTACGAAGGTGTCTGGGGGACAGAATGCAGATCAGTTTGTTCATGTGGGGTTATTGTAAATTTAACCACAGATGGGGCTTGGGGCAGAAGGTTTTTCCTCCTGCACCGTATCTTCTCTCCGTCCTTCCGATAGTGTTAAGCTCCCCAATTCAGGAAGTTTCAGCTCAAGTAGCTTCTGGATCAGGAGATATCAGAGGTGGCAGGTTTTCTGCGAGCAAACAAAAAAAAAAGGCAAAAGGCTCTGTTCATTTATTGTTTTCTTCCAACAGATTAAAAAAAAAGTCATGTTCGCGCTACAAGTTACAGCGTATTTTTAGAAACATGGTGAATACATGGGGCTCTAAATCACTCCCCGAAAAGCAGATTAAAACTGGGAGGTGCTAGAATAAGTGTGAAATGTTCATCTGTTGGGAAAGGGAGGGTATGGAGGACTGTGAAACTTGATAGAAGAGACAAAGATTAGCACGCTGACTCGCTGGAAGCCACGTTATGTAGCCATTAGAAGGCAACACAATTTCAGCTGGACAGAACATAAGCTTCAGTTCTTATGCAAACAGTCAAAGCTGTTTAACAATTGGTTTACCCCCAAAACCCCTGAAAGGAGACAGGTGAATACGATGCCAAATACATTTTTCATGTTTCTTAAGCTAACTGTTTAAATAGTTAAGTGAACATCTGTCCAAATTTCCCCATCATTTCCATTTAGAAAAGTCTCCTATTTGAAGGCTGAAGAAAAGCACCTGCTTAACAATGCAAATGGTGCTGTCTGGGGCCCCTTTATTTTGTTTAATCTAGATTGAGCTCCACACAACTGCGATGCTAATGAATAATGGATATTTTATACTTGTGCATGTAGCAGTGCTGGGCACAGAGCAAATCTAGGATTAACCTCCCAGTTTCCCTGCCTAATGCATTTGACTCATTTTTTTGAGTTTGCTGTGACTTGGGTACTCAAAAAACGGATGCCTGGTTTTGTGGGAAATGGGAAAATCCTGGCAAAAGCTGTCAGGTTTGCTGTGCCCAAGTGGAAAGGGGCAGCTAGGCTGAGGAAGGGAGGGATGTCTGGAGTAACAGCTTGATTTGTGAGTGGGTGCTGAATGGGAGCCAGGGCGTTCCAGGGTGGAGACCTGGATGCTTTTCAGTGCCGCATTTTTCCAGTCCGGTCTGCTGGCGTTAGGCAGCCGAGGCCCGTGCCCAACTGCCTCCCCTGCCTTGCCTGCCTGTGGGGGCAGGAGCAAGAGGGGTCCGCTTGCAGGGAGAAAGGGACTGCCTTTTGCTGGTGCAAATTATACAGCTGGGATTTCGCTCTGCCTTTCAGCCTTCACATGATGGAATCACGGGGGAAGAAATTTCGGTACTCCCTTTGCGGATTTTCTGTGCTGCATGAGTGTGTTTCTGTTTTGGTTTGTGTGGTTTAGCTCTCAGGGAAAACATAGTGCTATTTCCTCATAGGAAGGCCTGGGATTTTCCAGCCAGGCCTAATGAAAGACCACTGATACCACTTCTAAAGCAAAATAAGGGTGGGCTTTCTTACAGCTGGAGAGCGAGCTGACTTCGGGAGCACAGCACTGTAGGAGGGTGGGAGAGTTGTGTGAAGGTTTCTGTAACACTGCTGGGTGTTTTAATTCACAATTACTGGCCAGTAATAATTAGTATTGATTAGCCTGGCAAATTGCAGGTTTAGAAATTGGTTATAGATTTTCCTGATGCTTCTCATCTGCGTGTTGTGGAATCAGCCAGAACCGATGGCTCGAAACAAACCCTGAGCCCAGGTCTGTCTGCGGGCAGCAGCGCGTTGCGTGCACAGAGCTAATGGCCAGCAGGCATCCTACATCTTGAGGCTCATCACCCCCGAAATACCATTTTTCATCATCTTCTAGGCAAAGTGACTAACCAGATGTGACCACGGGGTGAACCTTGGTTCTGTCAGCCCGTGGCTCGGTGCCCCTGGCACACACAGGGTCTGCAGGGACACCTCGGGCAAGGGGGCCGCGGGAAGGAGGCCGCAGCCTTGCTTGAGTCCCCCGGCAGGAGCTGCAACGGCAGCAGACATCTGGGGAGACAGATAGTGAAAGCCAAGATGAAAATGGCAAAGCTTCCAGTGCTTTGGGCTGTCCTGGAGGGGCGGGGAGCTGAAGTGGAACGGCTGAGCATGCTGTTCAGGCCGCCGTGGAAGGGCTTAGCCGGCTCCCGGGAGGGCCGGGGAGGCAGCAGGAGGGGGCACAGCCAGCGAGGAGGGCTTGCTCTCTGAGATGCCTGGTGAGATGCTGTGCGCTCATTGCGAGAGAAGTCGTGCTTTTTCTTTTTAAGCTGCAGGTAAGTGAGGTTCTTCCTGAGCTCTGTTACAGCGCTGCCTGCCAGGATTGGCAAAGTTTGCAGGACTCCTGTGTCCCGCTGCCAGGCTGCCCCTCCGCCAGGCTGCAGCCAAGCGCAGCAAGCGCATGTGGAGCAGGACGGGCAGCTCCCAACACCTACCCCACTGCTGCAGGGAGGCAGATAGTTTTTGACTGAAATTTCGTGAGCCCCAGAATAGTGCTCTAAGTGTTTAATGCTTTTCTCCATTAGACAGCAAATTAGCCCTAGGCTCACAAACCAAATGAAGTTTCATCTCGACGATCGGAGCCTGCTCACCAGGCAGTTTTATCCCAAGTTCCCGCACGCTGGTTGGTCAGTGAAATGGAGACTGCAACTTCTATTTATTGGTGCAATACAGTATTTGATACTGCTAATTACACTTAATTAGTCCTTCCACCATTTAATTAAAATGGCTTCTAATGATTGTGCTTCTTTGGCAGGCTCTTTGGTACCACCGGGAATTGTGCTGCCTGCAGTAAACTGATCCCTGCCTTTGAGATGGTGATGAGGGCCAGAGATAATGTTTACCATTTGGACTGCTTTGCCTGTCAGCTCTGCAACCAGCGGTGAGGACACAGTTATTGTACACACAAACTAATTTATACCTTTGCCCGTGAAACAGGGGAAATGTTGGATGCACGCTGCCTGTCTGGGGCACACAGCCTGGTGGCAGGGCTGGGCCTGGGTTGCCAGGCTGACCTGGGGGATGCGTGTAAGTACCTGTAGCCCTTTTACTGCAAATCCCCTTGGAGCTGGTGGGAGTTGAAGGGGCAAGGGGGAGGACACAGACACAGACTGTACAGCTGCTGCTGAATAAAACAAACTGCTCCAGCGTCCTTTCAGGAGCTGCCCTCTTTGCAGAAGGCAGATGATGGAGAATGGACCTCCTCTGGCAAACTGACGTTATCTCGCTTAAATCACGTTTCTGACACGCTCAAAACTGGGGGTGGAAAAGAAGGATAAAGAGAAGGGACAGGAAGGAGAAAAATACTCTGGCTAACCCCTTTCCACCACTAGGAACAAATCCCTTTCGTTGTTGTGTGATTAATAGGGGATCTTGGTAGTATAATTTTGAGTGGGGCTTATGTATTTCTGCTGGGTGGAAGACAGACATCAGGGAGTATAATAAAGGGCCATGTACAGTCTTGTCATTTGAACTACCTGTAGCCAGTTGAGTTTCGGAGGGCTGTGAGAAATCTTCTCAGTACCATGTTTGTTGATCATCATAGGCAGAATGGAAGTCCACAGAACTGGATGTGATACTGTGTCACCTTCTGAGGCATCTATCTGTCCATCCTTGTCTAAGATAGATCTGGAAGTGCTTGCAGTTCTTAACTGCTTGCTTAGGCTGTAGTGACTGTCCAAGGGCTGTGCTGGTGTTCCTGTTCTGGATCTGTGGTTGTGTTTCCCAGAGATGAAACTAGGATGCCATGCCTCATCCCATGGGAAAGTGTGAGAGAGATGAAAAAACCTGTGAGAAGATGGAAAACACAATTCTGTAAAAGTCAAGCTAAAATCCTGACTTAAACATTCCTTGCTCCCTCAAGAAAAGAGTCACAGTGGGATCTCTCATGAAGCAGCCACCATACCTGTGTGTGAATGCCAACCCCTGCCAGCTTCCCCCTCAGCTTGGGAGATCCTGTCCAGTTCTGCCCCCTCCCCGCCCCCCTCCGGCAGTGGCTCAGCCCTAGAGATGAATTTGGTGTCAGCTGGTTGGTGCCGGAGGAGAGGAATGGGGTGGCTTTACTCTCTGGCTTGCTGGCGGTGTTTATTCGGGGTACAGAAGTCCCTTCAATGCTGTCGCCTGCACGGGCGCGGTGGCAGTGCCGGGGCGGCAGTGACATCTAGTGGCTCCTGGCCTTGGGCTCTCGGCGGGAGCCACGCGGGATCTTCCAGTTGCCCGGTCTTGTTTTGTGACTCTTGAACACAGAGCTGACCCCACCTCGTACCCCGAGATGCTCCTTCTACACTGCTGCAATCACCGGTCGGTTCTGGGATTTGTCTCCCGAGTCGGGAATGTTGCGGGTGCTGCCGGGCTCAGCCCTCAGCATCAGCTCTTTTCAGCCTCCTGATGATTCCTGGGCAGGAGAGGGTTGCTCCCAAACTCCACGCCGAACCTGGGGCTGGAGCATTCTAAATGTCCCTTCAGGCAGCCCCGGGCTGCACAGTCGGGAGTGCTGGTTGGCCTTGGAATCTGCAGTCTGAGTATCTCTCATCAAACCACTACTTCACCCCTCTTCTTTCCCACAAAATCCTAGTGCTGCCTACTTTTCATTTTCAGCAATTTCTTTTCAAATTCACCCTTTATTTCAAAGGCTCCAAAGGACGTCTCTCCCTCCCTTCCCTCTTCAATTGCCAGTGTGGTCCCACTCTGTCCTTCAGACAACCTCCAGGGCTGTCACTGCCCGGCAGGAGAGTGCAGGTAATCCCCCCATTCTGGCAGAGTTCTGCTGTGATGCACAAGGGATTTGCTCAGTTTGCGAAGAGGCTGAGTTGTTCTGAAAGGTGGGCTATGTGTAGATTCTTACTTTTGGCTGAGGTCAGAAGGCTACCAAGTTTTTATGACTTATTCTGTATAGATTTGGTCTTGAAAGGCCAGAATGGAAGTGATCCCGTAAGAGACGGCACTGGATGCTGAGCTGAGAACAGTGAGATTAAGTAACCCTAAAGTCAAAGTTGCAGAGGTGGATGCCAGTTCCGGGTCTGAATTGGAAACCTTACCTGAAACCCTGTCTTGTTCTTCAGCTCTGAAAAGATTTGATGATGAAGACCTTTCATTAAGTCTCTTCCAGTTTGCTTGTCCTTCTATAGCTGGACTCTGTATAGAGTGCTAAATCTATCACAGCAAAATCTCTAATTTTTTTACCGCGTGTGCAATGTTTTCATTACTTTCATTCCCTGAAACATCAGTTTTGCATCAAGCCCTGCATTACCACTCAGCCTACCATGCCTTAAACTGCTCTAAAGTTGTCATGGTCATCGTGGTGCTGAATAAAATCTGGTCACTGCTATAACTGGCTGAGAGGTCAGTGTTACAAGGGTTGCAGGAAATCCAGCTGCTTCTCTTGCCATTATCTGAAGTGTGGGTTTGCTCGGAAGAAAATCGCTCTTAAGAAATGGCAGAGTAGGTTCAGCACCTATTTCTCACTGCTGCTGGCTGGAAATTGATCGGTCAGAGATGGGTTCTGCAACATCCCTGCTCCGAGCATGGGGGCTGGCAGTGTGAGACTGGGCCTGAGGTCATCCTGTTAAATCATCTGTCTCCAGTTGTGATGCATCAGCTGAGGAGATCCCAGTTTACTGGTGGCTTTGCAGGACTGGCAGGTAGAAACAGTTGCCTTTCCAGTGAATCAAACCCTTCTTCCAAAACTTCAGGTCACACTGGGGTACCCCTGTAGAGCATTTCAGTTCCCTTCTACGCACCCCTACACCTCCCAACTCCCAAATTTTCCAGCTCCTCCTTTGGCTCATCTACACCCAAAACCAGGTTTAGAAAGAGGCAGCTGTTGACGATGCTGGTGGCAATAGTAATTTTTGCATTTCTCTTCTTGGAGATTTATATGGCACTTAAGGTGGGGATAGGTAGTGAAAAGCAAGCAGCTATGTCTGTTATTTATTATGAGTAAACCTGCTCCTGGGGAAGGTGGTGTTAAGGAGAGTGTGTGCAGTACAGTTTTTACCATAAAAGCTGTTAATTGAAATTAGGAATAATCTTTATCTTTTTAATATACAGAAAAGGTTGAATTTCAGAACTACGAGAGCATGTGCTACAGAGGGAAGAAGATAGAAGGTCTTCAATGAAATCCTGTAAAGTGTGAACCAATGCCCAGTTCTCTCTGTACCAACTTGGCAAATTAATCAGCTTATTTGCAGGTGTCCAGTTGGAGAAAACTTGTGCCTGTGCTGGGCATATAAAGGAGGTCTAAAATTATCAATCCTGTTCTTTTAGCAGAAAATACTCCATTTTATGGAGAGGCTCTGCCTGAAGCTGCCCTGAGTTACAGTGATGAAAGTACTTTAGACAAGGGGTAGGCAGTGCCAGAGCTCTGCCTGGGAGCAGGGGAAATGGGCATTTGAGGTCTGCTAAGTCTCCTGAGGATGGGGTCACCTCCAGTGATCTTGCTTCAAGGCCCTGTAGATATCTGGCCTGGTCAGAGGCTGGTACCTACCCCTTCCTCTCAGTGCAGAGCTGCCTTGAGGCACAGTGCCTGACCCAGGGTGTCTCTCTGCTTCAGGGACCTGGGGCTGATTTCAGACTCAGCTCTTGGGGCAGCCTGTGCTCTGGTCTGTCATTGCCCTGCCAGTGTGATGGACAAAAACCAGCACCTGAACTGGGTGCAGAGAACATTATTTGTTATCTTAAGAAGTAAAGATTAGCTTCTGATTCCTGAGCAAGCAGGCAGGGCAGAAAAAGCTATTGGCTGTCAATTCACACCTCTCCGATTTTATATGTGGAACTTTTTTGACCTTAATGGTCAAATAAAATTGTTAAATATCACAAGCTTCTCTGTCAACTTCAAGACAAACAGAACAATTTACATGGTATATAGAGAGCAGTGCCCTTCGCTCAATGAAGATAAAGGTTAGGAGTCCAGCCACCGAGAAATTTCTATTTATTGTTCAGCACTGTACACAAGGGGGTGAGGGAGGACTTAATAGCCAGTCCTTGCCTGGAAATTAGTGTAAATACTGCTTCACCCAAGGGAACTGTGGAAATGTGGATACCAGCAAAAACTTGAAATAGGCTCCGTGTAATATTGCCCGCTTGATTTCCTGGTCGGAGAGCCAACATCTCTTGTCTGCAGGGACAAATCCCTTACCTGCTCCCAACCTCCTCCTGCAGCTGGCGTGGGGACCCTGCAGAGAGTGGGACCTGCTCCCCAAGCTACTCCCTGTGGCCTGGAGCCAAGCATGGATGTGCCAGGGAAAGGAGCAGCAAAACCCTGGGATGGCAAGGGGAGAAGCACTGGCAGAGCTGGAAATCAAATTTTGCTCACCAGAGTCGCCTTCGGACCCAAACTGCCTCAAATTCACCCCATTCTAGCGTCTGCTCATACTCACACCCACTAATCCTTTTTTTTACCTTCCAGATTTTGCGTGGGAGACAAATTTTTCCTGAAGAACAACATGATCTTGTGTCAGATGGACTATGAGGAAGGGCAGCTGAACGGGAGCTTCGAGTCCCAGGTTCAATAACAGCCCCTGCTTCGCTGGAGCACTGTGGGATGGGCGCTTGGCCGCACGAGCAGCGAGGGCGTCTGTCAGCTTGCCTGCAATATTTTTTTAATTCTTGGTCCAGAGAGGACTATATACATTGTAGTACTTTTCCCCCCCAACACAAAGCAGTTACAATTTTAGATGTACAGTTGTGCCTGCTTAGCTGAGCACTGCATTGCCTGTATGTTTGTGAGTTTTTGGGGTCTGGGGGAGGGCTCTGTACAGTCTGTTTTCTGTATATAAACTGGAACATTTATTTTATGAAAAATGTAATGCAATTTTATTACTGGTGTGAATTAAAAACTATGAATGTTTCCTGGTCATCTTTGCTGTGGTTTCTTCCCCGTGTGGTAAAAGCCTGTATTTCTTGTGCTTTAGCTGAGCAAATGTGTACGTAGGTCCCTGGAAACTGCATGGATCACAGGTTGTCTCATAATAACTGGGGGAAAAGCTGCTGCAGGGTTGTGGAGACTTCCATCCAACCACCTGCTTCCCTGTGTAGTGGGAGGGAATGAGCTGGGGGCAGGTGATGGCTGGGAACCATCGGCATCGCTGGTGGGGTCCCACCGAGGCTGCTGAGCTGCTGGCTGAGAGGCTCCTTGTGGATTCAGAGCGAGCATTGCCATGGAATTCCTGCTGGCTGGCTGAGCCGGTGTCTCCAGTCTGGGCTGCAAGGAAGAGGCTCCCTGCAGCTCTGCCAACAGGTGCCTGGGCATTGATCAGAATATTAATTTCAAGGCTTTGCTAGGCAGTGGGGTTTTCCCGTGGGGCATCACTTGTCCAGGTCAGAGCTGCTATGAGAGCTGATGTCAGGGCTGGGACGTGACCGGGTGCTGATGCAGCAGATCCCTGCTCCCAGCCCTTTTTGCTTACTCCGTGCTGGGTGCTTTGACCTCCCACGCAATAAAAGCGATCAGATTTGAAGCATCACCTGGAGAAAAAATTCTGAACTGTGTTCCTGCTGCGATGCTTTGTGCAATGATTTTCAAGGTTATGCAATTCATGTGCAACCCACTGGACTGTATCAAACACATTTCTTTGTATAGTGAGTGTCACTTTAATATAGTGCACCAGTAGCTGTAAAGGATGGCTGCAATTCTATTTATTTTGTCTTCTTGCTTTTTCTTAGATTTACCCCCTTTCCTTTAATAAATAGACACCGAGTACTTTTTTTTCTGATGTGACTTAATTGGTTGCTGGTCCTGGGTCGCTTGTGTGTGTTCTCTGAATTGCAAATGCCAGGTGCAGTGCAGCTTGGTGCTGCTCTGCCTGTTGCATGAAATGCTTTTATGTACACCTGTGCTGAATGATGGCTAAGCAAGAAGCAAAACACCACCAGACACTTAGCATGCTTCAAAATATTGCCTGTCATCTAGAACTACCTCAGACACGTGGATTGATTGAGTGATTTTTCTTCACAAACGGATGTTTTGGGTTGGGAGACCCAGTATAAAATGCGTGGCCTCGTCCCTTTTTATTCCCATAAACATGGAATAGCAATTAAAGAGCCATTTATAGCTGCCTATGGATATGTGGTGTTTTAACTGCTGTTCCATTTTAGTGCTTCTTGTGGTGGGGGGAGGTTGTCTTTTGGGAAAGTGTAGAGTTTATGCTCTTTTTGTAGAGGCTATTGTAGGCAGCCACCCTGGGGCTACGGAAGGAGCAGCTTGTTGCCCAAATGTTTCAATTCCTTCCTTTGAAATGGGCTGCCAGACAGCCACTGCCCCTGCCTGTGCTCTGGATTGATGGCTCCCTGCCTGCCTGCCCGTGGGATTTGCTGTAATTCAGCACACAATGGCAGGGCAAGGCTGCTGTCCTGTGGTGAGGAGAGGAGCAGTAAAACCAAACCAAAACCACTCACCAAACTAGCCAGAGGGGCTGTTCAGTTTCAGTTCAGATTCTTAAGGAGGGTTTTGGTACCAGTTTAAAAATTGAGTCCTTCAGAGAAAGGTACCTTAGTTACACCGTGGGCCATGACTCAGGAGCAGTGGCTTCCCACTGCCTCCCTGCACTTGCCCTTGCTGTGAAATGCAGGCGCTGCTCCCCTCCTGGGGTGCAGGGGCTACATTTCGATGGGAATTCCTCTTGATTTGTCACCATTGCTGTAGATCTGATCCCTGATACCTGATAAGATTCGTGATAAGGAGGAATTTCATGGTGCTGACTCATGCAAAAGCCCCAGCTGGAGGCTGGGTGGATAGGAGGAAAGCCTGTGGCAGGACACAACTTCCCAGCGCTGGATGGGGTGGAGCAAATATCCAATTGTCTTATATTTAAAAAAGAAAAAATACAAGGGAGAAATTGTGCAGCATCTGTATCCCTCTTCCCTGTGCCTGCACAGCTGATAAGGCCTACCTGCCACAGCCCGTGCCCCAAAGAGCGTTGGAAGTGGGATAGCTTTAAAAATAAAAATCCCAGGAGGACAATACAATCATGAATTCTTGTCTGAATGCTGCAAATTTGCTTAATAGGAACAAGGGCTGGAGTGCAGGCCTGCTGTTGAATAATCGCTTCCACTCTACGGAGCAGAGCACGGAAACCTTTTGATGGTGTTATAGTCATCACTTGGCATAAATATTCATTCAAGGAATCAGAGCAGAGTAAATGGCATTTTAGCTGC
The DNA here is from genome assembly GCF_029207755.1 of Chamaea fasciata. Lineage (NCBI taxonomy): Eukaryota > Metazoa > Chordata > Aves > Passeriformes > Sylviidae > Chamaea > Chamaea fasciata. Next base: position 11,930,302 of record NW_027094092.1, read on the forward strand.
TAATAATTTAGTATTAGCAGATAGCCTTTTTACTGCTAAAGATAACCACTGCTTAATCAGTTTAGTGACCACTGGCATATAGTATGACATTTAAGCCTGTGCCTCAGTCCCCGCGTTGAGGACACGGCTACTGGTGACCCCTCTGCCCAAGCCTCCATTGTTCCCAATGTCAGCCCCAGCTGCCAACTGCACTCAACTGGCTTTAACTTCTGCATTATCTGCCATTTGCCTCCTTATCTTAGATCAAAGAGGAATTTTAGGTTCATACTAGAGATGTTAAAATCTAGGATCTTCTGTCTCTTTCTCTTTTTGCGGTTGGGGCTAATGGCTGATCACAGCACAGTCTGATTTTGAGATTAAAAAACAAGCCAGTGTTTAAAGGCAATCAAAATCTTAGGCTTCGTCTCCATTCATCTTTAATGCTGGTGTAATTGCTGCACAGATTCTGGCTCTTCCTGCAGACTTAATTTATTTTATTTTTGGAGCATGCCCCTGTCTGTCAGAGGGATGTTATACTTCCCTGAGCAGCATTAGCGCTATTGAGCACTCCGTCACCGGCAATCCAGCTCACCCCATTTCATATCTTGCCAAACAAGTTAATCTAATATTAACAGCAGTTTGTTACCTCGTTGTTAGCTTAATTTACTTTACAAGAAATGCTATATTTGCATTTCATCCCTCTGTCATTGGCTTGTGAACCGCGCTTCCCAAGGCCAAGAAGGGATGGTTCGCGCCGCTCGGCGCCAGTCCCTCGGCGCGGCACTGCCACACGGGGGAGGGGGCCATCACCCCCACCAGGCATCCTCCCTAATTGGCCAGGGGGGATGTGGGGAGCCGGGAGGAGGATTTCGAAAGCCGCAGAGCAGGTCCTGGAAATGCAATATTGAGAGCGGCACAAATGCCGCTGCTGCTCTTCCAGTAATAGAGCTGAGTGGTAGACAGCAGCTTTCCCTGGCGGCAGGCATGTACAGTAAATGTCTTCAGTATGGAAATCAGCAGACGTATGGGCACGGGGCAGACGTCTGCAACACCAACAGCTTCCTCAGGCTTTCAGGGAGTGCTCCCACGCCAGCCCCTACCACACGCCAGGGACTCACCCAGCTCTGTCTGTCCGCCAGCACGGTGAGGGCCCTGCACCTCACTTCCAAACCGCTGGGCTGGGGGAGCCCTGAGCGAAGTCCTCCAAGCAGTCACTCAAAAGCCACTGCCCAAAATGATCCAGCAGCCCCATGAAGCCCTGCCAGCTGATGTGCTTGACGGGCAGTGGGATGGAGCTGGGGGTGCCCCATGGTGGCCATGGGTCATGTCAATGATCCCGTACCTGGCGCTGTCCCAGCTAGGTCAGGGAATGTGGAGTTGTTGGAGGTGGAAGTGGCTTTCCAGTGAAAGCTTCTGACTTAGTTGTTCATTAGCTCCTCACTCTGTGTCCCATTGCTGAACCCTGTCCTTGTTTAAGGGGCCCTGGCCTCCCACCTCCTCCAGCAGCTGCTGCCTTCCACTGCTCAAAGGAAGGGAATGACACCCACCATCTGGGTGCCTTACTCTGGTTTTTATGGCAAAATGCTGAAGGATGCCAAGGGCAACTCTGGCCAGGCTGAGACATCTGGCAGGGCAGTTTTGCAGTGCTGAAGGTTTTTAGTGAAGGTCTGAGAGAAAGCAGGGCTGGAAGGACCAAACAGCAGGAAAGAGAAAGGTGGAATGAAGTAGGGGATCAGCTGTAGATGAAAGCACCAAATATTGGGTGATTTTTGTGAGTGATTGGAGGGCAAGTGCCCAAAACAGAGATCAGTTTTTCCACAGAAGCACCATGAAGCCTAAACCAGCATAAGTGATGTAAACAGTGGAAGTGGAAATACAAATGCACATCCAGGCTCCACTGCCTGCCGGCCACATGAACCTGAAGCTGCAGGAGCTTCCTGGAAGGAATGTTTCCCTGCTAATTTAAATTATTTGAGGAGAGGAGGAAGGTGCTGCTGGCTGTCTGCCTGAAGGCGAGCAGAGGGCCCAGCTGCCTGTTTTAGTCCTTGATAATAACACTGCTGGAAAGAAATGTTGCTAATGCAACTTGAGCTTTTATGGGCGATTTTACTTAGAAAATTACCTTGAGAATAGCTTTATTATATTGAATAGAACCAGGCATTTTCTTAAAGGTCTTGACATCCCTGAAGAAACCGTAGAAAATTGTGATTTTCTTCAATGAAAATATTGTTGTTCAAAACCTGTTTTGCTCTGGGGCTCCCCTTCAGGCCCATGTGCCTCCCAGCAGTGGAAAAGCATTGATTTCCTCTGGTCTGCCTCTCTCTCTGCAGCTCACATGGGGTTTTTTCACCCCCAAAACACTTCCCTTATGCACTTTGCCATCCATGTCTATCCCAGTGGAGTTACATATAAGCCTGTTAGTGGTAATAGAGTGGCCGTCAGTGCTGCTCAGAAACGGGTTGCCACCCTCTAAGGACAAACCCTGGTGACATCCACCCTGGAAGCTGCTGGATTGCTCTTCTCCCCTTGCTTCGGGTCCCATCACAATGGTGACTCCTCAAGCCGTGGCCTCCAGCTGGTGGCTCAAGGGTAGTGGATGTTCAAAACACTGCCCAAGGTGTCCCTGTCCCCGTCCTCCAGCTATAGAAAGGGCCCCAGTCTTCAAGAATGGCTTTTCAGTAAGTTATTTAATCTAAGTAACTCCTTTAATGTTCAGCACTTGGGTTCAGAAGGAGGGACTTCTGTTTGCAGTTTGGTTTTCTGAGAAGAGCGTATCTTTGTCACGATTTCTTTTTTTAATTATTATTTCTTAAAATTCTTGCTGAACAGAGCCCAGAGATGCAGTGAAGCGTCTTGCCTTGGCAGCACACAGAGTGCAGTCACAGCAGCCCTGGGGGCTGAGGCAATGACCTCTGCCAGAGGAGGAGGAGGAGGAGGAGGAGGAGGAGGAAGAGGAGGAAAGGTGCCCCAAAGTCTCAGCTGGAACACAAAGGTTCAGGACACAACATCCTCCAGAGCAGGATGTTTTGCCGTTGTACTTCAGAGGAAGCTCTGGGAAATGCCATCCTTTGGCAAGATACAAACATCAACAATGTGGCTTGGTCGTGGCCACAGTGACAGCCCAGGGGCTGCTCCTGGCTGCCCTGAACTGGGTCCCCTCACCCCACCGGGGAGCAGCAGCCTTATAAATAATTCCTCAGCGCAACGGCAATGTTGTAAAACATGAATATTTACTGCATGCATAATAGTTGTTTATTCCTACTTAAATGTCAGCTGATGAAAACATATCTAAAAGGCTACATTCCCGGGGAAACACAGGCAGCTGGAAGAGATGGGATGCAAAGTCACGCTGTTTCTTGCCACACTGAAACCCAGGGCAGCAGTGTTGGACCCCGGCACTCTCCAGCTGCAACATATTCTTGGTCCCTGGGTGCCAGACCTAAAGGAGCCAGTGCTGTCACACTCTTAACACATCTCCCCCAAAGGGAGGGCTTCACATTTGTGCCAGAGCTGAATTTGGCTAAAATTCTGCCAGTTTGAGGTGCGCACTCCCAGCACGGGCGATGGGGTGGCCAAAACTTTGCAGGACAAGGATGCTGTGGATGCAGGGATGTGGCCAAGGGTGCAGTGCCCCCTCATCCTGCCTGTCTATTGCCCGCTCCCACTCACAGCACAAACGTTCAACACTTGGGAAGGGGGAAAAAAATAAAAAGAGAGAGAAATGAATTATCAGTAAAGAAACACAAACTTATGAAGGACATTTTTTTTTCTTTTCGCTGTCAATACACACAAAGAGACAAAAATTGGAAGCTTTTGAGGAAAAGAAATGCGTCTGAACTTCTGAGTGAGCGAGAAAGTACAGAAAAGCCCTGCCATGCCGAGCTCCTCTGAGGTAACTTCTGTGCTTGGAAAGAATATTTCAGAAGACATTTTATTCTTTAGAAGATGCCAAAAATGCAAGACTTGGCACTTTAACAAAACAGAAAAAGGAAAACACATAATCTTCTTAACTAGTAAGTCTTTGAGCCCAGGATCACATTGTTACCATATAATAAAAAGTGATGTTATGCAGTAAATTGGGCAGTTAAGAATTCTGTGCATACTCAAAATCATGACATTTCAAGGACAATAAAGTTGGCTGGCTCGTGGCCATTGGCCATACGAACAGAAAACAAAAAACCGGATTGTCAGCTGGTTATTCATACTGCATTACAAAACAAGTCTCCCAACAGGCAAACACTCTTTATTGCTTGTGTTTTTGCTCCAGAAATATATTTTTTAATTAAAAAAAAAAAAAGAGTTCTCACAGCATTCATCTTACAAATGTTAACCCCTTAAAAGACAATTCTGACATGCTTTGCCGCTGGCTTTTCCACTTTATGAATGTTCTATAGACAAGGAGAAAATCAGAAGGAAAAATTTATTTCTCACATGGCATAAGTGTCTGTCTCTTTATGGGGAGAAAAAAAAAAGAATCAAGGCGTTTGAGACAGCTTTTATGCTATTAATCGTGTGGGATGCAATTAATCTTGTGGGATTAATCTGTTTTGACTTTTGGGGCGTCTTACTTGAAATCATCCCCAGAGAGTTGTTTTCCAGAGTAAACATATAGAATCTGTGGGTGTGCACCAGGTGATGTCCCCAGACCTGCTGCCAGGGCTGAGGATGGTCCCGGTTTAGTGAAGGGCTGCAGAGTGGGGCTGGTGGCACGGATGTGCCGGCTCAGGGAGGGGGACCCGCCGTGGGCAGGGCGTTGTTTTGGCTGTAGCTGTGTCACTTTACCGTGCGTATCACTTTACCGTGACCTGTGGGGCCGTACAGGCTCCCCGAGGACTGTGTTGTTACTCCAGTTGTTACACATTGTGCACAAACAATTATTCCCGTCGCCTCCGCGGCTGCATTACACAGCGATGCTGCACCTCCCGTGCTTTGTGCCAGCCCGGCTTCTTCTCCAAGTTCAGCCGGGAGCCGGGAATGCCGAACGCTGAGGCACATCCTGCAGGTTTCTGACACACTGCTGCTCTGTGTGTCCTTAATCTGTCTCTTTCATTGTCCCAGGGAGTTGTGCTGGAGCAGCTGCAGGTGGTTTGCAGCAAGATGATCAGGATTACACCTTCTGCAGGTGGTGGGGGAGCTGGTTTGGGGGTGAGATGCTGGGAGTATCTGTTTGGAAAAGGTAGGGCAGTGGGCTTTTTCGGGGCTTCTGTCTGGGCTGGAGAAAGTGCACGATGTGTCTGCACGTCCCGGGCAAGGGAGTGAGCCTTGTGAGGGGGGAATGATGGTACGTGCTGCTGAGGTGTTGTTCTGACTTCTTGTGAAGAGTTGCAATAGTATATAAGGAGAGGAATGAGAAATCCCTGGTTAAGTCATTCCCCTTGGCTGGAGGACAGGTCTTTGCTGAGGGAGGGAATGATGCCCCTGTTTGGTCACAAAGCTCCCACTCCCTCCTCCTGGGTTTTGGGAGAGGGACTGAGTCAGGCTGCTGTGGTGAGAGTTTTTCCCCTCTGTAATTTAAGTGAATATGTCCTGGCCATAACTTAGGGTAGAGGTTTGGTCAAATAAACTTCTGTGAGTGTTTTTTGGAAAGAGCTGTTTTGTTGTTTGTAGAAATGGCACCGGGCTAGATCCTGAACTGATGCAAATAAATTTATTGCCTGACAAGCTACTGTATTTATCTCGTCCTCTGAGTCCTGGGTCAGCTCCCTGCTCTTCTACAGTAGCTTCCACTTTCTGTGCCACTGGTTTCCACACACTGCCCTTGCTTGCTCCTTCTGCTTCTCCCTGTCCTCCCAACTTCCTGAGCATCTTTTTTTGCAGTGTGATTTGCTTAACCTTTCTTCCATATTTCAATCCACTTTTGTCTCTCCCCTGGCTCTACCTATATGTGTTGTTTCCCGTATTTACCTTGTTTTGATTGCACATTCTGCAGGACAAAGCACAATGATGCCATTTTGTGGGTAATTAAATCCTCCTGGTTGTGGTCCAGCCAGTGGGACAAGTCATGCAGGAGGGTATAAACTGCCTGGATTTGCATGCAGAGCCTGTCATCTGCTGTGAATCATTTTGGGATTCTTTTGCATGAGCGAAGCTGTTTAAAAATAAATTGTATTGTATTAGACTAATGGAAGATAATAAATTTGGCTGGTCTTTTAGCTTAAAATTCATCAATGTCTGGAGCTGGAAGGGGGGAAGGAGATGGAGGACATGGAGCCATCCGGATTAATGGCCAGGAGCTCGGCTCTTGCCAGGCTGCCGTGATGCCCAGCAGTGTCACACTGCTCTGGCAGCTTGAGGATAGCACAAGCACTAAACCCCTCTTAAAAAGGCAAAAACTACAAAAAAAAAAAAAAAATCCTTCTTTCTTTTAAACATCAATTAACAAGATGTCCTTTAATCAAAGTCTGCTCCAAGTGGCACTGCGCAAAGGAATTATTCCAAGATCAAAACCCTTTGAATTATTGAAGCCTTTCAACCCTGATGGCATTTGATGTCCCCGTGCTACAGCAGGGAGAGGCCCCCCCCCCTTTTTTTTTTTTTTTTGGGGGGGGGTGTGTGTGTGTGTGTAATTTCCCCAAGATCAGAACGTGTCAGCTCTGCTGTGATTTTGGCCAGCAGCGTGGGAGAGGGGTTGCAGACTCAAGCCCAAGGTTTGTGGAGATCTTCACTGGGCAATTTTAGGGAGAATAGCACACAGAGTGCAGGACCTGTGCTGCCTCGCCGGTGTGTGACAGGGCTCCTGGGACAGTGGCTCTTGCAGGGGGTGCCCTGTAGCTGTGGGGGCACCGCAGGGAATGAATTTGCGGCGGGGACAGTTGGCACCCCCACAAGGCGGGCGGGCTGTCAAGCCGGCTCTGTGGTTATTTCCGTGCCTCACCAGCTGCTCGGGGCGCCGCTGCCCCGCTCCCCCGTCCATCCCCTCGTGTCCGTGTGTCCCGGCATATGCTCTCCCCGGCTTCCTGCTATTGCACTGCTGCAGACAGGCTGCGGCAGCAGGTGGCTCCGGCACGGCTCCAGGGCAGCATCCCCGTAGTGTGACAGCCCCCTGATGCCAAGCCCTGGCTCTGGCAGAGGGGCCTCACTCCCGCTAAGATCCAGTTGCTTTTCCCCTCAAGCCCCCCTGAGTGGATGATGCCTTCTCGTCCCAGTGCTGTTGGAAATTTGGGGTGACTCTGGTGACATTTCCCAGCGAGGCCTGGCTGAAGCCTGATGCAGGGGGAGGCTCTCACCCCCCACAAGCACGTGGAGGGAAAGCAGCTTGTTAGTAGAGCAAATAACTCACAGGGAAAAAACCTTCAACAACACAACTCCTATTTTTTAATATCTGCAAAGGGGCTGTGCTCTTCCTGAAACTGTTGGTACTCAGAATTAATGGAGTTTCCTTATTTTTTCCCCCCTTTTGGTTTGGGGTGTGTGGGTATGCTCTGTCTCTGCTCGGGTTGTGTTGGCCAGCTACGATGGCTCACACCAATTGCCACTCTGGTACCCTGCCACAGTACTCCAGCACTCTTCCTCTGCACAGCCAGGACAAAGGTCCTAGAAATGTCCAAAATCCCTGAAAATATGGAAAAAGCAAAGACTGGTGTGGACAGGATTAACATTCACCTAACACAAAAGGCTCTATAGGCAAAACTTGATGGAAGGTGAAGATGAAGACAAAAGCCCTCTAAGCAGGGCTGCCCATGTTTAAACTCACCTGAGTGTTTGAGAAAGTGCCCTGGATGCATTTTTCTAGTAATTTTTATTTTCTTATGTTTGACCCAATACAACTGTTAGTTTTCTTTCACATTTCCAGTTGTGCTCCACTGAGGAAGCCAAGAGTATAATTTATGGAAGGAAAAGGTGCAGCAAATAGATGCTTTGGCCTCTATAAAGTACTCCTGCCACTTAAGAAGCCACTTGATGAATGGAACCTTTGGTTGATGTCATTTGCTGGCTTTGTGAGGAGCTTCTCCTAAAGTCTTGCTTTGAGGAAAAGCATATTTTAAAATGTGCGTGTATGATCTGGGCTCTGCTGTTACAAGTGGTGAGGCTCAGGGTCCTGGAAACTCAACTTATGGCTGAAAACAGGACCAAGCAGCACTGTGGTAACTTTCCTCCTTCACCTCCCCCTAAAACATTGCATTTACAGCAGGAGAGACAGGCTGCGAGAAAGCTGCAGGTACAAACACACAGTGCTTTGAATCTTTATTCTTTCCTTGCACACAAATCACTGGCAGGGCTGATCTGGCCAAAGCTACCCCTGCCCATCAATGTCCCAGATCAGGGTCCCAAGGGGGTAACTTGGCAGGGACTTTTTCAGCAGCAAGGTGTGATGGGCAGCACCTGCTTGGGTATGTGGTTATGGCTGGCTGCCCCATGAAAACAAAACAAGCTCAGGTTTTATCCGTCTTAGCAAAAGCTCAAACGAGTCCCCCTTTCCCATGGCTGGAGATAGTCTGACACAGGAGGGGGCTTCAGGGCTGCCTGCCTGCTGCAGGTGTGAGGTGGAATTTGGGATTAGGGGTCTGACCCTACAGCGTTCTGCTCCAACCCCACCTCCTCTCACGTTGTTGGCTCTGCCCTGAGTTTTGCAGGGATTTCTTGCAGACTCACTCCTGGTGACTGCTCTGTTGGAGACCACCTCCAGCAGCAGGGCTGCCCGTCCCCAGTGCCACAGGAGCATTCCCAGTGTGGGGGGCACAGGAGCCACACTTGGGGCTGTGCAGAAGGTAAACCTGCACCTGCAGTGGTATCACTGCCCTGGTAAATTACACTGCTCTGGAGTTCACTAGATCAACACTCTAGTCAGCCCAGGTCTTCTTTTTTTATTATCCAATTAACTGTACATGTTAATAAGAAATTTTCTTTTTATATAAAACTGAGCAAATTTTTTTTCTCTGCCTGGAGTAACATAAATAGACCTTTTCATACATAGCTTCAGTGTCCTGGGACTGATTTGTGGATATATATTGCTGCTTAGAAAGGCTGTAATTTACAAGTGATTGTTTGGAGGACTTCAAATTACCACCACTCATATATATGGATATATAAACAAAAATTGAAGCTTCTTGTGACATTCTACATAAACAATTTTCTTGGGAAGAAAAAGGATTCTCAATAAAAATAATAATAATAATAAAGCCCAGGGTTGTGGTTTTTTTGTATCTATGCCACTACATAAAGTAGGGGTAGATTACTTCAGTCCTTCATTTATATTTCAGCATTTCTTGACCATTTCCTCTAACATTTTATCTTTTGGGTTTTTTTTTTCTTTTCTTCCATCATATATAAATAAAGTCCTCCTATATTCCATTCCTGATGGGTTTGGGGTGTGGAGGTAGCAGAAACCCTGCTGCCCAGCCCTGCCTGCCTGTGCTGTCTCTGAGAAGAATGGGGATGGGAAGGATTAGCTCCAGCTACCTTAATGAAATATCACTTCAGCTTCTTAGTCTCTCTTACAGAAAAGTACATACATGCACAAAGAGAAATACTTTTGGAAGCTGCTCGGGATTTTTATGGCCCTGCTGCTGCAAGCTGCTAACAGTGTCTGCTCTCAGCAGTCAGGCTGTTAAAGCCAGATACCCTGAAGTCCCTATTTTACTTTGGAAGATACTTCTTTAAGGTTTTTTTACTTTCCTGGCCCAAGATAGAAAAAAAATCAACCAAAAACCAGGGTCAGCAGGAGCAGCCAAGGGCACAGTTATAAGTGGAGCCCTTCAGCGGCACCACTGAGCACTCAGGGCTGTGCATCTGCCCACAGCATTTGTGCAGCCTCCAGTGTCTCTGCTTTGGGGGCAGCTGTAAGGAGGCGTCACGTTGTAAGGTAAAGGGGCTTTTCAAGCCATTAATTTGTCAAGTTGCTTTTTTTTTTTTTTTTTTTTTTTAAACTCTTGTGAACTTTGAGGCATTTACAACACATGTTCCATAGTTTTGTGATTTTTTTTTCAAAGTTATGAAGAGATTGATGCAAGTTTAGCTGTCTTTATGTGACCTGAAAGTAGATAATTTAGTGGCAGTTAATGCTCCTTGCCCATCAGAAACCAAGTAATTTTTAGTCCCTTTATTAAAGCAAGCAACACCATCTGCCTTCAGCTGCCAGCGAGCATTTCCAGTGGAATGTAAGGGTTTAAAAATGAGCACAACTTGAGCAGAGGAAAAAGGATCTCGATGCAACAAGAACATGCTTTTAATTGAGATTAGTTGGCCCATATTCCATGAGCAAATCCCGTCCCATGGACACTGTTCCTGCACAGGCAGGCAGGATTTATCAGCCTCGGTGCTGGCAGGCTCCCTTGTGCTGCTGCTCTCCCAGGGAGCCGCGAGGAGCAAGGCGGGACAGGCTGCTGTATATCACCCATCTCCTGCTCACCAAATGATGATTCAGATTCACACTGAGATCCATAAAAGTCACTGGTTTATTGCTGTCTTGTATTTCTGTATTAACCACCTCATTATCATCCCAAATGGAGTATAAATCTGAGGGTATCCAGTTGCTCAAGCCCGTGTGCTTGTGCTCCCCTGCCTCCTGCCATATAAATCCTGGCTCCGGGTAACGGGAGGGACCCTGCAGTTTCCCAGCTCCAGAGCAGGCAGGGTTTATAAAGGACCAGCTTCCCGTCCTTGGGGCAGTGCTCCATGTCCTCCTGACCGTGTGTCTCTGCTGCTGTGGGGCAGCAGTGGCACTGACACTTCCCGGGAATGCCGCGGACACACAGCTGTCCCTGCTGCCAGGCCACACATCCCACCCCTACATTTGGGAGATGTGCTGGTCCCCAGGAGAGAGGCCTGTCTTTGGGGTCTGGGCTTTTTGTGTGGAGGGTTTGTGGCTTTTTTTCAGCCACGGGGTGGCTGATATGAGGCCAGCTGTGGCTGGGATATTTGGGGAGAGCCCCATGCACCCCGATCTCAGCCACATGCTGCCTGCTTTGGGTACTTGGTCTTGTGTTAGAAAAAGCCCCAAATAAACACTGAGGATGGACCAGGCTGGGTCAAATCAGGCTGCAAGCAGCCATGGCTAGGAGCAGGATGCATCCTGAGGTGCATGGGGGATTCCCTGCTCTCGAAAGCCCTGAGGGTTGCCAGTGAAACCCCTCCAATGCACTGAGTTGAGCTTTGATGCCACGTCCGTAGCTCACGGCGTGTCAGTCAGAAATAATCCCAGGGTTAGGCACGAGATCTTTTGATCAGGATTTCTCATCCCTGAGAATACGTGCCATTAGCAGGAGACAACTTTTCCTGTAGTTCAAGGCAAACTGTGTGTGCTTCTAACTGTTGATGGAGAATGCTATTCTTAGCAATGAAGTGTAACTTTGCTAAAATAAGCTGGGGGGAAAAAAGTGCAACCTTTGGACCAAGATGTCCCAAAGGCAGCAGCTCTGTCCCCCTCAGCAGGGACACATGTTGCTTTCCTCAGAGAGCTTTTCTTTTTTTTGTTTGTCTCATTCATTTGGTGAAAGGAGACCAAATGAACCATGGCGAAGGCAAAATAATTTAAGAATTATAATTATTTTCTGTTTCTGTATGATACAAAGCACTTTTGGAGCAGGTGCCTCTTAAAACCTGTTCATCACTACCAGCTATTTTTGCTGCTAGTTCTCATCCAAAGCAAAGTGATGAGTTTCCCAGAATGTGATAAATTACACCCCTCCCTTGCAAATTATTCTCCCTTAATCTTCCACCACCTCTGGTCTAGACACATGGGCTGGAGAGGGCAGCAAGCTTTTAAACCTCATTTAATGCTGGTACCCAAGAGTTGCAGAGTTTTCTGGGTTTCTCAGAGGTCATGCTTACTTCTCACACTCTGCATGAATTCTTTTCTAAAATTATTATTACTTTACTCACAATGCTGCTGCTTCTGAGCTGATTCAGGCAGCCAGGTCATGTATATAAAGCTTTGGAGGAGGGAAAAAAAAATCGGAGACAGATACATTAAGGACACTGTTGAGGAGCCTGTTTGATGCTAGAGACTGCCATGAGGACGTATGGCTTTTCTTCTTCTCTTCCTACTCCTTGTCCATGAGCTGCTGAACTCCCCTCACTGCCTCCCCTCTGGCACCAGGTTCCCCTCCCTTTGCTCTTTGTCGTTAGCCACTGAAATATCATGTAGTTGCACAAGGTGGTTTGTTCTGTGCCTCTTATTTCCCTCTTTTGGGTCCCTTCTCTTCATAGAAACAACCAGTTCCCATCTGGTAGATCCTGGGCTGTCGGCTCCAGGCAGGTTTTCCCTCATTAACCTCTGAAGATACATTGGTAAAATGTCAGTGTCATACTCCATCACGCAGTGAGAACTATTAAGTGCACATTGTTATTCCTGGATTCAGACCTACACCGCCTCTGCCTCCCTGGGAGCCTCATGTAAAGATCAAGTATGATGTTATGGATGATGGTTAGAGTGAGAAATCTTCCTTCCCCTCCTGCTCCTTTTTTTTTTTTTTTTTAAATTCCTCCCATTCTAGTTGATCTTTCCCACACTGCACTAAGCAAAAGCAACTGGCAGCACAGCCTTTTGTAATGTTTTTGGGGTGTGATGGGAGAAGCAGCTGCCAGCTGCTGGGGGACGACAAGATAATCCTGGTTTTGAGACTCCTGAAGATGCTCAACATGCAAAACTTCTGTGTTATCCTTCTGCAGAACACAATATTTAATTGGGAGGGGTTTTTTTCTGCAGAGGACTGTATCTTCTGCAGCACTGCATTGCCTTTCCAGAATGCCTTTAGAACTCTAACAAAACATTTATCTCAGGAAGCCTTACAGGCTCTCCAGAAAGGAATTTAAGTAAGTTAGCACTCCTATTTAGGAGTGTGAACTCAAGCACCTCGTTGTGTGCACACTCCTCATGCACGCAGGTGTAAAGAGGCAGGTTCCCTAGAAAAATGCAGAACATTGCAGCCTCACCGGTGATGGAATCAGCTGGCTGCTGGCCCCTGATGGAAACGTGGAGTCATTAGTTTGCTCAATGGGAGGGAGAAATTCATGCTCATGGGTACCGTCTTCTCTCTTAAGCCCTGGTCCAGTTGCTCTAACATAATTCTGGGCTCCTGAGGCAAGTCAGCACCAGGAGAGGGTGAGAAGAAAGGAATTTAATCAGAAAGGTAGACATTTCCCCAAACCTCCATTCATTTTCTGGGTGTGCATTTGCTGGAGTGTCCCCACAAGCACGCTCTGGTCACTGCAGGCTCCTCCAGGCAAAGACGATTTACCCTGACTTTGGAGCTGCCATGAATGAAAGGCACTTAACAAATGCTTATGAAAGAAGAAAACCTCTGTACTCCTCTCCTCGTCATTCACTTTCAAATTGATAAGTTAAATACTGTACTCCAGCATAAACATTTCTCAGGGACAAAGTATAAACATTTCTAGTGGAGTGCACTTAATACAATTTTGTTTGCCAAGTGGCGCTGCCTCCTCCCAAGCTACGTCTACGAGAGGGTTTTATTTAAATGGAGATATAAATTAATTGCACTCAGCACAGCCTCTCATCCCAGCTCTCTCCTGCATCTGTACCCTTGGACTCTGTGAAGGGAAGGGCAGGTGGGAGCTGTGGCAGCTGAAATACTGGCAGGACAGCACTGCAGCCCTTCCCCTGCCTGCTGCCTTCCTGGTCTCCCTTGACCATTTTTTTCCATTGCATTTCCAAGATATGTGACTGGGTTTGCTTTAGTTAGATGGATGCAGATGCAATTCCATGAAAGGTCTCCTTCCCAAGGCAGGGGTTAATGCAATGTTTTGTGACCTGGCTCTGCAGTGATGGGTGACAGCAACTCTTAGACAGCTGGATTAGATTAATATATGTCAGATATTTTAAGGTTTCATTCAGGAGAAAGCCTAATTTTAGACTTTGATTGAATGCCGGTCTTGGTAATAGCACAGATAATTTCCTTTTGAAATTGGCAACATTTCAGTTTTGACAATGTCTTAAACTGGGCCCAGTTATTAACAAACCTGAGCTTTCTGACATCTGTGTGTCCCTTCTCTACCTGAATTCCTGTTTAGGTACAAATTATACAGAGGCTGGTCAAACCTGACTTTCCTCCACTCCCTACTCATGTGTTTTGTTTACCCCTCAAATACTTTGGACTAAAGTTGGGACAAGTGCCACACTTGTGAATGGAAATCAATTTTGCCATCTAGACCAAAATCCCCATGTTTTGCAAAGGAAAACCACAGCGGGTACCAGGATACCAGAGCCAGGTGTTTTCAGTGCTGTGGAGCCTCCCTGCCTCTGTCACCTTCCGAAGAAGCTGGGCAGTCACAAACTCACAGGATCACAGAATAAGGGACCTCAAGGATCATCTGGTCCAACCTTTCTTGGCAAAAGCATGACCTGGAAAAAAAGGCCCAGCTGAATCTTAGAAAGTGTCTGAGGTTGCAGAATCTACCATTTCCCTGTGGAGATTATTCCAAAGGCTGATTGCGAAAAAATTTCCTCTTGTATCTAACTGGAATATCCCCAGGAGTAACTTGTAGCCATTACCCCTTGCCTTTTCCATGTGAAAAAGGCAGTTTCCATCTTTGCAGTCAGGAGCTTACGAACTGTTTTGGGGGTTGTTTCCTCTTCTGTGAGATGCCAGAACAGCTATGTGGAGAATTTTGCCTGAGAGTTTCCTTCCACAGCAGTCTGACCTGCTCATTACAAAAGCCAAGGGGAGGCTCGGGGCAGGGGATGAAGGCTGGGGATGGAAACCTTAGCTCAAGTGCCAGGAAGTCCCATGGATCCCAACCTGCTTGAGGCTCCTCCAAAGCTCTGCCGAGCTCCTTCCTACCAGGAGTTGCAGTCTGTCAAGTCTGCAGAAACAAACTTATTCTCATAAAACAGCAGTAATTTTATGGTACGAGAGGAGAAATGTACAGCCAGCGTCTTGCTGCTCATCAGAAAAACAGCAACTACCTTTTGTATAGCTCTTGGGTTTTTTAGCTTTTTTTTTTTTTTTCACCTTTAAGATTAAAAACCTCCCAAAGAAGGCTTACAAGGTTTATGGCAGAGGTATACAAGAAGCGAATTAAAATTCCATAAATATATTTGCTGGCTAAAATTTATATATCCTGTATTCCTCGGGTATCTAATTAGATCCAAGAAGAAAATAGCCCTGCAAGGGATAGGCATTTTGTTCAAATAATTTAAAAAAATTGAGCTAAATAATGGCCATTTTATACTGCACACAATATAATTGTTCTTCTTGTATTGGGGAGCAGTTATAAATTATCTGGTATCCCATTCAGCCTCGTTGCCAGGCCGAGTACCAAACAATTGTGAATGTAGTTACTGGGCACGTAAATTCACGGTTTTCTGACAACTACACCGTTACTGCTGCTGCTAACTAACATTCTGCATAAAAAATGCAATCCCTGGGAAAGAAGGAGCATTTGTCTAAGTGCTGACATTGAAACATTCTGAAAAACTCCTTGAATCATTTGTACTATTATGGAGAGAAAATGTAATTATTGTAATCAGCCTTGAGTCTGAGGCCATGTTGTTTAAAAAAAAAAAAAAAAAGAAGGGAGAGAGGAGGGGGAAACCAGATCTGAACAACTAAAATGAACCTTGATAATGGAGCAGCCTTGAATTCCACTTCATTTATCACACTAATGGATGTCAAGATGACCTCAATCAAACATTTTGTTTTCCAGTTTTAAGCAATGGAAAATGTTTTTTTTTTTTCCTCTGGGGACAAAAAAAAGGGGAAAGTTATTTAAATTGTTCCTAGTAATTACATTAGAGTAGAAGGTCAAAGTCAACATGAAATATTATCAACCAACCTTTTGATGAGTCTTGTCCAGGCTCTTTGCTGGCACAGTTCACACATCTCCATAAGCCTAGTGCAAGCTTTATGTTTCTCTTTCCCTATTCCTTGTGTTTTTATGCTTAAACAGAAATCCCATTTTTGTGGTGTTTTTATTTGGAGCCCCAGTAGTATTTCATAGAACATTTTTAAGTAAACCGCACGGTTTAAGCATGGAGTTTTAACCACCTCCCTGACTAGCATACTTCAGGATTGGGTATAGCTGTAAGAAAGGAGATTTCAGAGAAATCTGAATAAAAAGAAGTTTATGTCAACAGCACTTCATGAAAATTTCTTGATTCACCTAGGCTAGAGGGAAGTCTGATGAGGTTCAACAAGGGCAAGTGTAGGGTCTTGACCTGGGGAGGAATCACCCCACGTACCATCACAGGCTGGGGGTGACCTGCTGGAGAGCAGCTCTGCAGAGAAGAACCTGGCAGGCTTGGTGGAGGATGAGCTGATCATGAACCAGCAGTGTGTCCCTGTGGCCAGGAGGGTCAATGGGGGATCCTGGGAAGTGTGGCCAGCAGGCTGAGGGAACTGATCCTGCCCTTCCAGTCAGCCCCACTGAGGCCACAGGAGTGCTGTGTCCTGCTGTGGGCTCCTTTGTACAGGAGAGACAAGGAGATACTGGAGAAGGTCCAGCAGAGGCCGCAAAGATGACGAGGGGTCTGGAGCATCTTTTGAGTGAGGAGACTGGCACTGTTTAGTTTGGAGGAGAGAAGGCTGAGAGGGGCTCTCCTAAGTGCATAAAATGTCTCAAAGACAGGCGCCAAGAGGATGGTGCCAGATTCTTTTCAGTGGTGCCCAGGGACAGGACGAGGAGCAATGGCCATAAACTGAAACACAGGAAGTTCCATCTTAACATGAGGAAGAACTTCTTTACACTGAGGATGTCAGAGCACTGGGACAGCTGCCCAGGGAGATCATGGGGTCTCCCTCTCTGCAGACATTCAAACCCACCTGGATGTGTTCCTGTGTCACTGCTCCTGCCTTGGCGGGGGGCGCTCGGACTGGATGATCTCCAGGGGTCTCTTCTAATCCTAACAATTCAGTGATTCTGCAATTTGATACTTCAGTTATCTCAGCAACAAACAAGAGCATCCATACCTGCACTTCTCCCCATGACTGGTCAAACTGTTGGCTGGATCCAAATTTAGGCAGAGCCCAGGGCTGCCCCTGCTGCCTTATCTTCTGGGTCATACAGCTTAGTTCTGGACATTGACTGAAAGCATCAATCCCCCCTCAGAATCAACAAGCTGAGCGTTATGCTGCTGTGCAAGTACAGCCCATAATCTGCACTGCAGATCACCTGAAGCAGTCAAGATACTTGGGTCTATTTTAACTCATTTAATCTGGCAGACCAGCATTTCTGTGGATCCAAGAAGTTACCTTGAGTTGTCAAGGGCCTGTTTCACAAGTTTCCAAACGTGACTGCGAGCTGTAGAAACATGAATTGCTTAAAAGCTACAAATCAATTATTTCATTGAACACTGGCAGTTTTATTTAAAAGAAAGAAAAACAACAGAAAAATCATCAGTCTGGGAAAGAAACCAAGGAGGAACTGTTTGTGAGCTTTCACCATCCTCGCATCCCCCTGTAGCAGGTATAAACTTGTCTCTCTTGCATTGTCTTCTGTCTGTGAGGCACGAGGCAAATGTAGTTTCATTTCTGTAAGTGCCTAAGAGACTTTCACATGCCCCTTCAGGGTGTCAGGGTGTCACTTTTTGTAGTTTTTAACCACAACATATAGTTGTCTTGGTGGTCTTACACGATGGTCATAGAAGGAAGATGCATACCCCAAAAGAAGACACTGTTTAGAAGACCCAGGTCTAGGTTTTGAACCACATTTGCCACAGTAGATTATGCAAATCCCATCTCTGGACATCAGAAGTAGCCCTAAGTCCAGGTGTAAGGACTACAGGGCTCTGTAGGCCCTCTTGCACCATATAAATTCTGAGTTCTCTATTCTCTAATGCAAGATTATTCCTGTCCTTTCCACTTTTAACAGGATAATGCTGTTCTCTGTTGACATTCCCTACTACAGCTTGAAACATTAAAGAATATCTGTGATTTTTAATACTGAAACTTTAAAAAGTGCTTATGTTAGCGTCTTTGAACAACAAAATTACCATGGTTTATTTATTACTTTTTTCTTTCACCTTTAAAAAAAGATATGATGCAGTAAATGAATTGTAAGAAATTTGCAACAAGTCCCCTACCCTGACAAAGAGCATAATGTGACAGATCACTGTGGGCCCCTGCTCACTTCCACGCGAAGCTCTTGGAGCAGCCTTTGCCAAATAAACTTCCTTGAAATGGTCAGAAATCATCCATATGGTAAAACATCACCTCTCCTCTCTTCACGAATAATTCAGTACTTAGGAAAACACTTCGCAAAAGATGTGGAACCTTTTGGTCCATGAGAGGGGCCGTCCTGTAGGAAGGGCAGAGCCAGGCTGGCCCATGTCCCCTGCCCTCCCCAGCTGGGCAGAAAGCATCGGCATGGCAGAAAAGAGCAGGAGCAAACAGGTAAGAGAGAGGCAAGATGCTTCATGCCTAAAAGAATGTGTATGAAAGGCAGGGGAGAGACCTCAGTGTCTTCCTTGGGAATAATAGTGCACTGTGTAGTAACCTCAGGCTAAAAGGCAGACCAGTGAATCATAATAGAAAAGAAAAAAAGTGTGGACATTTTTAAGTTAAGCTTTTAAGAATAAATAAATCTGTAGAATGTAACATAAATCAGCTGTGTCTTTCCCCCTCCCTCCCTCCCCCAACCCCCAAACACTTGCTAAAGCGATTGGAAACATTTGGGTCTCAGAAAAAAGAGAAAGCTATAAGTGCTTTTTCTTTCTTTTTTTTTTGCCAAATCATGCAGAAGATGCTGGCAGCTGCAAAGATTCAATTATACACAATGCAAAAAATAATTTAAAAAAATAATGGCACTTGAAAAAAAATCGCCTCTCCAGAAATTGCGTGGAACAATAAATCTGTTAATTAGCTAATTAATATTCAATTGGGGTCAGTGGGCTTAATAGAACCTTTTTCTGAGACCCAAGAAATTTTCCAATCACAATGTTAAGCCTGCCCACTTTCATTATCATCTAAGCACAGGCAGCCCTTATCAGGCCGCCAGACGCCCGGGAACAATGCGGCACCATTATCATCCCGGCGCAGCGGGTGCGGGTACCACAGTCAGATGTTGCAGGCTGTGAAGTAAAAATGCTTGAGCATTTAGGGTAATTGATATATGGGTTCTGTTGTATTGTTTAGGGCTGTTTGTTTGCTCTAGTGGTATTTAAGGCAGCGGAGCATCAGAAGATTGATTTTCATTGGTTGCCATTTTTTTAACTTTTTTTTCTTTCCAGCGGAATCGATGACAAGTTGTCAGTGCGGGACCCTGACCAATAGCATCTGGCAAGTGCTCCCCATGGCACGGGATGGAAATGCTGGGGCAGTGTGCCCCCCGTGCCTCCTGCCAAATCTTGCCCGGCAGAGACGCTGTGGGAAAGCTCCCCTGGACGGGGCGGACATTAAAACCCACATCGCCGTAAAAAGGGACACATTTAAACCCGTCTCGCTATAAAAAATGACAAAATGCAAGATCTATGTTATGAGCGGTGGTGGCTGCTTTTATTTATTTTTCCCAGGGACTGCAGTTTTCTGCTGTAAGGCCTGCTGTTCTTTCCCTCTCTTAACATCAAAATATGGAAGTAGGTCCGGTGGGTTTGGGTCTCCCCACTGCCCCCCAGGTTAAGAGAGTGCTGTAGATTACAGCTTTTGGAGTTCACTGGACTGAACACGGTTGTTTATGGTATTCCACAACATTTCATTGAACAGTTTGTGAGTGAAATTACATTTGTTGTTTTGCTGGCAGTAAATCCTCCAGGTTAGCACGGAAAGGCCATCTAGGTCCAAGCAGTTTGACACAGGCTCCTTAAATCACCATCCCAGGCCCCTGGCATGGACCACACTACTCTGATGATTAGGTTGTAAATGGAAAATACAGCTGGAGTTCCCTCTACAGAATGGGGACTTGATCTACAGGACCTACCTGCGCCTCCACTTCTTCACTGAGCTGCATCTCCACCCGCTGTGGCAAGTGACCAAAGAAGGTAAATGTAGCCTGGGTACTTTGCAGTTTAAGGTTTCTCAAAAAACCTGTCCACCAAGGAGCAATGCTGCTTTCCCCCCTTGCCATGGGTCCCCCACCAGACCTATGTTTGTCACAGAGCGCAGAAAAAGAGGGAAAGAGGTTTTTCACTGGAAATGTGGGGACTGGGAAATTCTTTCTTTCTGTTTCTGACAAAGGATTCCTGTAACAAATATTATAGCCAGAGCATTATTACTTCACAGAAAAATTGAGAGTTTTGCAAGTATTTCCCAGGTGATGTGGCTGTTGGTTATTTGTGTACTTAACCTGAAACTAGAAACTCCTGGTTATGGATGGCTTATCCCTGAATCTATTGGAAAAGAACATTTCAGGTGATTTCTTGCCAGTGAAGCTATAGCTTAAATGGTTTACAGGTGTGGGCCTTTCATGGTGGCAGCTCTTGTGCCTGGTGCACCCCAAGGAAGTTTTCTCCTGGTGCTGCCAGGAGAATGTGGGTGTTTTTTTTGAACAGGGATATTCCAGGAGGAGACGGGAAGGTGCTGTACCTGGGGGCACACCAAAATCTGTTCCCAGCTGTTGGTAAGTGCTTGTAATTTCTCCTCAGTCTTGCTGTGTTTTTTTTCCACTTAGCTTTTTGAGACACACTTCACAGTGCTCACAGACTTTATTTCAGGGGTATGGGCTGGGGAGGGGGAAATCAAATTTTTCCTTTCTCCTTCAACTTTCTTGCAAGTCACTGGACTTTCATATTTATTTCCTGGGTAGCCTATGTGCAATTATTCTGATTAGATCCCTCTTGCCACTTCTGTGCTATAGCACACATACCCTAAACCTTAAAAAGAAAATAAAAGCCGTTATTTCCTATTTTCATAAATGAAAAGATGTTTCAAGTATTGGGAGACACTGAAAGAAATTCTGCAGTTTGAAGATACTTCAACTTAACTACTAATTGCAGGGGACCAGTGGGCGTAATTTTGGCACTATATTAGCTTTGCCACTCCATGAATAATTTGCATACAAAATGCTTTATTTTGGCAATCTATTAAAGAGCTATACAGTATTTGTGGCTTATCGCATTCACGCAGGAAGCAGGATCCTTGGCCATCTCGTTAAATTCTGTTGATGCATAACAATTTAAAGCATGGCACAAGCTGGTATGACATTTAAAGATGCCTTCACTTAATTATATTACACAAATATTGGGTTGTTTATCCTTGGGAATAAAGTCTTTTTGAAGTCAAAGTTGGCATGCGTATAAAGGAGTAAATTTTAACTGATCCCTCAAGTGGGCCTCCTAGCTGCAAATTGGGGTTCTTGCATTTTTTAAATTATTTGTGATAAGAAGCATTACACTTTGAATGCAGCCACTGGAGTTTGTTTGGTACTCCCTCCCTTCTTCTCCCCTAATGGAAAATACAGTCTTTAGGAATAAATCGGCACATGAAACCAGAGGGGTAGCTGTAGGCTGGGGTGAGAAATGGGACAAACAAGTCACTCATAAAGAGTCTGTGGCTGCAAGAAGTCCTCACTTTGGTCTCCAACAGGAAGAAAAAAATCATGTAAGGGGGTATATAGACTGTCTGCACAGAAGCAATGGGGAAATTAGGGTAAAAGAAAAATCAACACATTTTTGTTTTTAATCCCCAGAAGGATAATCAGCACGAAGCAAACACTGGAGTTTGGGTTTCTCTGTAAATAATGAATTGAAAGCTGCAAATCTAAAATTCATATTGTTCACTTTAGTTGGCTTTATATGCATGTATATCACATGCAGAAGCTGAAGGGAAGAAGACTGAGAGTGGGCTGGGCAGAGGGGTCTCCATAAAAGGGGAACATCCTAGATGAGGAAACCGAAACTACTCATTTGCCAGTGTTGGGAAGAAAGTGTGATCGTTTTGCTCTGTCAATGACGTTAATAATAGAGAATTAAATTTTAACTTTCTGGACAATCAAAGAGAAGATTGCTGTGTGATAAAAACTCTTCATTGGAGAAGGAACCTTCCTCCATTTCCTGCTCCACTTTGACCAGGAAAGAAAAAGGCAAACCCCCACAAATTACTGAACAGTCCTATCTGTCCTTGCTCATAAATGAATGGGATGACCTCCAGGTTATGGACAGACCATCACTTAGAGGGTTGTTGCACATCAGTTTAATGGCTGCCTGTCCCTTTCTAGACTTATTTTAGAAGTAGAATGTGGTGGCTTGAAATGACTTTGTTTGTTGGGCTGGGTAATCAGAAACATTAAGTTCACCCAGTTCCTGTGTAAGGTAGGAAAAAGATATGGTATTTCACTCTCATCAAAACCAGCCATAGAGAAGGCAGTCACTGAACACAGTTTAGAATGCTTGTCTAATTATAACTAATATTTTTCTCTGTTGGTTTAGTGAGATACTTTCATAGCAAAATTAACTTTATATCCCAGCTGTTAGCATACTCATTCAGCTATTTGGAGGAAGTTCAAAAAATGGTACATATATATATATATATATATATAAAATTTAATTCTGTACTTTCTTGTAGTCATTGATCTGCTGCTGCAGCTCTGAGCTGTGGTTTACCCAGGAACTTCTTTGTCCCTAAAGGTAAAGCCTCAAAAAGTGAGATGACAGGCTGGTTCTGGCATGTTGGCCTCATCTCCTTACCTGTCCTTTGCAAAATTACATTGCTGTGAATAAGTACCTAGAAAACCACACAGAGTGGTGGGAATTGGCACAACTGCACTAGAGCTGCTCCTTGTGCTCAAGGAGAAGCTTGGGTCCTCAGTCTATATTTGGCTTTGATGTGTGTGTCCTTCCTAAAATTAATTAACTAATGAGCTGATATGAAGTAATTTTATATATCATGGACTATTGATAAAATCAGTGTTAAGTATATTAGCAATTAGGAAACTAAGAGGATGGTAGGAATCCTTAGGTGCAATTAACTACTCTGATTTAAAATACCGTCCTCCCATTATCCCCTGCTTCGATCTATAAACTGTCCCTTACTGAAGATGGATGTGGATGGATTCACTCCTGGAGAAGCTGCACCACATCTTGGACTGTGTGCCAGGGCAGCAGGATGGATGTGTGCCTGGCACAGCATCCCACACCCCAACCAGCCTGCCAGCCAGCCAGAGGCGCCTGAATGTCCTCAAACACACAGCACTTCTTACCCTAAATCCCACCAGGTTCTGGGAAGGTTTAAGAGACCTAGCTTTGCATTCCCAATGACTGAAGCACAGGTGAGCAACTCCCACAGAAGTATCCTTATAGACCAGAGAGGAAAAGTCTGCTTAAATCAGCGCCTTGTAGCTGTGCAGTCAGGTCCCCTCCTGCAATGCATTATACAGCACTGAGACCTACCCTGGTAAACAGCATATTCTTCACCTTTTTTACCAAGTGCTGACCTAATATTTTTCTTATGCTTTCTATTCTGTTGTGAGATTTGGTTGAATAAGTTCTTGCTTCATAATAAACATCTCCCAGAGTTAATGGACCAGCAGAGCTCCAAGCTGCATCAGCAACTCCCAGGGAATTATTTGCAGGTGCAGGTACTTGGCAATGCCGGGGTTTGCCAAATGCAAGCAGTAATGACTGGCATAAAAATTTTGGCTGCTGTATTAGATGAGCTGGACACGCTGCAAAGCTGTGGTTCGCAGATCTCCTGCCCCCAGTTCAGCAGCAGTTCCACCCAAGATCTGTCTGCCATCAGAAGAGCCTCAGTGCCATAGTTGTGTCACAGGCTGTGGCACAATGTGAGAGTCTGCTGCACAGCCTGAGGATGTAATGGGGGAAAGTAAGGAAAACCTGTACCGTCAGCTCATACCCATTAATAACTCTGGGATTTTTTTCACTTTCTTTAATTTTTTTCCTTATATTTTTTCATGCTGTCATCATTTGTCACTGCTGTGTGAGCCAACAGTAGCAGCCAAACAGTCCCACACTGCCATCCCTACCCCAAAGACAGGTGCCTGGCCTTCCAGGTTTTCAATGGCAGTTGTATCAGGCACATCCAGCCTTGGTCCACGTGGGATCAACCAAGCGCCTTTTCCCCAGGCACTTGTCAATGTGTAACTGCATGTGTGAGCAGAGCCATGAGCTTCAGAGTGGGCTGTGAGAGTGGCTGGGGGCAGAGCTGGAGGGAGCAGGGACGACAGGCAAGAGATGCTGGTGGGGGGCCAGGCAGAGAGACACATGGGGGGACTGTCAGCTCATGTGGCTAGGCTGATCTTGTGTTCTTCAGGGGCTTTTTCATTTCAGTGGATGATGCCTGATTTGCAGACAGAATTTGGGCCTTTGGGCTAATTTTATTTAATCTTGCAAGATCTCTTGAGAGATTTTTAATCTCTCTGTAGGAACTCTGCATTAACTGTCCCTACAGCTGCATATCCAGAGATTATTTAAACTTGAATGTTTTCTCAGCCAATCACTGAAAATCACAAGCTATCACTTCTACCCTCTCTGCCAAGCCCTTGAATCTTCTTTCATCCCTGGTGCTATTGCAGCCCCAGTGCCTCTCTCTGAGGCTGTCCCTTCAGTTTCTGAGAATGGGACTTTCTAAAACAAGCCATACTCGTGGCATTCTTCTTTTCCTCACTTGTGGGAACCATCTCTCAATAGCAGCAATAGTGGTGTGCCCAGAGGCTTCAACTGAGTTTAAACATTTAAAATGGGGACTACAGCTGAAGTCCTGGTAGCAATTTGAAGATTCCAACCAAGCAGAAATGAAAGACAAGAGTGGTTGAATGACTTCAGTAGAGACACATGGAGAGTAACTGTCCCAGAAATAACAAGTCCCCTGAGACCCTGGTTAATGTTCTGCTCCTTGATCTGCCTGTCCTTTGGTGACTAACCCCACCTGGGGCTGCAGAGGGGTGGATGTACTGCAGCTGGGCTGCACACGCATTTCTTGCATGAGAAGGATGGCATTGAATCACATCCCAGGGCAAGTTGCACTTAAGCTTTGTGTGGGAGGGGCGCATGCCTTCAAAGGTATAGTTCTGAAAACTACCTTGGTGACAACAGATGACTATGAACATGCTATCAAGTCTTATTCATACAGTTTGCTTCCAGCTCCATCAGGTTTTTTTGGGGTGGGTGCTCTTCCAGGGTCTGGTTGGAGTTTTACAGACATTTGCATGCTGTCAGGTGTGTGCATGAGAAATGTTCTACCCCTGACACTTGGCTGTTTCTCATATGTGACAGGAACCTGCTGTGCTCTTTTTGCTGTTTTTGGTGCTCCACACTCCACAGTGACCTGGCCTGTTGGGTGCTCATTTTGCAGAATAACACCTCGAATAACACAGTCTGTGACACCTGTGTTGGCATTGTACTAAATGACAACATCTCATTCAAGCTCTGAATTCAATCCTGAGTGAATATAAATCAAGGTGACTCTACCCAAGTGCAGTTTTCAAGCCCTTCCCAGCCATCCTCTTAACCCACCAGTGCAGAGTCATGCCATGATCTTCATGAGGCTGGTGGGAGCACTGCTTAGTGAGAAATCAGGAGTGATAATTTCCTTTTCCCTCACATGAGAGTTATCAGCCATAGGACATCAGCTCTTAGTGTCACCCTGTCCTACTCATCTGATGCACAGTTTAATAAGTGGAATGTTATATTTGAAAAATTATTATTTAAATACCTTATTTATGTGGGGGGTTTCTTTGTGAAGATTAAGCAGTAAATTAAAAGGGATAAATAAGGGAGGGATTAGCTGCAATGTACATTAATTTCCTGATGTTTTTATCATGTATGTAATGCAAAATACCATTACAGTTACTTCACCATCATCATTAACAATGAGAACTAAAATTTACACATATAAAATGTTACTATGCCATGCCTTCATTTCCTTCTTGTATCTTAGTTATGTCCATTATTGCAAATTATCACTCCTTTCTACCAGCACCCACCAGTGAAGTGGTGCTCCCACACAGTTTGGGACCTAGTTCAGCACCACCTAGGAGGGGTGCAAATGAGAGCACATTTGTGCCTCTAGGGCTGTATAAAAGCTTGGAGGTGCTGCTGCTGCTGCTCTAACAAATGAGACTGCTGTTGACATGGCTTTCCACGAATTCCTATGATTTGAAAAATACGATGTTGAGCAGCCAATTAGGTTATATTACTGCTGACTATGAAGCAAGGATCTAATCTGAATCTCGTTGATGCTAATGAATATTTTTACACTGACTTCAAAAGGTGTGTTGGATCCAGCAGCAAATTATTTTCCTCTGGGGTATTTAAATTTCGATGTGTCCCACAGAACCAGAATCTCTCGGGTCTAATGAGCAGTGTGCAACTCTTGCCCTGTTACAAGGGAAAGGCAGGGGCTGACATGGATGAAACAAGGCAGATCTTTCCTTCTGCCAGCTATTTGACAGTTGTGACAAATTGTCTTCTGCCGTGGGGTCCTACTGGAGACTCGGTCGTTGGTACGGGGGGCAGGGTCAGCAGCATAAACTTTCAGAGCTTCAAAAACAGCCCCAACTACAAGGTGCTTCTATAAAGCACGTATTTCTGGCCTACTTGAATCCAGCTGTGTGACTTTCAGGTCAGGAAGAGGAATTACAATACAATCTTAGCTAACTTTTGATTCTCCACAAAAGGTCTTAACAAAATTGGATGAGTTTTATATGAATATGTTAGCAGGGTGTAGAATAACTCTTTGCTTGCCTTCTTCTCACTGAACTGGTAGGTAGCCTTTCTAGTGTGAATAGAGGCCTTTTTTTTTGTAATGAAAGACTTTTGAAAATATAATAAGTGAATGGAAAGAGAAGCACAGTAAGTTCGGCATCTTTTCATTGATCTGTTATTTTTAGTAAATCACATGTAATCATAATACAAAATCCTCGAAATATGATGCGACAAAAAATAATCAGAAATCAAGCTCAATCTGAAAATTAAAGGCATCAGCTCACAGAGTTCAGGAAAGCAAGAATATATTTTAGACTATCTAGTTAGCATATTGCAATCTATTTAGCAATGTACTTAGCATGCCACTGCATCTGGTGCAGTGCTCTGTTCCTTATTAATTTTCAATACATTTATTCACCTGCTTTATGCTTCAGATTTGCCAGGTGCTGCCAGATGTGCGGTGGCTTTTCCTCGGATTGAATCCAGAGTTTGCTGCCTACTTGCCTGATGCTGCAACTCCTGCAACACCTGCACTTGCCCCAGTCAGAGGAGATGGGTGCTTGGAGGGCAGTTCAACATCCACTGTGAAAACGTGAGGTGAAAATTAATTATAGCATATACTATATGTGATAGAAATGAGTTACTGCCCAATTATGTCTCCTGTTTCCATTTAGATGAATTAATGCTTGTTGTGAGCCCTTGGGAATTCAGACACACTTTAAACTTGTAATGAGTGCTATCATTATTGCTTTTGACAGTCATTGAAGTATAATTATCTGATCATCTATTTAAAAGGAAAAAAATCAAAACTTGTTACATATGAGTTTTAAACTGGCAAATTACAGAACAGTTACTTTAGCAGCTGAACCACTCAGCTATTTTCTGTAGTGGCACTGCCATCTCCTGGAAAAATTGAAATTGTGCGTCCAAATTTTTCACCTTGAAAGAAACTTTTCAAGAGCAAGAGGGAGGCTAAGTACAAAAGCCAACAATCTCTTAAAATTGAGGCTTTAGATGTTGCTGAGATGCTCGGTTTTGGTGTAGAGATGGCTTCTCTTTGTTATCAGAGGATTTTGCTGAGAAAGAAGAATGGATGTGGTGTGTAGGAGTGTTGTGGGCTACTCCTATCAAAAGGAGATGGTGGGAATGACCAAGTGGTCCAGCAGTTTGGTGTTTCTTTACAAAGCATGACCCTAAACACAAAATGGGTTGCCCACCAAGGAATTTTGCAGGATTCTTTACTTAATGCCCCCAGCATTCAGTTACACAGCAACAGCTGCTTTCGGCCCACAGGGTTTTAGCAGTGAAGAGGTTTCTACTGCAGCTTCCATCTGAAAGGAGATGGCACTGTAGATTTTTGTCTGCTTTCTTGGCCTTTCCTGAGCCACCCTGTGATAATTAGCATTGACCATCCTACCAGCTTACTAAGCAGTGGTCCTGGCTGTGCTGAAAGATTTCCCCCATCTCCAAGCATGCTTCCCATGTCTCTAGGTGCTGGGTTAGTTTTTTTATTCAAAGTTTATGTGCTTCCATGCCTTTTATTCAGGATATTTTCATATTTTCAATCAAAACCAGGTGGGTTTTTTTGGTTGGTTTTCTTTTTGTTTGTTTTGTTTTGTTTGTTTGTTTTTTGTTGTTGTTTGTTTTTTTTTTTTTTAACTCAAATTTCACTTCCAATTCCTGTCTGTCTGCTGGGCAGAAGCTGTGTGTGAACTATGCATGTTTTATTACCCACACTCAGCTGGGCCCATTCCCATCTCCACAGTGCTGGAATACAGGTACGTAGGCTGCTCGGTCAGGCAGCCACACACAGCTCCAGCTGCACAACTCCTGCTTCCACCACACTCCATGTGCTGCAGGGATGCTGACCTCAGAAACACCCAAAAATTGCACAGCCTTTCACTAATCCTGTGGATTCAGGTTGGGGCTTTATTTTTTTGTGTGTTTTTGGGGTTTTTGTTGGGGTTTTTTTTGTTGTTGTTGTTTGTTTTTTGTTTTTTGTTTTTTTTGTCTGCCTGTGATGCATGTAAGGTATCAAAGCTGCTGCAGAGGAAGTCACTAGCACTCAATTGCCCAGCCTGCTCATTTCTCACCGTGCATAGAGTTGAATTGCTCTTTGAAATAATCCTGTGGATAGCAGGATTTTGGAAAGTGGCAACTACTTTTTTGACTATGGTCAAAGCAAAAGTCATGTCTGGCCTTCCTTTTATTAGAAACACCTGATCTCCTCTGCAAGATTTTTACATCGCACTTTGTCATAGACCTTTCTCCTAGACAAGAGCAGTTTTCTTTTAGGCAAGAAAACTTTTCCTGTGGTTTTGTAGGATATGTGCATGCCAAGTTGGTTACTTGGCAGTCTCTTCCTACAGCTGCACCACTGATAGATGAGGAACATTTGCATGTCTGCAAAGAGAAGAGAGGCAACAGACTTTTCCCTCCCTGAACACACCTCTTCCCTTTAGCCAGAAATACTTTTCTCTCATGCTTAGAGCAGTGTTTGAGATTAGTTTCACAATAAACCTATCTGGAGACCACATCAGCAGTGTAGAGATTTTACCCAAGACAGATTGGGAATCCACGCTGCTTCTGTTTTTCTAAGTATTCAGATGGGCATCTGCCAAGATTCCTCAGTCACAAGCTACTGCAAGTGTAGCCAGAACCGGCCTTGTAAATAGGGACAGGAATTCCTATGGCACTCTGAAAATTTATTTCTGAAGAACTCAGATTTTTCTAGTGAGTAGCTGTGCTCTCAGCTCTTTTGTATTGAGTAGCTAATAATGGCCTCAAAACAAAAACACCAACCAGAAGGTTCTTCAGGTCTGGAAAAATGGCTGGCCACCACAATGCCCACTTTTTTCACCTCCCACAGCATTTCTGCAGTACTGCCAGGCCTAAAAATGCACTTCCTGTAATAGCAGCAGAAGCTCCCCACACTGCCATGTCTGTGTGTCTCAGGTACAGGACCACTTACCTGCCAGTGCACTGGGGTTTTGCCACTAAAGGTGCACTGGAAAGTTCAATACTGCCTCCATGTTCAATTTCAACCTGGAATCTTCAAGCCTAATGAAAGCTAGCACATAATATCCTTATTTCTTTATCCAATTGTTCAGCTTGCACAAAAATACCACTTTGATAAAACAAACTGATGGGAAATTACATGCTTTTCAATGTTTTCAGCATCAATGTTTTTTCACATGGCAAACATTTTTCACAAGCTAAAGTTTGAGACCATTTGCAGTTCTTAGATAAAACTTGAGGCTTCCTTGGTACTTCTGATGCTGTTTTGAACTTAGACACTCATTTTATCATCAGTTTTTCCTGGTACCTGTTCTATAACTGAACTGTTTCTTTTAATCAGTGCTAATTTCACTACAAAATTAATGGTTCCTTCATAGTACATAAGTGACTCTCATAGAAGCCTCCTTGCTGTCATGTGTTCTACATACAGGTTGTTGCTGAAACACAGTGTTTCAATCACAGCATCACCTCCACGCTCTTTTCCTTCAGCAGCTCTGCAGCCACTGCTTCCTCACATGCTCAACAGAAGCAGACACACGTTTATTCACCCTGACCCAAAAAGTAGCACAGTGTTCCACCCTGCTCTCTTTGTTCATTAGCTGATTGCCTGCCCAAGGGGGCTGCAAGAGGGCTGAGCTCAGCAGGAACTCTCTGGGCACAAAGAAAAGCTTCCTATGGAAAATGTGATGCTGGTGCTTCTGGTCTATCAGCTTCAGGTGACTCCCCCTGGGCCCATGGGAGAGGCACAGAGAGCATTTACAGAGACATGGGCACACAGATTTCCTGTCAGAACTGCCACAGCCATCCCGCAAGGGGGTTTGGTCTCACTTTGGCACAGACCAGGCTGAAGGGACAAGACCCCGAAGACTCTTCTGGCAATCAGATCATCCCCCAGCTGGCACTGAGAACAGTCAAATACAACTATATCACAATCAGTGGTGTCTCCTTGCACTAGGTCATGATTGGGCCCATTCTGTGTAACCTATCCTTTTTCCTTATCTTTCTTTAGGAAATACTTATGTAGATGTAGACAATTATCCCTCTTCGAAACGATGATTTATTCCTCTATGAAATGTATGTCTGTCTTTAGTCATATGAGAACACACCACTGGCAAGTTGAGCCTACAAAACAGTTGATTGATTTTCCTTGAAGGCCTTTCTCTCTTGCCTGGCTTCCAGTAAAGCAAAGGCCCTGAAAGGTGCAGCAGCTTTATAGCAGACATAAATGTTTATGTCACGGGTATCTGAAGGCAGTGACATAAATCCGCTTCTCCACTCCTTCCTATACAACTCCTGACTTGTTCTCCTTGGCTTCCCACAGTAAAAGATGCAGTGTGGACTCAAAATAATTTTCCCCTTTTGAACAGTGGCAGTCCTGCCTGTTACTCTGCATGGAAAGTGCCTTTAAGAGAGCACATTAGAAATGTTGATCTGAATTATAAACCCAGGAGATCATCCAAATTGTCTGGAGTTCTGCTGATGTCAGTGAGAATTTGCATACATGCCAAGCGTGCTGGGGTCCTTCCAGGTGCACCTCCAAAGACAGGGAAGCTCATTGTACATGACTGTGCCTACACACTTGAACAGAGCCAGGCTTTGGGAAGCTGGCACTTTCCCCTGTGCAACATCTTCTCTAAGGCATGCCTTGCATCATAATCAGCACCATAAACACTCCCTAAATTATCTCTACCTGAGCCACAATGAAATCAATTCAGCATGAAGAACTTTTATTTCTAAGTAAAGTGGAAGTTTTGCCTGGTAATGGATAAAATTGTAGTTTAACTGGCCCTAAAGGTGGCTGGCATGTGGTAAAGAGGCCATGTTCTCTGGTTCCTACTGTACTAAATGCATCCTCTAGCTGAAAGAAAACAGTGATTATCAGAAAGTCAATTGTCATTCTGCCTCTTTAGAAAAATTCCCATTAAAGATAAAGCCAATTTTAATTAGATTAAGTATCCAATTACTGTAATTACATTTTTAAAAAATTCACATCATGAGGATGACCCTTTTAAAAAGGGTTACAAGAATAATTAGTGTATTCATATTAACCAAAATGTATTGGATAATATTTATACCCAGAAGGCAAAGTACATTACACATATTT
The DNA here is from genome assembly GCF_029207755.1 of Chamaea fasciata. Lineage (NCBI taxonomy): Eukaryota > Metazoa > Chordata > Aves > Passeriformes > Sylviidae > Chamaea > Chamaea fasciata. The sequence continues at coordinate 11,961,894 of NW_027094092.1, forward strand.
CACCTTTGGGGAAAGCTTGCAAATGTTTTGGCAGTGGTATGAATATTTATAGGGAAGAGCATGCTTTAGCAAGATTATATGAGAAAGCATTTATAGGCTCACAAATTTTTACCCAAGGGTAAAGTATACATAAAATGTAGTGCAGAGATTATGGATGTGCAAAGTGCGATTTAAGCGCAGAATTTATATCAGTTTGTTTAATTAATTGGAGCAGAATACTACTCCCCTTATTTTTTTTCTTTTTTTTTCCTTTTGGTGACAGAACAGCCACAGAATTCACCAGAGCTTTCTTTCTGCTGATCAGTAATGCCAAGACCCATTTTTGCTGCCGAGCGTGGCAGCTGTGCCAGCCCGTGTGCTGTGCACGAAGTTCCTGCTGCAGACCACGGAGACCTTCCCAGAGAACTCTGCCTCTACAGCCCAGCCAGCAAGTTCTGCCTGCTTTGCAGCTAATCAGCAGCTTTGGGAATTGCCAAGGAATTACAGTCTTCCTCAGAAAACAAGCTCTTCTAACTGGTGTTAGCATTTACCTACTACTGCAGCGTTTGGCTCTTTACTACTTTTTACTTTACTACTCTTTACTACTCTGCAGTGAGAACACTTGCAGCGTGCACCTAAGCACCTCCCTAATTTAGGTGAGGAGCTGTGATAGCACAGCTTTTGACAAAACCTAGACAGATGAGGAAGCTCTTGTGTCATCCATTAGTTTGATTAAGTTAAGAAATTTCTTCCTGATTTACATTTATATCAGAGATTGTTCATTTTTATAGCAATTTATATGTGGCCAATGAAGAATGAGCAGACCAAAAAAAAATTAAAGAAGATAAAAAGACAGGCTTTAAATGATTCATTCAAGTTCTTTCACATTAATTTTCTCTTCACTGAATTATCAGCAATCATTCTTGAGCATTCATGCCGTTCCTGTTTTTCAAAACAGCTTTACATAATCGGAAATTTGGTGTTCCTTAGGCTATAAACAGTGGCTCGTGCAGATCCTTACCTACATGTGGAAAAGGTTCTGCCTTTCTGAAGATGTATAAAAGGTAAAATTTAAAAAGGTATGTATGTATGTATAAAAGATAAAATTTAAAATGAGTTACAAATACTTGTGCAAAGGGATGGTTGCTTCAATGCTGATATTGCTAGCACGGAAAGCAGCATGAACATTTGCAATTTCCACAACTCCCACTGTCATTTGCTGGGTTTTGAGCTTTCTTGCTGAATAAAATAGCCCAAGAACATCCTTAAGGAAAAGGCATAAAAACAAGGAAAAAACCCACCTCTGATTCATACTGGCTAAATTACCTCTAAAGTTTTGTCCCACAATAAAGAGAAACTGGTAAAGTCAGTAAGCATGTGATAGCTGAGACACAGGTAGTTGGGAAAACAGGAGGGTTAAATAAATAGCAATAAAATTAAATTACTTTCTAACATTCCTGTCCAGAAGTTCAAAATAAATGATTTTTTGGAGATTTTTTTATTGATACCTGCAGAATATCTATTACACTGGCTGGAGGGTATTTTGCTACATAAGTCTTGCTTCTGAATATTATAAACTGCCAGAGAACAACAATGTATTTTTCATGATGGAATGAGGGAATTGTTTGTTGTTAGTGAACTGATGACACATTTCTGATCAAGGCAACGTTCTTTTTGATGCCCTTACCTGTTAACTTGGCCTCTGGAGGCATCAAGAGTTGCTGCAAGTTTAGGAAAGAGGCACAGACACTGAAACAACAGCTCCAACAATTCTCATTTCCAGGAACAGTGCAGGTACTCTCAGAAATCCTACCACAGGAAGCCTGAAAGCTGGTGAATGAGTGCTCTGTGAAGGAGCTGTGGAAGGAGACAGTGCAGCCAGGCTGGTTTGTGAGGATTGGTGGGGCCTGACCAAGGACTGCTGTCTCCCCAGGGTCGAGGTGCTCACTGAGGAGGATTTCTGGAACTGGCCATCCAGCTCCAGCTGTTCACACAGTGGATATCTCTTTTGAAGTCATTTAAGAGCCTGTGGTATTCTGCTGCCGTAGTGGTCTGCAGCGTTAGTCAAAGCAATTCTGCTCTCAGCTCAAGTCTAATTAAGGGTAGCTCTTGCGTAAAGTGAGTTAAATTCAGTAGTCACAGCCCAGACCCCATGGAAAATAGTCTAATTCAACTACAGTAATACAGTGTAATATAAATATAATGGAAATACAAAACCATATAATTTAATTTGACATGACTGGCAGTTTTTTGCTTAAGTCGGTGAAAATGAACAAGTACAAACACTGAACTTCCCTCTTCGATTTTTTTATTGTTAGTGCAGTAGGAAGCTGGATTCAGGATGACTTTGCACAGCAGCACCCTAAACAAATGCACTGACAAGAGGCATATTTCACACCCTCTTTTGAAAATATATGCACATTTTTCATTTTTAATGTTTTAGATCTTTGCAGTAAATTGAATTAAGCTTAGATATGGTCTGGACTTTTCTACATCTGTCCCATATGCTCAAAGGAAGGAAACAAATCCACATGGAGAATCCAGGTTAGCCATGGCCTCAAGCAGTGCTTTTATTCAAGCTGCCTTCTTGTCCTTGCAGCCTGGCTGCCCTAACTCCAGCGGTCCTGCCACAGGAAGAGTCCTGACCCCTTCTCAAGCCAGGGAGAATGGGAAACACGCTGCCATGGATGCTCCAAGCCTTGGGCACCCTGTGCCCCATCCCTGCCATCACTGCCTCCAGCAGAGATCAGCTGAGACCCTGCACAGGGGAGAAAAACAGGGCACAGAGGAGATTTTTATTTTTTCTTCTCCCCCAGAAAGTGCAAAGTGCCACAAGCAGGAAGGGACCAGAGCCTGGAAAATGGTTATGCAGGGTAAGGAAAAATCACAGGATAGCCTGAATCACCTCGTGGGGTTACTTGAGGTCATTCGAGGTTACCTGAGGTCATTTAATTCCCTGGTGGGGTGACCTGAGGTCATTTGAGTCCGGGAAAATCCACAACCACAGATTTATGACCAAAAAGGAGACAGAGGAGTTCTTCAACTATTAGAATAAAAGGAGAGACTCCTCCAGGCATACCCACAGGGTTTTCTTCCTTTTTATTTTGGAAGGAGCAGTCTCCTTCAATCCTAATTCCCGGCCGCATGTTGCCCTCTTCCTTTCCCCACGGGCCGAGGCAGCAGGAAAGGACAGCCTTCCCGAGCCGCCCACCGCATATTCCCTCCTTAAACCTACTGTTTCCCCCCAAAGTTCAGAAGTTGGGGCTTATGCATTCCTTTTTCTGTGTCAGCAGCCGAGCTGCCTGGGCTCTGCAACAGACCCGCTGCCCAAAGTCAGCGGAGACATCGGGACCCATTTCAAAGACCTCAACACCGCTATCTTCCTTCACCCGCGGGCGTATTTGGAAAGACATTGGAATACATCTTTCATGTATAAGCCTAAGCCATCTAAGGCGCGTCTTTCAGATTGACGCCATTCCCTGTGGGTCCTGTCACTGCACGTAAAAAGCCCCACTCCATCTTTCCTGCAGGCTCCCTTGAGGCAAGTGGAGGGAGAAGAAGGGAGACCGGTGTCCTGCCCGAGGCTCAGGGCCGCCGCACGGAGCCGCAGCCTCGTCCCACGGCAATCCGCAGCGCCCCCAGCGCCGCCCTCAGGCGTTCCCGGGGCGTTCCCGGGGCGTTCTCCCCTCGGGCTCCCCGCCCCGCGCCTGCGCGCGCCTGCGCGGCTGAGCGCCATGGCGGCCTGGACGTGCTGCCGGGTGGCCGCCGTGTCCTGCCTGGTGCTCTGCGTCTCCCTGCTCCTGCCGCGCACCTTCCTGCCCCGGGCCGGCGGCAGGCAGGAGCCCGGAGCCGCTCCGCCCGAGGGTAAGAGGCCGCTCCTCGCCGCCGCCCCTCCCCTGTGCCCCCCGCCCCGGGACGGCGCGGTGCCGCTGGCGGTGAGCCCGGGGCCGGCGGGCTGTGGGGGCTCCGGGAGGGGCCGGGAGCTCCGCAGCCCGGTATGGAAACGTAGCGTAGTTCCCCCTTGGTGCGGGTCCCCCCCGGGCTCGTCCCTTAGCGACGTGTGGAGTGCCGGAGGAGTCGTTCCTGGTTACCGTTGTCATCTTTCTTCCCCCTTAAATAGTTTAAAAACCTCAAAATATCGTTTTATTTACGTGCGGCGTATTAAAGCTTCCCGAAAAGTGACATATTCATTCCACCTTTTTTTGTTGTTTGTTTGGTTTTTTCTTTTTTTGTTTGTTTGTTTGTTTGTTTTTTTGTTCATTGCAGTGCATCCCTTCATTATTTTGTTATTTCGTGTATGGAATGCTTTTGTTGTTGCATACGAAATAAAAATTCATTTGAACCGTCTTCATCGTTCAGTTCCCTGCGCCAGCGTTTTAAACTTTTGTTTTCATGCGCCAGATTCTCATACTGCTGTGGCCTCCTGGTGGGTTATTTTAGGTTCATGTCCTGTCCATGCAGCCCCCCAAGCTGTGTCCTTTGTGCCTGCCTTCCCACTCTGCATGTTCTCTCTTCCAGTTCTCGAGGAATGGGTTCATTCAAGCATCTCCCATCCTTTTTATGCCCATTGCCTTTTACTGTAGAGTATTTTTTGCCCAAGGCACTTCACAAGAGTAGCTGGTATCATAACCCCTAGTCTTGGCAGAGAACTTACAAGTTTTTCAGGCTGCTGTCCCACAGGGACTCGTTCAGTGACTCTGTTATATGCATCCTTCCAACAGCATGGTTCTTTCATGGCTGCACTCTTCAGTGGCTTGGATTTCACTTAGTATTTCATTTCAGGGTTTTCTGAGGACCTTCAGGCTGAAGTTACTTTTAAAACAGTGTTACATTGAAGCCAAAGACAGGATTTCCATGCCACAACTGCCCTTCCATGGTTACCGTGTGTATTTCTGGTCTTTAAGAACTTGAAAATAAGTTAGTCAGCACTATAGATAGATGTGCGGGTGTACAGTTCCATTGCAGGATCTCCTCACACGGAAAACCAATAAAGGTCGATCAGCCAGCAGAGGTGAGGACAGTGGAGCCACCTGCCTGAAGCAGGGATGGGAGCAGGTGCTCTGGGAGGTTGGCACCTGCCTCCCCATTAACTTCTGCCCCTGCACAGCTCCTGACTGATCCCACAGTGGTGCCAGATGATGGAATTTGACACACCATTTCCCCTCAGCAATGTAGTCTTTAGCTGTTGTCAGTTAATGTTGTGGTGCTCCTTCCTTTGGCTCCAAGTTGGTCTGACAGAAAAACTAGCTTTGAAAAACCCAACAAGAAGCTTGTTCTCCAATTACTTTCAGTGCACCCCAATTATTTTCAGTGCCATGTGGCAAATTAATGATGTTCATACCTATCCTAGCACAGCTGGCTCTGAGCAGTGCTGCGATGCGGTGGCTTAATCACAGCTACAGTTAAATGCTTAAAGTAGGTAACATAAATACTCTTTACATCCTCAATATTGTAAATACCTCCCATCATTCCTGCAGAGATCACAGGCCCCCAGCATTGCTCCCCTGTTGCACCCCAGCACGTGTCTTTGGCTGAGGGTGTAATAACTCAGCTGGTCAGTTCCAGATGAGAGTTTATAGTCCGTATTTTCAATTTGATAGCAAGGATTTCATTACACCTGCTCTGCAGACCAAACTGTATTTCACCCGAAGTTATTTTTTTATTGGAAGAATAAATCTTGATTGAATCGCTCAATTCATATCTCTGTCATTAGCTGTCCTCTTCAGTGCACTAATAACTGCAGTTACCTGGCAGGAGTTTCAGGGGCTTGAGGTAATCATGTCATTCTTGAAGTTAATAAAATGCTTATGGTAGTCTTGGGGGCAAAATGTCTCTGAATAAAAAATGCTTAAAGTTTAGTACTGTTAGGACTCATTGTTACCAGAAGGCTTTTTATCAAAACAGGCTTTAAGCATGGGAATGGAACTTTCTCTAATAAAGTCATTTTCAGGTGTCTCTTTTAGGAAAATGGTGAGCATTGAACCATAGGAGTTAATATTTTCTTCCAGGCAAGAATGTTGTTCTTTTGCACAGTAATAATTTCATATATATGACAAAGCTTAGTTAAAGAAGTTACTGTGTTTGTATCACATTCCTAGTTGACTACATACAATGTTGATCTTACTAGCAGTTTTAAAAGTATATTTTAAGTCTAGTGTTCATAAATACATGCTGTGCATTTTGTAAAGCTACTCTCTAAGTTGGTAGTTTCAGATAAACCTTACAACTCCATGACAGCAGCAGACTCTGCTTTCTTACAAACAATCAAGTGTCATCAGCTTTACAAAAAAATATATATGACAGTTCAGGTAACCACCCTGGTCAACTTGAATTTGTGCAATGTGCACTTCAGTTGCCTGCTGGTGTCCTGAGGAAAATGATGTGCCAGAGGACATCATTACCTAGACTAAGAGTTGCCGAATAGTACAGTAATGTAAGCCTAAATAACTTTATAATAGTTGAGTTGGGCTCAGTAGCAATTCCTAAAACCCATTAAGCAGAACAAGTAGCAGTTTTCATGGAAAAAAAGATGCTTAAATGGTCTGAGTATCATAATGTGGTTGGTTGTTGTTTTCATTGTGTTGAAAAGACAGTTTTTAAGATTCGCTTCTTTTCAGTTGAGTGTTAATATTGTTACGAGATTAAAACCCCCACAGTCACTCTCATGTAAAAATGTCATTGAGGACTTAATCTACGTTCAGAAAACAGCCTTTTAAACAACACAAATGTTTACTGCAGCATAATTTCATTTTTGGACTTCAAGCTATTGAAGGGACTAGGTTGAACAAAACATGCTCTGCTTGCCCTATAGCCGGCTTGCAAATTTGATTTGAAGCCTTAAAACTGACAAAATTATTAAATGTGCAGGATAAAACCTAGGTAAAAAATTGCAAAGCCGGGTAGGGTGTGGTTGTGGTGGGAGTTCACACACACAGCAATCAGTCTGCATGAAGGCAGCCCTTGGGCTGTCACAGCGGAGTTGAGAAATATTTCAAAAGCAGAGCAGCACTTTGGCACCCTCCGAAGCTAACGGGAGTTGGTGCTCTTCCTACAGCACTCCCACAGCAGGAAAACGTCCTGTTGAAGTGCACACATCCCCACTGGCAGCTGGGCAGGGCAGCAAACAAGCACCCAACACGTGCTCTTCTGTGCTCCTCAAGTGTCACTTGATTTTCTCCATGGAGGGTATTTTATTGTCTCCATTTGAAAGTGGCTTGTTTCACCCTGGAAGTGTGCAATCTTGTTCAAGTCACAGTGCCCCCAAATAGTTACATTTTCCATTTATATACTGTGCCTTTATGAGCTTTGTGGATATGTTGCTTTCAAGTTGCCTGTGCCCTTAATTTCCCATGTAATTTGCATGGGTTCTTCACAATAAAAAAACTATGGAAAATAGTATTGTTTATTAAGGAAATAATTATAAAAGTGTAAAATCAACAGGGTAGATTTAAAAATAGGAGCCGTGAAATTCCCCTTTAAAATTATCTTGATAATGAAATGTCTAATGTCTGTCCTCTTGGCCTGATTATATTTAATTAAATTGAATATCTTAAAGCACAAACAAGGCCTTGTGAATAATTTAGAAAACTATTCGCTTTGAATACAGTTTCACCTTTGTCAGTTATTTTCTGCTTTTTTAATATCTCTCTTTTTTTTTAAATAAATAATATTTGCATAAGACATTTTATAAATGTTTATCTGTCCTGCTGCTTCATCCCCACCTTAGTGATGCTGCTCTCTGCACGACATCACGCTCATTTCCACAGTGACCTACTGCTACAGGGCATTGCTGCTGGAGCAGGGGGACTTTCTTGTAAATAAGATGCTATGCTTTCCATCACAGACTTTGAATAATTCACTAAAATTTAAGTGCATGATAACAGCTTCCTCGAAATCAGGCTAATATGAGAGTGGGTTTGGTCAGTGGTAGTGTACCCTGGAAGTTGCACTAAAGAACTCATGGAATGCGTGCTATCATCTACAAGAAAAATGTGTTTTTAATAGTGGAACTTCATGAATTATTGATATCACTTCCTAGTAAGTGTTTACTGCAATTTTCTGTGCTCAGGAATTTAGCTGCCTATGATGGTGTTTCCTAGCAAGACCAAATGTTAATTAAATTTTTCTCTTGTGTCTCATAAAAGTATTTGCAGCTGCAAGTACTCACAGAAGTAAAGTCAGTTTTTTGCAGTGCTGCTTCAAACCTGCTTTTCATTTTCTTTCTGCAAGCACTGGCAGTCTGTCCCAGCACCAGGCAGCAGCATTCAGGCCATGTGTGCCAGGGAGGGGCAGTTGTCCAGCTGGGATCAGGGAGTGAGCTGCAACCCAGCCTGGCAATCCCCATCTCTGCTGCTTCCATCCAGATTCCTCCCACCGCCAGATTCCGTGGCAGAGTAGCTAACTCAGCTCAACACCAGTCGGTGCAGGGGAGTGCAGGTGCACGTCCAAGCTGGATATGGTGATGGAAAGCAGGATGTCAACTACACAGAGAAGTAGAATAGTGAATTTCACAGCAGGATTGTGGAATTGATGGCAGCGGGAAAATAGAATAATGCATGAGCTTAAATTTATTGAGGTTCCTGCTCCCTTCAGTTGTGTAAAATCATTTGCAGCACCATTTCAGGCTCTCTGCAGTCTTACTCTGGCATCTGTACTTCCATTTATGCTTGCTCTCCTTTCTTGTGTTAAATTAACTCTGCCTAGAAAGGTTAGAAACTTCTAAATTTTTTTTGCCTCTAAAATACCAAAGATAATATGTCCTGAGCTATATTCAATCTCCTTTCTCACACTGCTTTATCTTGGACATTTTTAAGAAGAACAAATTGAGGTAGCACCAGTTTTCTTAATCTTTCATTACTCACTTGGTAAAATCAGATAAAATACTATTTCTTACGGCAATAACCAAAAATCTATGCTGGGCAAACACTGCAGTCATGTGTCAGGGTGTTAGGTGGATAATGGTTTGGACATTAATACATTTATACATTAAATGCCTTTGGGCAATATTGAAAGAGTAGACTCACAGTGGAAAATTGATATGTTGCTGGGGGATCTTGAGGAGAGAAATAAGTAGGAATCTGGCATTTCATCCCACTGGGGATGCTGATCTCTTGGGTATTCAGACAAGAACATACCTGTTAAAAACCATGTTTTGTTAATTGCCCTGCCAGCTCTTTCTCTGCTTAAAATCAAGAGATTTTAATTGTGTGATTCTACTCCGAATTGTGTAGGAGTAAAATGCTAGGAGTAAATGGCTTTAAGTAAAACCCAACTCCTAGCACTGCACATCACAAGAGACTGAGGACTGAGTTTACAGACTTAGTCCAACAAGTTACTTATCCATCAGTGCTGGTGAATTTTCAAGCAGAGAAAATAAGTCACTTGCACCTGCTGCAGGTTTATACTACATGTAAAAGGGTGGAAAATAACAGAAGGGAAATGACCACTGTGTGTTTTTCTGCAGGGAAGCTCAGTCGCTTTCCACCGAGGATGCATTCCCACGCCACTCCCGATGGCCGAGCTGTCCCTCATTTCCCAAGGTCTCACCTTACTGAAGCAGTTGCCAAAGCCAAGGCAGGTGGAGGTGGCAGTGGAAGCACTGGTGGAAGTGGAAGAGGTCTTGTGGGGCAGATTATCCCTATATATGGATTTGGCATCTTCTTATATATTCTGTACATTTTATTTAAGGTAAGAACAACATAAATCGAAAAGTCAGGGAAATAACTCAAAAAACCTGGAAAAAATATTTATGCTCATGTCAGTACCTTGTTCCATTTCAGCTATGCTTAAAAAAATGCTTATGCTGGACCTTTGCCTGGTGGTCAAAAGATTGGTGTGTCCTGTGGGTTTTGCTGTTGCAAAGACTGTAGCTAAGAATGCAGGGAAGGATTTCTCTGATCCTGCATTGGCCTCTGACCTCTTACAATTTTTTAAGGATTTTTTTTTTCCCCTGGAAGATGTGCTTGTTTAGAGTAATGTTAGATTAATTTGGAATATACATGTAGTATTCTTTTCCCTGTTGTATGTGGCTACACGTTGAATGTACTGTGTATGGCACATGTTATTTGTTCCAAGAGTCTGATAGGAACTTTCAGCTGGCAAAATCTTCTAGGCATCTTTCATGGTTTTGCTGCTGGGTGTGCTTTTCTATGGCTGCCTTCTGGCATATTTCAGGTTTCTGTAATTTTTTCCATTGGCTCTGGGGCTTATCTATTACTATTGTTGTAACTCATAGAAGGGCCATGTTGTTGTCCCCATCAGCTGGCTTCCAAGGGAAGAACTACTCCTGCAGAGCGGAAATGCCCCACTGCTACACCTGGGAACATGAAGAGGAAAATCAGTGAGTACGGCTCTGAGTTGTATCTGTGTAGCTGTTGACTCCAACAGGGTTCTTCAAGTTCTGGGTGCACTGTAAAGCTGATGTTCCCTCCAGCCAAAAAAAAAAAAAAAAAACCCAAAAAATAAGCCAGAATCTTCTGTGTTGGAATGAGCAAGAGTTATAAAGAATTACTGCACTGTCACTTTCTAATCTCATTCAGCCCATGAGGCTGTGATAGCTGCCTGATCCCAAGCCCCTCTGGAATGAATGGCTTTTCATGAGGTTTGCTGAATTAACTGCATGGATTTGCTGAAAAGCTGTGTCACTAATGATTAAAAATGGATAATAAGATGTCCAGCTATAATTATTGTATAATCCCTAATAGTCTAATAAGAGCATAGAAAGATACCATGAAAGCTAGTTTAATTTTTTTGAATTGGGGAATTCTTAGCCATTATCAGGAAGTTCCCTAATTTGTCCTTTTTTTTTGCAATGCGCTGTTCTCATGCATGCAATAAGGAGAGCAAATAGTATTCTGAAATGTTAATTTGATTTTACCTAAACATTAGTGAGATAGATTCAAGTATTTGTAGGCACTTATTAGATAAATTAATAAGCTTACTATTGAGGACTGGAAGAGTAGTTACCATTACAGCATTTAAATGTGTTGTGTTTAGCTGGCTAAACTGTAATAGGAAAGAAAAGTCCTTAGGGCTTAATAGAAAGTCGTAACAGGAAGGTAATTCTCTTAACACAGCTGTAATTTTCTTGACATTTATGCACGTATTAGGAATACCTAATGCACTCAGTGCTGTAGATTGTGTCTCCAGTGCAACTTGTACTGCATTGTGCCTGGCAATTTTGGGCAATATATTAGCAATGGTAATTGTTGTTTGTTTGTTTGTTTGTTTGTTTTCTCTGCTGCTTGGTGAGAGAAAGTAACTTTGCAGTAAGGTAACTTTGCCATCACTATATCCCAAAGAACTAACAGTGAAAATCATTCTGCCTTTTTCTAGAGCTCTTCATTTATATTCCTAAAGCATTCATGGCAAGCTGTATCAGAGCAGGGGTCGGGTCACTGGATTAGGAACCTGAAGACTGAGTCACCACTTACATAGTGACTTGGAGGAAGTAACTTCCTTTTTCTTTGCCAATTCCCCTTCCTCTTTTTTTAGTCTCAGACATGAAAAATAATTACATCAGTGTTGCATTAAGTAATGACAATCTGTGCAGAATAGAGATTTTTCTAAAAGCAGGATGTTTGTTGATGGATTTCTCCATTCCTGCTGTGTTGAAGTTCCATTGGGCCTTTGTTCTGCTTAAATGGGTGTAATATTGGTAATATTCTTCACTTTCTTGGGCCAGGAAAAATAGGTAGAACACTGTAAGCTGAATCTTTTAGTTTCCTCACAGCCAGTTTGGTTTGGTACAGCATTTGCTACCTGTGATAATGGGTCAGGGATACATTTTCCAGGCTGCTACCGACAGATCTTGGGAATTTTGTTTTGTTTTGTTTTACAGCTGACTATGAGCTCACACAACTCCAGGAAAGACTGAGAGAGACAGAAGAAGCAATGGAAAAATTAATCAACAGAGTAGGACCTATGAATGACAGGTGTGTTTCAAATTAGAGTATTTTTAGGAGAGGTTCTAGTCCGATTAGAAATTAAACTTTCTTGCATTATCTATATTAAAATAACATTTTTATTGCTACTTCAAATTATAGAAGTTTGATTTTACACATCCCAATTCTTGTTCTACAGTTTTCTCTTTTCAGTAGCTATGTATAAAATAAATAATTTTTTCCAGCTTCATTTTCCATAACCAGAAAAGCAACTGTCCCTGTCTCCCCACTTTGTACAGTGTGTTATTTGGAAGAAAATGACAGGTATATGTAAACAGAAGATAAACCATCTACATTTTTAAAGTACATAAAATAGCTTATTTTATGTGACCAAAATAATACCCTGAATTTTTCTTTTCCAGTTCTGTGGATTATTTTCCTAAATTGAAATGCTGTTATAATCTATGTAAATTCCTGTTAGAATAACCATAACATTTTTCTTTAAGGCAGAATTGTATAATAATCTGATTACATAACTTAGTTCCACTCTAAATATAAAAGACAAAGGGTTGTAAAATCAGCATTCCAAATTTTATTATGTTTATTAATGTTTCCTACAAATCTGATATCACCAATCTACGTTACAAATAAACACTAGAAACAAGTCTATGTTTTTCATAAGGATTAAAAAAAACAGGCCAGTAGGACACTGCATAACTGCAGTGGGAAAACTGAAATACCATAAATATAAAGGCAAAAAGTGAGAGCTGTTCTGATTGTAAATCATGTTAATTTTGTCTGGATCAGCCAAGGCCTGTTTTAACCCATCCTGTAGGAATTCAGTGCTGAACATGCACATTTTGTTCATTTTTGCCTGGAACCACTTCTCTCTGAGCGCAGTTTTGCCCACTTTGTGCTGTGCCCTGCACTGTCTCGGGCAGACAAGATGCCCAACTTGCCCATGTTCAGTCAGGCCCCAGTGGGAGAGCCCCTAAACTGCCCTGGTTTTGTTAGTGGAACAGAAGGATCCTGCTTTGACTGCTACTTATCTTTGTTCTGGAGAGCTGACACAATGCTCTACATGCACCTCTAAGCTGACAGAAATAGGCTTATGAGCTGCCCAGATATTGTGCTGATTCTCAGGATGGAATTTTTTTTTTTTTTACTGAGAAAATCGGTTTAGGGTCTGATCCAGTATTTGTTCTACTCTTGTGTTATTGGCCCAAAGCCTCTATTTAGTAGAACTTCCCTTCTTTGTTTAACGAGACTATTTATAGAGATGGGTCTAAAGGTCTCAGGGGAAATGAGAATCTGAATCTAATAAAGAATTTTGTAGGTTGCCTCTTTGAAAAGGAGGAGAAAGGCACCTCCTGATGGAGCAAATAGCTGTTTTCAAACACTTTGAAGCTTTCTTAATCTACTCATTAATTTCACTAATGTTGGATAAATCTATTAAAATAACCTATGGTTAGAAAGTGTAGTTAGAGTACTGGGCTAGGCTTATTCAATCTGGATATTGATAGATTTAAATTAAAAGGCAAGAGTAAGAGAGTAAAAATTACTTGAGCTTTATTTATTTATCTGCAGTTAAGCAGAAACCCTTACAGAGAAAAGTCAGAGACAGAAATAACTGGTATCAAGTTTCAGCTAAGACCCCAGGTGAGACCATAGCCCTTTACCCCAGGTATGGCAAAGCAACAGCCAGCCTGTGTTGTAGAAGGCAGCAACCAGAAACTTGGATTTGCTTTTTCTTTTAATGAGGTTTGAAGACCAACCTCCAAACCAACTGAGGAGACCTCCTTCCAAACCAGCATACCAGTTGGAATTGCTACACCACTATGTAGAGAAACAACCTTCCAGAAATGCAAAAGTATCAAAAAGTACAAGTACAGGTACTTTTAATAAGGCCTAGCATTTTGTAGGAAGAATGAGAAGCAAGGTAAAGAAAGCAAGAGGAAGAAAGAACTGCCTGGCCAGGTCCTCAATAATGCTACGAAAAATTTCTATTTCTGTTAGTTAGGTAAGATGTAGAAAGAATGCAGATCACCTATTGGTTTTTAAAGTCCTGTTTTCCAGGCTTTCAACTGAAAAAACTTCCTTTTTTAATCCTAATCTGAGCAAAGGTGATATGGAAGAGTGAGAGGCTCTGTGGGGTGCCATTTTTTGGGATGTAGCTGCATTTTGATAGTGATTACTTTAAGTTCACGAAGCTAAAAACATACCAGTTAACATGTCTGAGATGCCATTTTAGATTTTTTAGATTATTTTCCCTGCAGTCAGGATGGCTCTTTAGGAAATGTTCTAATCTCAGAGTAAGAATAAGAAACCTTTACTTCACCTGTTAGTGAGCTCTTTGGGACTCTACAAAATGTAAGTGTTGCCATTATGGAAAACAATACTTATGTTGGAGCTACAAATACAGAGAGCAAAAATAATGACCTTTTCTTGCACTGTAAACCTTCTGCATCTGTTATCCTCTTAGTATTCCTTAGTGCATTATATCCTGGTAAATCTCCCATGTGCAGGGAGTGCCAGATGTCTTACACACTGCCAGCAACCTAGAGTAAGTCTTCCCAGAGGCCTTAAATGAAGTCAAAATAACACGTGGGCTTTAGTTTCTCCCCCTCTGCAGGGAAATTTGCCTTTTAAGCAAGGTATTTGGAGGAGGAATGCTCTGAAATACAAGGCCTTGTGTTGCAATAAGACAGGAGTGTTTTCTAATGAGAGTATCGCACATATTAGGGATTTTCATGTATGAAATGCCACAGTGATGCAGCTGCATTGATTGATCCTGTTATGTGAGCTAGCTTATCTGCCCAATGTGCTAAAGAGATAGGCCTCTCTGTGTTCTGCCAAGTGATACATATTCAAAAGGGGTACAGTTTTGTCTGTAAAAGGAGGATTAGTTCAGCAATTCTGTCACAGCTTTGGTCAAAGGCTGATGAAGCCATTCCTTTTTGTGGGCCTCTTAATTCACATCTCAGATTCCCCATCTGCAAAAGCCAGGCTTTTGGGAGGATGCTGCCTCACACCTTCAGCTGTTTGTGGAACAGATTGCCACCACAGCCTGGGGGATATCTTGGGGGATACATGAGTGTTGGAATATCAACTTTTCAAACTGTGGGGCAAGGTGCTTCTTGGTGGAAATGAAGAAAAGGGATGTTTTGCCTTGTGACCTCAGTGAAGCAGTTTAATCTAGGTAGGTGCTAATCAAACCAGCTCCTGACCTATGTTCAGTTACAGACACCTGTGCTTGCAGCTGTACACAAAATCCAGCCCAGGATCAGCACTTCCACCACTATCACACCAACCAGCAGTAGGATGCTGATCTTACTTTAAACCAGTGTGACTTTGCTGCCCTTAGTGTCATAGCCATCGTGTCACCGTCATTCCCATTTAGGCAGAGTGGCACAAAGTACCTCTTGGAGTGCTGCTCCAGTCCCAGCAGCTGGTAAGAGGAAATTGCAAGTTTATTAGAATTCTGATAATTAAAATGAGGTTTACATAGATACTAACCACCTAAAGCCAAAATCTGCTTCTGGCTCCTCTCTCCCCATCTCTTCCCCACGATTCACTGAGCAGCCTACACAGTGAATCTACTCCTGGATGTTTTCTGTCTGTGTGCTCTCCAGACCAGAGATCACCAGGGATCATCTGTCTGGCCTCACATACCACCCACAGTTCAGCATTCTGTGCATGCCAAGGGACACCGTTTCAAGTAATTGGGGGCAACAGCTCCTGACTGAAACACAGATCCAGAGGAGTGCCAGAGGAGTGGCTTGAACTGGCATTACTGCTCAAGAATGACTTAAACATCAAGATATCATAATTTTAAACTCAAGATGAAACAAGCACCATTGGTCACAACCATGTTCACCCCTGGTAACAGCCAGTGTCTTTCTCATTCTGACCTACTGAGTTAGCAGATTGCAGAGCACCCCCCTCCAAATACTACCTTTTTGTCCATAAGATTTTTAGAAGCCTTTTTTATTTTCAGAGAAGATAACATGTAATGACTACATGATCTTACCTGTTGGAAGCATTTTTGTTCCAGCAGTAGTTGTATTACCTTGGCAGTAATAATTACTATATCCAGCAGTGTAGAACTAGTCAAAAGTTTGCTTTCAATCTGATAAAAATCTCAGTCCTCTCCCTCTTATTCTAAAGGGCAAGTTACAGTTAAATGTAACACCTTCTTTCCATTCTTAAATCTTCCTTCCTGTTTCTCCCCTCCACCTCCCCACCAGGCTGCATTGTTCACTGTCTATAACAACAGGATGATCTGTCCAACTTGCAAATTTAATGGTCATAATGAGGGATTTTAGAGTCTTGAGACAAATGACTGTGAGAAATTCTGATCAGCCTCACAAGCTACACATGTAGCACAGATTCAGAATTTCATTTCCTTATGATACTTCATACAAGGCACTGTATCCTAATTCTTGCCTAACACACTTTTAAAGGCAAGAAATTCCTGTAGTGTCTTTTGTACTGTAACTCTTCTTTGTGTGTCATTTTCATCTTGCTCTCACATTGGCTTTACCTGCTTCCCTTTACCTGTTTAAATTGTGGGCTTTTTGGATAAAGGGATAAATTATACCCAGCTGAAGTGCAGAGCACACACTCCTCAGCAGATTTCTCCAGACTGTGCTGCTGGCATGGACCAAACAGTTGGGTTCAAACTCTTCTCATAGCTTGCAATAACAGTGGACTAAATTCTGGTGTCTAATATTTTCTAGCAGGACTCAAAATGTTACAACAGACCAGGAAAAAATGTTACTTCAACAACTCCGAGAAATTACTAGAGTTATGAAAGAAGGGAAGTTCATAGATGACATCTCTCCTGAGAAGGAAGCTGAGGAAGCTCCTTACATGGCGGATTGGGAAGGTAAGCAAGAGCTTTTCTTACCATTACCCTTACAAGGAAAATTGGATAAAGATTACTCACAGTTCCAGATCCTGTCAAAGTTTTGGTTAACTTTATCCTTCCTTTTCCAGAAGCTAGTGTTCGAAACTGTGCAAGAGGTTGCTTGGCTTTTTTGTTTTCCCCAACCATAACAGAAAAAACAGACTCTGAGGTCTCCAACATTTCTTTTAGTGCACTATCTGCTGCCCAAAGTGGCATATGAATATTCAGAAATGCTCCATCTGCTGCTGGGGCTTGGCTGCTCTGAGTTTGTATCTTTCCCTTTCGGTGCTGGGCTGGATTTCATGACAATCATAAAACTCTTGGAAATCAGAATCAGTATGTTTTAGATAACTTACAGTTTTTATTTTTGATTAGTCACTCTTTCTTAGCTCCAATGTTGTAAAAGTCAACTCCAGGAAGTCTTTTAAAAACTATTTATTTTAATGTCCTTTCCATTCCTTGGTGTTTACCTGCTACGTAAATGTGCTTTCAAGATATCTCTGTTTCATAGTTTTAAATGCAGATTTAATTTCTTGCTTTTTAAACAGCTTTCAGAAATGATCCAAA
Source organism: Chamaea fasciata (assembly GCF_029207755.1). NCBI lineage: Eukaryota > Metazoa > Chordata > Aves > Passeriformes > Sylviidae > Chamaea > Chamaea fasciata. Next base: position 11,979,231 of record NW_027094092.1, read on the forward strand.
ACATAAAGCATAAAGAGTGGCCTTGAGCTCTGTTCATAAAGTCAAGTTTATGATGTTATTTCTAAAATGAAATGCACAGAGTCATTGATGTATCTGTTTTTTCAACTTTCTCAGTAATGCTGTTTATAGCAAGTGTTCAAACCATGTATCAGTCAATCTCTAGGCAGAAAAAAAAAGAAGGATTTAAAAATTTAAAAATCTAAGACACACCATTTTTTCCTGCTAGCCCCCATAGCTTCCAGCAATGCTCAGCTTTCACTCCTGAAAGTCAGGATTGATATCCTGGCTCCCTAAAAGTAAGTGAATTTTTTTTCATCCTGTGCCAAGATGACCTGCTTTACACATTCTTACCATGGATTTAATCCTGTGATGTGTGCTTGGCATTAAAGAGCTGACCCTTGCACTGCCAGTAGAAAAAACAACTGTCCTGGCCAACTTGCATCCACCACTGAGGTCAGGACTACTTTTAAATGCTGGTAATACTCCAAGCTCCCCTTTATTCCTAAGGTTATCCAGAAGAGACCTATCCTGTCTACGATAACTCCGATTGCTTCAAGCGCAAACAGGACACAATCCTTGTAGATTACCCTGACCTGAGCCAGCCCTCTCCAGAAGAGCTGGCAGAAAGAATGGAGGGCATGGAAGATGAGGAATATCCTTATGCTGAAACCCTGCTAAGTGATCTCACCACAGGAATGGGTGGTCAGGATTTAATGCAGAAAAAGGATGATGTAACTCTCACCAGGGAGGAGAAGAGTGACCTTCCTGCCAGCCAGAGCACTGAGGAGTGCTGCTGTTGCTGTGATGATGATCCTGCTGTCATAGCAGAGAATGCTGGATTCCACTCTGAGAGCTGCAGTGAAGTAGAAGAGACAAGTCAAGAGGACCTGTCTGCAGAGTCAGAACATGAAAATGCAGCACTAGAAAAGCAAAAAGTCAGTGATTCAGAGGAGACAGGTACACTGAGAAAGCGCAACACCAAAGCACTTGGTTGATAGGGACAACAGCGGGTGCTATCTGGATGGTAAAGGTAGAGGTCATAAACTGTCATCCACGTGGGTTTTGTTCCTCCCAGTGAGGACTTCTCTGTGTTCATCTCCTTGTACCTATTGCATTCTCGTGGTACCAGTCACATTATCTGCCTGAACTGGAAGCCAATGCTCTTTCATGCACTTGTCAAGGGTTACCATGATGCTGCCAACAGTGCTTTGTCCTTGGTTTTTGAAGCCTTGTATTTTGGAGCAGATATTTGTGACTCATTCCTTTTCAATGCTGAAGGAGCCGTCCTTGGTTTTGTCCTTTGCCACCCCAGAGTTAACCAAATGTCTCTTCTGACTTTTTCAGAAACATCTGTGTGCTACCAGTTAGGAGAGTCAATCAAATCCTTATATAAACATGAGTTTACTGGGATGCTGGAGGACAAAATATGCCCTCTTTCTCTTAGCTCAGTGTTAGCTGGTCAGCAGAGCAGATCATAGTCACACACATGACTTTCTCTGTCATTACTCTCTATGCTTGAGAAACTGCTGTCTCTACAATCCACAAAGCTCCTGTACTACCCCACAGCCCTTTCCCAGTTATTCTGTGTTGTTGGAACAGTAGCCTAATCCATGTTGTGTTACTTGTCTGTGAGCAAGACTGGAGCTCTGTGAGTCATGCTTTAACTTTGCCTTAGCCATGGTGAAATTCCCAGATGATTGCAGAAAGTGGACCACAATGTGTGAGAGCACTAAAAATATCCCTAGAGATTAAAACCAAAAAAGCAGTGTTAAGGTTTGTCTGTAAAGGAGAGAACAGCATGAGGGGGACCCTCAGACTGAAGGTAGCAGGTAGGCCTTTCCTTCTTCCTGGAAACCCGTGGGTTTTTTGTGCTCTTGGAATGTTGTTGCCAGGGTCATGTTGAGGCAACCCCAGGTATAGGATGAGGAGGATGCTGGAGCCAAGGGCTCCTCAGGGGAGGTGGCAGGCAGTCCCTGTGCCCAAGGGACAGCCTTTCTTGTACAAGCAGCATGGCAGGTGGGATGGGCTCCAGGAAAGGGTCCCTCAGCTCCCATGACCCTCCTGCTTCTCCCATATCTGGGCACTTTTCAAGCCCACCATAACCTGATGTACAGGGCCACACTCGTGGCCCAGTCACTGTGGCTGTTTGTGATGTCACCAGTCCCCTGAGTGCTCTGGCACTATAGAAGCAGGGCCCTCTGCAGCTGCCCTCCTGTCCACCCAGCTCTGGGGCCCTTGATGAATGTCTGGAAGGAAGAAAAGCCAGAGCAGTGAGGTGGATGGCAGCCCACCTTTGTAAGGGATGGCAGCAGGGTCTCTTCCAGTGATGGCCGAAGAGGAAGACATGTGCCTGGAGGAGGAAGAGGAGGAAGAAAATCTCCCCTGTGGCATGAGTGCCACCTCCCTCAGTTCCCTGGTGATAGCCATGCAGAGCTTGGCTCTATGCCAGCGCAGGGACATCGGCCTGCCAGGGAGCCACGGGGGCAGTGAGCTGGGTGCTCACCCACCTTTGCATGGGACAGCACAGAGACACGTCCAGCAGCGGCCAGAGAGGGAGTCACTTCCGCTGTGCATGAGAAACGGCAATCGACGGTGCAGGAGGAGGAGGAGGAGGAGGAGGAGGGGAAAGGGGAGAAGGAGGAGCATCAGCCCTTGCACCATGAGAGCCATGGCCAACATGCGAGGGACGACATCCAGCGCATGCCTCCAGGAATTCTGGCGGCTCAAAGTCCGTACGTGTCTGACTGAAAAATAAGCAACAAAAATGAAAATGCTGTCATCCTCCTTCTTTGGTACTTTGGTGACATTACCTGTGCTCCCGTGACTCCTTAAGTAGGAGGTGTTTTTTAGAAACTTTCCTGTTCCATGTCCACATCCTGCCTTACTGGTGCCACCTCACATCCTGGGGTTTTTTAGGCTATCACATCAACAATTTGAGACTAGTTTTATTAAACAGAGTAAAGTTATCATAATGAAGGCATGGAGCCCTAGGAATTTCTACATTGCAAGTGTGCTAGGGAATATTATGGAGTCCCAGCCTCCACGTGGGGCCTGTCCCACTGGCTCACCCATTCCACCTCCTGGCATCAGCAATCGTGTTGATTGCCGTGCATTATATGAGCCCTTCCTTCTCATCCCCTACCCCACCCTTCCTGGAGCTTCTCTGCTCTGAGCCACAGGGAAAGGACATGAATTGACTTGGCTTTCACCAGGCTGCTACGCTGAGGTGACAGCAGTTATCCCCAAGACGGGGACACTGAGGTTCCTGGGGTCTGGAGGTGGGGTTGCTTCAGTCTGAGGACAGCAACAATTCCTGATGGATAAGTCAAGTCAGCCTTGCATAAAGAACATTAGCAGACCAAGCCAAGAATGTAGACAGCTGTTTCCTTGGAGAAGCAGCAGATGGCTGTTCAGCCAGGAAGAACTGCATGGAGGTCCCTTCTAGCTGCTTCAGAGGAGGTTCTTTTCAATGTTGGGAAATAAATTTTAAAAAACCAAACCAATAAACCAAAAAACTAACAGCAAAATTTCTTTCTTCCTCTCTTTTTTGGGATTTGGCGAGTCCCTATGGATTCCTCTGTCCCCTCTTGGTCTCCACAGTCCTGGAAGGGTATTGATGTGTGGGGTATAGGCCCAGCCCAGGCCTTGGCACACCAGGGCAGGCTGAGGGCGCTGCCTCTAGTGACGAGGGTGGGGAGGTGGTGGAGCAGGTGGCCCAGTGAAAGTGTGGATGCCCCATCCTTGTCAGCGTTCAAGGTCAGGCTGGCTGGGGCTTTGACCAATCTGGTCTAGTGTCAACCTCACCCCAGTATTCAAGCCAAGCCCTTACATCATTCCCCACTCTTTCCAAGGAAATGGTAGGAGGTGTGCTGGAGCCCTGCTGTGGATACAGGCACAGCCCAGTGTGAGGCTGACACCCTTCCCCTGGATTGTCACAGACAGGTGAGTGCTCCCTGGGTGTCACCAGAACTGTGACACTGAGGCAGAAACCCAGGAGCACAGGGCAGGCATCCCACTGCATCTACACCCACCATGGGCCTCTGGGACACTGCTTTAATGACATAAATTGGGTTCCCCTGGTCTGCACCAGCTCCAAGCCAGATGCTGGGTGCCAGTCAGGGTGGGGTGCTGGCCTGGGGCACAGAACTGGCTCTCGGTACTGGGATGGGGTGTGAGGGGACTGCCCATGGCAATGCCCCATGGGAAGCACCTGGGCCACATCCAGAGTCACCACGCAGCCCTGTTTCATGCCAACCCCCCCAGCCCAGCCCCCAGAGTCTCGGTATCCCTGAATTATGGGTCTGGCCCACCACCGCCCTCACCACCGCCACCACCACTGCCGGGTGCAATTGTTCCAAACGTACCAATAATCCACACAACGTGGGAATCCACCAGGCAGACATCACCACGGGAAAGTGGATTTGAGTGGATCAGGAGCTCCTCGTGATGGCCATTGTTCTCCAGGTGGGAGTTGCCCTATCCTCTTGGCACAGTGTTATTGTGTGCTCTTAGAATAATTATGTTGTACCAGACATTTTCTCCCAGATTTGCAACACCTCAGCCAAGGGGGTCCCCTTTTCAATGCCAGATATTTCCGATTGTTTCAAGCACTAAGAAGGACTTGAACCCCCCTTTTACATGGAAAAATAAAGTAGCTGAACTCCCTTTTTACATGTGCCTTGCAAGGGCTCTAATCCCTTACACCTTAGGAGTTGTTAGGGCTACTTTTAACACCTGTGACAGAGCTAAAGGCTTCCTGTTTCTTTGCAGCAAGGTGTTAGAGAGCCTCAAGAGCTCATCCCTGAGGTGTCAGTGGCCTTGGCAGCCCCTCCCCAGGGACCACTAAGTGCTCTCTGAATGTAGCCAGCCTTGACTCGTGTAACAGCTCACCAGCAGCCTTCAAACTGGGATTCCTGCTGTTTGAATAATATTTCCTTTTTGCCCTTTGCCTCAGCTTTCCTCCCTCAGGAGGAAAACCAGAAATGTTTCCCTAAACAGAAATGTCTATTTAGAGGAGCATTTTAGAAAAGGACTAGCAAATATGTGTCTCCAGCTTTCACAACTATTAACCACTCACTTCTACTAGAGAAGACTTGTAATTTGAAGGACATCGTAGTTGATCAAAATCAGGATTCTCAGAGAACTTTGATTAAGTAAATAAAAATCGTCGGTCAGAACATCAGCAAAGCAGGGAATTTGAGGAAAAGTCACAGAAGCTCAGGTGGATGCCCATTGGAAGCAGTCAGACTCTTTAAAAGCACAGGCTGCTTTACTTGTGATGTTTCCCACCTGGCAAATGAAATGGCTGTACCTTCTGTTAAAGCTAAAAGAAACAGCACATGTATTGTTAAAATGAAATACTATGATAAAACTAGATTTTAAAACCCACAAACGGGCTTAGTTCTCCCTGGATATTTGAGAATGGTTATAGATTGTTTTGGGCATTCCATGGGATCAGGAAAAAGGCAAACAGTAAGATCACTGCTGGCCCCAAAAATACTCTAAAGAGCATTAGTTATCAAATGGTATTTGGAAAACAGATAATTATCATAAAAGTTTATGACTTAATTCTTTGCATTAGCAATTAGTATCCATATCTTGGATTTTTAATTTTTCAGCTAAGAATAAGAAAACAATGCTTACCTTTGAGAACACAGAACAATCTAGTGTAATAAGCTTGTATTTAAATAACATTTACTTGCACATTCTAATAAAAAATAATAAAATTCTGTTTCTAACCTCATGTATCAAGAGTTAGAAAAGCATCTGTATATCAGTGGTTTTATACTGACCACATATTTCAAAGCAAATGAATCAGACAGACTGAGCATCCCAAACACAGCTGGAAAGGTTGGTCTGGTCAAGTGCTTTTTCTCAGCTTTGGAGCTTCATCAGCTTTTTGGGGGGCACAGATTCCTAAAGAGCAAATAGATAGCTCTCGTTTTTCTCGGTGATCTTCCTGGGATGGCTTAGATAGTACTCAGTGGTCACTCCTCCTCTCTGTTGGGATCAAACACCTGCCCAAGTGCAAGATTACCCAAACTATATTGCTCCTGATAGAGGAAATTGTAAAAATACGGTTTGAATGGCACTGGAAAGTCCTGATGTTAAATAACTCCATATCCAGTGGAAGTAATTTACTGAGGTGTTTCCGACCTTGGGTAGGGAAAGACATTGTTTCAAACAAATTAAATTTAATATTTCTGCATAGTGTTCTGTAGTCACAAACACTGGAGCCTTTATGACACACACCAGGTAAGTTATGTGAGAATACAAAAATCAGTCCTTGCACATACTGGTTAATAAACATGTTTACTCCAGAATACCAAAGAGTTTCTTTAAAAAATTTAATTTGCAAAAGCACATTCTTGCAGGTTTATCTAAAACTCTCTAAAGTCTGAACAAAAAGGGAGATGCCCGACTACTTGAAACAGGCCAAGACAGTCTTGTGTGCAAACAAGCCTGACATGTTACAGCTATGGTGAAATAACATGTCTGGTTAAATATTAGTTTTCATGATTAGGTAATTATTTGTCAAATTTGATATATTTGATATATTCCATTCTTTAAAACCCCACATGTAAAGAAAATATAGACCATAACATATGCAAATTCTATTGTATAACATCAGTTTATTTAAGAAAGGCAAAGAGATGAATCAGAAAATGTTTACTGTGCGAATTAAAAAAAAAAAATTAATTAATCTGCTTTTTCATTTTCTAGGGACAGAAACATTCAGGTAGCACATTTTCTACTTCTTGAAGTTTAAGTAAACAAGTCAGAAACAAAGGTTATTTTTCTTTACAGGCAGATGTAGTCTCAACATATTCTAAAATGGGTATTTCTACAGCTGCTCCCAAACACTGGATCTTTCAGACTGCCATTAGTTGGATGAAGAATGATGGAAGTAAAATCAGCTCAGTGGCTACTAGGAACTCTCAGAAATGAACCACCTCTAGAGTATATACTTTCTGAGATACTTCTAGAGGTGCAACAAATTACAAAACATCCTCCACAGACATTTTTTTGTTTTGTTTCCCTGCTCTTGAGTATAAGAAATTGTTCAAAAAGGAGAAACAAAAGGCCCAGTCTTGTGATTATGGGGTAGAGAATGGCTCACTGCATGGATCAATCCCACTGAAAAGTCAGCTCAAAGGAAAAGCAGATGGTTCTTTGTAATAGATACTGATATGGAGAGCATGAGAGAGAATAATTCTATGTAATCTTTTCAATAGAAAAAAATCACTTGCTCAAAATGATTTTAAAAGAGGTTTCAAATAACTGACTCTTTTAGAGATTTTTTTTTTTTTGCAATTATTAACCCCAAGGCAAATTAGTATCATGGTTTATGCTGTCACTGTGAACAGAGAGGAAAGAAGATACCACCAAAGGAATTTTCTTATAACTATATCCATATTTATATGTGTGTGTGCACAAATGTTTGCAAATCTAAACCTGGAAAATATTGGGAAAGTCATAAACTAAACCCATCCCACACTTAATACTGACAATCCTGCTGTCCCCTTTATACTTTCCATACAACTGTCAGAGACCTGATTTTCCTGTCACTGAGCACAAAATTTTAATTTGACATAAACTCAGTTTCAATAATCAGAAAAGATGTTTATAATTTTAGGATAATAAAAATTATTAAAGCTCCAATATTTGTCTTTTTCATACATGGTTTTCAGTCAGCTACTGTAAGAGGTTTGCTTTTTGCAGACCTTGTTTCTTAGGGAAACTCCCTGTGCCATTTGCTAGTTCTCGTGCAGGTTCAGTTCCACCCTACTTTATCCCTTAAATCATGGGCAAGGTTTTGTTCTTTTAAATGCTCTGTGGAGTTGCAGTGATGACATCACTGAATTTGGCAGCACATTTGATGGAAAAGGTGAGCATTTTTCACCAACAGATATTCAAGATCCCCTCTTTGAGTGTCAACAAGTCTGCATGGGATGTATGTAAGAGCAAACTTTGGCCTCCCTTCCAAACCAAATTTTCTGAAGTGTTCACGCCAATAATGCCCAATTTTTGTGATCCAGGTAAGCCCACATTTAAACAAAGACAAGAAGACATGAGGAATCTGGCAGGGACACACAGGTGTGGCATTATGGAGACACAACAGAAGTTAGAAAAAAGCATTGGTTACACCAGCAGGCTTGGGATTAGGCCTGACATGGAAATAAACAGGTGAAAAAGACATCATGAGGAGATTTGTACAGAAATCCAGCAGTTCAGATGAGAAACAAATGGTATGGGCAGAGTTCTTACCAATACAACACAACATAAGCAGTGACCATCAGTCTATCACTGAACACTGAAATCCGGGACTCCCTTTCAGCAGTGCCAAGCAGTGTGCCCATTCTCTGGCAGGAAATCCCCTCCTGCCATTCCCAACACATCCCACTGCCCAGCCTCCATACTGGACTTCCTCCACATCTGCAAACAGAGCTTGTCTGCCCTCCTTGGATTCTGTGCTGCCTTTTTCTGGGCACAGGGCTCAAAATAGTGCAAGTATAGCAAAAATGTGTTCTCTTCTGCAAGGCAATGCAAACACAGGGAAAGTTCAAGTAACTGAAAGAGCCACAGGTCCCAGTTTTTGCCTTCAGGAGGAGCTCTTTCTTCAGGATTGGGAGAGCTGTAACTTAATGGCTTCGGTTCAGCATTTTCTCTGCTAAGCTTCCATGCACATCTCTGCAGCCGTGTCCTCTGACTGGCGACAGACACACAAGGTAGGGGACAGCACACGGGGACAAGCATGCACTGTGACAGAGCAGGGTGACAGTGGGCACGGGAGAGAGAGCTGCAGCGCTCCGTCATAAACCCGCTGTGTGTGCTTTTCTGACACGGCTTGCATGAATGCTAAGAGGGGCTCTCATCCTCCAGATCCAGGCAGATAGGAATGAAGAAGAAAAAGAGAAAGGAAGATTATTTTCTGAGAAACAAGCATACCCTCTGATGGGCACTGTAAAATCAACCTAGTTCTATGGGCATCATTTACATCACGCTCCTAGAGCCAAGCTCTGCTACGCTAGTAAGGCATCCTGGCACCACAAAATCCCAAGTAGAAAGCACACTGTTGTCAGGAAGCTTAAATTCATCATACAGGTGGCAATAAATCAGAGAGTGCTGAAAACTACTGCAGTATGAAAACAGGACTTGGGAAATGTGGCCTCTGCACTGTGCAGGTGCTGAGCTTTGAGGTACAGTTCAAGAAGCCAAAAAATGTGGTGCAGTAAGTCCTAAGTGCCACCCTGAGAGTGCAGAGGGGTGAATCTCTCTTGGTTGTTCACCAGGGCTTGGTCAGAAACCTTTTCAGCACTTTAAAATTCCCCAACAACCTTGAACTGCCCAACTTGATGAATACCCAGGTGGAAGATTATGCAATCAGAATTGGAGGCCACCCTAGTTCAAAATGAGAACATATACACAGGGATTTAACACGCTTTAATTCACAGGTATTGACTTTATAGAACCTTCACTGACTTAGTATTCTCAAGTGTCCCCATATGGAAAAAACTGCACATGTTTGAAAGAAGAGAAAGTTATAGATGGGGTGGGGAAAAAAAAAAAAATCAGGGAATTTAAAGAAAAACAAGGAATTCCAGTGACATAGACTACCAAGAAGCTGAAAAGCACCTACCACCTGCCAGAAAGTATTTGAAGTGATACCAAATAGGAATTCAACCTCATGGACTTGTGCAATGTAGTTCAAAAGACAGAATAAACAGTGCTTTTGAAAACAGGGGTTTGGAGTTTTTTTGCAAAGAAAAGAAAACCAACAAAAACCTTGTCACAGTATCACTGGACTCAGTAACTCTTGAGAATTCCTCAGTTAGAGCTATATTCCACAATCAGCTTTTTGAGATGACACTGTTAGAAATCTTGTAAGAGTACACATCACTGCTGCAGCCCTACTTTAAAACAGAAGTTAGAATTAACAATAGATGGAATTTATTCTCAGCCTACATTGTAAAACACTGAATCCCCAACTAAATACAATTAGGAATGAAATACAGCCTCATTGTTTGAGGTTTTTTATTTTGTGTTTGGTTTTGTTTTTTTTGGTTTTTTTTAAATGAGGAAAATTCAGTGCTATTGATTTAAATATTTTGCTGAGCAACTTTTCAGTTCCTGACATTTGCTCAGTGTTCCCATGTTTGTTTGGGGTCATTCTCATAAATTAATTTGCATGAAACTCGATTTCAATGCAACTTAATTGCCTGATGAGAACTCTGCAGTTACATGGTTTGGTTTTCCAGTACTCTAAAGTGAAATAGTTTGGTCTTCAAGATGAAGTTCAAAATGGAGACATTCTGTCTCCCAGTGCTCACCCATGGCAACAGCTGTAACAGTAAGGAATAATATTCCTGGTTGGCAAAAAAAGCCTTCTGCCAATCCAGGCATACAGCACTAAATGAAGTGATTTAGTCTAGAAATCCTGTTTTTTCCTTGCATGAAAAGTTCATATTTTTAGTAACAAATACCAAATCACATGTAAGGCAGCAGGAAATGAGGCAGAGCCCTTACTAGAAAACACGGCTCTATTTGTGTTTAGCACTGGAAATACTGCCCTTCAGAAAGAAATGTGGTGATGCACAAACCAGCAGCATCATTAGGCAAAATCCAAGGAAAGCATATTATTATATAATATGCTGAGATATATATATAAAAAATATAATATAATAGCTATGTTATGTTTTTCCAGCAGGACTATCAAGTTCTGCTCATACAACAACTGAGGAAATTGCTGGAAATAGCAGCTGCCTCTCAACTAAGCCAACTTGGTACACCTCTAACTACTTGAAAGACTATTTTATTTGAGCTTAAAACACCTCTTTGAAAACGTTTTTAAAATAGCTAAAAATTGCTGTAATGTTTAAAGACACATCAGGATCAGCAAAGTTCGAATTTCTAGAAGGCCAGGAAATTCTCCCTAGGGAAGAGAAGAGGATGGTAATAATTGGGTTATCTGTCTTCTGCTGGCCAGACTGGAATGAAGACCTCCTGCCACGAGGTGCCAGGGCTCATAAACCTGTTTGAACGCTGAACATCAAAGGCTGGACTTGATGATCTTGGAGGTCTTTTCCAACCTTACTAATTCCATGAGCAGTGTCCAAAGCCTGCCCAACACACTCTGGTTTTGTGTACCGGTGATATTTTCTGCACTGGCAAAATAAGTGATCTCATAATGTAATTTCCCAGCACATCAAGACTAATTGTTAAGTTTACACTTGCCTAGATGATAGGCCTTAAAAAAAAACAAAACAAAACAAACAAAACAAAACAAAACCAAAAACCAAAACAAAACAAAAAAACCAAACCTTAAAATTCAAAGGAGGTGAAAATATTCCTGCTGTTATTTGGTAAGTCAACATAGAAAAGGTACACAGTTTCCTATGTGATGTTCAGGAGTGCCTAAGAGAATTAGGAGGGGCACTTGTGCCAGGACTTTGGAATTCTCATCACTTAGTGTGTCCTCATCACACTGACAGATTGCTGCGATCACAGTATGGCCATCTGCATGGAGCTGCAGGATCAGAAGCTTGCTAAAGCTTACTAAATCTTCTAAATGCGAGCTCAAGCTTCAAACCCAGCTTAAGGAAAGAAAATTTTGAACAAATAGTCTTGCAATTTCATCCAAACTGTAAGCATTAAACTTAGCTAGATTTTAATGGTAAAATTTATAAAAATGTTTATAAATTACATTCTGTTACTTTGAGAATTACTCTTATCCTTCCTAAATTAGTGACACTTCTAATGGCATTGTGCCAACTGGGACAGCCTCAGTAAGAAGCCACAGATACAGGGTGAAATGTGAGAAACACTGTAAACATCCCAGCTGAGTATAAAGGTAATCAGAAATCATGAGGCTCGTTGTTTTTAAATCAGATGTGCATGACAGTCAAAGTGGGCAGTAACAACATTTCTGAACAACTGAGTCACATCCAAGGGAAAGAAAAGAAAACAAACAAAAATACAAAAAGGCAATTTTCAGCACAATTGCCAGTTATCTCAGTTTGCTACATAAAAGCATAAATAGGTGATTGCATTAACTGAACCTCTGCAATGTGTTCAGAAATAATAGTTTTAAAACAACAGATGTTGGGAAGTAAAACACAACACACTGTCAGAAGAAATAGTGTATCAGATAGTTTGTCCTTGCTGTTATTTCTGCACTTTTAGTAACCAAAAATAACACAAGATAAAAAAATTGAAGCCTCACTTAAATCATTGACAAGATTTCCAAAGAATTCAGCAGCATCAAGATTTGATCCTAAGAGATTGATTAGTTATGTGGTTTCTACATAGGCAGCAGAAAACTTCACATTTTGGTTGGTTCAGGGAGCATTACATTGGGTTCTGAGCATGGCAACGCCACCTGTCATCCACCAGCCTCAAAGCACTCCTGGAAATCCTCTCAGCAGAACAGAGATGGACGCAGCCAGGCCAAAAACCAGGAGTTCCATTCAACTTGTTGGAACTGAGGCACAAAGAGGTACCAAGACTTGCACAAAGTCAGACACTCCATTGGGATTAAAGCCCAGGTGACCCGATCCCCAGGCCTGTGATGAATCAGCCTAGAAGACTGTGTTGATTTTAACACAGATTTTGACTCTTCAGGATGTTTTTTGCCTGTGCCTACCCAAGCACAGAATAGATCATGAGTACTCAAGGTACTTGTGAGGTTCTGACTCTCAAGTAGGACTTTGTTACAGTTCATGTGCTTAACAAGCTTTTGTCAGAGTAATTTTCAAAGTGCCATTGCAGACTTAAATAAAACTATGGTAAGCTTCCAGTGTTATTGTATAATCGAATTATGATATGAATAGGGAAGGTTTTTTCTCAAAAATGCACGCATAATTTTACTGAACAGTGTCCTCTTCCTAGAGCTATTCAGCAAACCAGAGGATTGATTCCATTAAAGAGTTTCAGGAAAGCCACTTAATTCAAGTCTTCTCAGTGAAGGTATAGATAAACATACCCTTACTGAAAGAGGGGAGTCGAAAATGTATAGGCAGTTAAATAAAATACAACATACAAAATAAGTTTTAATGCGTTTTCATCCAATATACAGGCATTTGTGAGTATCAGCTACTGAGCTATAGTTCATAGCAAAACACCAAAGCATTGAGATAGTTGTGCAAATTCTTTTCTTAGTTCCTTGGCGAGCAACAAAAAGAACTCAAGGATATCTACGTAATTATTTTCAAACACTTAGAGGGCAGAACCCTGGAAGGTACTTTTTGTACATGAGGAACAACAGGAACCTGATTTCATTAAGTAGCACATACAAGAGAAGCCTGCACCTACAGTTAGATTAACTCTACTGCAAGATTTATATGTATAAAACTACTTTATTCTAGTAATCAAAATTAGGCCTTTTGAGAAATCTGAGTCATCAGCCCGTAATTCTAATAAAGGTGACCGCTGTGCTGTCTTTAATTGCCAAGCAAAGATATCTGATTGGTGAGCACAGGCTTCTGTGAAAGCAGGAAAAAATCTCACAAATTATGTTTTAGAGGAGCAATGGGACAGTATGGGGCAAATAGAATGGCACAGGATCAACCCCAAAATCTTCCCCCTGACACCTGCAATACATTAGGAGAAACCTTCTCTGCCCAGAACACCAGGCAACCCTCTGTCTTGTCCTACCACAACAAACAAAACCAAAATAATCTGACATTGTTCTAGACTCATCATCCCTTCAAGGCAAAAACTCTTCTTTCCCCATCCTTGTTTTATCCTTATATGAAATTACAAATTAATCAATAATAAAATTTGTAAAAATTGTAAAAGAATTGTAAAAATAAAAAAATGATACAAGAACTGAGAATGATTTTCCATAGCAAGGACTGGATTGATTTTCTCAGTTTTTTTTAATGGGCATCGCTCAGGTAGGGGTAAGATTTTAATAGCAGAAAAGTAGGTCTAATGCAAATACTTTTAGAGAGCTCACTGGTGTCTCTGCTTGTTTAAAGCACAAGGGAGCAAAACCTCAGAAAGTTTGAATTGATGGCATTGGTTCCCTATGACTGATAAAACTCTGTGGTGTCATTTGACTCCACAACGATATTTTTCATTTGTGCAGCCACCAGATTTTATTACAGAGCCCTTTTCACTCCAGCTCCTTCCGTGCTAGGACCTCATGAGGACAGCCAGCTGGGAACTCCAGCACTATTGTAAGGCAACTTGAATAGCAAGAGATTTGCCCAGTAATAATTACAAAACCATTCTCACTGATTTCTTAACAGCAGAATTTATAACGAGAGCCTATGACATTACTGTTTTATGTGCCATATATTATCCTACAAAAGAAACAGTGATGCCTGGCTTCCAAAAAATAAACTATTTTAGGCCACCAACACAATTCAGCTCACAAAATCACTTTCAATCTTCTGGGGAGGGGGAAAAAAAAAAAAAAAAAAAAAAAAAAGAAGAAGAAAAAAAAAAAGGTAGCACTACAAAGGGAATTTAACAGCCTGCCTCCAGGCTTGTGGACAGCTCTGCTCATTGATTTGCAACCAATGATTTGGAAACTGAATGTTTACTGAGAAAAATTCTGATTATATTTTAGGCAAGCTTTTTTATCTGCTACCTTTTAATGTGGTAATTTACTCTACTGAAAAGCCAAAGGGCCAAATTCACCCCTCTGATAAGGCTTCTATTGTAGGAGCATCACTGAATGTGCACCAAAGGCATTATTCATCTGTGGAGAGATCACTGAGCAATATTGTCAAACACTTTTGAGCTGCACATCCTTGAAGAGCAGAGTAAGGAATTGTAAAGAGAATGAGAAGGAACAGAACATCAGAGATGAAGAAAATTAGATAAAGGGCCAGGAAGAAACTGTTTGATGTAAACAGAGTGACAAGTTAGATTAAGAACTCTCATTAAAGCATGCAGCATTTGCCCATAAGCAATTCAAGCAAGGAATTTGTTTACAACTCTGCCAAAACCAACAGCAGCTGCAAAAAATCATCAATATTGGGATTTTAAATAACATTAAATCTACTGTATCCAAACATTCACTAAGACTGTGTGAAGGAAATACACAGCTCGGGGCCTCTCTATTCTTTGTCACACTGAGTAAACAAGGTTATGCCCTGCTGCACACTGAATGCACGCCCAGCAGAAGTTACTAACAGGAGTCTACCACTAACTACTCCTTGGTTACTTCAGTGTGCACCTGTCTCTGAAAATACTTACTAGTACCAAGATTTTATTACTGATGGGGAAGAAAATGTAACTTCATGAGGAAAATGCATTTTCAGGTATGACTCTACGCTAAGACAAAACCTGCTTTGACTTTTCCAAGTCAGGAGGACAAAATTTAGAGATGTGCTGGAAAGCTTGTGGTAGCACCTTGCATGTGACCTTCACCAGAAAATATCCAGCAAAAATTATCCATCAGAAATTATGCAGATTTGAAATTAATCTTTGAAACTACTTCCAGAGCAGATGGTGAAGATCAAGTGAATCAAGCCCAGTACCTTGCCCAACAGTTGTGAGGAATAGGGTTTTGGCAAAGGGCATTAGGAACAAATCCTATTCTAACGGAACCAGATTTAATGAGAGTTCCTCATTCTTAGAGGATAGACCCAGGTTAACATCCCCCTCTAGTGACCTCAGTTTATTGTGGGGAGTTTTTCCCTCAGCAGCGTGTTGGCTGACAGCCCTGTACGATTCTGTTAAGATGATGGGAATTTGAGTCATCGCTTTCCTCCTGGCATGGTTACAGGTTAAAAAAAATACCTGGCTGGGAAGAACGTGCAGTGAGAGTGAAGTTACACAATGTGCTGGCAGCAAAATTGTCCCAAGAAGCTGAACTTGCAGCCTTTCCCCAGCCCCTCATTCTCACCCTTGTGCAGGAGTTCACTGCACATGAGTTTCCTTTCATGCCAGTTCCCTGGGGGGTCATGGCATGAGCCAGACCATTGTTATGATCTGGGTTAAAAATAACCCTTCCTAAACCAACTCCACCACTAAGGCCAGCAGATTGTGTATTTGCACCATGAGACACTGGGCTCCTTTGACACAGTGTTGTGCACGGACAGAGGCAGAAAACTGTGTCAGGTGCCACTTTCTCAGGCTCTAAAGTAAGCGTGTGACTGGCAAGGCACAGAATTCAAGCCTTGCAGATTCAGCCATTCCCTTGCTGCAGAGTTCTTGAAATCCACATCACACCTAAATACCGGCACTGGGAATTCCTGATTGGTTTTGCAGTAGTCCAAACAAAAAATGCTGGTGGTCACTGGAGCTAGGTTTTAAAGGCTGACATGAGGTAAGCAAAGGCCTAAGGGCCTTCCCTCTTAACTCCAAAGTGAGATGACAGATGGGGATGTGAAACTGTGGGAAACCAGCAGCTAAAAACAAAGCATCCATGTGCAACGCCAAAGTATCACCCTGCAGCTCATGACTCAGCACCTCGATCATTCAGGGAGGGAACTGATGCTCGTTTCACTCAAACAAAAGGTGTCTTTCCATTTAATCCCATTGCATGGAAAGGCTCCTTGCAAAAAGATGAAGGGAAAAAAATAAGAGCTTCCTGTTAACTTAAGATAATATTTGACATGCTGAGCCTATCAACAAAACACTGTTTAAAGCCAGCAGACTTTCTTCCCATAGATTGTTTAAAGGATTAGAGAAAATGCTGGCAATTATTTATTTTCATCTCTTATCTGAAATTCCTTTGTCTGTATACTGGGAAGGAGAGCTGAAGGCAAAGGTGAAGAGAGCATTTTTCTTTTGTTAGTTGAAATGATGCAGTCCAAATGGCACGACCTTAAGGAGAGCTTTATGGCCTGGTCCCTACAATCAAAAAGGGCTTGTCAAGTATGAGACAATCAGATTTGATCTCATTTTTTACATTGCATTATCTCTGGTTGTGGGTGTAAGAGTTTATAAGGAATAAAAAGGAGGGCCTGAATACACACAGTATAAAACACAGCTACTACTTCACTCACATTTTCACACCCTTCTGGTGAACATATAAATCCTATTACTCTGTGTGCCATTCTGGACAACGTTGCACAGAACAGGGGCAGCAAGACCATTATTTTTGAAGATGTTTTACAATGTGCTTTCGAGTTGCAGCTCCTGGCTTTTGAAATGTTCAGGAGAGAAGATAAAAATGGCTTGTTCTTTGCTTGTGTTCTGTTTTGAAATGGTATTTGTTTATATATTCCAGATAGATCAGAAAAAGGGAAATGCAAAATCTGCACTATTTTAAGCTATTCTGTGTCCTGCCAGTGTCTCATTTGTATGCAGCATACACTAGATTTGCCTAGAAGGATTTAGCTCAGTAGCTGGCACGTTTACATCAGAGAACAACATACACAGTTTCAATCGATTTCAAGCATTCTTACAATGGGAAATAAATATGAAAAGTGGTTGTTGCTCAAAGTTCAAAAAATGCGATCAACAAATTGTAAAAGCTCAAAAGGCCAGACAAATTTAATAAAATATTTCCATTTACCTTCCTCAGCTTTACACAGCCTGTTCAAAATAATAAGATTCTCTGCAGAGTGCCTTTATCCAATTGTTTATATCACTCCATACAAAATATGTGTTTGAATTACCACAGCAATACAAGGATATAAATTCCCAGCCCACAAAATGCCAAATTCAACATAAGCTATGCTTTCTTGGCATCAAGATGTTTTCCTTTTCCCTTTCTGTACTGCAAATACATTTCCATCTAAAACAAATTAAAAAGCATGTAGATGTTAAAACATAATGACAGCTTAGAATTCAAGTGACTTGTGCAACATTATTTTGTGCTTTCCACTTCTCCATTTCCTCCTACTGCAATTAAAATTCATCATGCCCTACTACATGTACAATAGCAATGCATCAAGTTCAGTCCAGTAGAGGTTATCAACCTTCAGACTCGGCTTTATACTACATGAGATCCTTGCACAATCCAAAAAAAAAAAGTGCATCTTTTTTTTTCCTCATCTTTCTCTTAACGCAGGATGACGTGAAGCTCTGATTAGTTGATGCAGGAATGCAACCTTGAGGTACGATTGCAGCCTTGGAATGATTCTTAAATGTAAAAAGAAACGTTTGGAGCGCTCATGCCCTTCCTGGATTTTAAAAAAGGACACCACTGTCATGGTGCTACTGGAGCCACGGTACAGTACATCATGGCACACATCCATAACATAACCAGGGACGTGAGAGACAACTCCTATTTACAAAAACTTGATCTCGCTTCCAGAAAAATATGACAGGGAGAAAAAAAAAAAAAAAAAAAAAAAAAAAGGAAATATAATCTCCTGAATGTCCTGAATTTTTAGAGATTCCTTTTACTTTCTCTTCAGCAACAGAGTGGTCCTCCACAACTGCATTTTTCCCTGACCTTTTTAGTATGGACCATAAGCGACACCAGCAGGAATTGGGAATCATATGGCAAACTGCTTCCTTCGAGAGGATGCTCACCCACGCCCCTTTACTCACAAGCCAGCTTGCTGTCAAAACTGGAAAGGGCAATGGAAAAGGCTTGTAGTGCACACATCGGGTAGTTGTAGTCCATGGTGAACACGTCCTCAGCCACGCGGCCAAACTGCATCACGATGTAGTCAGCTGCAGGAAAGGTCAGAAAAGGCAAAAAGCATTTACTGTCGCTTGCAGCCCTCACTAAACTATGTATCCAACACTACCCTCTGTCCCAGAGCAAGGAAATACCAACCAAACGTGCTCACTCATCAAACCTCACAGCACTTATTCATGCAAGTGGGTGTGCTGACAGCAGAGCGAGAAGCAGGGACAGCTTGAGTGATAAAGGGTTACAAGACTTGTTAGTGTCAAAAAAATGACGCATATAAAAAAATACTTTCTGCAAGAACAGAGAGAAGATGTCTTATGTATAGAAGCCTCTTATACAGATCTCAGTTAAACCTGCTCAGGTGACAACTGTGAGGGCAGAATCCCCCCCAGACTGTGCATGCAGTGCTGTTCCTTCCCCTCACATGCAGAGAGCTCTACTTACGATCGTTATCATGGATAATCTGGAAGTTCTTCACCGAGGCCTGTGTGACTCGACCATGGAAATTCAGAACATAGGACTGGGTGTCATCGTTCCAGACTGGTGTTTTGTTGTGCAGCTCAATGACACTCTCTGTATTTTTGTTCTGCCACCTTGCAAGGAGCGTCTCGTGTTCCTGCACACACCAGAGGTACACACTTCAGTTTAACATGCCCACGTGACAAAAAAAATACATTATTAGGGAACAAAAAATTCATCAATCCTGGCCCAAAGACTAAACTCTTACCCTCAAGCCTCAAAACAGCATAAATGAATGAAACTGAGAACTCTGAGGACCAAAATGCAAATGTGCATTTGAGTCCTTTCCACAGTTTGATAAATGTTAATTGTACTTTTTGTTATCAAAATACTTTATTTGTAGTGCTTTTGTGAGTCACAGTAGTAGTCACACACCCTATTGTTCTGCAATTGTTTGAATACCATTTTATTAACTTCTAGACCTTCAGAAATGCAAATAAGAAATCCCAACTCTACCTGAAAAAGAATTCATGTAATTTTTAGTGCTGGCTGCTGGTATGACTTACATTTCGTGGCCTGATGGAAACTCTTTCATGATCCATATTCATTCCTGGTATGATCACGCTCATTTTACGAGGTCCTTTAAACCCCAGGACATTTGTTTCCTAAAAATATTTAGAAAAGATTTCATCATGTTCTTTATTTTTAAAGTTAATTTCTTCAGCAGAGAAACACGGTGGCAGCCCAGGGAACTTATTTGTTAGTCAACTCAAAAAACATCTTGAAACTCCCACCTTCACTGGCACTGCCAAACATTCTAGCTTTGTCTTAGAAGCTCCAACAACAGGAAAAATGGAAATAGAGAAGTTTCCAAAAACACTCCTAACACTGGCTGCCAGCAACCTTAATATAATTTTTTTTAAAAAACCCTTTGTTAAAAAAGGATATGAATTAACCAGATTGCTTGGCTACTCCTAGATCCCAAGATAAAGTAGTTGAAATTTAAAAATCATAAGATGCAGTCACACATTTTGATGCAAGACAAAATGAAATATATGGACCAGCTCCATTTATTCCAAAGCCTGCACAAAAGCAAACGAAATGCAAGTCAGAGCATCTGATAGCAGTGCTGTGGTTTTCAAAGTTTGCTTAGAGATGACCATGGTAAAAAACCAAACACATTAGCATGAAGGCAAATTTTCTAGCTATGAAGATCTAAAGTAAAGAAATCATGTGGGAAGCAAAAAAAAAAATCCACAGAAAAAAAAGTTCTTCCATTAAACAGGATCTGATGCTTTCCTGACCAGCTTTTCACAAGAGGACTCCAGCATTGCAGTGTCCTCTCAAAACACAACCATCAATATTTAAACCAGCCTAAAGTTTTATTTTCATCTGACACCTTTTTACCTCCCACAGAAGCAACCAGGGCCAAATATTTCAGTAATTCATCATCTGCTTTTGAACCAGAAAAAGTAAAGAGCAATATTTTCCAGTAAAACCTGATTTTAGCATTAACCCAGTAAATTAAACAGCGACACCTTAAAGTCCTTCTCCTCATGTTTTGTGATAGCTTTTTTTCAGCCACATGTATTTTTTTTCCCATCTGCCAAACTGAAATGAAGGGCCTTGGAGATCTCAGGAAGAACATTCCCATTGTTCCCAGCAACAAGATGCCAAGAACCAGACACCCCTAGGCTGCAGCTGGTGTGTCTTTACCACTAGGACATCTAAAAATGATGTATTCAGCTGTCTCTGCTTTGATATTTTTAATTAAAATGCCCTGATTTTATAGAACACAAACTTATTAAAACAACTCTACTTTTGCAAGCAAAAATCCATGCATCTCAGCCCACTGGAGACATCTGAAAATACCCACCCAAAATACCCACAGCTTTGCCATCATCAGACCTTTGAAATAACTCTGCCTGTTCCAGCAAACCATCTGGAGATTCTCCACAACTCATTAAAGATTCGCATGCATGCAAGAGAAATTCTGCTGGATTGTTTTACTGCACGCTCCTGAAGCAATCCAGGCATAGTCATATATCTTCCTAACTCCGCACATTAATGGGAAGATTCTGCCTCTTTTCTGAATCATTTATGTCCCCTCCTTTGGCAGAGTAAAACATGTTATCAGTTCAGCTGGTTCTGCATCATGGGAAGATGAAAACTGATATGACTGCCAGCAGATTTTATAAGTAGAAGAGACTCAGCACAGCAGAGAACAAGTTCTAAGAAAATATTCATGTTTATGCTTATTTTCCACTAAGTACTGACAATTTTGGGCTTCCCTGCTATGCCTTACAAGCCTTTCTTCTCCTCAAGCTGCAGTTCTGCTATACATAATTAATTTAGATGCTGACTTGTTGAAGACATCGTTGAAGGTAAAATTAAATAATAGTGCTGAATCACTTCCTTCCCAACGAGCAGAGAAAAAAAAAAAAAAAAAACAAAAAAAACCCAAAAAAAACCAGGACTATATTCTTTGGGTTTACTCAGAACACTGAAATCGGTACTTCTGGCACATGACAAGAGAATGGTTACTAGTTGCACATTACCACCATCACTAATTATCACACGCTGTGCTGGCAAATGCTACCCTTTTGCTAAACCCACAGCACCAAACTGAAATTACATAAACATGGAATGTGTGAGGAAAATGGGTAGAATTACCTCACCTCCTGCCTCATTCCCTGCTTCTCTTTTATTTCCCTCCTCCACTATTTTGTGTGTGGAAATTTAAGACTACAAAGGGCATTATTAGGGGAACAGAAACAAAATTCTGATTTCACACCATTTTAACGCCACTGACAGTTTTGGTTTAACACAGGATCACAAATGTTGTTCACTGGCAGAGCCCTATTGACTCATCCAGGACACCAATTATTTTTATCAGCTCAGGACATAGCCCAGTATTGCTGCACTCTCTGTCTTAGCCCATCCTGTCAGCCTCACATTGAACTGGGCTGCAAGAACACAGAGCCTCTCCCCGGGGTTGCCTTCTGAATCTTACACACTTTCAAATAATTATGTAAGCACCTTGCTTTAGTGGCAATTAGCTGCCATGATAAAAGCAGCAAGGTGAATATCCCAGCAGCTCCCAGGAGATTCACGATTTTAAGACCCCCATTTTCTTGCAGCCACTTCCCTTGCTGGGCTTGTTTCACACAGCTGTGCCTTGTCCTTAATATTCTCTGTACCATTGGAAACTATGGAATAGTTTCCATATGAAACTATATGAAACTATGAAACCATATGAAACTGTGGAAACTACCATTCCAGGGAAGGCCCAAATCACAGAACCCACAATACCGGAGGAGCACAACGCAAGTGACAGGGACCTGAGTAGGAACACAGAGTCTTGTACTGAAACCTGGGCCACACCTCAGAGTACCAGCTGAGCTCACTGCCTGGAATCTGACACAAACTGAACTGTGAGGTACTGTGGAATCCAGCGCAGAAAGTCCCGGTGCCAAGTGACACGGCTGCACCTCACAGTCGCTCCTGGATAAATTTTGCCAACGATTCTGCAATCAGCCATTAGGTGCTGCTGCAGGTTTATTAATAAGCTGGGCTGCCAACACGAGGGGAGTAGAAGTGGTCAGCAGCACCTGAGAAAACTCTGACCTTGCCTAGCTCTGTTCCTGTTGCTTGAAACACCTCTGAAGGCGAGCTCCACAAAGAGAGCCCTCTCCACAACTTGTCCCACAGTCAGCCCCAGATGCATCACCAGTTTCTGCCTATAGAAACTAGACCTGCTGAGATCATTAAGCAGGTCACGCTCAGTGCGTTGGGTACAGCTTGATCTCCACATGGGTACTTGCTCAGATGAGCTGAGGGACAGTGAGAGGCATAGTGGCGCTTTCAAAGTATTGTTTTCATAGCTTTTGCTGCAGGGGAAATCTCAGGGCAGGAATTAAAAGACTGCCTTAGGACAAGGGTGTTTCGGCTCTGCTGTTCCTGGCACTCTCTGCTCTGGTTCTGCTGCAGCCAGGAACAATAATCTCACTTCAGCAAACCTGGCTAGTTTGAAATGAAATACAATTCCAATTTCCTTTTGTCCTCTGGCCACAGCACACCTGCAAGCCTGCTGCCTTTCTCCATTAGTACCAAAATATCAATGGAACAAGTAATTTTCTTATACAAATGTACCAGTCTCAAACTGCTGATTACAGACATATAAAAGCAGCTTATCTCAGCCCCATTCTCCAAACAGTGGCCATAGTTTGGTTCTTTCCAACACCCACATTTCTAATTACCTCGGCTGACCACAACAGCTTTTTATTTGATATTGTTCATCATGCAAGTATCGTTTGTTGTTGACCTAAGCAATGCCTGAATTTCTCAATATATAACTTTTTTTTTTAAATTGGCTTTGGTTTTCTTTTTGCATTTCCAGTTTGCACCAGATTAGTTTCCTGGCTCCAGGGAATGCCATCCTATATAAACCAGCAAAACCACCTTTATTAAACATGTATGTTCTGCTAGGCTTCTACTGAGACTTCAGTCCAAGTGACTTCAAATCCTGGAGCCTCTTTTAAAACCCTGCAAGCTGAATTTTTGGAAATTCTCAGAATTTCAAACCCAACCGGAATGGAGGGATATGTATCTGCTCATCTGTCTCTCTTCAACCATGAACCATGTGCCTGAGTAACAGCACATGTGAACACACACACACTTTGTCCACATTAAAACTGCATCCCAAGCAGCAGGAAGGGAATGTGCTGGCAGCTAATACTGCCCTCCTCCAGGACTCCCAGCACTTTGCATGGAAAGGATGGCTCTCAGCTTCCTTGTTCTGGAATCTTCCAGATGCATAGCTCCCCACAGCCTAAAGCTGACTCTTCTAGGAATGCATTCTGTGCATACATGGGGTATGTGGTGGACCTCAACCTGACAGATTTCCAGGCATCCTTGACTAGAGCTGAGCAGGAACTCTTCAGAAAAGTCATTCCTGGATATTTTTATTGGGAGCTGGTGATTTGTGAACCCAGACAACTTTCTGTAGCAGTGCACATACCAGTTTTCACTGGAAGGGTTTCTTGGGCCCAAATATTTCTGGAGAGAAGGAACGCTCTCACCAAAAAGGTTATTCATCCAGCAACCCTGAAACAACAGCAACTGTGTTTCAAGTCTTGATTGTCTGCATTGCCCCTGACACATGCTACTTACTCTCCTGTAAGAGTCTGGTTTCTCTCATTCAATCAAATTTTGGATTTTACTTGGGTTTTTTTCCTGGTAAAAAGAAGTTTTAGAGTTTTTATCCCAATCTCAGCTGCTGCAGACCTAGTTGTCAGCTACCAATAGTTTGGATCAGAGAGGCCTCCTCCAAAATGCCATAACAAACAATCACACTTTAAAGCAGTAATGCCATGTGCACAACTCTTCCCAGTTCAGGAGGTTCCCTCAGGTGGTGCCTGCAAGGCTGTGCTCCCACCGTTTCCAGAGGGTTATGCAAGAGCTCCAGCACCTTCTTCTCACCAAAGGTGAGAACTGGGCAACGCTGTTCAGGGCACAGCGTTTTTCACATCTCCTTTGCACTGAGCCTCCCGGTTTCTCCAGTGGAGATCAGCTGCCTGGTTATATCAAAGTCTGAATGCTGATTTACATAATCATAAGTGAGAAGGAAATTCAGTGTGCTGCTTCAGAAACTGAGCTGCCCTTCCTGCACGCTGTGCCTGTGAGCAGTACTTACGTAACAAATAGCAGCTAGCTCCTGACGCAGGGTACTCGCCTCCAGGCTGGATGTTGTTTTCATTGGATTTACTCCATTGTCATAAACTGTAAACTTAGTTCCCATAAGATTTGATCTACCAAAAAAAACGGAAAATCCAATCACCATTTGTCAGCAATGCTGCTCAAGTCATCTACCCTTTACTGCACTGTGGCCCCAGAGGGAAGGCGAATATTGAGTACAGAGAGTTGTTATTTCGAATCCCAGCCACATGGCAATTCCTGGATTAAAGGCCAAAATGACAAAAATGTAAAGGTACAGTACAGCAGTGTATACTAAAAGTCCCTTATCATCATGCTGGAGATTTCTGATAACATCTTGCAAACTAGGAAATTCAAGAAAGCTGTAAGGAAACATCGGGTGGGGTTGTTTTGTGTGTCTGCTTCATTTTTAAAATACACTTACTCGCTACAAAACCATCTGCTTTCTTACCTGACTACTAAACTCTGTTAGAATATAGGGAGTGGCTTTTATAAAGCCATAAGTGAGGTCAAATCCTTCCCATTGCAATGGAAAGGAGTGCAAAACACAAAGCAGGCACAGATGATCTGAACACCCACCCAGAGGCTTCGCAGAGGGATCAACAGCGGACTGGTTGTACAACGTGGAGACAGGCAGAAAAGGAACATGTGGTCCTGAAAAAATTCCACTACCTGTAAGTAACTAATTTGGATCTTAAGGAACAGGCAAAACCAAAGGGATTTTCGGACTGTGTAACAGCACATTCCAAAGTATTTATATCAATAAAGGCTAGACACAATGTACTCACGCACTTCTGAAAATCCCATTAAGATAAGTTGTGCTGGTACACCCTTGAGAATCTGGCCTTTGAGCACTTAAGAGTCCTGCTGACTTTTAATAAAACGTGATCCTGTAAGTACTTGAGATATTTTTGAAAACATGCCTTGGATACTGGTGATCTTTAAGACCATAATCACATGATGTAGTCAAGCCTCTAACTAAGAAAACATAGTGGATTACAGACTTCTTAATATCGAATAAACTTTACATTATATAAAGAAAATTCCTGGACTTATCACTGTTTACCTCAGTTTTCCAATAAAACTCTCTCCACCCCGAGACAGGTCAGTTGGGTCTATAGAGATGAGGTAATTAGAGGTTTTACTCTTCTTTCGTTTTCTTCCAGCCAACAGAAACACCTAAGCAATGCAAAAAAACCCAACATATTGTAGAATGCTAAAGGGGTCAGCACACACCACTTCCTGCTTTGATATAAGGAAACCATAAGCAATCCTTCTGTCTTCAAGCATCACTAGCAAAGTAACAGCAGATCTCCTGGGATTTAGCAAAACCAGGGAAAAATAATCTGGTAAGGGAAAATGACTTCTCAACCACTCATTCCATTATTTATGGTTTAAATAATTAAATCTGATCTATTTTCTTAAATGTTTCATTCTAACTTGCTCTGGCTCTTCCAGCTAAATTGAAAATAGATGCTTTTCAGGCCACAGAATGCAGAGAGCCCCAACTGCTGACAGTCACATTAAGGTGCCATGCATGGATTATTTAAGGCCAAAGATGGGACATATGAAGAAAGGCGGTGGAAGAAAGTAATACTGCTGTTTGGCTTTGGGAAGACTGTAGGGTAGTCTAGCAAAAGCAAAAATGTATTCAAAATATAAAATTACATTTCATTTGTAAGACTCCTTCAGATTTTAATTTATTTTTTTTTAAATATTCAGATGCAACGGGTATGCCATTCAAGTTATGTTATGACCTTTTTACCATGCTCCCTTTCCAAGTGGAGGTAATAAGTAGGGTACATCCCTCGGTCCATTCCCTTCTTGTCTCTTGTGATCCTGCATTTGACAGTGACCCCCTGTGGGGCAGGTCTGACAGCAAACTCCTCCAGGTCATCCACATCTATGAGAGGCTCATTTGTGGAAGGACTGGGGGCTGAGGCCGCTTCCTAAAACAATAAGCAAAATTCAGGTTTTTTAGCTTCCATTTGCAACAAGGTTATAAGCACAAAGGAATGGCATTTGATAGAAGTTGCACTTTAAAAAAGTCAAACCAAGGGCCATATTGTCTTGCTGGTACTCTGTGTACAGACCCACCTGGTGGAGCAGAACAAGGTGGCTGCACAGACAGAACGCTGTACAGGAGTTACAGAGCAAACCCTGCCTCACACCGTCCTATCTCACCACACTCCTTCTGTCAGAAAGGCCATGCTCAAGGACAGCATCGGCCTCCGATGAAAGGAAGAAATGGGATAGAGAGCAGGAGCTTAAGCTACAGAAAGATCTAAGAAAGGTGAGAAGTCAGTGCAGTACATAAAGGAGCAGGGCACCATCAACTGGTTTGGCAACAGCTTGTGATTTTGAATATTTGAATCAGCCAAAGTCTTGCTTTATGTTAAGATGGTAGCAGAGAGAACAGGGTGGGAAAACGCCCAGAAAAAGTCAATGGAAACAAAAGATCCTTCTGAGCACCTGCAAGAGGTAGAAAGGTAAATATTTACTGTTTCCCTTCCTCTTCATTCAAGTTCAGACAATATTTGCCATTCTTTTCTCCAAGTCGTTATTTTCATTGCTTGCTCTTGCGAAGCCTGAGAGCTATCACAGTAAATCACCTTGGAGATACTCTAGTGCATATTAGAAACAGAACAAGAAAGCCAGGCCTGCCCTGGGTGCACCCTAAAATCATGCAGCTCATGGCAGCTTACACACCCCTTCTTCAGCACTCTCCCCTCACCTTATTGGATTTCTTGCTTGTAGCAGAACCAGGCCGAGTGTTACTGTTTAACTGTGAAGAACTGGAGCTGTCTTCATCCTCCTCATCTTCTTCCTCATCAAAATTCATGCTGCTTGAAATGCCTGAGGAGAAAACAGCACATTTACATGAAACAGTGATAGATTAAAGCTGCCCATACTTGCTGTAAAACACCACTTTTCAGGCTGCTGCACCCTTAGGTGAGTGAGGGGGTGTGTGAGAGTGGTTCATTGTGTGAGGCAGAGCATGAATACATGGGTCAGACAGCAGCTCTCCTAAACATTCAAGTAAAAGTGAAAGGAAACATCATGGTTGCTATTCCACAGAGAGGATCAAGATACTCAGTGCTACAGGAGCAAATATCAGGTTAGGAACTAAATTCAGATCATCTTCATCCAATCAAGTACTTCAAACACAACACAAAATCGTAAAGCTGAAATTGGAGCTGAGAGGACAACTTAGCACAGCCACTTGGAAACCCTCACAATTAAAACTGTGTGCCTTTTACTGCACACTTTTAGCTGTGTGATCTGCTGAAGAGCACATCTTAGAGCAAGAAGAAACATTCACATCAAGGAATTGTTCTCCTGCATCTTCATTTCATATAAAGAAGAGTATGAGCCCAGGCCAATGGAACTGCCTTACAGTACTTGAAAATTTGACTTTACAGGAATTCAAAACCTCAGACATTTCAAAGAGAAACACAACTTCGAACATCAAATAGGTCTTAGCAGCAAACAGCATCAATGGTGGGACATTTGCCAGGCCTAGTTTTTCAAAGAGTATCATGCAGATGAAGCCACCCCATATCCAAGTTCAAGCTCTCTAAATTCCATATATTACAGGCTATATTCTATCCTCTTAAAAAACAAAACAAAACAAAACAAAACAAAACAAACAAACATACAAAAAAACCCCAAAACACCACATCACTTGGTCCAGAATTCCCGTTATGGGTAAGTCCAGTGTACAATAAATGGAATGCAGATTTCCAGAGCCAAGCAGCATGGGCATAATTAACTTTTTCCTTCTGTACTCACCAGGAACATGATCCAGGGCGACAAGGCTGGATTGGGAGGTGGAAGAGGACCAGGATGTATTTGCATGGGGATCTGGGAAAGGAAAAAATCCAAGGGTTTGATTCTGCAAACCCTTAATTGAGTGAACAAGCGTAACCTGGCGAGAGGACTCCACACAAGTCTTATGGGATGGGGCCACAATGCTGCTTCTTGGATTCACAATTTCTGCACTGCACAATCAAATTCACCTTCTACCTGCTTATACCTGCTGTGATCTTCACTTTCAGTACCCTGAATAAAATGAAAAAACCCTGGATCACAGAGCTGAAGCTTCAGCAAACATCATTCACAATGAGCAGTTGCGCCACCAACACTTCTGTGTGTGATGTGCACTGCATGGTGGGGTTTGGGCCCACTTTTGAATTCTAACAAAATAAAAACCCTCAAACCTGATTGACATAAGTGATACACACAGATTCTACACAATATTGAGTCAGTAATATTGAAAGAAGTATTCAGATGGCCTAAATTCTACTTCAGTCCCTGCGTCCTCATCATCAAAAGATGAAATCAGGCTCTCTAAACTGTTTTCCTGGGAGCTCCAGGGATATGCATAAAGACTTTATTGTAGTTTAGTCTTCTGGATTATGAACTTGGTCTGTAACAAGCAGACACTAAATTAAACTGATGTACAGAAGTATAGACAGAAGATACAGACTCAGTACTGGTTTTCTTCAGTTCAAATTTTGGAACAGAAGAAGAAAAAGACAGCAAAAAAGGCATTAAAATACTTTTTGTTTTTATTGCTGCTTCTAATACTTTCAGTGCATATCCCTTTAAAATATCTAGATGCACACTGGATAGTGAAACACCACCACAGTAGTAAGAGTGAGGGTATAAAAGTGAACCAGGAGCATAAGCAATGCTTGCACTGCATTCAGCTGCCCTGTGAAAGCTCTCATTATCCACTTCTTCAGCTCCCCCAGTGCTGACATACACCACAGAGCACGACAGCAAAACCTTTCAACAGGACCTGGTTATGCAAGGGAGGCCTGAGTTCACAGGTCAACAGATATTTTCAAAGCCTGTAGAATTCATTCATTATTAATCACACACTCATTAATCACGAGTATTATTTCTTAATAAGGACAACAGTGTTCTAGGCTCTATGCATGGGTAACAGAGACAGTCCATCTCCTCAGCTGGCAGCTGCACAATAAAGCCATAATTCATATCCACAGACAGAACCGGTTTATTTCCACACCTGTGCTCACTATTTCACCACCAATACTTTAGTGGTGAAAATCCTGTGCCAGCCTTAGAAAAGTCTGTACTCACGACCTGAGGGGAAAAATGCTTCAGGAAGCTTCTGTTCTGGAATCCAGAAATGAAATTGATCCCTTCCCTAAATCTCAAAACTTCAGGTGGCAAAGAAGAACTAAAACCCAATTGCTCATTCCATGCCCTTTACAGAGACATATTGGAAACTGATAAGTGTGAGGACTACATGTTACTTATTCAGTGTTAAAACTTCTGGAAGTCTGACTCTGTCCTAGTGACTCATTTGCCAGGGAGGAACTCTACAGATTAACACTTTGGAAATCAAAAGGACGAGTATTTCCTACAGGAGGAAAATTATTCTAGCATGGCAATTTCCAACAGATGGAGAAATCAAATAAAGCATTTGGCATTTTCTTGCAAGTGGCATATTCTTTTCACACTCGGTAGCCTATAACCTCTTGTCTTGTTACAGAACTTGACTCACTGGGAAAGGAGAGACACGTGCTAAGAGAAGTTTCTCTCCACCAGGTTAGTGCCAAAGAGCAGAACAGGCATGAACTAGGGCTGTGGAAATCCAATGGGATTCAGCTTTTTCCATGAGATCAGTTCGCATTTCACAGAATCATAAGAATAAGCTGAGTTGGAAAGGACCCTTCAGAATCATGGAGTCCAACTCCCGGCCCTGCACAGGACACCCCAAGAGTGACACCCTGTGTCCCAGAGCACCTCCTGAACTCTGTTTGGCTTGGTGCTGTGAGTGCTGCCCTGAGGAGCCAGTTCCAGCACCCAACCACTCTCTGGGTGAAGAACCTTTTTCTAAAATCCAACCCAAACCTCCTCTGACTCAGCTTCAGGCCATTCCCTCAGGTGCTGTCACTGATCACCCCAGAGAAGAGATTGGTGCCTGCACCTCCTCTTCCCCTCATGAGGATGTTGAAGACCACAATGAGCTCTCTCTTCAGTCTCCTCTTCTCCAGGTTGAACATATCACATGCCCTCAGGCATTCCTCATACAGTTTCCCCTTCAGACCATTCACCATCCTCGTGGTCTCCTTTGGACACTCTCTAACAGTTTAATATCTTTTCTACACTGTGGCACCCAAAACTGCACACAATATTCAAGGTGAAGCTTCCCCAGTAAGTAAAAAAGTATCACATGAATGGTGGGATACTCAAAACTTCTTCCAAACAAGCAGTAAATCACACACACATAGTAAAAATCCTTTACAGACATGCTGCTGGCATTGTTTTAATACCTGTCTTTGTGTCTCACCCAGCATAGCTCTGCTGCTAAGAAAAGCAAATAAACCTCAGTATTCTGATTTAAATAAAAGTGTCCCCCTCACCTCAACTGGAAACACACTAGTGGTTCACTCTTAGCAGTGTCTGTTCTGAGCAGGAGTATACTCAGACCTGGTAAAAAAGGTTGTGTCATATGTTTAAGAACATACAGTAGCAATGCAAACCAGAAAATTTCCACTCTCTGCTTCCATTAAAAATAAACACAAATTTGGGGAGAATAAAAATATATGATAACCTGGCAAAAAAACATCAAAACCAGAAGTGTCCCCCAGAGTAAAAATCTGAGTGCTGTGACCTAATTTGCAAAGTCTGTGGGTACTTCTTAAGTCAATCAGCTTTAGTTTAGTAGTGTGCCTGACGATTAAATATTCTGAGCCATGGTCTAAGGCAACACAATCACCACACAGATCAGAACTTGTTAGTCATGCCCAGCACCCCTGCAACTCAAATGCCCAGGAAATAGCACACTTGGAGAAAATCTGCCCATTTCAGTTGGAGCTGCTCACATCTGCAGGGTAACGTCCCAGAAAAAATGAATCTTAGTGAGAACTGCTCTGCGGACAAGAGGCAGCATTTAGGTATGAATAGTCCATTCTACACGAGTCAAGTTTGCACTTACATTTTGCTCTTTATACACAAAGAGTTTATTCTTAAAGCATCAGAGCACACTTGGCTTGAGCCATCTTTGCTTCAAAAGCTGAACACTGAAGAAGAACAACTCCAAAGCAAATGTCTTCAGAAAATGCTTTGTGAGGGTTTGGGGAATTTTTTTTTTCCTTCCTATGGTTAGTGTCTGAGAGGAGATAAGAGTGCAGGAAGGAAGAGACAGATGCATGAATGTGTACATACACAATCTATCTCCCAAAGCATGCATGCCTCTGGAAAAAGAAAAATAAATTCCAGAACATTTGAGGACTCTGCGTGGGAAATGCTGCAGAATGCAGTGTACTTTTCACCTCTGAACAGACACTACAAAAACATGAACAATGTGTAACTGACTGTACCACTAAAATTAATATTCTAGTTTGAATGTTGCTATTTCATGCTGGTTTTTAACCACCAAGTAAGTGATTTCCAGAGTTGTACATTATAAAAATGTGAACAGATGGATGTGAGCATTTGCATCTGCCTGGTACCTTAATAATGGCACTGCACTGCAGATGGGGAAGTCACATCCCCGAGAGCCTGCAGAACTCTTGTTCCTTGGGACAAGAGAGAACTTCATTGTTTTATATATATTTTTAGGTTTGGGGTCTTGGATTTTTTTAGGTAACAGAATAGAGCCTAACAGGCTGTGAGGAGAAGACAGACAGAACTAACAAACTCTGCTTAGGCTAGGGCCGAGAGCGAGAATAGGAAATTGAGTGAATGTCCATCAAGCAAGTAGTGAGAACACGAAGGAAGCTTTTGCTACTTACCCTTTTTCTGCATTGCTGTTCTAAGATCTTGCTTGCTTTGCTGTTGTTGGCCAGTGGCCACTTTGTCACCATCATCTTCATCATGGCTAGACTGTCCAACAGTGAGAATCTGCACTTGACTTCCTATCTTCTGAACATCATCTTGAAAAGCAGCTGGGCCATCAATCCCTGTCAGACAGCAGCAAAAGCCTTAGTTGTCATTGTGTCAAGAAGTTACTGAAAAGAGAATTGCTCACTCACAAGAACAGCAGCTTTTCTAGGAATCACAGGTTGGATGTTCACATTCAATAATGTTTCTAGACTTAAACAAGACTAAGCTAGCCTCCAA
This sequence comes from Chamaea fasciata, assembly GCF_029207755.1. Taxonomy (NCBI): domain Eukaryota; kingdom Metazoa; phylum Chordata; class Aves; order Passeriformes; family Sylviidae; genus Chamaea; species Chamaea fasciata. The sequence goes on from NW_027094092.1 coordinate 12,012,052, forward strand.
GGCAAACGTTTTACTTTCCCCATACTGCACTAGAAAATCTCCAGGAGAGGATCAGGATTTCACTGGTGCCCTCCTCACCCCAAAGCACACCTGCCCCATGCACCAGAAACACTAAAAAAAAGCAGAAAAGGAACACACTGGAGAGAACTGACAAAGAAAACAGATAAAATTTTCATAAGGGCACACAGGTGACCCAGGAACAGATGAACCTGAGGTTATGCCATATCCCCAGATAAACACCACTGCTGTCATGAAATACTTCAAAGCTTCAAAAGCCAGGAAAATTCACAAGTAGATCTGGCAGTGTATCCAACAGAGGGGCAGCATGTTAACAAGTCTAAATACACTCTTTGAGTTAGGAAAATCACCACACAGTTAATACATCAGAGTGAAACTATAAGGAAGATATTACATATTCCCTGGAACCTCCAACCTCTTGGGATGCTTAAATCCCTACCAGGCACAGTCCTGAGCAAGCAGCTGTGAGCAGGGATGAGGGACAAGACGGTGCCTAGGGGCACCTCCCAGCCTCAGCCATGCTGTGATCCCGCGGCTCCTGATCACAGCCGCAAAGAAACTATTTACCTCCTTATGGCTGTAAATCACCTCCGAAGGGAGAAAAAGAAAATAAGGGGTGGGGGGGTGTTCTTGCCACAAGCCAACTGCATTTTGTTGCTTCAGGACAGTGAGCTAAAACAGACTGCAAATGTACTCCAGCTCTTAGTTAAGACACAGAGCTGGAATATGTTACTAAATCAGCTATATAAAAATGCACTTCTGCATCTATAAAAATGGTAATATTTTCATGTATAGCTATAATAAATAGCATGAGCTGTATACTGCCGCTGTTGTGAAATTTTTGTTAATAAGCAAGCAACGTTGTGGAGAGTTAGCACTACAAAGAGCTAATTCAGTAAAGGAATATGGTGCCTCTCCCACCAAAGAGAGCTGCATAAACCCTGTGAGAGGAGCTGCAGGGACTGGGATTTCCTTTTGGACTGTGATCTGTAGCAGAAGTCCCCAAGAATGCCATTTCATCCTGCTTTGCCAGCAGCTGTCAACTTGCATTAAAAGACAGCTGGATTATACATTTAGCATGCTTAGCTGTACTTTGCAATATCTGCTGTCACTGCCACTGCAATAGGAAGCATAAGTGGAAAAAAGAGTGGGCCATATCCCCAGGAACAGCGTTGGCTGTGCAACCACCCGATGAGATGCAGTCTGACACTGCAGAGGTGTTAAACTCACAGACTTCAAGACCACAAGGAATTATTGATTCATCTGCATTACACAGACCCTGGCAATTTCTGCACCAAGCCTTCAAATTCTGATTTACTTGCAGCAAAGCTAACAACAACAACAACAAACAGAAAATAAATAATCTGTCCATCCAACCTTGAAGGACTAGATAAAGTCCGTGGAAATGTCTCTGTGACCTTGCTAGGATGACAATTTCATGTCAGCTCTGCATGATACAGAATGAGCACTATCATCTCCTATGCTGCAGGTATAATATGGCAGTGAAAAGAACTGCAGTTTTCTTAAAATTTATCCTAGGAGAAGCACCACTGCAAAGGTGCTCTAGAACAGACGGCAGCTGCTCAGATCCTCTGTGGTATTTTTAACAGCTTTACAATATTAACCATTATCATTAAAGTGACTGCCTATAGATAGGTTCTTACCTTAATAGTCTGAATTTCAGAAGTGTTAAGAATCCATGAGTTTAACAAGATGCCTCATGCATATCATATCTAGCCCCTTATTAAGCACTGGATGATACAAACCTAATTTTGAGAACACTTTGGAGAAGGAACAAAACACCTTAATTTTTCCTCTTCAGAGCAGACACTGATCGGCAGCAAATGAAATGCCTTCAACAGCACTGGAGATTGCACTGAGGCTGCTTTTTTGGATGCCTGCAGAACATCTGCACTCACACCCCATGCTGTCAGGAACATCGTGTCTTATTAGGAGTCAGGACAAAGGCTACATTGGCAGGTCACAGTCTTAGAGAAGAAAAATCAATTTCAGTATTCTGAAGAGTGCATCACTGGTAGATGTGTTATTAAGCGTTAGGAATGGTTCCACTGGTGAGCACATTTAAGGGAATGAAATATGCAGCAAGACAGAGAGGATTAAAAAAAAAAGAGAGATAAAAAAGAACCTCTGCTGCATTGGAACTCTGTAGGTGGTTCATGGCAAATGCAGTATTAACTACATTAACTACTTAATACTTGTGTGTGTGCATAATCTTTGTAGCTATACATGCATGTGTAAAATGGGATTAAATGCAGGCATACTTATATTTTTTCTATATCATGAGGTACAAGTGCATCTTTGTAAGCCATAGTTCAAAAGGCAGCTTTGCCACCACCTACCAAATGTCTGAAAATATTTCCAGGCTCGTGTAACCATGATATTCAAGGTGGATCTCTCCCCCTCTTTGCCTCACTGACTCCTTTTCATCCACTTCCTAGAAAATTGGTTTTCTGTGTAATAAAACAAGCCACTCATCTATAGTTTCTGTGGTTAAGGACACGGTCAAAAGAGGCAAAGAAACTGAGTGGGTTGTGCCAAAAAAGTTTTTATTGCTATGGTCAGCATTTTTTACAGTGGTTCCCAAAAATCAGGTAGGGAAAAAATCTGACAGAGACTGCCTTGAATTCCTGCTAAGAAGAAAGGGGAACATTTGAGAGGCAAATGTGAAAGAGGGCAGAGAAGAAAGAAGATTGGAACAACTCTCAGAATTCCAGTCCCTTCAGAAAATGCCTTTTGGTACACTTTGACATGATCATGTCTCAGATGCAAACCAGAGCTGCCAGAAATTAAAACAAAGCAATACTGGGGAAAAAAAGAAAAGCATCAGTAAATGAGCATTGCTGGCATTTATATCCTCAATATATTCATCAATTCCTGTATTCCCTTAGCACCTAAAATCTTCTAGACAATATTTATAAATAGGCAGCACCAATGTGTTAAAAGCTGGTAATCTAAACTACTGAATGGCAAACAAGATTACATATCAGGAAAGAAAACATAGAAAACAAGTAATTCTGTCCCTGCTTTACAAATGAGGAGCTGCAGGACAGGGACGTTCTTGTTCTCATTTTACAGAGCATTTAAGGCACAAGTTTGATGGATGAAGCTGGGCACACTGCTCACAGACTAGGAATATGATTAAGCCCTTTGCAGATCAGACCTGGAGAGCTGACCAAGCTCAGGCAGGAGGCCTCTGGAAGAGAACACACATCTCCTGAGCTCAGCTACCAGTCTGACAAGGGAGTCATAGCCACGTGGATAACACCCCAGGCTGTGGGTGCAAATGCTGTTCAAGATCTCTGCAGAGCAGCTCTCCCTCCAGCTGAGGGACAGCGGCATGACCCATCAAAGGATGGCTGCTCTGGGGTCAAAGACAGGGGATCCCAGGGAGGTCTGACACCAGAACAAAGTTTCCATCCTTTAGAGAACTTGGCTTAAAGCACATCCTGCTGTCAATATTTTCTAAGCCATTGTACTCCTGCTCTCATAGGGGCTGTGAATCCACTGATAGAGGTTCAAACAACTGCAAAATCATTAAGGGATTTGTTCAGAGGGAAAGGGAACAAATGGAAATTTTTTCTTGAAAGGATATCTAGAGGTGGTTTAGTCCAAACCTCCATTAGACTATTGCTAGCACCAGATCAGGACACTAAAAGCAAGTACTTGAGCACTAAGCTCTACATTCACTTTGATGAAATCTAAAACAGTAAACTGGAACGGTACATTCATAAATCTTTATCCTTAGGAGGTCAAAATTACTTCTTCACAATCAAGTTCATGTGTTGCCAAAGCACAGCCTGAAAGGTTTGTCAGATCTAGAAATAACAGGGCTTTTCTTGGTGGAAATTCACTTATTGTTCCTCCCACCCTTTTTATTTAGTGCCCAAGGAAGCTGAGATAAATCTGCTTTACATGAACTTCCCTCCCCCCAGCAGAAAGGAAGGGCTACAGTGAGAAATGATGCTTCTTACCCAACAACTGCTGCTGCTTTCTGAGCCAGCCAGTGTTAATGTAGCTGCTTGTTACATACGGAAACGGGACAGGATGCACATATCAAAACACTCAGACAGGCGTGAAGGAGAGAGAAGAAACACAGAAGAAGCCAACCAAATGACAACATGGAATAGCCACCCTGGCAGGAAAAGCTCTGTGTGTCACAGCAGCTTCCTGGCTCCCAGAAAGTCAGCAGGAAATTCCCAGTGTACCACTTATATTTAAAAGTGGTATGTAAAAACAGCATAAAAGTGCTGTTTTTTCTGCAAAAAGTATTGTTTATTTTGATATTCTAAACACATCCAGGTTCCTGATTTCACTGACGAAAAAGTAATAATCATTTATGTTGTCCATGGCACTTCAGAGCATGGTCTTCCTGGAATGTACTTACATAGTCTAAGTGCAAGAATTTTGGGAAGAAAAAACAAATCCAACCAACCATCAATAGCTTTTCACAGAATGATTCCTGAATTTTCATATCAGATTTAACTTTGTATTAACTCCTGGCTTCTCTTGCTTTTCTGGAGTTTTTTAAACATTCCATTTTATCTTCCTGATTTGCCCCATTCACTGCACACAGCCAAAAAAAGCACTTTATCCTGTGTATTTATTAACTTCTTTGTAAACCTATGCCTTATCTTAGGGGGAAAACCCCACCAAACAAAGTAATGACTCCACTATTACCTCTAATACTTCCATGAATCTCCCTTTTTTAAAGAATCATCAAGATATTTGATAGCCAAAGATGCTCTGGTTTTGTAATATTATGTAGGGTGCATATTTTTCACAGGTTTCTGCTGCAAATACTTTCCACTAATTTGCATGATTTTTCTGTTGAACCACCTAGTGATGCTGTCCACTGGGTTCACTGCTATCCTGAATCACCCCAATCTGCCACAAATCAAACCAGAATTTGATCCACCATCTCCATTTGAAAGACAACCATTGCACATGTGCATTTGTTACATCTGGGGCTTTCTTTTTTTTTCTTTTTTTTTTTTTTTCCCCAATACTGAATATTATTGCAAGCAATAAACTGTGAGACTGAAGCTTTCAGAAATACCAGTTTAATGAGCTAAGCTACTACAAAATGTCATCAATTTACTGCAGTTCCAGGCTCTGTCCCACAAAAATTATGGCTCTTTTTAAAAATAGGCACAGTGCACACTGCATACTGCCATTAAGAAATACCAGTAATAATTACAGATTTAGAAAAAATTGCTGAATACCATGTTACCCTTCACAGAATTACAAAGTGCACTGACATGAGCAGTTAGCTACATTCCTTTTCCTATGCCAGTGTAACCTCATTAAACCTGATATTTCTCTCACGTTTGTCTTCAGCACATTGTTCTGATCACAGCTTCATCACTCTTCAAGCCACTTAAAAAAGCATTACACATCTAAAACCAGAGTGCAGTCATTACACTACAGCTTCAACAGCTACTCATGTATAATTCAACAATTTTTTTGCTCTGAATTAGCTTCTTATTCATAGAATCTGCTCTAAGTGTTCTTTTTTCTTAAAACACAAAGAGCTGCGCTATGCTTAGAAAGGGAAGGTCCACTATAGCTAAATACTAACAAAAACCTTTAAAATGCTATTTTGGCATGTTAAGTGCACTCACTCCTCAGCATTCATCCTTCTCATTTACAGGACATACAAAGGTTACACTCAGAGAGGAGACAAACCTGAAGCAATTGCAAAGCTAAAAGCAGAACCTAAAATTTCCCAAGATTTGCTCTAATTACCAATTAACTCCCTCCAACAAAATCTCTAGTGCTAAAACATGGCATAAAACCCCTTCCCCTTCATCCATTTCCATAGTCAGATCTGAACTTATTAGCAAATCCATTCAATACTGTTATTAAAAAAAAAAAATCTTTTCTTAACACTCACATTTATTTTTAAAAGTAACTGAAAATTAATACAAGTTCCACTACAGGGTTCTGTTAACCACTTGCATTTTCTTCATTCCTAAGTTCAAAATTACCTATGTCTGTAGTGGATTTATCAGCAAAATCCCTCTGGAAATTTAAAGATGCATTTGGTTTTACCTCTACATCCAATGAAAAAATATTTTGCACCTTTGATAAGGATGGAAAACTAGAAATCCAGTCATAATCCTCCCAAGTTTACAACACTGTCAAAGGTAAAACACATATTATTCCAAGGGTGAAATGACACATGAATGAACAGCTAAATCCCAGCGTACAGAAAAAGCAGACAAGTTGGATGAGGTGCTATGTGTATGCCCTGAACATAGCTTGACTGACTTTTATTGGCTTCCAATCATCAACATGAACTTCAGAAGAGGAGATACTCAGCATTTCCTTTGCTGTAATTGATGTGTTATTGATGAATAACATGTCCACTCTCTGAAAACTTGGAACTGATGGGCATATGCTGAAGGCCAGGGAAGAGCTCTCACAGCAGAGCAGGATGAGCAACAAGAATTGGAGCAGAGGCTGAGGTTTCTAGAGCTAAAAATATTAGTTCCCAGCACATAGAACAGTGTCAGCATGCCAAAGTTCTCAGTCTACACAAAGTGACTTTACTTTTACTGACACGACTTGCTCTTATTAACAAAGGCCAACATTTGCCTGCTTCAGGGATTTTTCAGAAGATGAGTAAAATTATAACTGGCATGTGAGGAAAAATACTAGGTGTTACCTGCTGTGGGATAATAAAGAAACTGTGCAGCACAATATCTTCAGTTCTGAATACAATACAGACACAGGCATGTCAAAAGAGGTATTACATGAGATAAAACAGAGCCTCAAGGCTATGCCGTAACCATGATTTAAGTATTAGCTCACATAATACTAGCTCCCTTACAAGTTTTCTTTTAAACCAGCAAAAGAATTTTTACTCTTCAGCAAGATGTACTTCAAAACAAAATTTGGCATTTGCATTACTAAGCTGGAATGTCATTACTTTTTACATTAAACTGGGAAACGTTCGCTCTCTGTTCATTTATTTTGCCAATAATCTTCCCATTCAGTTAATTTTACCTTTGACACACACCATCTTTTCTCAAATATATGAATAGCCTTTAGCTCAGGGCCAGGCTCTAAAGCCTGTATAACCTAGAGCTTCCCTTGCAGCCAGAAGAACTACAGACAGAGAGATGCTGTAGATTCAGATCTCAAGAACTAAGCTGCAATACACTAAGGATTTTACTAAGGTAGGCTCAAGTCCTGCAAAATCCCTACAGATAAGCCCCAATACTTTGACCTCAATAATTAACCTTATTAGCCACTGCTATCTTTGAAGTGACTTGTCAAGGATATACATTACTTTCTCACTGAAGCAACGGTGGAGAAACTGTTGGACATGCACAAGACAGGAACACAGTACAGCCCAGGCAGGACAGTGTTACAGTGGCCTTATTCAAGAACTGCAAATTACTGGAAAGTTATTTCATTTCATTAGTCATTCAGCACCAATCAAAAAGTAACTGTATGTGGTACAACAGCCTCCCTTTTACTGTGAGTATATATATATACATATATGTATATATAAATAAAATTTAAAGTAGCACATTACTTCTTCCACCTAGCCCAAATTGTAAATCTAAGAGTGGCAATGTCATTTCTACCTACTCTTTTCGTCATTACCAGTAGTGCATTTTTTCCATCTGCTTAACCACACACAAAGGCATTGCAGAAAACTTTTCACACAAACACCTCCCATTTGTCAGCCAGGTGGGACAAAGCAACACAAGTAACAACTTGAAAAACCCCTCTGAGGATGTTATCTCAGTGTTGTTGAATTGATTTTCAAAATGTCTCCTTAATCTCTGATTTGTATAGTTTAAACCTCACTCAGAGTCTGGACAAAAGCAGCTGCAATTTAAGGCTGCTTCTCCAAACAAGATCAGTTTCAGATAATCTAAAAAAGCACACTCTCTTAAGATGGTTCTCTTTTTTTTGGCCACAGCAGGAAAACACCATCATCTTTCCTTCAGAACTTTCTTCTTCCTCTGCACAAACACTGAACAAACACTCTCCTCTGGAAAAGACTCCATGTATAAATTTTTTGACTCCAAGGCTGTAACATGCCCAGACACGACCAAGTCACATGCATTTTCCAACCTCAGAAAAACATCAGGAAATTACTTTTAGACAATTTTCAGATTTTCAAACAAATTATATTAAAAACAAGAGAGAGAATTGACAGCAAAATAATGAATTTAACATCTGACATGCAGCTGCATGCAGCTAACCTTTGTGTTTCCCTTTTTTCTCCTTTCTGGTGCTGCTACTCTGACAGCTCGCAGCTGCTGCCTTGGTTTTTTTAGTTGGTTTCGGAGCTTGGGCGTCCACTACCACCTTTACATCTTCCTGTTCAGCCTCCTGCACTGCTTCAGAGAGTCAGGGTACCCCACCAAAAAAAAGAAAATAAACAGAGAGAGAAGAGAGAAACAAAGAGAGAGAGGAGAGAATGAATTGAGAACTTTGCAAAGGCATAAAAGAGAAAGCAAACATAGCAGAGTTTGGTATTTCAGACAATTCATGCAGTGAGGAAACCCAAGTAAGCCAGAATTTGCAAAAGCTACAGTAAAAATCCGAAAGTGTTAGGTTAGCTAAGATATATTTCCTTACATTTTTCTTCCACTCAATAATATATCAACTCCTAACTTTCAGTCCAAAAGTGACATCAGAATATTACTGTGTTACTAAGCTATTGTAGAAAGCATTTTTCCTCATAGTAAAGCTGTGCCAGAAGGATCATCAGCAGTGGCAGCATGAAGGCAGAAAAATTTTATTTTGACTTTGTAGCATCCATGCTTAAAGCTGCGTCCCAGCTCTCTAAACATGGAATCAACTGAAGGTTACTTTCAAAGCACATCTTGCACAATTGTGTAACACAGCATGATGAGTAGATTGGCCATGCATTTTACGGTGAAACTATACCCAAGCTGAATTTAAAAACTCTGCCTACTTTGTAGCATACACAAATTAATTAATTCCTTGGAAGGACTCGCTACAAAATATGCATGGCATCAAGTGTGAATGCCAGCATAATTCATGCAGTGTTCCTTGTTTTCAAAGTAAAAAGAGGCTTTATCATTTTCCTAAAAGTACAACCCGCTTTGAGGTCAATATTTGAATCTCTGAAAGCAACACATGCCATAACTCTTTCCTCTGGCTAGACCAAACCTTGAAGTGAGATAAATATCCCAATTGCCCTCGTGAACTGCATAAAGAAACTGTCAAACTTCCCACCCCAAGCTATAGGTGGGCACTAAGAGATTTTGGGGTTGGCTGCTGATCACTGGTAAGTGCTAAGCCCCACTGGCTTCATGTGGTGACCATGGTTTCTCTCCCTGGCACATGCACATCCACCCTTTCTTTTTCCCAAAACTAAAGTACTTTCTTTAAAACAAAAAAAAAAAAAAAAAAAAAAAAAAAGTCCACCAAGGACCATTACAGGAAAGAACTGGTTGCCCTAAAATTACTTCAAAAATATCCAGACAAACTTCTTAAACGCCCAAAAGACTAAATGATTCTCAATGACGTGTGGACTGACACTGTTCTCTCTCTGAAGGGGAAAATTCTCCCTAAGCTTCTGCTCTGTGAAGCAACTTTCCTCTTCAGCAAATCCTTCAAGCGCACAAGAACAGAAATAGAAACACCAGGGAGATTCTCAGAGGAGAAAGATGAAACAGATTTAGTCATGTCTGTGTAGACTGCAGCTCCCAAACCCGCTGCTACCCTCCCCAGCACAGCAATCTGTTATGAGTAGCACTGCATTCACAACACAGCAGGCACCTGAGGCACTCAGGAAACACATGCTCCTCTTCTCATTGTGCAGGGAAAGGGTTCCAGTTCTACAGAGAATATACATTAAATTATTAGAGGAGAGACTTAAAGCCCAAAGAAACAGCTTGTCACCACCCCATTTTTCATGCCTGTCTCTGTCAAACACTAAGCACAGGACTGCAATCCCTTTGCTGAGTGGAAAGCAGCACTGGAAATGAGTAGGACAAAATCAAAGGAGCAAGTGCACAGGGAAAATGGCACATAAAAGACAGTACACTGGGTCCTGCCTCCATGGGCATGGCAGCCTCAGACTAAGCAGGGAGCCAGAGTCAGCTCCCCACAGTCTTAAAACAGGTGTGATTTGCCAACCCAGCACCCTTGCTATATTTGTACCTCAGTCTCTCTTTCAAAACTAGGCTGTGTTCTTTTAATTGTTTTGAAGACAATAATCCATGTTATAATTAAATTCTGTACTTTACAAATGACCTATACCAAATGGCCAGACAGTTCTCTAAATCATTTTAAATCTGGCTGTATTTGTTCACTCAGACGCAGCACCTTTACTTGGTCTAAAGCAATGATCAATCAGCAAAGGATGAGACTTTCTGACATTACTAATTGCAAAGTTAAAGATTTATCTTCTCTATCTTGCCAGCCATTCTTTGATCTTTCAAGTAAAGCTCTGAAGTTTTTTTAGTTACTTTTGCCTCAAAACTTCAAGCAAGAAATATCTGATTTTAAGTTCAGTGAGGGAGCTCCAAAGGACGGAGAAGGGAATATTTCCATTGCTTTACTCTATGAGGCAGAGAACAGGATTTCAGCCCAGTAGCCATTCTGAGCATTATAACTTGGCTGCTGTCTGTGGTAAATGGGCCTTTCAGACACAAGCGATGGAGGCTGCAAAATAAGATTTAAATCATAAAGATAATGACACTGTGCCTGGGTTCATGAAAGGAATTGGCACAGAATGTCCTGTTTCTAAAGGATACATTTCTGAGCATTACCACTACATTTAAAGTACTACCTCTATCATAATTGCAAATGTAATCCCAACATGCCATCTCCACCACAAAACCCCCTCATTCTTAGCTTTTAGCTATTTGGTAAATAGCAGACCTCAGCTAAGGCTCACCCACTCCCTCATGTTTTCTCTGGTGCTGTCTGCAGACACCAAAGAAAGTTTGCTTTCTGTACAAATTCAGTTCAGGGCAGTTGGTTATATCCTTGCACTTAGGCAAGCTCCTGTCAACAGGCCAGCCAGGATTTGGAACCTTGCAGCCTGCAAACCCAAAGGGACAGGTCTGTGAGCCTCTCCTGCTCAGTCGGTCGTCCAGCAGGCTTGGATGTGGAGCAAAGTGAAAAATCCTGTTTTCTGTTTCCAGTGCTTTCTCCTGCCCTGGAGAGTTGGAAGAAGGACCATTTCTAAGCTCTGTGCACTCATTTGCTCTGCAGCTGGCCATTAGCATGTGCAGCTTTGAACTTCTCCAACCAGCATTCCTTCCAGGCTGCCTTTGTGGAGATGAAGCAAGTCAGAGAGGCAGTGTTTATCCCCAGCCATGTTGCCAGGGGATCAAATGTCTTCCCCTCTGCCCTCCACTGCATCTTTGGATCATTATCTAACAGACTGACAAAAATTTCCCTTCTCAGCAGGATGGAAACCTTGAGGTTAACTCTAGCCTACATTTTCCACAGGCTCTAGATAGCCCCATAAAACAATTTACAGTTCCCTGCAAGAAAGCCTGAATAAGGAAAATGGGATAAACTGGCTCCCTAAATAATATTCACTGATACAACAATGTGATTATGTCCTTCACTGGACATCAAAAAGTTAAAAACAATTTATTTATCCTCTGGTGCTGCCTATCATTGAGAACCTTTAATGCAGCTACATCGGGATGAAATTTCAAAGACTGTCACTCCAAAATGCATTAATTTCAGTACAGCTACCCATTTAGGCAGCTTTAAAAATCCTTACTGACATTATCGTAAATAGTAGGAGTCTAGATTTGAAAATCTATCCTGATACTTCATATGCCCCACCCCAGATTATTAAAATCTTCCCTTAAAAAACCCCGAGATTTTCCTTTTCCATAAAAATTTTTTGTTTGTACTAGAATTTGCATTCAGACAAGAAAAAATGGAGACGCAGGTGCTGTAGTGAGTCAGCATTCCAAACAGAAAAATCCACTGCACTCTCAGACCTGGTATTTCATACTAGTTTGAACTTAATAAATCGTAAAAAATAGTTTTGAGATAAATGCCAAGCTTACGAATAAAACAACTACATTACTTTAATTTCAGTATTATTCATCCATGTTCATGAAATCAAATACTGACTGCTAACCTCAACAGAGTATTTAAAAAGTACTTTTCAGGAGACAGAAAGGAGCACAGATTGTAATATTAGTTCAGAAAAGAAAAGAACAGTCTCTGTTAACATCATCCAGGTGAGTATGGAAGGGCTTTGTCAAGGCAGACAAGGGCAGTGTCCCAGCTTTGCCTTGCACCACCAATGACCTAACTCGGAAAAGGGGAAAAACAGAAACCTCTCCATGAACCAGCTGTGTGATGGACAACACTCCAGGTTACAGGGATAAACTGCAATGCACATTTAAATAAAAGGATGCAGTTTGTAAGCATGTGAGTAAACTTGGATGCAGAAAAAAGTTCTTTTTCAATTCTGTAAATTACCCACATATATTTATATGAGTGAATGAAAACGTAAAACATGTCTTTCCATCTGGCCTTCATGATGAGAAGTTCACACAGGAAATAAGTTTCAAAGTAGCATGAATGAAAATGCAGATTTCTTGTTGCCATTTGTATGACCATATTTCTTGATATGAGTGCTTGCACACTCTTATGATCTTAGAGGAAGAAAAAAATCTATGAATCATAACTTACCAATCTCTATCACATAAAAATGCCATCTGCTAAAAAAAAGATGCATTTGATCAGTACATTATGTGAAGAATGAAGTAAATGAAAAATCACAAAAAGGAAAAACAATTCTAAAATTGTGCAGTCTGTCTGGAAAACACTTTAAGTAGAAAGAGGCTAAACCAGACAATGAGGTATGTGAGGCAAGTATAAGGCAAATCCTATACAAGACAAGTTTTCATTCTATTTTCCAACATCCTCTCAACAATAAAAGTGAAACCCAGATTGAGTACCATGCAAAGAATGATCAACTACAGTTCAGACAGGGTGTACCTTAACAACTCAGTGTGAACTGGTTGTCCTTTTCTTTCCTGTTGCCTGAGATGCTCTTGTGTTTCCCCGTAAGAATGGCTTGTTGCTTTTCTTTGTCAAGTTCTAGTCTTAGTCAATCTTCCTGGTTATTTGGGCTATCGTTTACTACTAGTTTATTTAATCAACTTAGATTCTGAATTGGTCTAGTATTTCTACAGTCATTTGAAAGACACTGGAGTCTATCAGAAATATTCTGAAGATGGGCAAACCCAAGATATTTTACAGTGCAGTGAAGTATTTTTATTAGTTTTACATAGACCACACAAATAGTTAAATACAAGGACCTGAATTAGGACAAGGACTTTGGTGTGTTAGTTACTGTTTAATCACATGCAAAGATCTGATTCCTGCTTCAAAATGCTTATAATCAAAGGCATTACTCCTCCAGCTAGTAACTTACAGTCAGATTCCAGATTCCCCAAACCTTATTGCCAATAAATTCCCTAAGGCTCTTTGCATTTTATACCTCTAACAGTGATGTGCTGACCAGGCTGATGTTGCAAACCTGAAAATACTCAGAAGTGAAATGGGATGGGTTTTTTTAGTGCTCCAAAAAAAAAAAGAACCAATGTACCTGGGAACTTGGTGCTGCTTAAGGACATTATTAAAAGCTCATTGGTCTAAGAGTTCCTCAGAGAGAACAAGGGAAGGAATTAAATAAAAGATTCTTCTTAACCCCCATGTACCTGCTGCTTGATCCTGGGGAGGGGGAAGGCAAAGGAAGCATGTGAAATGGAGAGTTGATAGAAATGAACTAGACTTTGGGAAAGCAGACAACTAATGAGGGAAGCTAAAATGATCTATGAAAAACCCATGCCAAGAAGATTAAAGACAGTGATAAATTACATAATTACTTTGTGATACTGGAGTCTTGAGGGCATGACTAGGGTTTAATTGCCCTGAGCCTCCCTGGGGGGTTCCACCCACAACCTGCCCATGGGCTTTCTTCCCGCTGAGCCCCGGGCTGTGCTGTAGGTGCTGTTTCCCAGCCTGTCTCCTGGGAGCATCCTGGCACTGCAGGCAGCTCATCTGCCCAGCGGAGATATGTGCACTGCAGCATCTCCTTTCCACCCTGCCTGGTACCCTGGAGGGCCCCTGGCTCATCCCTTGCCATGTCTGGGACTGCAGGGAATCCTGCTGGCAGCTCTGCCTGCCCTGCTTGCAGCCTTTGGGATGGGACTCTACCTGCCAGGGCATTTTCTGGGCTGGGGGCACCCCCAACTCCTGGCTCCTGAGATACTCCCCAGGGCAGAAAACAACTAAATGTGAAGTAGTAACTGAAAGTAAATACACTTGAAGTGGGACAATAAAGGAAAGAGAAGGGAGTTTCTCAGGCTATTTCCTCTAAATTTTCCTCTCAAATCGTTCAGTACCAAGAGCCACAAAAAGAACTGTGAAACACTTGCTACCCACTGCCCTCTGCCCCTTGCTGCTGGGTTAGTTTGTTTATTTTGGAAGTGCACTGGTGCAGTAAGGACTGCTGACAAATCAAAAAGATGCTTTAAAGATTAAGGTGAAGAGATTGTAGCTGAAATAAAGATTTCAGAATATATGCTTATTGGAAGTTCAGTATTTTGTCCACATGATGTTTGGAGCGCTGCCTGATCTCTCAGTATTAACAGCCCCTTGCAAAGAACATTCCTCGCTATCTTGAAAAAATAAACAAGTACCTACTCATTCCAAGGTCAGTGAAAAACAGGGATGGAGAGACACTCTTCTGATGAACAGGCAAATAAATGATTTTTTAAATGAATAGTTAAGTGATGTCATCTTTTAAAGCTGACAGCTTCGGATACTCATCAGAAAACTCTCTTCATCATTCATGGTAAATAGCAGAATGACACGTCAAATTTAACAATCCAAAGCCATGAATTGTCATCAGAGGTCTGTTTAACACACCACACAACCATCACATCTAGATGTGCTGCCAAATGTCAAAGCAGAAAAGTAAAAAAGTCATTCTGCCTTTTTACACATGGTTAATCTAAATCGCTAAATTGGAAGTTGCAATGAAAATTACTTTGAGAGTATCTAATTGAAAACATTTTTAATTTCAAGTCTTATAAAAAAAAAAGGCACAGCTGCAACAAAGTATGGCAATATTAATGAAAGCATATCTGGCACTCATTCAAATCTCTGCCTTCCCCAGTGCTGTGGAAAGAAAAATCACTCCCCAATGGAAATTCACCATTTTCACAGAAGTAAAATCTCTGTAAAAATGGGCTTTCAGCATTTGCATTAAATGTAATTAAATAATGTAATTAAATTGTTGCAGTAATTAGTGTATCTCTGCATGCTATTTGGCTCCAAGAATGCTCAGTATTTGCAATCCAGATTGAAAAGAACTGTATTTCTAGCAGAATTTTGCAATGTCAAATCGAGCTAAAACGTTTGTTCAGGTTTTCAACAAATGTCACAAAATAAGTTGAAATACATGAAAACAAGCAAGCAGATGTAACTGCGACATATTACAGAATGGCAAGTAAAATTTTAAAGAAACTTCAAACTTACAGGTAGCAATGTGTCCTTATGAAGGACACTTCATGAATTGAAAATAAACCAGAACACATGAAGAAAAGACAATGTAAGTGATCTCTCCTACAAAGAAGGATTAAATTTCTTCCGGTGAATGAATGCCTTTGTTGTCTTTTATATAGAATTTAAATTCAATAGCAATACAAGAAGTTGCTACGGGTTCCTTGCGTGGCTGTTTATAATGATGAAATAGCAGTTGAGCTGTGTTTGGCACTGTGAGAGAGAGGCTTTATTGTCAATAATACCAACTAGAGCCAGGGAACAACATCATGGAACCCAGTGGAAGGATACCTAGTCCTTGAAATGGCAGGCAGAAATATAGGGCCTAATTCTAACTACCTGGTCTACAGATGCTGATGACTCTGTTACCACTGGCCAAATCTAACTCACTGTAGGCCAGAGTGCCAAGGAGTTTTTATCTCAAGTTGGTCTTTTCAGCCTAATTCATCTCTGTTCCCACAGATAACTTTTGCTGCTATTAGTTAATTAGGCCTTATGTCAACAACAAAAGGGTTTAAAAAAGATACACTACATGCAAGTCATTTACAAGCTACAGTATCTATAAAAGAAGACTTTTATCTGTAGGTGAAATATGGGCACAAGTGAGAAGAAATGTTCTGTGTGGAGACTTGCACAAGGTGGATTCTGCAGAGCCACTTCCTCACTGGAAGGGCACCCAACTCCTTAAAAGTCTCATGGCACCCAGAGGAATTGCTAGCAACACTTGGTAGGGAACATAAATACCAGTTTGTCCTACCAATGGGTCATTTCTCTGCCTTGAAGTCAAAAAAATTATGGTGTTTCTGGCACTACACAATTAGCTTAACTAGCAAAATATGGTGTTCTACTCTATCTACCCACAAGTAGCTCACCAGGCTGATGTCCTATTCCAGAACAAGAATGAGTGACTTTATACTCCAGGCTCTGGTATTTATTCCGGAATTAAATGAGTTTTTACTGCAGAGTAGAGTTGCCCATGAGGGAACCATTGCAGCACAGATAATGGCATCAGAATAAGCAGTGGCAGTGTATGAATTTCCCAGCACAGATAATGGCATCAGAATAAGCAATGGCAGTGTATGAAGGAGAATTTCCCAGCACAGAAAGCCCAGCATCTGAGAATTGCTGAGATGTTATCTCTGACCTACTTTGCTCAAAGTACCATAGAGATATCCCCACACAGGCATCCAATTATTTGTTGAAATCAACAAGTACTTTTGTGCTACACAGAATTAGTACAAGCTAAAAGGGAGAGTAGAGAAGGATGATAGGTGGAAAGAAGTGTTCTTTCTGTAGCATTTGCTTGCACAGGAATTGATCTCACAAACGTGCTCATCCAAGCAGTGTAGTTCATTCAACAGAGCACCAACTCCCATCAAAGAGTCATTCTTAACTCGGAATCAGCATGCCCATAACAGCAACAAATGAACGGAAAAGAGCAGAATAGTTCTTTAGAAACAGCCCAGCTGTCTCATGCATCCCACTCTGCCACATACAAATGTTTTCATTGAAGGGGGGAAAAAAACCTGCCAGCCCTGAAGCTCAATGCCACAGTTAAAAATGGCCATCAGATCCCAAAATGTACCCTGCAAACTGGGGAGCTGGAGACACTAAGCACATCCCCAGAGAAGGCCACACCAAAAAAGGACACTTCTAAAGTTCTTACAGTGTTTTCAAAAGCAGTGTGCCTAACAAAGGATTTTACAAGGCAATAAAACACCCTGCTAGGTAATTAAATTCTTCTAAGCTGGCTCTTGCAAACTGCATGGTTTATTACACGGAGAGCTGTCCCAAGGGATTAACAAATGTCATGTTGAATATGAGAAAAATTATATTGCTTTGCTTCTCTGAAACCTTGTGAAACATTAAAAGGGGTTGAGAGACAAATTTAGAACAAATTTGATTTAGAGAGAATAAATCCTAAGTATTCCAGTGAATGGGGTGGTACCATATGACAGGAAGGGTCACTTTTACCTTAAGAGCACAGTTAATCTCACTTATAGTGAGAAAGTCCACTCTGGTGCCAACTGGTGTAAAATTCAGCTCAGTTAGTGCATATATGAAATTTGTTAGCAATTATGGGATCATAATGTCTTTTTCTTTGATTTGTAAAAATTAAAACCTTGTTTGACTGACAACGTAGGGGGTTTAATAAACAGCTCCATCTCTCTACTCTAAGATATTATTTCTTAGAACAGCTCTGTACCTTTAATAAACTCTTGAGTGTAAGAGGAAAAAGAGAAAATGTCTGGTTTTTTCTGATTAAAAAATAAACAAACTAAATGTTTGTGCTAAAACAATTTTTTTCGTTTAGACTGGAAAGAAATTCAGTTTAATCTTTAAAAATTACATCGCAGACCCTGAGAAACAGACAGTAAAGAGAAATATTACTAATGTTTTAATACTTATTAGAAAAAAAAATACTTATTTGAAAAAATAATTCTCCATCTGAAACTACTTATGGCATCCTATCTGCTTGCAGAAACAAGTTTTAAAAGGCCCATTATTACCAAAACCTCAACATTTAAACAATGCAATTTCCAGATTCTAACAGTAAATTCTGTAGCTGTAATCAGCTAAAAATTTTCACCAATTGCTAACCAGGAAGAAAAGACTCTGAAACCTGCACTTCTCAGAGCAGGATTTGTTAGTCCACTAAATACCCACCTTGTTTTTGTGGAAAAATAAGACCGCCATGTGAAAATAAAACAACACGGGAAAAAAAAAAGTACACCACCTGGAGTAAAACTGACAGAAATTTGAACTGAAAGCTGGGTTAAGTTTTTGTTTGTATAAGAATAGGATACTGGTTGGTCCTTTTTTTTTTTTTTTTTTTTTTTTTTTAACAGAGTAAGATTCACTAAGGTATCTTAAGATTTAAAGTGCAAACCTCAAAACCTAAATACCCTGCCACTTAACACCATTCCCAACCAGAAAGCTGCCAACTGCATTCCCAATCAGTATCAGTAGATTTCAGCTCCTGTCCCACAAACTCATCAATAATCAGGGAAGGAAGCCTTTTGCTGTTGAAGCTTATGAATCCCTTAGTTTTATTCAACTTAAGTTGAATGACTTACATTCAACTTAATGATCTGCAAAACAAGAAAACTGGAAAATCACTGTTCTCTATATATCTTGGAGGTGTTATCAACTTGGAAAGATATCTACAAGAGTCAAATTTTGGACAAGGATTACTCAAGCTGCCAAATCCTGAGGAAAAGTATGCCCATACCATCTTTAGAGGGCCAAAAGCATTGGCTGTATGAGGACAGAACTAAACAATGCCTGGTTTCCTTAGGGTTTATTTCTGATTATTAAGGTCTTTGAAAAGAAATGGCATTACAATTTTTATTCCCCTGTGGGTATGACACCAGAAGCGACTCTGTCTCTACTGGATCCTGTGATCTTTAATAAGTGGTGACATCATACAAGTTTGAAATGTTCTTCTCTACCTGTTTTAATGGACTTTGCAGAAACATGAAATTGAAATTTGAATTAATTTGAAATTACTATATTCAGTCCTAGCTGAATTTAGTTAATAGGTTTCAACTTTATCATTACCCCTGCCAGGCTTAAGCAAAACTACATGCAGAAGAATAATCAGAGCAGAACTCATCAGCTTTACTTAGTAGGAACCAAGGCTGGAGACACTCAAAGAGTCATAGCAGAAGAGACAAGCTGTCTTTTTCCCAGTTCAGCACTGAAACGGCAGCTAGGCACCTTGCTCCCTCTTGCTGGGCTTTTGGAACAATTTCAAGTTCTGATGGTTTTATCCCCAAACACAAGTGAAGGACATCAATGAGTTACTAAAACAGGCAAAACAAGAGCCTTTGCTCTCACAGGCATAAAATGAGCACCCCACCATGACTCCCAGCAAATACAGCTGCAGGAGGTGCCATTCTGTACCATGATAGATGGTGCTGCTGTTGCTGTTGAGATAGGATTCCACCAGTGGGGCCTGCTCCTCCGAGTGTTTGGTCCTGCGCGTCCGTGCCCGGCTGTCCACGTTGGACTGGACCATCAGCGGCTCCTGGCGCTTTTTTTTCTGCTTCTGTTCCAGCAGTGCTCTCTGGAGAAAAGCACAGAGAAAAACATCTGTTACTGGACTCCAAACAGCAGCAACCCACCACGGAAAACAAGGGTCAGCTTTACACCTTCCCCAGCTTTACAGCGGCAGCAGTTGGCAAGTGAGAGGTTGGGATGTCGGGTTACAGGAAATCTTTCCAAAAAACCACAACCAACCCACTGCTGAAACACCTTCTGCTGAAACCAGCAAATAATTAAAACACATCTTCCTGAGCGGCCCACCAGCTGTCAGAGCTTGCTTGGAAATAACCCTTGGGAAAACAACAGTGTGAGGATACTGGCTGCGAAGCAACGGGAGGGTAAGCAAGGGCATGAGGCAGAGATGCCAATTTCAGTTTCTGTAAATTAAAAGCAGGTAATTGCAAACTAGAATCGAGTGATAATACTGGACATGAGCCTAATTTAGCAGCTATAATAGATGAACTTTAATTACACATTTAAATTTCTCAGCTAGACCTGCTGAAAACCAAAACCTTTGGCACCCAGCATCACCATAGGGACTTTATTTGAGCCCTCTTCCAGAACCTCAGAGAAGTGAACTGTTAATTTTATTTTTCTATTACCTTACCATTTCCTTGCTTCTGTAGAGTGATACTTTAGCTTCTAGAAAGGAGATGCAATAAAACTGAGGAATAAAAATGGAGAGTGAGCTCTTTCAGCTCCCTAAGTTGTGTTAACACCTCAACATGACTCCAGCATAATCAGAATTAAGTACAGGATTATGGCATAAATAGTACTTGAATTTGAAAATGAGATGCTGGTAGACATGCAAGCTGATTAAACAGTAGCGACAGAAAAGGATAAAATTAAACTCACAAGGTTTAACTATGAAAATGACAACGGTTTTTGAGAAGGGGACCACAGAAATCAAAGTAAAAGCAGAAACCTCAACTCCCATTAAAACCTGGTAACACAATTCCCTCAGATTTCAGGCATGGGGTTCTGACTCCCTTGTACAAGTCATGTAGGAATACTGTCAGAAAACAGGCAACATAAGCACACAGTGCCACTAGGTTACAGCCACAAGAGCTAAACCCACTGAATAAAAACTTTGTGGTTAACCTCTGTTGGCTGGTGTGACTGTTCCATCAGTGGGGTAACAAACACATTGTACAACAGCTTGAAACAAGTCCAAGGCAGTGGGTATCACTCAAACCACAGTCAGAAGACAAATTTTAATGGAAGTTCGACTTGTGAGTTTATTTCAGCCTCCACAGATCTCTCTTCTGCATTCCCCAGTCAGAGGATGCAATTTTCTATCAATTATCGGTGTTTTCACTACTCCAGGATTCAGACTTCAGGGAGCAAGAAGGTCCTCCTCCAAAATCTTACCTGTCTGTCAAGCTTCTGCTGACGCAGGCTGCTCCCCTCATCATCCAGAACACTGCAAAGACAAAGAGTACATAATTGGAACAAATTTATCACTCAAAACAACACCTAGCAGTACCCAGTGGAGGGAACTCTCACAGGAGTTATCCATACAAAACTCCCACTATGTTCCATGGAAGTAAAAACTTGGCTTCAGAGGATTTAAATGCAGTCCACAAAAAATTGAAAAACTCTGGCTCACACAAACTTCAACAAAAATATATAATCAGGCGGCTGACTAAGAAATGCAAAATCCACTGTCTACAGCTTCGTTTCTTTTCCACTCTCTTCTAATGCAAAACAACAATGTATGCAGCAGTGAAATTGAAAATTTGCATATAAAGCCTAGAAAAAGGGAGGAGCATAGGTGAACTGCTTAGCAACTCAGCAGTATTTAAAATTATGGTAGGAAAATTAACCACCTGATGTTTTACACACTGAATACCACAATTTATTCCTGAATATCTGAGAAGTCACATCCTTCAGTGTCTAGAGATAGGCAAGATAAACAGCACTGCTCAGTGCCATATTTCTCTCTGCTAATTGTTGCTTGTTGGAGACTAGCTCCTGTGCATTCAATCATCTTCATTAATTAGATATTAAAGACTGGCATTGAAATCAAAAAGCTATTTTTGCGAAGTATTTTATCAAACTACTGACTAGGCTTTATTTTTCTGGAGAACAAAGGTCTCTATTGTAAGAACACTATAGTTAAACATTGAACACAGATAATTAAATCTTTTAAATAGTACTATGTCATCTACAAGGAAAATAGTGCTATAGAACAAAAACAATAGCCTCTTACGAGAAAAATTCATTTTCTCCTACAATACACTTCTATAAAATGTTCGTCCCTTCTATCACTTTTAACAATCAAAAAGTGCAGAAAAAAAGATACAGGACAAACAAACCTGGATTCTGACCTACATAGAAAACAACAGTATTGCCACGGAAATTGCATAAAAAATGTGAATGTATTCATGTATTAATTCACAGTCTTTAGGAGACAGCAACACTGTAGCAGAGTTAGACAGAACGGCTAATAAAGGCATGTGGAATGCCACCTTTCCAATGCCAGCATTATCAAACACCTATAATTAAGCATTTCTGGCAGCATCAGCCTTTCACAATTTCTCTTAGGTTATATGCTGCAAAAGGCTGATGTTCCACAGATTGATACTGTGCTGTTCAAATACTTCAGGTATGAAATTACCATCTCTTGTAGAAGTAATGCATTACCCATAGCCCACAAAAAAGATTAAAGAAAAAAAGCCTTCACACTCATAAAAATGTTCTGCTTTACACCAAGCCTTCTTCATTTTATAAATTACAGAAGTTGCAAAAGGAAGACACACATTCCTCCATGGTATACAATATCAGGTTTGCAAAAGAGTGGTTCACTACGACTGCAGCAATATTAGCTGCACTGCCAGAAAATGCAACTACCCTAATGGAGATTTTCAGCCAAACAATTGAGTAATAGATGCCTAAGTGTAAAGTTTCAGGCTCAGTGGCCTGAACAAATCCTCCTCATTTCAGATAATACTTGAAAAAAAGCCAAAACCATGTAATGATGCTAATAGACACCCCAAGAACTGTAGAAGCAGCTATGCAAATACCATCCTAGCATCCATGTCCTGGCAATGACATACTGCATGGAACAAGGGGGCAGGAAGATGTCATGTGCCTGAGTGGGAAGCCACAACAAGGCAAATTCAGGTTCAGGCCACAGCTCCTTTATGTCTCTTAATGCCCAGAAGTAGCATGGCAAACGTGGCAGTTTAAATAACACCCAACAGCAAACCCCAGGCAGAGAATGGTGTGATTTGCATTCAGCATTCCAGGAATGCAAAGCAACTATCAGATACACCAGAGGACTGCCAAAAAAAAAAAAATAAAACCCTATCCAAAAACTATGGATGTTGGAATGCTAAAACACCTCTCCACATTGCCCTTCTTACTGCAAGACTTTTTTTTTTTTTTTTTTGAAAGCTTCTGAATATATGCAATCAAAGCTGAGACCGAGAGCAGCGTGCCTTGAAAACCAGATGACAACGTCATCTGGAGCTTCCAGCTCCCTCCATTATCCCACTTCATATTTTATAAAGTTCTGAGTAGCTTTCCACAACCTTTTTTAGGCATGTATTAATGACAAGCCTTGCACTTAACGTTGAAGAAATAAAACTGAATTCCAGCTTTCTTCACCAACACCAAGAGGTTGCTTCAACAATCCTCTCTCCCTTCAGGATGCTGGAGTGGTATGAGAATGCCTTGCCCCCACCAGCCAGCCACACCACTCTTCTGAATCCTTCACAGGATAATGTTAAAAAAGACTTTATTAGCACCAACTCTATCTATTTTAACAGTTACTCAGTTCCAGTATCACTGGAAAGCTGCAGTTCTGTCCTTTCATGGTGTCTAATAACACTTACGCAACTCCAAATGCAAAAAAGGGTTCAATTTAGCTTATATATTCTTCTGCTACAACAACAGAGCACTCCAGTTTCAGGCTGCACTTTGTCAGTGTTTTCTGCAGAGCTACTGGACCTTGGAGTTCCTCAGCAGCAGCCAACATTTCACGTTCCCCAATTTCCAATGGACAAAGTCTCCTGAAACTGGGTGACTTCCAAGATATTCTATCAAGGGAAGTCAGGGTTTAAATACATGCATGCCTAAATAAATAAGTAAATAAATAAATAATATCAGCTCTGTTTCCATAGCAATTCCATCAGGCCCTCGCTCTTGCTCCCTGGAAAAACATCTGCAGAGGACTCTGAGATGAAGCGTGTAAGTGCCACGGACCCTTTTTTGCACACTTCAGTGAGTCCTTGTAGGAGGATTTAGCAGATCATCTCACCACAGCATCTGGCAGTCTGTGCATTCTGTCAGATGCTCCAGGGTCCAAGACCTGAAATCCAGTTCTGGATTTCTGCCTTTTATTTTTTTGGAAAACGCAAAAGTGTATGAGCTGTGAGAAGCCTTTGCCCTTCCTGGTCTTTCAAAAAAAGCAGGAATCAGTTGCTCATCCCTTTGGAAGGGCCGTGCGCATGGTGAGGACCCAACTTGTCCTTGTTTTTTTGTTGCACTCTGGTCCAAATAACTGGGATGATCAGAAACTAAAGGCCCAATACAGCAGAAAAACTGACTGAAAGATGGCAGGAAGTAGCCTCAGAGAGAGAGAGAGGCTGTTAGAACAATTCTGCCCACGTGTTTGATGTGATGCTAGAAAATCCCAGGAGCAGCATGAAACTCAGTCAGATTTAATAGAGAAATATAACTTTATAATTCATGAAAATTGAATTATTGAAGAGCATGCATACATATTAACAATCTGCTCAGCATGCTGAAGTATCCTGAAGATCCAGTAAGATAAATTTTTACTCCTATTTGATCAAGGATCATGCATCTGCCTGGCATCTTGGCTATGGCTCTGACCCACTTAAAACAAAAAGCAATTTTCCACTATACATAACGTTGTAAGCAGCCCTTCAGCTCTGCATAACAGCCTAGTCCAAATTCAGCTGACAAATCAGAGCTTGTATATATTTCCTAGCAGATTCAGGGAAAAACCATTCTTCTATACAGAATTTGAACAATCCACCCATTAGAATTTACTAGTGCTGGGTTTAAGAAGTCAAGCCTACAGCTAGCTATTGTAAAGATTCATATCAGTTGGCTGGACCAAGGCCCACAGAGATGTAAGTATTATCTTTAGACAGCATTATTTTCAACTTTCAAATACAACATTTGATTTAAACATCTCAACTCCTGTTTTTTAAAGGGAAAAAACATTAAAAGTAAAATCACATTTTAGTCAAAATATTACTTTTCATACCACCCTTCTAAGGCACAAAATCTATTTTGCAGAAACAGTTTCAACATTAAATTCAACTTTTAGTAAGCCAGGCTTACTAAAATGCTGCATGTCATAACAAAGATGAAAACATATGAAAGAATTTTAGTATTCTAAGCTTTTTATAATCTCTACTCCTTAAAAAGCATTTAGAGAGAAACCCAAGACCAATCATTTTTAAACATGAAACTTCATGATCACAGAAAGCTCCACACTTTACTGCTGAGATGAAGGCAGAAGATTCTGTAAGTCAACATCTTGCTACATTTTACTGTAATTCCACATGGGGTGATTTCAGATGAAGTAAAATCCAAAAAGACTTAATTCAAATAACACTGTTCACAGCAAGTACTTCGGCTTCGCTCTTTGAAAATGCAAACTGCTTGTATTTCAAGAAGCCACTGCAAGAAAAAAAGAAAAAAAAAAAAAAAGAAGAAATGTTTCTAATGAGAATGTCCAAGATACATGTAGTCACTGATTTTATTTAAGGGTTTTTTTTTAAAGAAAAAGTCTGCCACAGTAAAGCAGCTCTATTGTTTCTGCTTGATGAACAAGGCAATTTTGTTCCTTCCTGACACTGCTTCATAAAGGAACATTTCCCATGAAATTCATGGAAAATTCATGGATTCATTTTCCATGAAAATAACTTTTTAACCAGGACAAAATCTCACCTAGCACATCTCTGCAGCCCAGCACTAAATGCATAAAAAAGTATGGCTGGTCAAGCAAGCAGACTCATACTACCACTAAACTTTAACATACTGTTTAAGAAGTGTCACCCTTGCATTTTCTGGTTTTGTTGCTTTATAATATATCACTACCAGCAACACCCAAAAGCTCTGTGTGAAATCGGGGACCTTTGCACAGGCAAAATGAATATACCTGGGCAGTGAAAATTCCTGAAACAAACAGTTCACATTATAAAAATATGAAGAATTGGCTAAGAAATTGTTCCTCCCATTTTTGAACACGGAAGCAGAAGCAAATGGAAAATTAGAGGTGGTATTTTCATCTTGAGTTTCTCCTGCCATATTGTGAGCTGCAATTCAAAAACAAAGGATGACTGAACCAGATAGAAAGGAAAAAAAATGCACCATATCAGAGTAATCTTCAAGATCCCTAAGATCTTTGTCCATGCACTCCTGCTGGGAAGAAAAAGCTGCTATGTTGCTGTGTCAAGCAAGAGCACAACAGACTCAAAAGAACAAGAATGGCTGTAATGTGCCATTTGAACACTACAGTCTCCAAAAACACAGGAAATAAAATTCCTGTAAAGAGATAGCACTTGGCTGACTGGATACCATCTGTCATATTCACCCAATTACACTTCTCTGTAATCTCTAAAAAGTCTCTGCAGTTCCACAGAGCCCAAGTGCTCTGAATAATGGTACTGTTAAGTCCTTAAGAACGAGCTTTCCCGCAGCACCGATGAAATGCTACTGCAAAAGCCCATGAACAGAGTTAGGGACCTGCAGGCTGAAGTCATGCTCTGGGGGGAATGGCACACATCTGGGTTCTTCAAACAAGTGAAATTCAACCAATTCCTAAGCAGTGAAGTCGGCAAAAATGCCCAGAGCCTGCCAATCCCCGCACCTGCCAAGTCC
This sequence comes from Chamaea fasciata, assembly GCF_029207755.1. Taxonomy (NCBI): domain Eukaryota; kingdom Metazoa; phylum Chordata; class Aves; order Passeriformes; family Sylviidae; genus Chamaea; species Chamaea fasciata. Next base: position 12,038,551 of record NW_027094092.1, read on the forward strand.
CCACCAAAACCAAGGTCTGCTGCCCCATGATTGCCTTATACTGAGCACACCAGAAGCCCTTGGGAGAACACGATTGTATCCGGCACAGGCTAATCAAAGACTTAAAAATGACACAAAGCACACGGAAAGACTGCAATGGCTCCCCTCATGCCAGGAATCATCAAGGCTTTCTGACCCTAAAGCGGCTGGTCAGTCACCTGATTTAGAGTAAAACCTGCAGCTACTCTCTTACAGTAAAATGAGTAACAGCTTTCCTGGGCTACCTAAGCAAGCAGAAGTCTGAATACTGAGGAGCAGCCCAAGGACACTGAATATTATTTTGCCCTTCTACTGCAAAGAGCAGCAACAGCAACTCTTGAATTTCTCCCATGCCATGTTCAGAGGGCAGAGAGGGCAACAACCTACCCTTACAGGTCACCACTGAACTGACCAGGAAAGTACAGACACCAGGAACTGCTGCAGAAATCCAAATTGCATTTCTTTAGGTGAAGCTTTAGAGGAATAAAGAATTTCACTGTGAAACTGACATAATAAATTAGAGCATGCCAGAGCATGCATCACCTCTTCTGCCTGCGCAGAAGAGCCTTAAAAAGACTGAAAATAATAAAGCAAAAGGATAGGGGGAAAAGGCAGAAACATGAAACAGATATTTTTATGAGAAGTATCAGCACCAAGCCGGGCACAAAACAGAAGATGCAGAGGATCATACGCGGCGCTGATGATCCAAATGGCACTAAAAGTAATGCCTGCAGGGCAGATGGTTGATAGCAGACTGCATTTGTAGTTGCACAAATAATTACAGAACCAAATGCTTTATTTTCTTCTCAAATCCTGGATGGCAAACTAGTTTAAAAATCAGCAAATTAATGAGACCTTCCTGAAAGGTTGTTGGTAATATTTGCTCCAGTAAGGTTTGTCTAAATGTCCTTTGTACATTAAGATCTATGACACTCATTACGTCTGGCAACAGTTCTGCAGATTAACTGAAAGCAAACGTAACAACAGGAACACATTCTTCTTTTTTTTTTTTTTTTTTTCTTCTTAATTCCATGTAGATAATTGTTAAGATTAACTCCAGCCAAATCCTCAGCATGGCCACAGAATTGCCAGAGATCAGGTTGGGAAAGCTAAAGCCCTGATAGAATTAAATCTGGCCCGAGATGTCAAGGACAACAACACAAGCTCCTGTAGGCACACTGCAGAGTAAAGGAAGAGAAGGGAAAATATTTGCCCTCTCCAGAAGGAAAAAGAAGACCCGGTTACTGGGACACGGAGAGGGCTGAGGTACTCAATTTTTTGGAGTCAGACTACACTAGCAAGTCTGAATGCAGCAGGGAGAGGCAGGGAGTAGGACAATGAAGCACTGCTCTCCATAGGAGAAAGCCAGGCTCTCAAAGCCTTGAGAGCATCTAAGGCACCTTGAGGTGCAGGAGTCCCTGGCACCTCATGGGATGCATCCATGGGTCCTGAGGGAACTGGCAGAAGGAGTAGCTAAGCCACTACCCATCATACTTGAGAAGATGTGGCAGCCCAGGGAAGTCCCTATTGAACTCCAAACTGCAGTGGCATGGGTTTAACAGCTGGAGCCCTCAGTGGATGAGGAACTGGTTTGATGGTCACACTTAAAAGAGTCACAGTCAACGGTTTGGTATCCAAGTGGAGGCCAGTCAGGAGTGGCATTCCCAGGGGTTGGTACTGGGACTAGTGCAGCTGACGCTGACACAGACAGTGGGATCAAGGACAGCCTCAGTAAATCTGCCAACACCAAGCTGTGTGGTGTGATGACACACTGGAGGGAAGGGACACCATACTGAGGGACCCTGACAGGCTGGAGAGGTGGGGCTGTGTGAACCTCAGAAAGTTAAACAAGGCCAAGTGCAAGGTCCTGCAGCTGGGCCAGGGCACAAGCACAGGCTGGGAGGAGAAGGGATTGCACAGCCTTAAGGAGAATGACTTGGGGTGATGGTTGATGGGAAGCTCAACAGGACCCATCCATGTGAGTTCTCATCCCAGAAAGCCAAACATGTCCTGGACTGCATCAAAAGCAGCATGGAGAGCAGGGTGAGGGAAGGGATTCTTCCACTCCATTCAGCATTCCTGAGACCCCACCTGTGTCCAGGTCTGGGGCTCACAACATAAGAAACATGTCCACCTGTTGGAGTCCAGATGAAGACCAAAAAGAGGATCAGAGAAATGACGCACCCTCCTATAAGGAAAGGCTGAGAGAGTTGGAGCTGTTCAGCCTGGAGCAGAGAAGGTTCAGGGGAGACCTTGTTGTGGCATTCCAGTGCCTGAAGGGAGCCTACAGCAACAATGGAGACGGACGTTTTACAAGGCCATGTAGTAACCGGACAAGTGGGAATGGTTTCAAACTGAGAGAGGCAATTTTGATTGGATATTGGGAAAAACATTTTTACCATTTGGGTGGTGAGACACTGCCACAGGTTGCCCAGAGAAGTTGTGGATGCCCCATCCCCGGCTGTGTTCAAGGCCAGGCTGGATGGAGGTTTGAGTAGCCAGGTCTAGTGGAAAGTGTCCCTGCCCATGGTAGGGGAGTTGGAATGAGATGATCTTTAAGGTCCCTTCTGACCCAAAACATTTTATTATTTAACAGCATTTTGGTCTGTTTTAATTAGAACAGTTCATCAAAATAGATCTCCAATTGTTACAACTTTAGGGGTAGATGAAACCAACAGCAATTGTAGAAATCAAATCTTCTAAACATTCTACTTAGACTAAGTGTTTGAAAAACCCATCAGAGTCAGGTAAAATGTATTGTTAGATGCATGTATTACAGGATATATAAAAACAAACACTGACCATTCTTAAGCAAAAAACCCAGGAGACTCTCAGTGCTGAAGGGAACAGCAGGAGCTCTGCAGATACTTCAGAAATGCTTTGAAGTAATGAGATCCAGCTTTGAGTTAAATCACAACAAAACTGTAGTCATAAAGAAGAAGAAACTACAGTTTAGGATCTGAAATGCCTAGGCTGACAGCTTTCAGTGAGGATAATAAGAAGCCAGGAAAAGATCTAGTGAGATGAAATGCAAAACTGTTCCCTACAGCACATTGCATGTTCTAAATAACTGAGCTACAGGGCTGCCACTACTGCCCTGGAAAGATCAGTTGAACTAATATTTGTACAGATTCATTCTCTGCAATTACACAGAACTGAACAAGATAGCATATGGCACTAAAATACAGGTAATGAAAATATCACCTACGGGAAGAGCCGGGTTATTTCTTGCCCTCCCCCAACACACAAAACTCTGAACACAATGTCAGAGAAGGAATCTATGTCCCAAAAGAGAGAGGCGAATTTAATAAACATGAATGATGGAGCAGTAAAACACAATAGTCTTTGGGTGATCTATGCTAAAATTGTATTTAAAGTAGTTTGATGAATTACCTGAATAGAAGCAAATTGGGAAGGAAAAATAAAAAAAAAATGCCATGACCTGGAGACACACTACCTGCAATGCAGATGGATCCAGATGACAAATGACACGACTTTCAGGAAGTGCCTTTATCAAAAACATATTGCTGCCAGCCACTGCAAAGATCCAGCCCTAGCAGCCAGGTTTCTCTCTCAGTACCAAAACCCAGCTCATCTCAGTTGTTAAAACAGTAAAATATATGCACAAACAAACCAAACCCCTTGATGCACAAAGCATCCAACCACAACAAACAGTAAACTAAACGAGCAGAAACTAGGGAAAAGTATTGTCTGGATAAGGAGACTGCACTTACACATCCACATACTGCAGAACAAGAGTTCTCTGCCTGGACCACAATGATTCTCCCATTCCATTACTGCTGACCAGGTAAAAGGTGTCACCTAGAACAGACCTCTGCTTTTTCGATGTGGAAAACACTGTGAGCCACTGTGATGAAGAGAAAATCTGAACAAGATGACTGCTGGCTCCTTTCCCTCCCTGTCCTATACCTGTTCCATGAAACATGGATTTGTCCAGTTGGCAGCTACTGGGCCTATTTTACATCAAACAGCACGACATTCCAAGACACCTGTAAAATGAGGGTAACAAACAAGCCTTAACTCCTCTTGGAAACACCTTTGTGAAGCAAGAATGAAGCCTCACAGGTCCAGCAATTAACCTAGAAACAATGTTGGCATTTAAAATAACAGCATAACCGTGAAGTGTTTAACAAACAAAACACTGATGTCAACAATAGGGTCACTGCTGCAGGTGTTCAGTGAGGCTTCTCCCTGCAGCAGGCGTGCAAACACAGGCATGAATATGTAGATCAAACACGCTGCTGCTGAAATGGATTATATTTGAGGTAATTCACTAATGCCACAAAGTATTAACGGATCCCACTGCCTGTGTATGTGTTTAGGACAGGGCTGGAAAAAGATGGAGTTGTATTTACTAGATTTTTTAAAGGAATAGTAAAATTAAGCTATCAATTTATTGAAAACGTGAAGGCGATAGAGACTCCCTAGTTTACCTTTGCTTCTCTAACAATCAAAACTGAACATACAGTAGAGAGTTGTAACTCTGATAGATGCTAGTGAATTGAAACAGCCAAGCTCTCTTTTCCTTTTTACAGGTGGTTTTACAGTTTCTATGGAATACAGTTTCTAAGGGAAGATATGTCATTTCATGATAAATACTAACCGTGAAACAAAATATTTTGTCACTTTTCCCCCCCACACATACTATCTTTATAATCCAACCTAGTACTCTTGTGCTGGAACTGAGGAAAGCAGATTTTTCATTTTGGTTTGAGTTCCTTCTCTGTATTACCTTCTATACTACTAGCAAATACTGACAATCCTGGACAGCATTTCCAGAGGAAAATGAGTTTGTCAGATCCTGGTGCCTAAGTACATGAAATGGATTTCAAGACTGGCAAGATGTTGATGGCTATCAGAAGTAGCCAACACCACCTGGGCTCTATTTTGTTCCCTACAATGAAAACTAAGTCATTATTTCTAACAGCACTCTATGCAGATGAGGTATTCCATACAGCCTGATCCCCATACCTGGGCCCTGAATCCCCAAAACCATGAATTCAATCTCATGAGAATATTGCTACTGACTTCACGTTGCATAAAAAGATGCATATGTATAAATCCCTCTAGGCTGGGCTTTTTAATTATTAACTCCTGAAGACAAAGGATTGTTTTCACAGTGTGCATACACAGTGCCTGCACAGAAAGAGACTCTTTCTCAGATTTTAATAAATCTTAGGAAACCAGAGTAATAATAATAATAATAAGGCTGGGACGGTGATGTTCCACCCTTTTTTTTTTTTTTGTGAGACATAGGTATTCAATCCTGGTGATGTCTACAGCATTCAAAGATAATTTCAAAACAACTTACATGTTTAATCTTCCAATTTATCAGTTCCCTGTGTGAAGACGATCCTGTGAGTAAACAACCTGATGAGCATTGTTCTCCATTTCAAAACTAAGCTAATCTCTTTCCTTTGCTTCTGTGTGCAACCAAGTGAAGTAAATAGAATCTACTCTCAGGACCTAAGAACCAGCAGAAAAAAAACTTTACAACACAGAGAGTTTGCTGCAGCTGTGAACCCACCTTGTTTGTGTACAGTGAAAGCCAATTTTCTAGCTCTGTTTTCCAGTATGTCCTTTAAAGGCCCCTTCCAACATTATTGGAACCCATTTCAGCTTTTCTTTGCTTTTGTTACATTAAATGGTTTTTTTTCCACATCTGTGCCTAACTCCCAGCCAAGGGAGTTTACTTTCTCTAGTAAAAATAACTGTGGAGAGAAAATAAACAGGAGGGGAAAAACATAACATGGGATAATACTATTTAGAATTATATGTCAGAGGTTGTAATAGGAAAAGGAACAAACAGTACTTTTTGACACATTTGGGGAAAAAACCTAACTTGTCCCATTCAACCCGCATTTATATATTCTGGCTATACTTCATTTAAACCCAAATATGTTGACATGCCTTTTCTTTTTCAAATTGAAGAAAATATTTGCTTTTAACAGCAAAATGCACTCACTACATTTACAAGTACTTGGAAGTGTCACATCAAGTAACAGTCTCAGTATTCTTATGCAATACACCTCTTTTTGTAGCATACTAAGATATGTACATTGCACAAAATTCAATCATCTTTGTTTTTCATAAACATTAACCATGCTCACCACTTCGAATTTATACACCTAGTTTAGCATATCAGCTTTACGTATTTCAAATAAACTAGTGAAATTTAAAACTAGTCAGGTACATGTTATTGCAGTATTTTTAGTTCCGTTTTCATTACGAATCATCAGAATCCCAACTATACTCCTTGACTACTCTGTGACCATTTTTGTTACATCTGACAATCATCTTCATCTGGCTCTCCTTAACTGCCTCCAAAGAAATCATCACTTAGTCTAATAATCACTCTGGATTATTCTCTCAACACTTCATAGTACATTGTGTGGTGCTACATACAGCTAAGTGAAATGCCTTGCTACAGTGATGCATAAATGGAAAAATATTTTAAAAGCATTTCATTATTAAGAAGTGGTAACTCCGGAAAAGTGATACAATATCTGCTCTATCCAGCCTGATGTCTCAACAGACACGAGACGTTTCCTTGTATTTAAGTATATATGCCTAGATATTTTTGTGTGTGTGTGTGTGTATATATATATATATAAAAAAACTGGGAGAGAAAAAGTGGAAAACTACTAGTTCTTCTTAATACAGTCTGGAAAATTATCATCATTAACTGGTATGACTCAAATGCTGGATTCTTTCAGTGTTGGGCAGTTAATTGATATGGCAATTCCTTTTCAGGACACACGGTTTTGCTCTGTGAGATGTATACAACAGGCAAAAATGTGTGCTGCCAGCAAGAAATGAGAATTACGAGAAAGGCTGTGCCAGAGGAGTCGAGATAGCACACAGACTCACAGCTTCAGATAACGTGGAATCCGTGTCCCCAAAAAGCTTTGGATTTCCAGCTGAAAATCTACTCTGCAGTATGCAGCTTATAGCTGACACAGTTATCAAATTACTGAAAAACTATGAGCTAATGGTCATGACCTAACTAATTCATATTTCTAACTGCAACTACCTTTTTCAAATCATTGTTCTGGGCTTTAAAACACTGTCACATGAATAGTCTGTGTGGTACTGCTTGAGAGCAAAGTCAGTCCTCCAGGCAAGACATTTCAGACTCCGGAACATCATTTTCACTGCATTTGAATCAGACTGAAAATAGGGCCTGATAGATGCACACCACCTAATTTTTAAGGTTCTGAATTGCCTAACATAACTTATTAATGTTGGACATAAATATCTAGACCTACTCAAATGGCTAAGTATTTGCACAATAAAAGCTTATAGCACACAGAATGTTAAACACCTGAATAAAAGGCTGTTAAAAAAATTGTTCATTTTTATCTTTGCTTTCTAAACTGCTTGTCAAATATTCACCAGTGTTATCAAACAGTAACCGAGGAGGAATAAAAAAAGGAAAAAAAACAAACTAAAAAAGACACTAAGATGCTTTTTATTATTGTTCTGAAAACTCTTAAGATTTGCACAAATACGTTACACAGAAAAAGAGTAACCTTGTCTTTGAAATAAAGCATGCAGAAGATAATTAGATTTAAAAAGCTGTGTCAACTGTAAGTATTTGTTTTTCTTAAACTGGCAAGCAGCTGTCACTTGTGACTGTAACAAAATATCCAAAGGAACTAGATAAAAAAGATTTCAGCATTTATCCAATCTACTATTTTTTAAACTGTTTTTACTTGAGTTAAGCATTCATTTTTTCCTTCACCATGTGCCAATGGCTAAGCAAATGAGGTACCACCTTCTATAAACTGATGGACAGCTCTCATGCAAAGCCACATGTATCCTTTGCTGTTCACGTGCTGCTGCAGGTTTTCAGTATAATATGACCTCTCAAAATAGAAAAAGGACACAGTACTAGCATAATATCCAAGGAATTAGGCAGTGTAATTCTCATTAAGGTTGTGCCACTAATCCCTGCACATTCTCTACTGAAAATTTATGCTGAAATTATACATTTCTAGATACTGGTAGAAATTACAGCACTCTATCTAGAATCAGATCATAATTATATACGATTGCAAATTGTACATTTGTCATTCCTAGAAACAAAATGGATAGCCAAATCTGCAATTCCAATGGCTGCTTTCATGCTAGATATAGATACTGCAGTTCACTTAACAATTAAGACAAAAACTGTTTTCCTTGTCTTTCTCCTCTTTTTTCTCTAACATTCAAGCATGTTATCAGCCCACACAAAGACAGGGATAAGAAATAACATAGGAAAAACCTACTGACTCTACACACTGCATAGAACTGTCAAATTCTCCTTTTTAAAATATAACTCATATAATCGTCTATCACTGGGTTTGGGTACTTTTGGGGGGAAGGGCTGTGTGATTCCTTCTTTGATTTTTAAAGGAAGATGAATGATAGTATCACTTTGAATTTCAACTCGTGGATTTAAGGTGTGGAACTTACATGAATCTCCAATATGCAATTATATTGTGACAAGTACTGCTTCCTACTTAATAAAAATCTTCAGGAAAGAAAGAGCAACAAGAATACATAATTTAGCAAATGTCACTATTCATGTATTCAGAAAAAGTACAAATTGTTTCCCACCCTAAATGTTTTGACCATAAAATAAAAAACAAATCTGTTTAAAAGCACATCAATTTCTGATTTCTAAACCAGCACAGCCTTAGAGAGCTGCCACTGATGCAGCCATGCCCTTGTAGCAGATTTGTTTAAGCGTGACAGAAACAGGTCCTGAGGTAATTCAAGATATTACAGGTCTTGGATTTTGTGCTTTCCATTTTTCAACAAAGAAAACAAGCCTAATCTAATTTGCTCCCGTGTGCCATTTAAAAATGTAACTAAACAGATCACAGCCGAAGTAGATCAGATTAACTGCTAAAGGGTTGCACTGACAAACTGCAAACTTCTGTTGGTAAACAGAAAAGTTTACCAACACCTTTTGTGGATACAAAAGGCACAGCAAAAACACACAAACCTACTTGGCAGGAGGCCGCCTTGTGTTTAATTTGCAAAGCCAAGGCTGGCAGAATAAGATGTAAAGCATTTTTATTGAACAAAGAGCTGTTCAGGTGCTGTGACATCCATAGCAAACCATTACAGGAAAGGGCTTCCACCACCCTTTTCATGTCTTTTTAATACCTGAGTGAAGTTGCCATTTCGATTATTCCACTTCACCTGGTAGAATGCCTGTTAGCAACAACTACAACAAAAGGAAATCTCCACTGGGGATTGATGTGCCATGCACAGTCTTGCCTCTGGACACACCTGTAAGCCTGTTACTTCCCTTCTATGAAATATTTCCAGTTAAAAAGGGTAAAATGTGAGCAGAAATATGTGATTATCAGCTTGGTTGCTAATTTCCTAGGAGAAGAAGCAGATCATACCATATAAGTAAAATTAAATTTTAAATATTTGGGTCTTCATCAGAGAAGGAATTAAGTTATTTATCTCCCATGAAACACGTATGTTAATGTCACATTTTTTAGAAGGCGGGGAACCTCTAGAAGTTTCAGGAAGAATTCTCATTTCTGTGGGGCTTCTACAATAAAATGAGACCAGAGTGCTCAAAATTCCTTCACTGACAATTCCTATAATGAGGAGGTTCTGCCTGATTTTGCAACAAAGAAAGATTTATGTGTTCACAATGCCTATAATAATTTCTTCAGTTGATTAATTTCAACTAAAATTAAAGAGAGTTAATATTTCTAAATCCATCATATTTCATAATGAAGATGGTGGCTTGATAGAGGCAAAGGCTAAAGCCTCTATCAGAGGCTCTCTCCCAGAGGAAGTTTTGAGGCTCAGCTCCGTAAGATTACTAGAGCGATGAGAATCCACACAGGGAACATTATGAAGGACAGCTATAGGAATTCTGCTATCTAAAAAGCAGGGATGCCGGTCTTCATATGGATCCTAGGACCATTTCTTACAGATACATGCAGAAGATTCCTTCCAACATCAACATATTGTGAAGAAAATTTACTGGGCTTAGGCTTTTTGTGCACAGTTCTCACTATCCCACTTTGGGTTTGACAAAGAGCAATGTAAGTGAAATAAAAAAGGATGATCTTATTTGTGGGGAAGAAGGGTGGAAGATAAAGCAAATGTAATTCCTTCCCCAATCTTGCTACTGAGTTTTCATCCTGGAAAAGCCACATTTCTGTATGTGCAGGGTCCCTAACAGTAACACAGGGGTAACACATTTCTGTCTTTGCAGCCTCTCCTGGAGTTCCACACCAAGGCAGTGAGCCACAAGCCTGGCAGCACGCTCCAGCACAATGCCAAGGTGCATCCAGCACACTGAGGGACCTGTCCCACTGAGCTTTGAGCCACAGCCACACTGCAGACACCAGGAGCACGCCAGGCAAAGGAGATGACCATAGGTGTAATCAGTGAGCACGCATCCTCTCAGGCAGAGGAAGCTCTATCACACAAAGCTGGAGACCTCTTCTAACCACATCAGATGTAATTAAACCACTTCAGGCACTGTGGGAAGTGGTTTCCAAATGCATTTAAGTAAGGCAGAAAGAATGATTTTAGCTATTGGACCATTAAAAAGGAGTGAAGCTAAGATTCCCCTTTGGGTCTAATCAAGACTCATACACACCAGCAGATGTTTTCTTCTCCTCTCTGATAAATACATATGACTGTGTATCTTCTGGTTTCTTTATGAAACACTAATTGCCCACTGCACAGAAGGTCTAATTGATGTAGCATGTGATCACTGTTATTTGCACGTTTTTCACAGCTCTAATACTTCAGTGCACAACCCATGAGTTTGTGTTTATTGCAGGATACAAGGTGAGCCATTTCAGCCTGAAGGAGCATCCTCTGAATGTCACTCAGCTTCCTTCTGTCACATTCAGAGGGCTCCATTTTCTTGCTCACTCAGGAGCTACCAAACCTGGCACGGGGTGAGGAGGTTCAGCAGAATTATGGAATAGGGGGCTGGCTGGTACGAGCAAGCTAGAAAATTATAAGACGGCAACAGCTCCTTGTATCTGACCCTCCAAACGCTTTTACTGCTGTGGGATGGTGCTGCACACAACCAGTGCACACGCTCTTATCTTCACCAGTGTCAAACTGGGGAGTACACAGGGTGTCTGCCTGGACTGGCCAGTGACTACAGACTGCTCATCCACCCTTCTGTAGCTCTGTGTGCTGGCAGACCAGGCTGCTCTCCAGGGAAGACATCTGCTCCTACCTGCTGACAGAAGGACCTCCGCCAGAGTCTGCAATCTACTTTAGAAAGACTGCTGCTGACAGTTTTTGGATGGCAGCAGAGACTTGGAATCCTGCTCAAATATTTATCAGCTTTACAATTATTAAAAGATTTAATTTAAGAAGAGCTGGAAGATAAGGAAAGAGTGCCACTGACTGACAAATTTAGCACAAGCCACACTATGTCCAGGCACTCTCCCAGCAGCACATCCACTGTTCTCCCAAAACCAACATCAGCCACGTACAGAGGACACACACAAAAAAGGGAAGAACCACAGAAACAGGGAAAACAGGCTTCCTTATATATTGAGTATCATTAGGAAACAGAGGCAGGCATTTAATGATATAAAAGGAAACAAATGCCTTCACTTCCCAAAGTAAATAACTTAGGGAGTTATTATTAATGAGTCAATCATTGCTAGTTATAGATCTAACAGCACGAAAACAAAAAATAGAAACAGTATCATAGCCATGCCATGAAAAATTAGCACCAAGACAGATGTCATCAAGTGCAAAGCGAAAAGCAAAACCATAAAGAACAACATCTTTCTGTTCACTCTTTATTGCAATATGCACTCATGTTTGGCACTGTTAATCCAAGACCACAGCAGATGCAATATTGCAGAGCTGGCTGTAAACTAAAACCCTTTGGGCTGAATTTTTACCCCAACACACAGAGGCTTATTTTGAGGTTGCTTCAAAATGTCAACTGGGCATATTCACAGTCCATCACACAATGCACCGAAAACCTCTGTGCCTCTAATGTATCTTACATTTTTCTTCAGAATAAGCTTTTTCAGAAGAAAATTAGTTGTTCTTGCCAAAGAACACATAAAACCCGCACTGTGTTATGCGCTGTTTGTCATTTTGACTAGGCAGCACAATAGTCCTTCTCCTCCCTTCTCATTCCACCACATTAAGTATTTTCAACAGAATCTGAGCACTCCTGAAAATCCAGCCATAGACAGGTTCACAGTGTTCCATCCTTTGAAAGGCCTATACCAGCCTAAAGATAAAATGCAGCTATTCTGCATGGTTTTCAACCTTCTGTTTCAAAACCTTTATATTTTAACAGAATACAACAGGCAATAAATGGGATAGCCACATTCCCAGTGATCTCCCAATTGCCTTACTATCTCCTTGAATCTTGGTTACAGCTTACACTATTTGATACCATATCAATGAAAGGATGGGTTTCAGAAACTACAGTTTATTGTAAGTGAAATTAATTTCATAAGCTTTAAATATTTAATTTTTTTTAAAAAAATTAAATATTTTCTTCCAAGTCTAGAGTTCACTGGATTTTTACCAGAAGTCTTTGCAAGAGAATGTCAATTTATCAAATCCAAAGGTTATGAACTTGATGACCCCCCCCAGTCTCAGAACAAAATTTTGGGGAGGCAGGCCCAGCACACAGCAACAAAAAAACTGAAAATCCAGGCATTCATCTGAGGCATTAGAAACACCTTTCTAAAGAATGAAACAAAGGGCAGAGACTTGAACACCTGAACTTGCTTATCCCACTTTCCATCTTATGCATCCTATACCTTCACATTTTTTCCAGCAGAATAACCTGCAAATCACTCTGACAGAAGGTGCACACGATGGGAGAACTTTTTTCCTTCCAATACTACTCAGAACAACCTATATCTTGGAAATCCTAAGGCGTTCAGCATTAAATTAATAAAAAAACCAGAGGGTGCCCAGGAACAATAACAGGAAGGAAAAAGACATGAAAGGAAGGACAGAGGAAAGGAAGGAAGGAAGTTAGGAAGGATTTTTAATTTCATTTAAATTTCTCCTGTGCTGGTTTTTCTTGATCTTCAAAATCTGAGAATGATATTCAAGCCCCAAGGAGGTAATTAAGAATTTTTCAAGCTGCACCAATGCTGCCAGAATACTACAGTATATCATTATTTGAAATAGCCAACATTTAAAAAGCATCTTCTAAGACTCCTCAAACTTCTAGCAATGTCATGATCTTTTTGTTCTGATACGATGGCCCAGTTTCTCTGGATATTAATACAGTATTTCTTAATATATCTGGCAGATGCAGGAATTACCCTAGTATTCTGAAAAGCCAGAGCCTAGATTAAGTGGCTCAGAAGCCAGATGTGAACAGATGGGCATATAACTTTTAGTTACAGAGTTTAGTTCAGGATCCACTGTGGTAGATTCCCAGCTAGCTGTAAACAATCTAACACATTTACTGGAAACAATTTAAATGCAGCAGTCGCCAGCTCCTCCCAGACTGAAGTGCACTGTTACTCCAAGGAGTAAATCACTTGTGCATTTCTGATGTGGCCCATGACCCGTGATCTGGAAAAGGGGGTCGAGGGTTCCCTCAGTGAGTTGGCAGATGACACCAAGTTGGGTGGGAGGGTTGATCTGCTGGAGGGCAGAAGGCTCTGCAGCGGGATCTGGACAGGCTGAATTGATGGGCCAAGACCAGCTGCAGGAGGTCGAACAAGGCTTGAGTGCTGAGTCCCGTCCTGGGGTCACAACCACTCCAGGGAATGCTACAGGCTGGGGGAGGAGTGGCTGGAAAACTGCCCAGTGGAAAAGGACCTGGGGGTGCTGCAGCACAGGCTGAACGTGAGCCTGGGCAGCGGTGGCCAGTGGCAGCCTGGCCTGGATCAGCAATAGCAGGTCTGGCAGGACCAGGGCAGGGGTTGTCCCCTGTGCTGGGCACTGGTGAGGCCACACCTCGAGTGCTGTGCCCAGTTCTGGGCCCTCACTGCAAGACAGACATTGAGGGGCTGGGGAGAGTCCAGAGAAGGGCAATGGAGCTGGGGAAGGGTCTGGGGCACAAGTCCTGTGAGGAGCAGCTGAGGGAGCTGGGGCTGTTCAGCCTGAAGAGGCTCAGGGGCACTTCACTGGTCTCCACAACTCCCTGAAAGGAGGCCATAGCCAGGTGGGGGTTTGTACCTTCTCCCAAGTAAGTAGCAATAGGATGAGAGAAAACAGCCCCAAGTTCTGTCAGGTCAGGTTCAGATGGGATGAGAGGAAAAAACTTCTTCACTGAAACATCTGTCAAGCCTTGGAACGAAGTGCCCAGGGAAGTGGTGGTGTCACCATCCCTGGGGTTATTTAAAAGCTGTGTGGATATGGCACTTAGGGACATGGCTGAGTGGTGGACTTGGCAATGTGGGGTAAGGGGCTGGACCTGATGATCTTGGAGATCTTTTCTGACCAAATGATTCTATGATTGCAGATATGTAACAATACACCACATGCAGAGGCACATGAGCTCTGCCTTAAGGACAGACAATAACACAATGTTAATGTTATTCTAGGGCAAGGAGGAAAAGTTTCTCTAAAACCTTACACTTCACTTTTTAAATCTGCAGCAACAGCCAGTGGAATAATTTAAGATTCAGTAACCTGGAAGAGTCAATTATCAAGGTCTAACTCAATGGCGTGTACAGACACCTTCAAAGTTATTTAACATTGCTCTACAGATGCAGTGTCCCAAAAGAGGCATTATTCACCCGTACAACTTAGCTAAAGTTTCAGTACAGAAGACTTCAAGCAATCCCTAGGTTTGCAAAACACAGTTTAATGGAAATTCACACTCCTGGCTTGAGTACTGGGATTTATATCTGCCAAAAATAGTGGGATGAATTCCAGGGTACAGTATGTGTCTTAGTCTTTCGGTTTCCACTCAACCTGATCTGAGCAGTTAGTCTAAGTCATTGTCTGGGCAAGTTATCTACTCTTTAATTTCCACAGTACATTCAATAATTTCCTCAAATTTTCAGAAGTGAGAATTGCTACATGATGCAATGTAATTTTTTTTTTGCTCTTACTGCAGCCAAGTGAAAATGCTGCTGTAGTAATATGGGCTAGCAACAACCTGCTCTGAAAAAAAATCAGACCTGTTTCCTTTATGTTTCTTGCTGTGGCACAGGAATAGCTAATGCAAATACCTAGCTTTTAACTTCATTTTGCTTTCAAACTGATACCAAATTTGAAAGACAGAAGTGTTCAGATCCCTTCCCTAACTGTAGATCAAATACCAATGTACTTGTATTTCACTTGCAAATACAATTTCCAACTTAGTCATCATCTGAAGCTAATCAAGGAATTTCTTCATCTTGTAATATCTCATTTGCTGGTAGTTAGAACTGTGATTGGAATTAAAATTACCATTAAAAACTTCATGCTGTGGTTTCATTACCTGTGTCAAATGAGTTACAATAATCATGAATTATGATATTCACAGGCTTGTGTTAACATGCATCACAACAGGGACCACGAGGTTTCCACTGAAATTTGCAATTCAAGACTTAATTTTCATAAACATCTGAGACTCCAAGCTAGAACTCAACTTCATGAAAGAATGACTCGGGCACTTGCGCTGTCAGCGAGCAAGGTAAGTGTGCCACTCACGAGCACATTGGCATATTCATGCATTAGAGACCGCTTGTTGTTATTTGCTCAGCTAAACCAGGAGTTTAGAGAAGGGGATGGCACCAATCCAACCCCCTTGTAAGTCAGCAGAAAGGCTCTGGTGCCACCTCTTTGTGACAGCTCCCTGCAAGCAACCACACAAGTGCACGGATGGCAGAGGGCAGCCTTAGTCCCTACAGCATCCCTGCTTTCAGGGGGAAGAACACTGGGCTGAATGCACAAAGTCAGCAGCCAAACTTGCAAAAAAAGCCATACAAAACTGCTTTTTGTCCTGGCGGAGGCAGTTCCTCTCCTCTGCTCTGTAGGGCCTGCTGCATTTCCCTGAAGGAGGAAATGATTTCAGTTGGGTCACCATTTCTCTTGAAGGATAAAAAATAGATAAATATGTAATCCCTCAACTTATTAGCAATACCAAACTATGAAACCTACTTCTGCTGTGATCACTGAAAGAGAAAGATATCTTTTAGTTCCTTATAAAAGAATAAAATACAAAACCATCTAAAAAGTGATTTAATTATGGAGCAAACTGAACTTTCAAAGTGTTGTGAAGCTACGCAATGGAGACATAAACTACATAAATTACATTGCCATCAAGTGTTATGTGAAACAACCTGGTGTAAAATAACTATGTCAGGGAAAAAAAGTTTCATCTTTTATGATGTGTACTCATCCAAAATGATTATTCCAGTCTTTCCCCCTTCTCCCACTGTTGCCTTTGTACACGCTATACATCCTTCCCTGAGAGCACATTTCCTTATCTAAGCCAGTAACCCTTGATTTCCCATTTTCTTAAGAACAGAAAGTCCAAAGAAGCTAATGATCATATGCTTGTAACAAAAATGAAAGCAAAAAAAACCACCACATGACAGCAATCACTCTGAGCTTTCTATTTGCATTTTGTGCGCCTCTCTTGGACCTGCCTTCTAAACTGAAAATTTTCCAGCCTGAAGACTGCCTTGCTGTTTACCTACATGTTATTAGCATTATGTAAATGACAGCAGGGCCCAGAAAGGTGTTACATTCTCAGCTGAGAGTCCTCAGAACTTGCTGGTATCATCATCATCACCCTGCCATTACATCAAGCTAAAAGAGATTGCAAAACTGTGGAAAAACAGTTCTTCCATCCCTGCCACCCGCTGTGCATGGCACAGACCTGTCATCACGAAGGGCATCTCCTAGTCCCAATTACTGGCCATCACATACTACAGGAACAAAATGTTCAGCAGTAACTGAGACACAAAATAAACATCAAATTTAATATCCATGTTTAAGGCAATAATCTTTGAATACACCTCTGCAAATACTGAAATTAATTCTCAATAATCTGCAAAATAAATAATTTCAGCTTTTAAAAATTGCAAATGTCCTAACTACTTAAGTTACACAATGAGAAGTTGGGATGGATTCCTTTTAAAGCTACAAACGATAAAGTACAAATTAAATAGCAAATGTTTACAGAGAAAGGTGTCTTCTGCAGGCACCATACAGCTGGCAAGACAGAATTCTATTTTTGTGAATAATCTCGAAGTAGAAAAGAGAACAGAAAAAGAGGGAAGAAGAGCAAGATACAGGGAAAAAATGGCAAAAAGAAATCTGTTCATCAGCTGAAAGAACAGAAAAGCATGAATTAGAAAATAAGTCATTAGTGTGAGAGGAAGAAAAACGAGGAGGAAGTGTGAAAAGAATCTAGCTCTCTAGAATGGCAATTTTTAGTTACTAAATAAAAAGTACCACCTTCCAGAAAAACTGCTGCTTGCATGTCTAAATGGATGCCACTCCAGGGAATGTCCAAAAACCCTCAGGCATAAGAATCAAAACTGTCCGACTCAGGGAAGTGCGAGAGGAGAGACATTGCATTTCATATCCACTTCCCGGCTGTGATCCAAATCTGGCACAGATGGCTTGTAAATGATTGTCACTGCCAGGAACCTGCAAATGATTGTTGCTACCAGAAACCCATTGGCCTGTGGAAAAAATCAGTTTTCGCCTCAATCTGGCTGCTGATACCGCAAAGGTGGTGGGGGGTGACCGTGCTCTGGGACAACTGGTGCATCACCTACTGCCATAAGGGCCGTGCAAGGGGTGGCAAAGCCCCTTCAGCCCCTTACTTAAATTTAAATCCACCTCTAGCACACTGCAAAGCACAAGACAACGAGGTTTCACGCCCGGCTCTGCAGCTCATCTCCCTTGAGCCTCGTCCCATTTCCATTTAAGCCAACACCCCGCAACTTCCATGGCTTGGGATACTTATTTTCCTCACCTCTCTTTTCCGCCTGGTTGATTTAGGCTACCAGCTTCGGGGTAGCAATAGCCTGCAACATCTCCCTCGCACTGATGCTGGGCAAACCACCTTTGATCTCTGCTGGAGTTGCTATGCACCACAGCAGGAACACTCCATGCAAGAGCACAGAGTTCCATTAAAGGAGAGCACTAACTTAAATGTTTTAAAAGCACGCGACCGGGCTAATTTTACACATTGAATGGCCTGAGACAAGACAGCCTGTTTCAGAGAAGAGGACAGACACAGTCTTTGAACTGCTTTCCTCAGAAAAAGCAGCTCTTGTAAATTATCCATGCCTTTCCCCACGGCAGGAGGCTGGGAGAGAGCCTGTCTGCACTGCGATGCTCTCGGTCACAGAAACCTGCACCTTGCAGCAAGGGGAGCACTCCAGCTGCACTGCTGCCTTCACAGGGCCAAAACTTAAGTGTATATAATGACCCAGTGGCTCAACAACACGCACTGAAACAAGTGTGGAACACCCTTGGTCTTCAAGGCCGTTCTTGTTCCAGCACTCGTTAACACATCACACTTTCGGAAATCTTCTTATCTGCCCTAATTGCGATGATTCATGAATTTACAACCCAGCTGTGCGCCACAATTTTCTTCCAACTGTAATCCTCCCCTTTGCAAGTAAATAACTTGTGACTGTTTATAGCTGCAATATCTAAGCACAGCCTTAAAGCTTCAGAGCAAATTCATGAAAGCTACAAAAAATTGAGCGTTATAAAACCTGTCACAAACAAAAATAATGTGTATTATTACCACCATCATGCGCATATCAAGACATATTTTGCCACTGCAAATGCAGGCTGTGTGATCTGCTCTCTTCAGTGCCCTCAGTGGCAAGTGCCAGGTCCCCCCAGGGCACAGTTCATAGGTCCCCTCTGGCCATGGCAGGTTTATCCACACAAACCAAGGCTCAGCAGCATCACACAGACACTTTACAGAGAACTCTGGGGACTTGTATTAAGTTGATTCTTGTGTGGATTGGGCTTTTCAGCTGGTGGTGTTTAGATATTTCTCATGGAACAGGTTAGCTGGTTGTGTAAATGCTGCTTTTAAAGATACAGGACCAAGATTTATTGTTCAAGCAGCTGAAAATATAAGAAATAATAATAATAATAATAATAATAATAATAATAATAATAATAATAATAATAATAATAATAATAATAGAGACTGGGGCCTTACTGAAACTGAGTTTACTGATACTTTCATCTTACCTAGCAGCAGTTTTATTTGACTGCAGTTTTATAGTATGAGGAATGTCTTCACTTATTCAAGATACACCAGTATAAAATAAAAAGGAGTATGTTATATTTAAGAAATGCTATCAATTAAAAATGAGTTCAAGAAAAAGGTATGAAACAGAAACATACCTTTGAACAAAAAACTGAACTCCTGTGAATTTGCAATGATTCCCAGACACTTCTGCATTGCATTTTTTACTGGAAACTGCTGAAGGATACCAAAAGAAAACACTACTGTGCTTCAGAACATAATTCCTCAAGAAGCTACATCTGACTCTTAACTTCCATTGCAAACCACTTTTGGGGCTGGGGGCAGCTACTGATGGACTGCAAGTGATTTTTTTTTTTAAATGCATCTAAACTATTGCGAATCTTTATACTAAAGAGCAGACATTGTTAAAAATGGGTACAATTAAAAGAATTTCTACCTCATTGTACCTGATGTGCAGCTTCATGTAAAGTGCTTAATCATGTCCTTATACTTCTATCTATGAAATGTGTTTCACGAAAATAAATGCAATATTTTAAAAGACAGCTTCTTAACTATTTTTCATAACATTAGCCAACTGAAATCTCATCCTATGACTATAAGTGTTTCAAAAGCAGAATACATCAGCGAGGATGAAAAGAGGTAAGGGCAAAACACTGAAATCACAAACTCACAAATAATACGAATCTTTTATTGACCTCAGCATGAACTAGCACTGACACTGAAAAAATTGCCTACTATTTTTTGTTAACTCACTCAAAATGTTCTCAGCATCTTAAAAGGGGAAGTATAAGTTTGTGAGTTGTGGACACGCAGGTGGATTGCTTAATGAGTTGTACATGACACATGTGGAACTGACTCCCTCTGGCTCGTTTCACTTGAAAGGAAAAATATGACATTTTACTAGTGGAAATACAATTCTTCTCTGC
Organism: Chamaea fasciata; assembly: GCF_029207755.1. Taxonomy (NCBI): domain Eukaryota; kingdom Metazoa; phylum Chordata; class Aves; order Passeriformes; family Sylviidae; genus Chamaea; species Chamaea fasciata. Next base: position 12,058,690 of record NW_027094092.1, read on the forward strand.
TTGAGTTAATTCACGTATATAGCTGCACATACATTCCACTACTAGAAGAATACATCTTCCCAGACTTCAGCATGCCCAGCAGCCTATGCTCTGTCCCCCACACTAGCAGCAGTGACACTCTTGGCTGTCACACGCCACCCAGACCATAAAGAAGGTGGTGAACCTTCCTCTGAGTACTGAGAGTCAGCAACCACTGAACTCACCCCAGCAAAGAAGAATGTGAAGCAAGAGGGCAGATAAGCACGGGGCATTTTGCGCTCAGAGAGAAGATGAACTGTTCCCAGGGGTGCACATCAGGTCTCTCCTCCTCCTTGTGTGTTTCACTCCCTCGAAATGGTACTTTGACCTAATTTACTCACACAGTGCTTTCATGCGTAAACTCAGTCACATATGCATTCACAAACCATTGCTTCCCGGACAAGTATGTTTAGGGGATCCTGGAAGATGCTTTACACACACAGGTCCAGTAAGATTTGCAATGGTATACCTCTAACTCAAGAATTACCTCTGAAGACTGAAAAATAAGTCAGCTTCTTAAGAGAATGCTGTTAGAAGCCTAAATAAAGACACTTCAGGGCAGAACCGTGGTTTGGTTCCCTTTTGGTTTCAAGCAGTCCTCAGCAGTTTTTGACCATAAACACATCATTAACATTCAAGAATAACATTATATTCAAAAATATACGAGTAACAACAAATCTGTGCTTCTCTGAAGATTTACTGCTTTGCCTCCCTTTGTTTCTCTGTGCTGCACTGAGCAGAAGTAGAGATGTTTTATTTCCTTCTTCGAGGCCACTGCTACAAAACCCCTCAGCAAAGTTTTGGCATTGGCCTCTGCAGAGCCTTGTGTACAGTGAGAGAATGGAGAAACTGTTCCTCTGCTGCTGGGATGAGCCATGAACAGCTGTTCCTTTGGTATTTCTGTCCTCATTACAAGGCTTCAAATTGCATCAGAATGCATCCACTAGTCATTTTTGAAGCCTTATTGCCAATTCCTTACATCTTTTCAAAATGCATGGGCTGAAAGTGCTATTGCTGAGAGAGTGGCAATAATCTCAGATTCATTGTAATCATGTTTCTTTCTTTCTAATTCTTCCCCTGATTTGAACTATGATGTGCACATATCAAAATAGCAGATTTCCACTTGTGCAGTTATCTTGGTTGGTTTTATTTTTTTCTCTGATGTATTTGTGTTCACATGGCATTCATTGTGGCATACGTCTGCTACAAGCACTGTCATTGAGAATGTGGCAAACTACAACTGACCTGCTTAAGCAGCTTTGTTTTAAAATGCACTCTGTACATATTTTTAATTCCATGATTCTCTACCGACAACAATATAACGTTTATCACACAATCACAGAATCAACTGGGTTGAAGAAGACCTCTGAGATCATCGAGTCCAACCTGTGACCGAATATCACCTTGTTAACTAGACCACGGCACCGAGTGCCACATGCAGCCGTTCCTTAAACACCTCCAGGGAGGGTGATTCCACCCCCCCCCGGCAGCTCATTCCAATTCCCAATCATCCGGCCTGCGAAGAACTTTTGTTCAACTAATGTCCAACCTAAACCTCCCCTGGCGCACCCTAAGACTGCGTCCTCTCGTCCTGTGTTACTGTATCTACCTTGTTTCGCTGACAACCAAACAAATGAATGACACATGCTTTCTGTCGTTTTCAGAGCACCTTGCTGAACCCCTCGTAATTTCCTCCTGTAAATATTCAGCTTGAAAAAGACACTTCAGCGAAAACTAAAAACAAAACAAACAAACAAAAAATCTGAAGAGAAGATTCGGAACGGGGTCTATTACTAGAGCAGCCCATCCCGCCCGGAGCGAAATATCTGGCTCGGTTCCCCCTCGGTCCGGCAAGCCCGACACAGACTATTCCCCCGTTCCGGCCGCAGTGCTCCGGGCTCCACACCCGGGCGCTCGGTGTCGGGCAGGGGGCTCGGCGCACTCGGGGCCGCTCCGCTGACGCACGGGGCTCCCGGGCCGCCGCCGCGCCGCGGCTCCCGTAGCTTATGGCAACGGCGGAGCCAATGGCAGCCGCGGGCCGGGCGCTGCCATGGCGATCCCGCTCCCCGCCATGGCGGCACCGCCAGCCGCGGCCGCCCCGCGCATCGCCCGCCCGCAGCCGCGCTCCCGGAGCCGCCGGGGGCAGCGCGGGCCCGCAGCCCGAGCCCGGGGCGCGGCAGCCGCCACCGACGGCGCAGCGCTCCGCCCGCCCGCCCGCTCCCCGGGGCCGCAGGGCAAGACGGCTCCGCGCTCCACCCGCTCCCCGCGGGGCTGACAGCTCGCCCCGACAGCAGCCCCCGAACTTCGCGGAGCGGCACCGGCCCGAAGTTGGAAAGGCGGGACCGGGCGCCCCTCCGGGGAGTGCCCGCACGGGTCGGGCCGGCCCTCGACCCGCTCCCCCCGGCGGGACCCACCGCCGCCCCGCCGCGCCCCGGGCAGGGACCGGCCCCGCGACCGAGGCGCGGGCTCCCGGCGGGGACACCCCGAGAGGCAGCGGCTCCTGCCCAGGGGCAGCCCCGGTGCCTCCGCCCCACCCGCCGCCCCTCGTGGGGTCTCCCCGTACCTGTAAGGGATCCAGTCCGCCTGGTGCCGCGAACTCATCTCTCCCCGGCGACGCTGCCCGGAGCCGAGGAGGCGGACGCGGCCGCTGCTGCCCGAGTCGGAACCCGCCACGGCGCGGGCAGCATCCTCCGTCCGGGGCGGGGGCGGGCGGCGCGCCGGTTATCCCGGCAGCGGCCGCAGAAACATCCCCCCGGGGAGGGCTCCCAGCGGCGGGCCGGGCTGCATGGGGAGGGGGCGGCCGGGGGCAGCGGGAGGCGGCTCCCAGCCCTTCCTCCTTGCCCGGAGCGGCGGCTGAGTCGCGCACCGGAGCGGGGAGGGGCGGGGGAAGGGCCAGCGGCGGGCAGGGAAAGGCTGGGCAGCAGCGCCGCGTCCCCGCTGCCGCTACCCGCCCGCCCCCCCGCTGCCGCCGCCGCCGCCGCCGCCGCGCTCAGGCATCGCCCGGGCGAGGCGGGTCCCGCCGCCCCGAGCCGCGCCGAGCCGAGCCGAGCCGAGCCGGGCCGCCCTCCGCGCCGGGCCCGCCCCTGCCCCGTCAGCCGCGCCGCCGCCGGGCATATGCGGGCACGGGTTGCGCTCGGCTCGGCACGGCACGGCTCGGCTCGGCACAGCCCACCCTGGCTTCGGCAGAGACCCCGCCGTGAGTCGGGCGCTGGCCGTGCAGCCCTCGGCTGACCGGGGCGTGGAGAGGTGCGAGGAGAGCGCAGCCTGGAAGCAGGCTCCTCTCAGCCCAGCCCGCCGCAAAAATGTATGAATTGCAGCAACTCAACCCAAAATGGTCGAGGAACCACGGCCTGGGGACTGTTAGTAAGAGCTTACCGCGGCCCTTAAGGGGGAATCCACGGTTTCGGTTTGCCGACAGCGGACTGATGCCTTGCGGTGATGAGAGCTTTTGGGAGCTGGTGGTCGCAGCCGCCTCTGCTGGCCCTGGGAAAACCACGGTGGAAAGCTGCGGCTGGCTGGGAGCAGAGCACAGCCACGGCGCCCTGAGGAACCCACCTTTTGCTACACGGGTGTAGTGCAGGCCACCATCCTTTCAGCATAGCAAGGCCAGCTCTGCTCCAGCTCCACAGCCACAGCAGAAATAAAGCCCTTTTAAACCATGTAAATCCCGTGTCAGATTATAAGCTTATAGAAACGGTTACTGACTTCACAGAAGAAACACGACCTGAGCAAAAAAATCAGTGAAAGATAAGGATTAATGAAAAATACTGTCTGTATTGGCTTTAAATAATGCCAGTCTGGCCCCTAGCATCTCACAGGTTTTGTTGTAGGTAGCATTTGTACTGCATATGGGGGAGATACTTAAAGAAAATTTACGAGTTAACTGAAGTCGCCTTTTGTCCCAAAACAGACATTGGGAAATAAACAACCGAAAAGTTAAATGTGGGACTCTTTGTACCTTGGAAAGGCTTAGATAGTGAGGGGCACTTCAGTAATGAAGATGTGAAGCTCTGACCTGCTAAGCCATACCCCAATTGCAACATTGGTCCTCTGCCTGATGTGTGAGTTTATCTGGAAGAAGGTTGTGGTACAGGTTATCCCATCACAAGGACTGCAGAATTAAAGGGAAAGATGAATGATTAAGGCTCTGGAAAGATGCACATCTGAGCAGAATAAAAAAACCAAAAACTTCACCCAAGAAAATAGAGATGGGGAGTTTAGAGGTATGTGCCTAGAAACGGTAGAGTAAAACAGAAAAAGAGCCCTCATTTTCGGTTTATAGCATAAAAAGTAAGGAGACTACTGTAACTTAGCAAATTAGAAACAGATTGAAGAAGATACTTTTTCACTCAATGTAACTCTGTGGTTGGATTCACTACCAATGATCATGGCCAGGGCCAGGAAGCCAGCAGAGTCAACAGAAGATGGCACACTTAGCAGACAACACAAACATTATCTTGTTCCTCACTGCCATGAAGTGTCAGAAGTTATTTTAAATCCAGAAAACAGACTTTAAACCTGTTCCAGAAGTCCAAAAGAGAACTGCATTTAAGGAAGAATTCACTCATATCCATACAAATGAAACGTTGTGCTGCTTTCTTGACAAGAAAAGAAAACTGCAAGAAAACTGCATTCGACAGACCTCCCTCCATTCCAGCCAGGCACAACCTGGAGCTGTGAAACAACGGGCTTCACCACCTGGCAGTGTTATTAGCATGAGGAGGCGGTTGAGGAGAGATTCCAATCTCCTGGTACTAAGCTGCATGCTTTTTAAGCACTGAGGCTTCTGCGGAAGAGGTGAAAGACAAAAGAAAAGCTCCCTGCCTTCAGAGACAAAAGTTCTCAAGACTAATGATTAGAATATCTATTTTCAAAAAGCCATAAGTGTCAAGGTTGGTAGATGAGCAAATGCACACGCACCAAAAAGATGCCTCTGAACTTTGGAGTGATTCAAAATATGGAAGTGCTTTACTGCCACTTAGCAGCCCCAGATCACGTTTGTATTCACAGATACAAAGCATACAGGGTTACCAGGTGTTCAAAATGGGGAACTGCCAGGGTGCCCTGAAAGATGGGTTTGCAACAGAGCGTAATGTCCATCTAGGGAAAGCTGACAGAGGAGAAGAAAGATAAGGAATATTTTATGGGAAGAAGAGGAAAACAATTTTCTGGCATTTTATCTGCTTTTGAATGGCTCATTTATGCCCCTAACCCTTTTCCTCATCCTCCCCTGCCCTAATTCTCCTTCATCCCTTTACCATCTCTGGTAAATATGTTTTATATGGTTTCACTGTCCAGCTTTGGTTCTTTCTTACCAGCCATGCTCAGCCTCCATTTCTGAAGCAGCTGAGTGGAGTGGAAAGGTGAATACCATTCCTCTGCCGCTGGCAGCATTAAGGGCTGGGTTACTGCACACCTCTGACTCTGAGGAGGGTCACAACTCACCAGCCTTCTCTAGATGTCCCTCTGCTTTGTCTGTGTGGCACACAGAGCTATCTCTGAATGACAGGGCAAGTGTTCCAGAGAAATCCTTGTCAGGAGCAGGACTGAGGTGCTCATTTCACTGTGTAAGAGATTGCCCTTTGAGTGCAGATCCATTCACTGGCATCTCTAGTAATTCTCAGCAGCTCAGGGAGGACCTGGCTTCACACACACAGCTTTTTATCAAGCACTAAAACAAGCAAAAACCATGAAAAGGCACCAGCATGTAACAAATAACACTGACATACCACGATGATTTTTAGGTGCTCTCTGTGAATAGAGCTGTACTTCTCAAAAGCCGTGTTTAATTAGTTTCAGATGCCAGCCTGGTGGGCAAGGCAGTCTGTTAGAAAAACGGCACTTTAAAGGTTCAAGGACTGATACATGAAACAGCAACGATGCAGATGCAAACCTGTCTCCTCCACTGCCAAACATGTCTCACTAAGCAACATCTTCGTCTAAATACAGTCTGCCATCTTTCCAATTATCCCTGTTTTGTCCTCTGTGTAAAATAAAGTGTCTCACTAATACATTTTTATACTGAGGTGATGAATAATACAACACAACTGTATCTAACAGTTGAAAACACCTGCATTTGCAACAGAAAGCCTTCTGGCAATCTGGGTAGAGAGCAAGACATCAAAGCAGCAGCACTGTTGAAAGGGAGCCTGGAGAACCTCAGAAAGCAGTAAAATAAGAAACTGATGTAACCTCTTTCCTAAATGTACAGATTCATTACTTTTAAGTCTATTTTTCCCATGATGGGGAAATGAATTATTTTACTGTTTAGCCCATAAAAATTAAAGTAGTAAATTTATATACTGATTTGAAAAGGAGTATAGTGTATCTTTTATAGAGCAGTTTTTATCTGTCTATAGTCCTTTGTATTTCTTTCTAGGCCCACTGTTACATCTGCACTGCTGAGCACGGCACTGTTCAGAGCTTGTGTGCTGCAGAGAGAAAGGTCTGCCTGTTGTGTGCCGTAGGTTTCCTACACCTCAGAGCTGCCACAATATGCTCAGGTTACGTATTGAATTAAATTCCTGCCTCGTTTGCCTCTTTAGCTGACCTGGATAAAGGTTGATTTTAGGAAAGGGAAAATATAGTAATGAACTCAATAACCCATCCTTGGTTTATGCTGGGGTGTAACACACATCCTAACTCACAGTTCCCAGGCCTTTCAAAAGACATCTAAGAGACTAAAACTATCTTTACTTTTTAGGTCTCTTAAAAGGGCATGAGCTGCCAGTTTGTTGCCTCTGGGCCAGTTCAAGCACAGTGCAGAAACACTTCTATCTCGCCTTTTAAATCTTACAGTAGCACGAACACAACAGATTTGGCATAAATGTGTAAAGATCCTGAGCTTTAATTTATTGACTTGAGATTTTCTAATTTTAAGCTCCAACTTACAAGGAATAATGAAGGATGTGTTTGTGCTGGCACAGCTACAGAAGTGGTTGTGTTTAGATTTTTCCATTCCAATGTATCTAGAATCAAGAGATCATATTTGAAGTTAAACCACGCCAAATAAAATTTATCTGTACTTCTTACAAATCTGGAGTTTCTAAAAATGTAAATGGATTTTTCTGTATAAAGCTCAGATTAGTTGTGGGCATATCTAGGATATTTTGTTTACTTGTTTGCAAATCAGACTGTGGAACTAACCAGGACCAGGTGCAAAAGCTGAAGGTGTTGGATAATGAGCTGATATTCATCAGGGTCAGTATATTTCTTCCCAACCAGTGAGTTCTGAAATGCATTGAATCAAATTCAAAATAAACTCTCAGGATGACAGTAAGGGTGTTAACACTTTTCCAAATCAAAAATAAAATCCTTTCAAAAAGTGAAAAAAATCATAGCCCTGAAGTGGTAATTTTGGTCTTAAACAGTTCAGTAACACCAAAGACATGACAGAAGTAATTCTGCCCGTTGTTGTGGTCTTTGGAAGAGGCTTATGCCAAGTTCACTGCCATTGTGCCTTAAACAGAAAGAAGCCCAGGTTAGATCTTGTTTTCCTAATAAGAAAGCAAACAAAGGAAAAAAGCATTATTTTTGATATATTTAAAATATAAGAAGAAAATTTTATGGTAAAGATGAGCAATTTGCAGGTGAAGCTCTGGGGAGGAAACAGATTGGTACATGAAAGACTAATCGCAGCATTTACATGGTTGATCCTCTCCATGTCTCCATAAAAGTTTGCTTTTCCTTAATGCATTTCATCTATTCTCATTCCAATAAGTACATTCCTGCTTCTTTATTGTGAGGCTGTGAAGTATGAATAGTTATCAGTAACACCCTGAAATAAAATCTATTCTGCAATAACAGAATAGAGCTCCCTTGCCACCTAGGGTAATTTTTCACTTTAGGCACTTCAGTTTGAACTTGCCTAGCTCCAGGAGATCCTGCCCAATACCAGTTTCTTTAACAGTTAATATCACGCTGACACCTACATCTACACATTCCCATAGAATAGGAAAGTATGAGAAAATGCTAACTTTTGAGGAGGGAAAGCTGTTAAGCTCCCTTTGCCAACACTGGAAATCAAACCTCATATGTCACTGTCCTTGTGTGGGTGGCCTGCTTTCAACAATGGTGGCCTGTTTTCAACACCTTCTAAAGAAGTTTTAATTCAGTCTGATACCACATCCTGTAACACACTCAGCATCTCTCTCAAAATCATTCACTGTGCATCCAGTGTTCTTATTTTCCAGGGTAAGTAAAAAATCCCGTTACTGAGAGGAAAACAGACTATGTTACTGGTGGACATAAAGCCACTGAAACTTGAGTGAGAATCTGGTATCATCGTAATTGAAGCTCCTGTCATCTTTGGAATTGCTGTCCCATTGAACAATTACCTAAATCCAGTGGGGCAACTAGAAGCGGATTCTGTTCCAAATTCCCTTCAGACTCCCTGTTTGACTGCCCTCTAACATGATTCTTACATCCTGATGCCTAAAGAGATTGTTCATGAAGGATGAATTTTCCCATGACAGTGCTTAAATACAAAATTGGATAATCCTTTGCCATTTCAGGATACATAAGTTTTGCTTTAAAAGGTTTCTTTTCCCTTTATTTATTATTATACCAAATTTTGCACTGTAATTTTGCTCTCATCTCTGGCACTTATGCTCTTTGGACTTTGTAAATGAACCGTTTACATTATTTAAATATCAATCAAGGCAGTTATAATACCAAATAAAAAAAGACACATTATCAAAAAATGCCCCTGCCCAAATTACACATCTCTTTCTGATAAGACAAGCCTAAATTTGTAGGAAAGCAAATGCAAGTTTACTCTCCATGAAAATTCAGTCATTTGGGGTGTGTTTTTTGCCTTCTAAAAGTCAAGGATCATTTTCAGTTCTGACTCCTTTTCTGTTTTGTTTTCATGGAATCACAGAATAGGTGGCAATGGAAGAATCTCATTTCTGGAGATCCTGTTACACTCAGCCAGCAAGAGGGGAACATACTGCACCTCCCTCTGTCCCAAGTGTAGAGGAGCCTGAGGTGTCCTTCCAGGACAAAAGTAGGCTCTTCCAACTCAGACTGGGAGAGCCATCCTGAAATTCTTGCAAGCTGTTAGCAAATGGTAGCACGTCTTATCCTGCTGCAAGGATAAATCTCAGACTGTTTCTTCATATTAAATAGCCTTTCCTTTGCAGCATGGTGAGGAAGCAACTGTACTTACTACTGCGAAACACCAGGATTAACCTAAAGCTAAGCACATCCTTCATAACTGTTCTGTGAAAGTATACATAGGAATTACTTCCAGTTATTGTTAAAAAAAAAAAAAACCAAAAACAAAAACTCAAACACTGAAATTATACATGTAAAACTGTCTACCCCAGTTGAGAGTTTAGTTTTAAATGTTCCTACATAGCTGTGGAGGAGTGAAACACAAAGCCAAACAAAATCCTCACTGGTCTCAGGGATATTTCTGTTTCACAGATAGTTCAAACTCAGTTGTGACTTATCTGCCCTTAAAAGCTGTTAACTTCACCTGACAATGAGCCAGAAAATTGAAATGCTCCCAGCAGAACTTGTAAGTAGAACCATGAAGTGCCTTGCCATAGGTGTTTGGATGGAACATCACGATAATGACCTTCTCATTTTATACCCTCTAGATTTCTTCCATCAAACATGATTACTCCAAGTCAGTTTCTTAAAAAAAAAAAAAAAAAAAAAAGGAGAGCCACAGATTTTAAGAGAATTAACGTTCCGTTACACTTTAGCACAGAGCTGCAATCAAATTAAAATGAGGTTGAGTTCACTGTACAAAGAAAAAAGATTTGAATGGTTTTGTTTGGAATCAAAGCAGCTGGAAAATTGGAAACCAGCTTTAGAATAGCCGAGCGTTTTTATTGAAAGAAAACATTCTGCAGTCCTCAAAGTCTTCAGATCATATTTAAGATTAAATACTATCAAGTTATTATTTTCATTTGATTTCTTAAAAATTATCTAGCTGGTAAAACTTCTCAAAAGGAGCAAGAGTAAATATTTAAATTATTGTCCTTCTGCACTCTTTCCACTAGAATGGGCTGAATATATTTGATCTTGTGATGGAAACACCTGATTTCCCTTCAGAATTTATGCAAGTTATTAAGCTGGCTTACTGCAATCATCTGCGCTTCTGGCCAATCTGTAACATCATTCGTAATATGACTGCTTTACATCATCTTTGTAACACCATAAAATGTCACATTCCCGCTAGAGGTGACAAACTGAGGCAAGAGCCAGATGATTTGGTTTGGCTGCAGCTGTACAGAAAGCCTCTGGATGAGCTGGGGAATGATCAGTTGATCTTCCCCAAACACCCATCCCCACACAAAGTAGTTTCTGAGTAGTGTGTGCCAGGCGCTTTCCGAGTCCTCCATATTTGCCAGGACAAGGACAAGATGCGAGAGCCTTGCTTACTCAGTGTTTCCCTAAATTACAGTCTAATGCAACTGGTAATAATTTCAAGTGCACAGATACACTAAATTAACTTAAACTGCTGGCTGAGAATTTCTGTTTGCAAACGCTATTAACGTTATTGATTTCAGCACACAGTTTTTCACTTTGCCTCGAGTGATGACTGAAGCTGTGGCCAAGTAGCTCAACATAAGCTAAATGTGAGACACTGCGTTCAATAATGTGGTCCAGCCTAAAGAGCCCTCTTCTTTTGGTGTTTCAGCATGTTCTTATAAAATGCTTTATTTTCAGTGTTTACTAGGTGATGTGGCCATTAAAGTTTAACAGCTCTTTGCTGGGCAGGCCCCAGTTTCCACTGGAGAATGCCAGGGCAGAATTTATTTTTGGCTGGAGATGCATTAAAATAAGACTTCCACTTTAGAAATTTAGGTTCTTCAAAGAGACTTCTCCACCATGGCAGAAGATAATGTAAAGCAACGATTCTTATGTAATTTTGGGACAAGAATTAAATACAAAGGTCAATCAAACAGTTTACATCTTTCTAGTAAATGCTGTAAAAAAACTACATGGATACAAAATTATCTGAGCCTGTGCAGATTATTATACAAGGAGATGACTGTCTGACATATTTTTCTTCACTTTGCTTTGCATAAACCAATCTGTTTTTTGGCCTCTCAGACCCTTTTCAGGCAACATCCACTTTATCTGAAATGACTGTAGGTAGATATTTACGGATATTCTATTTAATATCCAACTCAGGAATTGCTACTTTGACTCTTTGGAATTTCTTCGCACCTGCTTATAAGTGACAGTTCCCTGTTCCTCTTCCAAGCCAAATCCTGTTATGCTTCCCTTGCATAGAAGCTGCATTTTCCCTTCTTTCCTTCCAGCTGTGTTCATGTGCCTGTTTCATTCTTGCACCAAACACTGTTACTCCAGTCTGGGTCATAACATCGGTAACATCATTGCAGCCGTGCCCTTCAACCCCCCCTTCAGGTGCAGTAAGTTACAAATTATCCCTGCCTGAAAGCAGGGATGATTCCAGCTTCACACAAAATGTATTATTTATGACTAAATCAAAAGGAGGCCGTGAGAACAATGCAACTAACTCTCCTTCAGTGAACTCACTGATACAGTACTTGCTAAGGAGAATAAGAAACCAGGGAGATGATCTGAATTGGGAAAAGATAATAATAATAATAATTATTATGTAAGCTTAGTCACGAGGCTGGATTTAGTGAGAGAGCTGGGGAGAGGAAAAAGGTAAAGAGCATGAGAACTTGGGACGTCAGAATGTGTGACTGCCTGCCTGCTGGTAGCACCCATCATTCCCATTCCTGTATGATCCATGTAGGAGTGTCTCAGTTTACATTTTTTCCTTTCGCAGCTCTATCCCATTTTCTTGGATCTAAAGAATTAAGATTCTTCAGGAAAGACAGAGGTTCAGGTCTTTGGGAAGGGATTTCTCTGTCTCTGCAGTACTTTTCCACCTGCCCTGCACAGCACAGCTAACCTCTGAAGGTCAGCACACTTTGACTGGAAGAGAAACAAGAAGGAATGGGAAAGAGCTGGGGGGAAGAAGGCATTATAAAAGCCACCAGGTTTTCTGCATTTACTAGGAAACTGTTCAAAACCCACTGATGGCCCCTTTCCCAGAAAACAGTAGTATATTTAGCTGTGTTCTATATACATATAATGTATGTACATGTTGTACCTCTAGCAGCCATAATGAAGCAGTTGTAGGTAGTGGATGGCACAGGCTATACCTGATATATCCATCCATACTTATATATCCTGCTATACCTGCTGTGTGATTCTGCTCCCTCTCATGGAGTCCAAATTTAACAGTGTCCTTGAGAACCCACTGTGCCCACAGCTCTGCCTCTTCCTCAGGAAATGCTGAGCAGTTTCCTCATTCTGACATTTGCTATTTATTGATCCTGGTCCCTGCTGTCTTCCTTTACATGAAGTGAGTGGTAATGTAACAGCAGCCTGTGTGCAGCCAACGCTGCCTTGTACTCCTGTATGAGAGAGATGTATTGAGACCCAGAGAAATTCCCTCCTGTGCCTCTTGGCTTGTTTTCCTATTTAACTCTCCTCCAGACCCAGCTCAACAAGAAGACCTTTCCTGTACACAGAAATGTCAAAGCAAAAGCAAGACTCAGTGGAAGAAGTTAAAATCGAGGAGAAACAGAAAAAAACCACGGCAAATCCGGACAACATTGAAAAAGTTCATGAAGGTGTAATAAGCAAGTTGTTGTGGAAAAGGGGAGAACAAGACAGAGGGGGAAATTGTATAAAAACAAACACAGAGAACAGGTCTAAAAGACAGAGTAGGTGTTAATGGACTAAATACAATCAGAAACACCACCAAAAGGTCCATATATCAGCAGGCTGGGGGGAAAAATCCACATCAACCCTACAACAATGAAAAGTCTCCAAAAATACCACATACTGTAACAGGATCTTGGAGTAAGTCAGTCCATTAGAAAAGTGTCACAGACTACTTACACAAAAGGATGTGGGACCTGAAGTAGACAGAAGCAGCTTGTGGGTAAAGATACTTTCTTATTTTCCAACTTCTTACAGCTTCATGGCAATTTTTTTGCACAGCCATGCCAGTCATATAGTAAATGAGCAACCCTTGAAAGGAAACATACTGCATATTTTTTATGAACAGCAGATTTGACTTCAGATTGTCTTCTAAAAGCAAATCAGTTTGTAAAAATATATATTTTGGTGCTAACTTCTGCCGAAAGTACCCAGCCTCACAGAGTGCCACATCTTTCCCTGCTGTTTGCCCTAGCTGTCAAAAAACACTTGAAGAGTTCCTGGCTTTCCCTTTGCTACTCATTGTGTGCAGGCATTTCAACTGACCTAAATGCATTATTACATTGAAATAAGATTTTGTAGGGCAGACTCAGATGAAAATTATGTTTTGTAAGGAAGTAATTGACAATAAATAGACATTTCCAGGATTTCCACTGGAATCGATGGAATTATTTATGCAAATATATCCTGTGGTCAGCCTGACATGATCAGGATAGGGGTTTTGAGAGGAGGAAAACCCAAGCCTTGAGATGTATTATACCGTGTTCTCTTAATTTCAGTAAGTGTCATCTTTCCCTTATAAAATTTTTAACTATTTGCAATTAACTCTGGACATTTAGAGAACATTGTTCATTAGTTCAAATACTTGGAAGAATCAGCAAATGTCATTTTCCTTCAAATGAAACCTTTGGTCTATGAAAATAAGAAAAAGAGTACTGGAAATTTTTAGGTTTTCATACTGGCATCCTGCTTAACAAAACTTCACTGTCCACCAGTGAGTTTTTAGGCTGACGGTAAAAGTGAAGGTGCCTCTGTGCCTATATCCCCTACACTGAGATCAGTGTACTTTACTCCTGCAAAATAGCAGCTGTAAAAAAATATTGAGTGGTATGAGTACTCCTGCCTGCTTACATGACACAGGCACATTCTGACCAAACTTAAAATGGAGAGTCTGGGCTCTTTTAGCACCTACCAATCAATGGTTTGAGTCACTGAATATAACTTATTTTCATTCCCCACTGACATGAAGTGAATTCTAAGCAGGTACAGAGGGAGATGTGCCTCTGTCTCAATGGCAATCTCAAGAGCAAGATTGATTCAATATATTTATCTTGAAAAATTCCAGGTTTTCATCATCACACATTTCTTTCCAAAGGTGCTTGAGTTACATTTCATATCTTGTGATCAGCTGCATCTCTGAAGCAATCTATCTTCCCTTTATTTAAAAGAAAATATTAATGAACAAAGGTAGTGTAATGAACACCTGTGGTCCCTGAAGAGTAAGAGGACTCCAGGCATCAAAGCAAAGCATCAAAAGAGGCAGCAAACTGCAATTTAATTGCAGGAGCACATGAGATAGGATTTCAGCTGAATGAGTCCAGGTTCTGATTATGTGATTTTGAACAAGTCACTTCACCCTTAGGTCTCTTTTTCTTGTGCAATGTTTACAGCAGAAACACACAAGGCAGCCAAAGTGTGATGCAGGACAGCCTCCAAGTGTGTTTGCCTGCCCTTGCAGTGCCATTTTCTGGAGGAGGAGCTGTGCAAAAGAAATAAACAAACAGCAAACATGTAAAATAAATTGAATCAGTTATGCTAAGATGAACATGGAAACCATTGTAATTTAAGTAAAATCTGTGAGGTTTTTAGGAAGGCCCAAATCACTGATGTGCCTTTTGAGCACTCACTCTTGAGGTACTAAAGATAATGGAAACACGAGGATCCTGAGGTTATTCTGAACACATCCAGATGGAAGTGGCAACTTCCATTAAGAAGCCCTGCAAAATTCCAGCAGCAGCCGCTGGGCACAATGGACTGAAAAGCAAGCTAGGGATTAGACTCCTTCCATTCTTCATTTCCGTGAGATACACTCTGAAAATTCCTCCAGGCAAAAGATTAGCATGTGCAATCCTCCTTAACAGTGCCTGTAAATTACAGGTTCTGTGCATCAAAATAATACAGAAAACAAAGGAGATACAACTTCTGCAAAGCTGAAAATCTCTTTTACTAACACTCTGATAATCTATTACTTCTCTAACTCACCTTGAAATAAGAACAATCCCCACTGTGCCATTCTGTAAAGGCTCATGGAAGCTATATGGCTCCCAAATTCCTCGCATTTCTCCAGAAGAAAGATTGCTACTTTAGCCCAATCTCTGCCACGAGTAAAAGATGTCCTTAAGGGTAGCAAAAAATGGAAGGTGCAGAGGGAAAAAACCATTTTCTTAGTAAAATGTTTTCTAGCCCAAATGTCCTAGGGTGCCTGAGGGAAGAGACCTGCCAACCTTAATGTGTGAGGAGCTGCCTTGCCTGGACATTTGACTGTGTCCAGAGGTTTCACCTGCTGCCCTCCCTCTGTCATTGCCCAAGACATTGTCAAAGACATATCTGGAGGTACAGAGGGGCAAGGACCAGATAAAATAGTGGACTGAGTTTGCACCATCGTGTGACATTTTCATATGAGAATGAAACTTCCCCCCAGCTTCCATAACCCTGTCACCCAGAGCTAATGCCAGGTACTTTTATTCAGTTCATTCTCAGCTTGCATTTAAAACTGGTCTTTTTCTACAAGGCATTTCCCCATTATCCATGCAGAGGGGAAGGGGAAGAGTGGACCAACGTTTGCACAAGCAGAGACGTTGCAGGGCAAGATAATAATTTATTTATTGGTTTTAGTCTGAATGGCTTCATCTGAGCTAATAACTCTCCTAAGTTCATTTTGTGTGTGATTTACTCTGACAGACAAATTAGTAAGTGTAGAGAGATGGATAGAGGAGCCAAAACCTTTTTCATTTCAGTTTCAAGAAGACATAGCTTCTACATAATAGCAAAACATTGAATAAGAGAATAAAATTCAAACCTAAACAATTGAAAACGTGGGTTAAATCATCTCTTTTGCTAACCAACTCTGCATAAGTGTTTTATGAAAAGTACAGAGCCGAGCTCTGTTCCTGGATAAAACCTATAATTATTTTATAAAGACATGTAGTAATTGAGGATGATTCAGAGATAGCTGAAGAAATAGCTGTATCAATCTTCAGGGAAACAGTTCACAGAACTACGTTTTAAAGACTCCTCAAGGGCAACTGCTAGTTATAGTCCATCTGTTCATAAAAATCAAAATGAGAAAAAAAAATCAATTATGGTTTAAATTTAAATCAGATTTTGAGCCCAAAGCTTTTCCATTTCTTTGTCTAAGATCGCTGGCACACAGGCTTTGGATTTAAGAGCTGTGTGATCTATTTGAGGACAGGCTGGCAGGGCACACCATTACATGTTCAAGTCTCCCCTTTAGGCCAAATTTGTGAACGTTACTGACTTTTCCTCCTTTTACTCCCAGCTCGGGGTGACTGACAATGTCTCTGTCCCCTCACATCTCAGAAGCAGAGTGCCCTAAAAATCAAGCTCTACATTCCTGGCTCAGAACAACAAACTGTAGGGAAGAAGTGGGATGAAAATATAATGAGAGATGTGAAACAGAGGTCACATCAAATGTCATTCTGCAAATGAACAGATCAGTTCAACTTCTTGGATCATAAGACACTGCACATAGATATTAGTAGAAAGCAGAAATCATAAAGACAAATTGATGGGCATTCTCACATGAAAGGGATGCAACTTGGGAATTAGTAGAACTGAATTTTCTGTAGCAGCATAAACATCATGTCACATTTTTGATGGAAGAACAGCAGTGCTAACAGCTAATACTGTACCAGGATCTCTTCAGTATTTTTAATTACATTAGCAATGCAAGGTCAGGTACTTCTCCTTTGGTGAGACTAAATTCGTGTTATTAATGTGCAGAGAAGATTCTGCATTCAGATGAATTTATCAACATTGTCTGTATTGGTTGAAATACATACTGCAAAACCTCTGCAAGCAGGGAAAATGCTGTGTATAACAATAAAACTGCAAGTAAAATATTGCAAATAAAAATGCAATAAAACTGCAGATTTCCAAAGAGTCTAGCAGAACTTCTCAGAGTTGGAGTGAGCAATGAAGATTTACATCAGCTGAGAGCTGGGTCCATTATTTCTGTAATACTATCTAAATCATCATAAAACATGACAGACGCAGCATTAATGATGGGCTTCTAAAGCTTAACCAGGGTCTCCCCAAAACCTTGTTGCTTCAATCAGGGCTACGTGTGACACTTCTGGAATAAACTGCTTTCATTTCAAATCCATCAAATTTTATATTTTGCTTCTCCTTGAGGTGATTGCTTTTCGGCTGGGACAAATTACGTACTCAGGTCTAGTCCTAGATTAGAGATCACTTTGAGTACAGCCTTCCTGCACTTCTGAGGGTGCATGAAATTCCTGTGAGAGTCGGGTTATCTGATGGGCAAACAAGTTCCCTCTCACTGAGCCCGGAGGGTGAACAAGCCGATTCTGGGCCAGGATGGAGGGGAAATCCAGAATCACGAAGAAGGTAACTCCCAGAACCAGCTTGCCTTTCCTTTCCCCTGCAGGCAGTGAGAGAAGGGTGTGAAAAGAGCGTGAGAATGGCACTTTCACACACTTCTGCGAGGCAGTAGTCCTGCCCACATCACTGCCAAATAAAGGATGGACACCTATCCGTGCAGGGAAGCCACTGTTTCAGCAGGCACCAATCATCTTTGGAAGTTAAAAGACATAAAATCACACTTACTGCTTCTTAATGCTTCTAAGTAGAGCTGCAGCACTGAGAAAGCACGGGCTCCTGCACAGAGCAGCCCGTGCATCCATGAGCTGTGCCAAGCCTCTCCAATGCTGCAGCGCTGGCTTTGAAAACCATATTGTTCCCCGATAAACTGAGGCTATTTTGATCTGCCTCGTGGATTTTATCTTTGGAATTCTGCTCTTCACATTCTCTGTACAACGTGGAGTGTTTGGAAGTATTTTCCCTGTAAATGGACAGGCTTAAAAGAGCTCAAGTGCACCCAAATGCAGAGTCACCATGAACTAACCATGCTATAGCCATATGTGTGCAGCATTATCATGTGCATTCCACTGCAGAGAACAGTACTGATATGGTCTTGAGTCATTAACTGATCACTAAGTAATTAATATTTACCTCCAATATACTTCTGGTCAATCGTTTTGTCCATAGCAGTGGAAAGTGGTGCAGATCACGAACCACCAGTATAGCACCTTTCTCCAGTACACTGCATTTTCTTGTGAGGTGAACTAGAAAAATTAACTAGTCTTTTCTCAGCTATATTCACTGTTTACATGAAGGTGTCATTTCGGTCAGCAATGTTCTCCATTGTAATATTTCATATCAAAAAAGAAAATTGAAATGAACACATTTTTTTCAGCTACTTCTTGTTGAGTGCTGCCACTCATGAACTCAAAGATGCTGACTCAATAGCACTTTCTTAGATGAGAATTTCCCTAAAGAAAGGGAGAAAAATCGGATAGGGAAGGTAAAACCCCACAAAAAAGGGCCAAATCCTGGTCTACAATAAAGCTGTTCTAGGAGTATGTTGATGATGAAGAGCTGGTATAAGAGCACTTCACAATGGTCTGAATGACATGACCTCAGATCCACACCAAGACCACATCTGAGGGTGGTTGTGGATGCTGCCTCCAGTCTGGAGGTTTAGGCACCTATTCAGACCTAGCCCTTTTGGCAAAAGGCTGCATTTGCTGCCGGCTCCAGGGTCGACAAGTTGTACAAAGCTACACCAAAGGCATAACAGGCCCCAAAAGCTTCCTTCTGCTTTTGGGTGACAGAATTGCTGCAACAGGCAAGCAGAGCCTGCAGCAGCTATACCTGCGCCCTCCCCTATGTACATGCTGCCTTTCTCCTCCAGCACAGGATGAAAGTTGCACAAGCAACTCAGGGAAATGGAGTTTCTCCTAAGAACTGTTTCCTTGGAGGACAAGAGCACTGCCAGGAGTTGTGGCTGGTGAGACTTGACCCACAAAGAACACAAACGGTTGCAGACGGAGCAGACTTTGCACTTTCATTTGATTTCTTGTACGATTTTGTAAGAGAAATATTAATAGCACACTAATGGCAGCAATTACTATAATGAATGTGACAGCTGGTACCAGCAGCTGAGCATACGTTGTGGGTTTTATATTTTCTGTGGATGGTGTGAGGCGGCTCCGAGCAGTTGCAGTCACTGTCTTCTGCTTTTCCTGAGGATTCTATTTTCAGCAAGACTGTGCTTGTGGCAAAAAAGATGGAGAGCTACTTTTGTAAGTGTGTCACCCCTCAGGAGGTTACTCACAGCTCAAAGAAATAGGTAATGTGTTCAAAATATGGTCAGCCTCTCAACCTGCTCTGGTCCTCTCAATGGGTGCAGTTCCACTGCCAAAGAAGGCATCCCTCAGCTGTTCACCAAGCAGTTTGATTCTCCCCTTCCTAAAGAGAAAACTGAGTGGAAATCTGAGTTCTGCAGTAGAACTATGATGCAATAAATAAAACTCTGGTCACTTGGAAACATTCACAAACAAAATGCACGTCTGGGATCCCATGACTGCCACCTGCCTGTTTCACCTCTGAACAGACCCCATGAGAGTAAATGAAACAGAAATGTAGCGCAGATACTAGAGAAAGAGTAGAAAGGAAATAAGGAAAATGTTCTAGCTCATCTCCACTCAGATTAAAGCCTGAATTTTAATTAGAAGTGAGCTAGGGTGCTGCTCTGCAGAACACGGGCACCTAGCAGGTGTTGGACTGATGGGTTTATGGTGCCAGCCCCCAAAGGCAATGCAGTTCAGAGGTTCACCTCCAAATTCCCAACGGTTCCCAAACTTAGCGTTCAGATTCCTGTTTTAAACTTGGAAGTCACGGCTGTTCAAATGCTGTTCTGCTCTCATTCACTTTTCATGATAACACAGTCTAGGTAGTGGGAAGCCTGAGGCACTTCCAAGCTTCAGGAGAAGCCTGCAGGAGCTGAGCCGAACTGCAGGAGACGAAGGAAGCATGAAAGGCAGTGGGGCGATTCTGGTACTCGCTTTACATGGTGTGAAAACCTAAAAGGTGATAATGACTGTGCCTGTCACCTGCTCAGCTGCTGAACAATCAAGAGGAATTGAATCAGAATTCTTGCCTGCCCCCAAAAAGAAATTTCGGGGTCCCCTTTAAACCAGACCCTCAGACAGTCATCCAATCAGTCAATCAAAATACCACAGAAGAACTTTGTTTCTCCTAAAGAGCCACATATTCTAAAATTACCCTAAGTTGTTCTCAGAATAGAGTGCTTCCTTAAGTTTCAAGTTCTCCAGCTAACATCCACATCTAGTAACACATTTGCGCTCTTCCTCTTGTAAACTTGGGTCAAAGTTGACTCAGAATGTCCCATTTTCTAAACTAAAAGTTCTGGTTACCTCATGCTCTTGTCCTGAAGGACTATTCCAGCCTACCCTACCGTTATGAAATGTATTGACTGTGTTTTTAAAACGCTTCCCAGTCACAGTGTGACTAAAGCGCAAGTTTTACATTTAAACTTTATGTGCATTCAGCAATCCTCAGTGTGGAAAGATTCAAAAGAGTGTAAGGCAGAGAGAATACACCAGTATTTTACTTGAAGAGAAATTGATTTCCTAGAAGCCACAGTAGACAAAATACAGCTTTAGGATCTGTACTGTTCTGACATTGCTAGAAGGCAAATCTCAAAGCACAAGGCTCAAAGAAAAACAAACAAAACCAAGTGGCATATCCATTAAGGTCTTTAAAAAGCAAAGGGGCAGCTTAAAGGCAATCTGTCAGTGTAACAGCAGAACAGGCACAGTTGCTGACTTCAGCAAGGAAGCAGACAGCTGCGTTTTGGACAAATGAGAAACTCCGAAGAAGAATTGCTGGCAGCTCTGTTAGAAGGACATTAAAATAATAAAATCCTCTGGACACAAGGGCTAGCATTGCAGATACAGGTGAGTCATAGACCATTTCAGGACACAAGTTTTTGAAACTCAGAACTATAAGGGACATCCACGACGTGGCCTCACATGTGTCTTTGTGACAAACACATGGTCAGAGACGTCCTCAGATGACTCAGCTGCCACAGTGTTATTTTCAAACACCTTGGTCTGTCTTGCTTAACCTCAAACCATCCCCTTAAAGAAGAGCAATTTCTGCTCCAATAGAGGCATGCCAAGTTGATGGGGACGCAGGGCTAGAAGGTGTTGCCTAAATGTCACCACTGCTATAAAGTCTCTCTTGTTGAATTTCGTTCTCTTTAAAAAAGTGAAAGGAAGACCCTGTTCTTATTCAGATTCCAGAATATCACTCAGGAATACTGTGGTAGTGTGATCCCATGCAACACTGTGGTAAAAGGTGTTCTCATCAGTCTTTGAGAAGGCATGAAGGAAAAGATCAATAAATGGATACTGAATTGTAACAGATTAAAACATGCAATTGACATTAAAATAAAATAACATTAACATAAGCTTCAAGAAAAGTCTGCATGGCCCATTCTCTGGTGTCTTTTAAAAACACCAGCAGTAATGCAAACACCTAAAGCATGGGAAACTGCTCATTGCCTTGTTGTAGTACCTTGCTATTCATTTCATGCTGAAAAAGAGGTGATTCACAGTCCAGATGACTTATCACCCCTCCTTTTTCCTCTCATTTTCTTAGCACATTATCTGCACAACAATGATGTTGCATCCTAGTGGAAAAGCACTGTACTGTGCATCAGAACACCCGAATTCTCCACTTGGCTCCGCCACAGGCTGACACTGACCTTGAGCAAGATTTTACTCCTTGTGTGTCCATTCTGTACATTCAGGACCAGGCTGGTTCCTACTGCACTTAATGAGGTGTCCAGTGCTTTGTGTAACCCAGATTTAAGGGAAGCTGTAAATAGGAAGGAGGAACAATACCACTTTCAGACAGGTCCATAAAAGTGTAGGTAGCACAATTGTCCACAGGCTAGAGAAGAAAGAATTACCGTGAACCTTAAAAATTTAAAGCGCAATATTTGGCTTAAAGGAATAATCCAAATAAAGCATTTATAAACTTGGTCAAACTTTAAACTATTTTTTAAAGAATTCCCTGACCCAAAGTGAAGCCATAAGAATGAAAAATATGAAAAAGAGAGAGACAGACTGAGGGAAGATAACAGTGCCCCAGACATTAGCACTCATCTTGTTTTCCCAAATAGACCCTGAATATTTCAGACTCTCCCCATTTGCTTGTGTTCTGCTCTGGGTTCATTCCTGCCCTGATTAATGTTCCAGCTACTGAAAGCCTCTGATGAAGTTAGACCTCAGGGGACTGTCTGTGGGCTAAATACAAAGGCATGTTCTTTTTAAAGACATGAGGTTTATTATATTCTTGAGGTTTATTATATTCTTTCCCCTGAGACAGATAAAGCAATGCATTAAATACATAAATCTACCACTGAGTGAACAGTTGGTGGGAGGATGCATTTCTTGTCCCGAAATACAATCACAGACTATACCTGTGAGATTGCCCATTTCATTCTCCACTTAAAAAATAAATAAAATGGTGGAGTCTCACATACTTTTCAGAACCAGAAACGCTGCACTGTTTTCCCCATAGAACTCTTATAAGATGCAGTTTAAATGTATATATCTTCCTTGCTTTTGTACAGTTGAATACTGCCAATGCCTTGCCACACCTGCTGTTTCGTGTAACGCAGTCAAATTTTGCCATGTGGAAAGATAGTGTCCCAGTGAAGCAAAGAAAAAAATCAATGAATCAAAAAACATTCACCCGAGATAAAAGCACCATCTTCACTTTTGATGTAAGAAATTGCTGTGTTGCACAAACCTTGTACACTTAGGTTTCAGTATTCCTTACAAGGATTTGTCTTCATGTCATTGTCAAACAAATCCCTCAAAGGGCACTTTTCTGACCTTCTTGATAACCTGACCCTGCTTTGTTCTTTAACTAATGATTTTCTTGCTTCCACAGCCAGTTTTGCTATTTCTTTTGGTCATTGAGCTCTCATACCCCTTCCCATCAGTCCCAACATACTTGCAGAGACCAAAAAAAGCACAAACTTAAACTAAGCCCTAGTTTAACTTTAAATCATTAAAGCTGAATTTCAGGGAATTTTTTGAAAATTATCATGAAGTGTGATGTGACTTTCTAATTAACAGAGAAAAAGCATGAGCATAAACCTCAACCTGCATGATTTTTCATTCATCTTTCCAGTGAATAGGAAAGATCCTCGAGCTTTTTGTGTGAAAAAATAGGTTAGTAATATCATGACTAGTGTTTTAAACATAGTGCCTTGCTTCAGACTCTTAATTAACAGCCTGAGTGTCAGGTAATTTGCTGTAGGCTCTCTAGTGTGAAGACAATCTTCAGTTTTTCAACATGTTTGCACAAAGAACCTCCTCATTCCTGCAGTCAGCATTTATTGGTGTGTATGTGATGCAAGAAATAACCTTTAACACCTGCATGCAAACCTATCTGAGCTACCCACAGATTACTCTGTCCCTCAAAAAGTACTCTCCCATCTGGACACAAATACAGACCAGTGACTTCATGCTACCATTCAAGATGAAAACAACATTGTACTAAACATCATAAGTACCCCATTTTCAGGGCACATTCCCTCTGGATACAGAGCTGGCTTAACCTTTGATGACAGCCATGCCTTGACAGTCTGCTGGTCAAGGCATGGCTGGTTTGGCAGGGGCCCATCCAAAGGTAGTGGGCTTTGGTACACATCCTCTAAGAGCCCACAGCCCCAAGCATATTTCACAGAAGAAGGAGCACAGCAACTTTACTTGCACCCCCAATCTCATGAAGGTCTAGCTGAAAGCCAAGCTGACGCTCTACCAAAACAGCCCTAGAGTTTTCTCGTGAGATTTTATCCACTCTCCCAAGATCCCCAGCAATTGTGGGGATGCATTGTTTCTAAATGAAGTGGCTTATTGATGTCTTAGTAACCAGTCTATTTTTATTATACAGCATCCCCATGAATGCAGTCAGCCTGCAGAAGCTGGAGAGCAGAAAGGCAGCAAAGCCCCCATGAGCCAGAGCTCAAATGTCAAGGAGCACTTCTGCCTTTGGGACACAGCTATCTGAGCTCTGCAGTGCCTTTTCTGTAGCCAGCATGGAGCAGCACAGAAGCCTGCAGGAAACGAGAACATAACCCAAATTCTGCCCTGTTGTACAAGAGAAAGTCCCACCAGGAAGTCCACTGAATTCAATGAACTTTGGCTGGATTTACACAGACGTAATGGGAATTAAAAATCTGTCCTCCTGTACTATGTGCCCTCAGCAACTATCCAGGGGGATAGCATCACACAGAAATACCTGGCTTGTTAAAATGAGGGCCAGCAGTGTTATGTGATTTTGGTATTTAAGCATTTTAGAATCTAATAGCACAATGCATCCAACGTGGCTCAGTACCCTGGTGCTTCCCAGTGCTGGCTCAGTGTGGTGCAGGGATCCATCCCGGGTGGTAAACTGCAAACAGAGAACCCCCAAACCACTGGAACAAAATACAGCTTTTCCTACACCTTGTGGACATTCCTACAATGGATGTATTGGCATAAGCGTTTTCTATTTTACTCACTTTTTAAAATAGGTTACTGTCAAGTACTAGGGACAGTACAATCTTATAGGAGGACTATAAGGAGGGGGTGACTGGCATGGGATTTTTTTTTTTTAACAGCCATTTAAGAAAGAAATCTGTCTTAAATGGAATGTTATTTTAGTGCTTTCCTAGAAACACATAGATTTGCTGCCATGGATTTTGTGGTCAAAACCCAAATGCAAGAATCCTTCCCTGAATATGATTGTTTTAATTGTGTTCCAATGACTTAATATTTATGCAATTAGAAAGTAACTACTGTGGCATTTTAAAAGGTTCCTCTGAATGGCAAGCTGACAAGTGCTTGCATATCATTCTGAGTAAAATGACTTCACATTGTTCTGCTGACTCTAACAACTATAATTACTCTTTTATTCAAAACGTTCAACATGTTTCAAGAAAGAACACAAAATCTTCTTCCCTTAGTGTTCTAAAGAGCTGCTTTCTACAGAAGAGCAAATCCTTAAGTAGGAGAACATATAAATTGATGGGGTGCCAAGAGCTGCCCTGAATAAATATCAATCCATCACTTGCAGTTTGGCTCAGTCTGGCAATGCTGAGCTGTTGGGCTTTTGGGAGCTGAGTTTACAGAGAGGGAGGGAGCAGTGTGACCACTTCACTTGGGGCCTGTGGGGGAGACAGGCAAATATGGGCATTTAGTCAAACTGCTGGTCTTTCCTTTGTTCAAAAGGTACATTTGAAGACAACCATAATGTTCAGAAACCTGTTCAGTATTTTGAAATTGCTCAGAAGCTCACATCCCTGAGACCAATGGAAACATTACTGTTTCCTTCACCAAGCCAAGAACTCCATTCCTGGTCGGTTATTGGTTACTTTCCTGTGAAAAACTCATTACAGAGTTTCTGCTGCTTGCATTAGCATTACAAAAATATGTAATTGTTTTTTTTCTTTAAAACAGTCACTTTATGTAACTCAAGTAAAGTAATGCAAATGTTATGGATTAACTAACACTTTCAGGAATGAATGAGTTCATAGCCATGCTTTTAAATCCATTTGACACAGAATAAAAATCTCAGGTGAACACAAGATAAGATGTAGCAGTCCCTTGGGTGTCAGAACAGCCTACTAAGGCCAGGAATGGGAGCGCTAGCAGGAGTTCAGTTTGGAAAAATAATCCATTGTTTACACAAACAAGTAGTTTTGTATGATTATAAGTCAGCGAAGTCTCAAAGAAACTTTGTGAACAAGGCAGTCAGTAGATGGTCTGAATTTAAAAGAAAATAAATAGAAGAGAAAGTTTGAACATCATTATCTCAATAAGCCAATGTATGTTGCACCCATATTACAAATACCACGCACATTCTTAGCCCTCCTGTTTCCAAAAGCACATAGCAAACTGGAAAAGACACTGGAAGGGAAGCTCTTGTGACAAAATAAAAATGTTTGTGTTGAAAAATGCTAGAATCTGTTTCTGATCTGTCTCTAAAAATCTGATTAAGAAAGAATAATTTAATATTTATCATGAAGGGGTCATTTGCCTTCAAAAATAGTGAAAGACAGCAAAAAACCTTTTATATATATATATATATATATATATATATGTATGTATGTATGTATATAGTGGCAAATTCATGCCCTTAGCTTCTTAGAAAAGACACAGTGAAGCAAATTGGAGAATTTATACTATCTCACTGTAATTTAGAAAACAAAAGCAAGCAAGGACAAATGGGAATAAAACAAAAAAAGATCTCACAACCAAAACAACGCACCCAAAACATAAACCCAAATATTTTCACATCTTCTGCCAAGCAAAAAAGTAATTCATTTTGTATTTTAAAGATGGGTCAACTGGTCGTGAGAATGAATCACTACAAATGGATGTATACAGTCTTCAACATTGTTGGTAGTGGGTTGGTTTTTTGCATTTTATAAATGCGTCAGCAAACATTTCTTCTTTGCATGCACGCCAATGTTTTTCATTGACCTGTACAAAGATTCCACTTTTAAAACCCATCTAGTTTAAGCCCAGTATTTTTTTTTTGACACACTAAGCAATCCAGAAGGGTGGTGTAGAGAGTAACAAGCTTTCAAAAATACTCAGGTTCATTAATTTCTCTTCTCCCCATTTATCACTGTCAGCACTGCAAAGAGGAATAGGAGCAGGAGAAAAAGTGGATTGCACAGAAGATTTTACAGATTGCTTGAGGGTTTTGCTTCTTCCTCTCAAACTCTACTGTGGCAATAAAAAGTGAATAATCAAGTGGCCTGATTACCTTCTAGAGCAACAGTAATCTAATTAGTAAATCAAAATTATACATGCATAATAAAAGGAATATATTCAACAAGATCAATGTTATGGAAGGGTGCCATGCAAAAACTGTCCCTCCAGGACAAAAACTGAAATAAAAATACTTTCTCTGTTCCCAGCAACACTGAGTCTAGTTTCTTTGCAGGTCAAGGTAGCCTAATTAGCTCTAAATAAGGAACACCCAATAGAGTTTGTTCTGTCATACATTTTTAAAGCCTCTAAACACGTGATTTACTCAGCTGAACTGCAGAGTTTGAAATTCAAACTATTTTGGCAACCATGATGCTGAGCATTCCCTCAGATATAAAGGTACATCAGCTCTTGCAACACCCCAACTCCCAGGTGATATTTTTTTTGAAATCTCTGTCTTGGTTTTAGCCCAATGAACATATTCTTCTGTGGCACAGCTTAACTGCACCTCCTTCACATCCTTTCAGCTCAGCCCTTTGCCTGATGAAGCACCATCAGGTGGCACAGCAGAGAAAAAACAGGCTGAATGCCAAAGGGATGAAAGCATTTCCAGTGCTTGAATGAAATCAGCGGAGTACTTAAATCTGGACGCTTCTCCTGGAAAAGCAGCAGACAGGAGCTCCCTTGCATTACTTGCCCAACTTCTGTGCTGCACGACTGCTGCAAAGCACCTCCTTGTGGAATATTCAGAGGTTCTGCAGGGAGCAGCAAAGCAGGAAAACCTCACTCTGTATTTCTGGGTAACCCGTGACCCGGTATCCACACAGCTGGACTAGTCATGACTGTGAACAGCAGGACTGCTGGGTAAGGGCACAAATCTAGACACAAAGATGAGCCAAGGACACCTGCAAAGTTCAGATGTTTCGGGCAATGTTCGTGCACACACTGACACTGTGCTGAAGAGAACAATCATTCGTTTCCATATGGTGAATAAAACCGAAAAAGGACCAGACTGATAAAACAGTTTCACTTTTAGAAAACGTATGGGGAAGCTTGACCCAGCAGCCAATAAACCAGTGGCAGTTAAATTGATATCTAACAGCTCGGGCATCATCATGCAAATCAGCAAATGCTATATTTTAGTACTTGTGAAGTGCTGACATGCATACATAAATCAGGAATCACTTTGCCAAGCTGTTCTCATGCTTTTACACTTTAAAGTGGCAAGAGCCTCATCTAGATAAGATTATAGTAAAGTGCCACTGGCCACATAATATTGTTACTTTGCAGAAACATGCAGCATTTTGAAAAACCTGGCTATCGGCCAAAGTATGGCTTTTACTTCCAAAGGCTTAGAAGATTTTGGAAATAGCATAGTAAAGGAAAGAAAACAACATCAGGCATCTTGAAAAAACAGACGCAGGCTTTTCTAAGTGAAGTTTGCTTTCATTCCTACGTAATGCTACTGCCTGTTACTGGTTTCTAATGATAACTGTTTCTGATTTGTGTCTCAGCAGAAACCTTCGGGGACTTTCCTCACATACTTTCTTTTAAACATTTCTCCATAGATAAGGTAATTAAATATTTTTTCAGGATGCTAATTTTCTCAATTTACAACACTGAAAATAAATGTCTCCAACCTTTGGTTATAATTCAGCTGATACTGATCTGTAATTTTGGATATTCTTTGACATAAAACTAAGTGTAATAATTCTCTTCACAGTTACTATTTTCGGGAGGAGGATTATAGTTTGCACAAACAATTACATGCAAGAATGAAACTCAAAAATAAAAGATAAGTATAGCAAATAAGTACGTGTTTCACATTTCCTTTTCTGTAACCTATAGAAAAAAAAAAAAAGCTGAATCAGAAAGAATAACTCCCAATCAAAATTCCTATTTTTGTTGTATTTTTCATACATCTACAGTCTACATTTTCAAATGTTGCTTCAGGTTCTAAAAAAGAAGTAAGAAAAGATGGGTTTGCGTTTTTTTTCTGATCTGCCATGCAGCACCATTTTATGCTATATTCTTAGATGAAGAAAATTATGGAAACTACACAGCTTGGTTTTCTCAAGTGGATTGTATCAGAATGTCCCATAAAAGGATTTTCCATCCCAGTATTTCAGTCTACAGAGTTCGTGGTCTGACATAAAATACTTCAGCTGTTTCACTGACTTCTTTAACTACACTGCACATCTAAGTCAGCCCAATCAGACCTCTCCAAGTTTTCTTAGTTGTTAGAATAAACTAAAGGAATTCTTAACACGGCCCTACTCAAACTGACCACAGTGTTTAAAGCTAAGTCACGGTGCTTAAAAACAGAATCACAGAAACATTTGGGTTGGAGAACACCTCCAAGACCATCAAGTCCAACCTCTGAACAATCACCAGTTGTCAACAAAACCACAGCACCAAGTGCCACTTACAGCACTTTCTTAAACATCTCCAGGGACAGTGACTCCACCACCTCCCCTAGCAGCCCATTCCAGTGCTTAACTATTCTTTCCATGAAGAAATTCCTCCTGGTGTCCAACCAGAATCTCACCTGGTGCATCTTGAGGCCATTCATTCCTGTCCTACCCCTGGTTGCTGGGGAGAAGATCAACTCCCATCTGGCTGCAGCCTCCTTTCTGGGAGTTGTGGAGAGTGAAGAGGTCCTGCCTGAGCATCTTTTTCTCCAGGCTAAACACCCCCAGCTCCCTCAGCTGCTCCTCACAGGACTTGTGCTCCAGACACTTCCCCAGCTTACTTTCCCTTCTCTGGACTTGCTCCAGCACCTCAATGTCCCTCCTAAACTGAGAGGCCCAGAACTGGACACAGCAACTGAGGCGTGGCCCCACCAGTGCCCAGTACAGGGGACCATCCCTGCCCTGCTCCTGCTGGCCACACTATTTTTGACACAAGCCAAACAACATGTTAGGATTTTAATCACCTCTCCATCACTGTAGCACCTACACCCAGGCTGGTGTGAACAGCTGTTTTCTACTCACACATGCAATAACTTGTCTTATTTAGGATTGCTTTGGGATTCCTTTGTTAAGGTTGTGTGAGAAAATGCTAACAGCTGCCACCAGAAACAATGAAAAATATTTATAGAAAACAATTTTTAGTACACTTGAAAAGATAGAGACAACTTTGAACAGATGCACAGAAACGGAATGAAAATAGATCTTTTGAATTCAGCCAAGACTTTTATCCACACTTTTTGACTTTATAAATAAAATATGTGAGAAAATAATAAACTTCTGCTGTTTTCCAGTTGATGCAAAATGGGTAACAGAACAGAAATAGGGCACTATAAACTTTATCTCATTCTCCCTCTTTCTTTTTTCCTAGTAATTTTAGAATTCTCAGTAGCTTTAGTCACCAAATTTGAGCTGACATTAGCAAAATCATTGTCTTTGCTGAAAATTTTTGACAACCACACTTGATCCTTGAAATTGCTTCTCTAGCACAGTTCTCCCAGTTCCAGACTGCCCATGAGGAGATTCTGTCTTCCTTCTCATATGCTGCTTTCTGAACTAATAGGTAAAGTTCTTTATTCCCACAATGTATCTTCCTTTTTCCTACCTTGGTGGAATCCCACTTCTCTTCTGTTGATAGAGATATTTGTCTGTGACAACCTTCCTGTCTCACATATCCCCATTTGAAGTCCAGACGAAGTTACTTTAACCCTTAAACATAGATTGTTCATTGTTTAACTAGAAAAGCAGATTAAGACTTTTAAAACATAACATGCCTTCAGCACTCATCTGAGAGAAGTCATTATTGAATTAGATCATACATTTGGCATTTGAATTAGCCAGCAAGCTGCTTAGGCAGGAGTAAATGAAAGTTCTCAAATTAAGTCTGTCCACCCTCTAAAACTGAAATTAAAAAACATTCTTGCAGTGTTTTTAAATGAACATGAGGGAACAAAATCACAAAAGGAGCATTTTACTTCCAGACCAACTGGAAAGGGAAATTGAAGGAAGTCTGAGTGATCATCCTTCAGCAGAATTTATATCTGGAAATGGTATTTAATCAAATAGGATCAAGCATAAGGTTTATTTGCAACAAGAGTTTATCCATAGCCAGGCATTAATTGTGTCTGGGTCATGAGTAGAAAGTCATTTCCTTCTGTATCATGTTTGAGAACACCAAAATAGCTCACTCCACTTGGACACTGCGCAGGACTATGAGATGTGGGACCTAATTCAGAAATTTCTGCACATTTCCACTCCAGACGTCTGACAAATAACCACCCCCTCCCGAACCATCAGCTTTCCACCTGTACTCCCTTACATAACCTCAAGCTCCACAATCAATATTTCTGTTTCTCCCTCAGACAGTTCATTAAAAGGTGCACTAAATAACCCGGCATAAAGCATTTTCTATATCTTTAAGGATATCTGCAGATGGTGAGAGTGCTGCATTCTATTCTCTAATTTAAAAAGAATTATGTTCTGCTAGCAGAGATGACTAGAAATTCCTTACAATGATTTAGTCAAAAGTAAAATATACCTATGAAAGAATTGAGGACGTTTGAAGGATGCTGCATTGTTTGGATAGCATATTCAGGTGATGGATAATAGAGTCTCAGTTGCAGAAAAGCTGTCTCCACACTTTCCTTTGGAGCAAATAGGATTTGACTGGCAGTTTGGCAACAGACCTATTACTACAAAAGTAGCAAATTCTGAGTATGCTATTTTCACATTCTGGCCATAACTCAGATATGCCAATTAAAATAGTGGAGATAAAGTGATTGAGGGGTTTTGGAGTGGTCCTTTGGGGATTTTTTTCTCTAAGAAGACAGCCTGCCCATCTCTGTGGTCCAGCTGGACCATTGTCCCAGTAATAAACCTCAATGCAATCTGGTCTGAACTCTCTGGCCAGTTGCCACGTCCTCTGCTGCTCTGGCTGGAAAAGATTTTCAGAGACAGGAACAATTATTTTTTTCAGAGAGCAGACTCTTCAGTAAGCAAGAAAATTCTGCCTTCTGTTAATGTATCTCCTTCCTATCTCTGGGGCATGGGAAATGGACTCTTCCTCTCAGAGAAATGGGCTGAATCTCTTTGCTATCCCTCTTCCAAGATCAAGAACCAGAAGTTTTCATTTCTTGGGAGTGCCAGAACCACCTCACTGTCTGCCATCAGGTTTGACACTTCAGTCTCAGGAGCTGTAAGAGCAGGAGTTGGATTCCTCCAGATAAGATGGAGTCTAAAAGCTGATGGAGGGGAAGAAGTAACTTCCTGAGGCCTTTGGAGCTGCCTTATGGGCCTGCTTAATAAGCACACATTGCCCATGACAGACAATCACCAGTACATAGATGAGTAATCCAAGGAAACTCAAGTTTGTAAAGGCCTAAAGCATAACAGTCCCTGATTTGACCTCATCCCTCATAGTTCTCTGAACCTAACATGAATACATGGAATTATCTGAGAAGCCGTGTGTGAGCTTCACTAATCCCTGTTTTCACTTTATCTTGTTGGCAAAATAGCAGCACTTTCAGAATGACAAATGCAATCCAACTTCTAGAAATCAGCATTCTAGGTGACTGGGACACAAGGAGAATGAATTTTCTCCAGAATTACTGTGGCTGATTTCTATCTCAGCAAGTCATACACAGATAGCCAAGGCACACTTATAAATATCCAACAAAGGAAATAAAATTTGTCTCAAAGAAGAAGATATTTCTAAAGGTGACATAAGGGTTGGATGGAAAACATTGGTGCAACATCTGGGCAAATCAGTAAGTTGATGATCCTGATAGTGACTGTATGAACCATGTATTCTTTTTACCTTTTTAAGGGAAGTTATCCATAAGTACCATAAAAATGGAATTGCTCTGGGTAACTAGTGTTTAACTAGGGTCAACAAGATTTCCAAAATGAACAGGGTGAAGATTGCTTGGCTTGCTCTTGGTGTGACAGCTCACCAAGCAAGTGACTCTTCTCCTGTGAAGGATCAGCATCCCCTGATACAGACCAAACACACCAGGCTGAGTTTTGAAAAAAAAAAAGCATCTGTGGGAAGATGAGGAGAGTAATCAGCTACACGTGGCTTTAAGAGTTCTACCTCCAACTCTGCCATCTGACAGCAGATTTCCTTCAGGACATGGACACTCAGCTTGTCTGCAAGCCAGCTTGATCTTTCAGAGATACTTCGGCACTATTTCCCCACTTGTGCTTTTTCCAGCTCTTTTCTCTAGGATAAGCTTAAAATATAAGCCCCAACTTGGTGGTGAGGGGTGAAAGGAAGGTGGTTCTGGAGCTCCCAAGTAATGCAAACTGGCACATGAGCAATGAAATTAGTTTGATGAATTCCTGTGTGATAAGCTGTACTCTGTGTGTGACTGATGCAGAGATGCCGGGGTGCTGGCAAGGAAGACATGTTTGTGACAGATGGGTGGATGTTTTGCAGTGTTGAAAAAGAAATGACATCTCTCTCAAAATGTCACTTTGCTGCTTGTGCTGGCATCCCCAGGCACGGTGTAGCTGCTGGCAGAGGAGTCTCAGGGCTGAGTGACACCCTGATGGGAGGGAACTGCAGAATGCAAATAGGTGCTGCAGAGGCTGCTCAGGGAAGGGCTGGCTGGGGTGATTGCTGCCAATCACAGAGGTGATTTGTTACTGCACTCCTATTTCTAGTCTGGAAGGCACCTACAGAGTTCCCCACTTCCCAAGAGGAGGCAGCTTTGCCTCCCTGTAACTGACACTGAGCTTTTGAGACAACCTGCCTGGGCTCACGACACCGCCTCGCTCTGCTCCACTTCACTGACTGCTGTGGCTGCACAGACAGCAGGGGTTTGGCTGGCTACAAGCCAGGGCTCCCTCTGAAAGGCCACCTCCTGCCTCTGCCAAACTGGGCTGTCTTGAGTTCAGCCTTTTGAGAAAGGAATGACATAAAAAAAATCCCCTTGGTTTGGCATTTGGTTTAATTTGAAGCAAGCAGTGCAGCGAGCACCCAGGAAGAAAGGCTTGCCAGTTAGCCAGTGGTGTCCCACCCCACAGCAGGTGCACTTTCCTGGCAATAGTCTGTGTTTCTCCCTATGTTTACCTGTTGTCTTTAGACTAGTTATTTCAAGGAAAATCTGTGCCCAAATAAATCCGAAATTGATAGAGATGCCAACAGCACTGCGAGAAACCTTGTGGGCTCTGTGCCCACCAAAGCCCAGGAGATGCTCCTCTCTGGCTGCAGATGTGCCGCAGGCTCCTTCCCCCTCACACAGGCATCCTTCCCAGGACCTCACCAAAGGGGAAACACCTCAGTGGTACGTGCCCAAAGTGGTTAATGAGGAAGAGAAGGAAAAAAAAAAAAAAGGAAAATAAGTCACAAGCCTCCCTACATCTTCCCAGGAACATCTGGCTCATTCTTTCAAATGGATGGATTTTCCAGTCCCACTATACGGCCTCTCTGGCTAGCTAAGAAGGAAATGGGCACTAAAAGCCATTAGAAGAGCAAATCCTGGCCTTTATTGAGATAAACCAGTTAATTTTAGCCTTAAGTGACCATTTTATCACAGCTATCCCTAGGAGCAGCTTCACTCTACAATTTTAAGTGCCTCCTAAATCATATTTAGCATCTTTTCCCCCCTGTTCAGGAGCCAAAGTAGTAGTACACTATACTTGAACAAAGATATCATCTAACCATTCTGTCTTTCAAAAAGAGGGTCAACAATGTTACAAATAATCATAAGGTTACATACCATAAACTTATAATATAAAACTATAATATAATATAAGCTTATAATATAAGATGACCTGTCTAAATAACGTGTGCTTTTCTTTCTACCATGGCTTAGTTTTAATCACTCAAAACCCCACACTGATCCCAAGCATCAAATTATTGTATATTTCATATGATGAGCCAGAGGCAGCTTTTGGTGGAAGCCACTTCAGGGAGTGCAGCACCTACTCACATGAGGTACTATCCAAAAACAAAGTGACACCAACACATCTGGGAAGACAAAACCAAGCCAACTCAATATCCCTAGAAAGAGCTGGGAGCTGCCTGCCTAACCGCCTAATAACATATTAGCACAGCTAAGCACCTGCCCTTTAAAGAAAAGAAAAAAAAAAAGGAAGAGCAGTACAAAAAGAACCACAGGTATCTCAGCTTCACCACAATCAGACAGGCTGGCCCTGGAGAGCTATTCTGACCTCCTGCCTGGAGAGACTCAGAGCATCCCCTGATGGTTTGTTGTTAAAGTCAAATCTGTCTTCCAGAAATACGGCCAAGCCTTGATCCTAGGGGTGTAGTAACATGTGGGCCATGACACAAAAGAAGATGACAGTGCTGCTTTTTACAGCCAGGATACTTCACTTTGATAGTGACATTAAAATTGCAACAATTAACTCTTAATGAAATTGACAATTATGTCTTAATGCAGTAACGGGCTGTAACATAATTAAGGAGAAGTTATCTGGGTGCTTTCTCCTAACATGCATATTCAGGCCTGTGCTTTGATCTATAATTTGGCAAGAAAAGGAGAAAATGCGAAGAGAGTGGCTTGGAATGAGTTCCAACAGCACTGCACACTCAGCTCCTTCCCCTCCTGCCTCTGTGCACGGCTGATGCTCTCAGGAGGCTTTTGCAAACACATTGTGATTCCAGCTACCTTTCCTCAAGAAGAAAACCCCACTGGGCTGGAAATCTCACCACAAAGGCAGAGTTCAGCACCATCTGGTTTGCCAGAAAGCAGGAGCAGGAATCTCAGAACAAGGCGGCTTTGCTCAGGGCACCACTAGTGCATCACCACTGCTCCTCACTGAGCCTGGAGCCAGCATCCACAGGACACGACCCAGGCAGGAACACAGAGAGGGCTGGAACACACCACGGGCTTAAGCCAAACCCCCTGACCCTCAGTACAGTCCCTTAAGCTCCTGCAGTTCTTCAAGCAGGGGAGACAAGACCGTGGAAACACATCTAAGAGCAGAGTCAGCTGTAACTAGAACAGAGTTGTTCTGATGAGTACGTGCCATTTCCTTTAAAGGGAAAAGAGGAAGCCCATAAAAATTACAAGCTTGGACAACAACATATTTATCCAGATTCTCAGGATGCTTAACCTTTTTCCTTAAATAAGGGCTTCTGGTTAAGAAGATCCACTTTCTTATAAAGCATTCTGCCACCAGGCTTATGGAGGAGAGCTTGAAAACCATGACCTCTAAAATGTTCAAAAATCTAGGAACAAAGTAAAGCATCAAAATTAATTTTTAAACTCAGGGGGTTTTTTTAAACATCCTTACTGTTGATATATAAATTCTCAGATCCAGCAGTTTAGCCCCAAATCACAATATTTGCCATGTAGAGGGCACCGTCCAAGAACAGAAGAGGGCTCACAATTTGCCCTGACAGGACAGAAAGCAGAAACACAGAAACCAAAGGGCCTGATACTTTTAGTTTAGTTTCTTACAGATTACAACAGACTCATGTTATTTCATTACCATGAGCCAGTTCTGCCTCACGCTGACTTCTAGGAGTAAAAAAGGAGGGACTATAGGGGAGAACTGAGTTACATTTTCACAGGCATGGCTCTAATCTTAGCTGTGCATCTCCTGAGACAAACAGCCACAGAGACTCGGTCGTATCTGGGGTGGCAAGCTCAAAAAGCAGAGCTTTCACTCAGAAGCTGCTCCATTCACTTTTCAGGTACTCACAAAAAAATCAAAGAGTCACTGAGGATGGAGAAGACCTCCAGGATAACTGAGTCCAGCCATGAGCCCAACACCATCGTGCTCACCACTGCACCACATCCCCAGGTGCCACATACACACACACACACACAGAGCTTCTGAACCCTTCCAGGGTTCCCCTTCACACACTTTGAGATAAAGAGAGTTCCAGTATGGACCATGCTGTCCTGATTTTGTGTGGGCTGATTTTCTTCCCAGTAGCTGGTACAGCCTGCCTTTTGGCTATAGAATGAGAATAATGATAACACACTGACGCTTCAGTCATTGCTAAGCAAAGCTTACACCGAGCCAAGGACTTTTCAGCTTCTGCCAGTGAGGAAGCTGGGAGCACGAGGAGATGGGAAGGGGCACAGCTGGGACAGCTGGCCCAAACTGGCAAAAGGGATATTCCATAGCAAATGGCTGAACTATAAATCTGAGGGGAGTTGAGCAGGGGGTGTCAGCCTGATGCTCAGGCTCTGGCTGAGCACTGGTCAGTGGGCAACGTGCAACTGCGTTGTGCATCACTTCTTTGTGCATTCATTTATTAGTATTTTCCCTTCCTTTCCTGTCCTATTAAACTCTATCTCCACTCCTAAGTTCTACCTGTTTGCCCCGGATTGTCTCCCCCACCCACTGCAAGTGGCTGTTGAATTTAGCTGGGAGCTGCTGGGTTAATCCAGAACACACAGGGAACTCCCGGTGCACCCCAGAACCAGCTAGTGTCACATCCCAGCCAGCCCTGCTCGTTTCTAAGATGATATTCACACTTACAGTCACCTGCCATTAAGCACCAGTGTTTTTCTTTGAATTACGTGCCCTGACATTGATCCTTGGCACGGCTGAGCCATTTCTTTAACCAAAGTCTTGTGTGTGTGAATGTAAATACACAAGAATATGTCTGCACTGCTCTTTCATCAGCAGATTCAATAGCCTTGAGTGGAAAAAATGGGTGGTGAAATATTCTTGGCTGCTTCTCACACTGTTCTCTTTGAATCTTCTCCTACAGGCTGTCAGAAAATATTAGTGGACTAGTCAGACCTCTACTGTGACCTGAAACAGCCCTAAACCTTCAGAAATCAGGACCTCTAAGGCTTCTGTTTGGAGCACCTTCCCTCCTCCATCCCCTCCTTTTTTTCCCCCAAGCAGAAATGATGGCACTGAATAGGATATTGAAAAAATCCATTCCCCATGTAAAAAAAAAAAAAAAAGAAAAACAAACAAACAAACAAACAAAAAAACCCCACAAAAACCCAAACCAAACAAAGAAAACCCCCCAAAAGACGAAAACAAAAAACCAAAAAACCTATTAGTTATCAGTTGTGAGAAATGCAGAGCACAGGGAAGGAGAGAAGCTGTTCCACTGTAAAATTGACCAGTTTCTGCATTCAGCACATACTGTCCATCTCCTCTCATTTATGCATTTCAGGCAGCAAATCACCTTTTTTGATGGGCAGAGAAGGTCGAACACAGGCACTCAGTCACAGGTTCAGGGTTAATCAGAAAGCCAGCAACCAGGTCAAGAATGTAAGAAAGAGCTGTAAAATCGCTCCCAGGTGATCTTAGTTTGTCTGGAAACAAGCACTGCAAGTTTGCCTTTGAAGTATTGTGAAATCCTGTTGGACTTCAACCCCACAAACATTATGCTGAAATTACAAGCAATTTAAGTGCTAGAGTGTAACGTTTGTTTTCCATTTGCTCACCTAGATCTTGGATCATTTAAATCAATAACTTAAAGGACTGGGAATATATTTCAGGCTACATTCCTCTGTCCTGGCAGCTCAGACCTTCAGCAAACCACTTCTATGTGTGCGTAATAGATCAGTGCCAGGGTGATTAAAAAGTAGAATTGTAATTTTTTTGGTGTGTTTGGCTCTTGAAATAGCAGATTTACACAGTTACAACTCTCAAAAGAGAATGATCTTGTACAGTCAAAACACACAAAATTACATGATAGCAATTGCTAAGAACCTGAACCTATTGCTGTGCTTTACCTGTAAAAATGAATGCAGCATTCTTAGATGAAGGCACAGGTGGTAGTTAGGCTGTCTTAATTTTAAGAAATATGTCTAAAATATCACTTGGACATTTTCCTTTTATTTAACAAAGGAACACTTACTATTTCAATAGGACTCTGACAGCCTGACAAATGCTACTCACCGATTTTTTTTCTTTATTAAAAAGAGAGAACAGCAACAGAGAAATCAGGTTTTCCTCTATTGCAGCAACTTGATTTTTGTGTTCCATCAGAGCTTTTTAAGCAAAATTGAAGATATTTTCTTTTTAATTTGCTGTAGCTGAGAATATTTCTCTCCTTTCCATACAGAGCAGTAACCTCAAGATGGCGATATTTGTCCCCTTTTAGAGGCTGTGCTCGCAGCAGGGATCACTGGAGCATCTTTCTTCATTCTTCCAGCAGAGTGTAATTGGTCTTCGAGCACATCAGGGTGCAGCTGGCCCCCAGAAATTTCTGTACTTCCCCCCTCTGATAAAGGTCCTTAACCGCCATTATCTGGTCTTGCATATTAAAGTGATAAACAAAGGCCTAGGGATGGAACCGCAAAAAAATTAGATTGGCTCCTGGACTTCAGATTATGAGCTGAAAACAAACACCAGAAAGGTCTCAATAATTGGAAATAAAAGTGAATTTTCAACGAGAAAGTAATTATTTTACTCCAACATACTGGAAAAGTCTTTGCCTTTTACATGCCTTGGGAGGACTGCACACAGAGAAATATACCTGTCAAACTAATCCTGTCCCATTCCCGAATTTTCATTAAATGGCAGAAAAGGAAATCAAATTCATGGATGCCCTAAAATGTAACACAATAAATTGTATTAAAAAACCTTTTTTTATCCCCCTAGTTCTATAGGAAAGCAGTTTTTATAAGAGTTCAGCATTTCTATAACACATAATGTTGCAAAAAATTATTGGATACTGGGGTAAAAAATATGATTACTATGCAGTTCTTGTTAATCCTTCCAAGCCACATTCAAGCTAAAGCTGAAGAGTTCTATGGGGAAGTTGAGTTCTTTGCAGTGAGGGTTTTTATTTGTACTTTAAAGGCTTGCCCTGACAAAGGGTGACAACACTGACAGGCTGCGGTGTACAACATCCATGTACAAACCATAGGATTATAAGTCAAAATTATACGAAAGAAATAAGAAAGAATTAGTTTCAGTTCAAAGCCTTACTTTGAGTCAGCTCCTGCTGTGGGCAATGAACATTTAAGCAGTTAGTTTTGGGCATGGGAGACACAGACTGGTTTTCTCCAGGAGCTGATTAAACAGAACCAAAGCGTTGAAAATTTATGATTTTGGAGTTACCGAAGTCTGTTTGTAACCTGGTGTCTGGTCCGCAGGCTGTTCCCGTTTCCTGCACGAGGGGTCACCCTATCAAGTATTATCTAAAGGAATTACCTCCCCTGCTCCTCTGGGTATTTTCTGCTGTTGCTCTGTTTGCAGTTGTCTCACTGATTCCCTGTGAACTGCTTGTGTCAACTTTTGTAACTGTGACAAGGCCACCTTTTGCCTGAGAAGCAAACAAAATTCACTCAAGCTGCCACCAAACAGCGTGGCTCTATAGCTGTCACTTCCAGCAGCCCTTGCAAGGCATGTACTCAGGGAAGTCCAATGCCTGACCATCTTTTGTTGCCTGTGACACTTTCACAGCTTTTCTTAGCTCCAGTCTAGCATTGCCATGAGCCATTTTCCTTGTTTCAAAACAGTGTGCTGGACTGCACAGCCTTCTGGGCCTTTTCACTCTTCACAACATTCAGATGTTTTCTGGCAGAAGGTGTCAGGCTCTCTGCCTTCACTTGAGTGTTTCTAGTACCAATTAGTAAAACTGCCTTGAGGTCCTGAAGAATTTAGGAGCTTGCCTTAGCTAAAGAGGCTTTTGCTCAAGGTTTCAGCATCTTAATTGCTCTTAATAATAGCATGACTGTGAACTGCTGGAAGCAAGCAAGCAGCTGAAGTGTGCTTGAAGTGCAGCAAAAACCTGGTGGAAAGGGACACCTGGGACAAGGACCTGATAAAAATCAGGGGTCAAGGCAAAGAACCCAAAAGACAGAGGCATTGTTAGTTCAGACATAACCCAGTTGTCCCTTCAGAGCCTCTCACAACAGCTCACAGGCAAGGTGATCTTACAAATAGCCATGCTCTGATGTATGAAGATACTTCTGGAGACCAGTTCAAAAGCTGGTAATAAGAGGATTCCCCCCCCCAAATCCCAAACCTGATTAATAACAGGAAATTTTCTGTTCGGACACAGATGAAAACTGTTTCTGCCAATCCACGAGAATATTATTCTTGAAAAACATGGGCAGAAGGGAATCCTCTATTTGAGGAGATGCTTTGGAAAAAGTATAATAACTATAAAGCGTTAATTACCCTAGAGTGCAATTTAGACAGACATCACTGGAAGAGTTGCTTTAATTAGTGTGGTTGTTAAATCTGTTGCCTTTCTTGTGCTGCAGATGTGCCTCCTGCCACCTCATATCCAGTAGCAAGGACTCCACGCAGGGACTGGAATGGGAAAGGTGTTTTTTTTACCAAACAGGGTTTGGTTTTTGTAAACCAAAACACTGGTACAACAACTTACACCAACTGAGCTTGAGCCCTGTGGGGCTTGCTGAAAGTCTCTATGGGAGACCTGAAATAGAGACCGGTGAGGAATGAAGATCAAAAAACAACAGCTAACCAGAAAACAGAGCCTTTTATGTACCCTGTAAAGCAATCTCAGGCTTCTCCAGCCCAGTGTGAGCAGCACTGACCACTGCAAGGGACATAAAAGCAGACAGCCTACAGTCACTGCCAGAGGCAGCTACTGAGGAATCCCCTCCTTAGAGCTGGATCCAGCACCCTGGGTCCTGCCTGGCCAGGGCCACACAGGGGGAGATAAACACCTCCCCTCGTCTGCTTGGGGCATTCCTTCCAATGCAGCCCAGAGCACTGTTTGCCTTATCTGCAAGGAGAGCACACTGTCAGCACAGTTTTTTGACATCAGAGCCAATATTCAGCTGGCAGAGGCTGGGACAGGCCAGTCTTCCCTGAAAAGCAGCCAAGGAGTAGGTGGGCACAGGATATGGCTGTCTCTAAATGATTCACCATTTGGACCCATTCCCTATTAAGCCAAACTACCAGAACCAGCTGGTGTCTGGCCCAAGAGTGTACTGAGAATATTAAAAACCATCATCTTATGAAATTACAGTGTTATCTCACAGCTAGTTTGTGTGCTGGGGTAAGGTGGGCACACATCTGCTCAGAATACAAGGCCAGAGTGCAACAAGCCCACCTCCAATATTCTCTTGAAATCCTACCCTGAGGTTGGTAGGTTTGTGCCAACAGAGCCAAACCCTGTTTGCTTCTTACTCAAAGGATTTCCCACACCTCTTGGCTAAGTGCTCACACTCCCTTCCACCTCCTCTGCTCCAGGCTCCAGCCAACTGTCACCCCCTGGGAGCCAAACATTTACTGCATGAAAACCCCAACACATGACAACCAACCTCGCTCGGTGCTTCTGTCAAGGCAACTGCTGCCTTTCAAGCTGATTTCTCTGACTAATTAAGCATGGAGACACACCAGACTGCCAACTGAATGGTGGTTGCAGCATCCACCACTCCAGCAGAATTCAACCTAATGGGCTAAAAGCTGCAGCTTGAGAGCCTGGAACAGCTTGTTCACTGGAATGGAAAACCCATTGTTTACTGTGGTCTGAAATTCCCCAAGTTAAAAAGAGAGGAAAAAAACCCAAACAAAACCCCCTACATTCTCCAGCCTTGTAAACATTAATTATGAATTACTAAGAGAGAAAAAACACCTGCTCCCCTTCCATCATTAACATTTTATGTATTACATCTTTCAGTCTTTCCAACATTAAAGCTCCCGATGTCCTTCAGAGGCAGTAAAACGTGCATGGCCACACTAAGTCCCACCTGCCTACAAAACCATGTTATTTCCACAGGAATGAAATTCGTTTCCCTCCCATATGAATGTTTCGGATTCCTTTGTGTGTGTGTTCATGCGTAGTTTGGATGAAGTGGTGTCCCTGTGTGTTTGGGAGAGCATTCTCCTTCATCTCGACTCAGTTCACACAGGAAATTACTGTGAACTGTAAGGTGGTGTTTGTATGGGATTTTATACCCTCTGCAATGGCTTAGATCCTTGTGAAGACCCTGAGAAACAAGGCAGAATTTAAATTTAGCTGCATCAAGTGTAAGGCAACTAGACTAAGAAGAGAGGAGCATCG
This sequence comes from Chamaea fasciata, assembly GCF_029207755.1. Classification (NCBI taxonomy): domain Eukaryota; kingdom Metazoa; phylum Chordata; class Aves; order Passeriformes; family Sylviidae; genus Chamaea; species Chamaea fasciata. The sequence continues at coordinate 12,101,244 of NW_027094092.1, forward strand.
AGTCAGGCTCAAGGATGCTGTGCACAAAAGCAATCTGGAGGGTCCCACACAGTTCTATGCTCACATTCACACCCCGGCTGTATCTCAATTTGAGAGAAGAAACCCCAACTTTAAGTTTCCTTATTGGCACAAAAGGACTAGAAAGCAAATTGCTGCAAGTACATTGCAGCCTTATTCAAAGAAAACACAGAAAATAAAATAGTTTCACTAAATACTGAAATCTGACCTCAATGTATAATTTCAAATCCTTTGAGACAGATACAACATTACAACAGTGTATTTTTGATTCTTCAGAGCCAAAGATTTTGTAATCTGGAAAAAAACCCTGGCAACCTATTTTACATTTATATCCCAAATCAAAGAGACAAGATAAAAGGCATAACTTTTTTCTTGACCCAGTAATATTGACAGAGACAATAATATTTCTGATGCTAAAAATTGACTCTGATAGCTGAAGAAATAATTAGAGAATTTGATTTTAGAAGAGAAGAGATCAGCAAACATCAGCAAAAGTATCATGTTTATAGGTGTCTGGTTCTAAAAATACAAACAAAGAATGGATACCTGGATTGGGCAGGTTTTCACTTTGGACTGACTATTTAAAAAATTATAGCCAAACTTCAGAAGATATACAGAGCTGAAGATTGATTTGACCATCTCCTGCAACAGACTACTTTGTTGTGAGGATTTTAAGTAATATTTCAATGTTTTAAAGTGACAAACTCCCATATACCGTTTCTTTTTTCGAATGTGAGACTAATTCCCAGTTTCAGTTTGGGTGTCACTCCAACAGGAGTTAAACAAGGGCCGCTGCACTGGGCAAGGGGCAGCACAGGGTCTGTGCCTGGGGATGTGTGGAAGCATCAGACACCTCTGATCAGACAGGGAGCAAAGCCAACTCAGCTTCTGCAGGGGAAAAACAAAGCAAAACCAACAAAGAGCCCACCACATAACCAGGAAGATACCAGGGAACACCTGTAAATAAATAGTTTTAATTTTATGTCTCCCTGTTTGTTTCAACTTCTCTGTTTTTCTTGCCTGTCTCCAGCTATTTATCATCCTCTCCCTGTTGCCTTTACTCCCACTCCTGCCTTGCCCTCCTGTGTAATCCACTGTAATTCTATTGCCAGAAAAACTCAGAGATACAAAACACCCATTCCCATTTCCCCATCAGCTGGTGACACCTCCTGTATCTTTCCTCTCCATCCAACCAGCAACCTGCACAAGGCAGCAGCCACCTCCCCTCCCTCTTTCTGCACCACCAGGTACAGGAGGATAAATTCTTCTTGATCCTCCCACAGCCTTGCTGCTGGGCAGGTAAGAGAAGGCTGAAACCTTCAAAAGGAAACTTTCTGAGTCACCATCACACTCTGCAAAGTGCCACTTGGTAACGACCACAGACTGGAACATAAGAACGCCTTAAAAGACAGATGTTTCTCAGATGAACAGCTATAAACCACCCTGAAATGTTACATGTATTCATAATTGGAGCTTTGAAATCACAAAAGTCAAGAAACTTAATTTTTCAAAAAAATCAAGACATGCCAGCTTTTCCTGAAACTTCTTTCCTGCCTCAGGGATGCAAAGCAGCACACCACAGCATGTATTCCCAGCCTTCCTTCCACCCTCCTGCTAAGGACTGCTTTTCCGGTGCTTCCAACACTGGATGAGAAAATGCTGTTTGTTATGCTGGTTTCCAGCACAGTACAGCATCTGCATGCAGCATTACCATGCTGCTATAATGTCATCCACAGCCCTGCTCGAGTTGCAAGAGCCATTAATCACAAGTTCAGCTCTTGCAGACCTCACTACAGGCTTTTTGCCACATGAGTGCACAGCACAAAAACCCACTGCTGATTCATAAGCATCAACACTGCAACATTTAACAGCTAGAGGAATTTTCTATGCTTCATACAGCTCAAGATATAGAAAGAGCTGAAATACACAGAGCAGAAATTACCCAATCTCTGATATAAGCTGCAAACACACTTTTACAGCTGAAGTACTTCCCTCTTAGCAATGCTTTTCTACCTCAATTAAGTAATACCTGTTAGATAACCAGAAACAGAAATTGCTTGGAAGCTGCCTGTGCTTCTTTACCAACATCAGTCTTTGATCTAGATACAGATCTGAACAAGTTTATTTCACAGTGAAATAAAAATAGCTTCACTGAGCAAAGAGAAATTAAGACAAGAGAGAGAAGAGAGACCTTCTTTAGATAAATCAATTTCCAAAAGATGTAAACAATAAGTTCATTAAAACCTGGAACATCTGAGTAAAGCAACACCTTGTCTGTCAAAATCAAATGTTTTCTTCTACAACTTTTGGTGGTGAAGTATTTTTCCAATCAATACTATGGTATAAGACAGTATTTCTTAAGCTTGTGTTCCCCAAGAGATTGCAAACAATTTCTGAAAGAGGATATAGCCCAACATCACAGCCATTCTGAAAATATGGGCTGTTCTATAAAACTGTTCATCCCCACAGCCAATCCCCCTCGCATTTTTGAGGGATACATTTAGAGCAGGTAGCTCAATCTGCAACTTGCACTGCAGCTTACACACCAACCTGACCATTAAAAATATTCCTTGACATCACAGCACCCTCAGAGACACAGATGCATTTTCTTATAAAAGTCTCCTTTCCCTATTTTTCCACAAGCATTTCCCAGCTATATAAGTTATGCTTGTTAAGTACCCATGCCCATCTGGTCAATGACACAGGGACCACGGTCAGGCCACAACTCAAACAAAGCATCAAAATCCCAAGGTTCAAGCTGAAATAAATGTTTACTTGCAGAGCAGATGTGTGTTTTCTCTTTCCTCTTCAGCTAAAGAAAGACTCACCCCCTCTGCTGCTTCCAAGAAATAGTATTGGCCTTGACCAGTTCAGCTGGGATTAATTTAAGGAGCATGACAAAGCACGGCCAGCCCTAAGAGCTTTTGGCTGCAGAACAGCCCTACAATAAACATCTGTGTTACTTCAGAAGGACATGAAGAGACAGGTACACGGCTGCTATATATTGCCTTTTGTCTAGAAAACATTCAAATCAGTGATGAAACACACCAGAAACCTAATTGCTGTTTGCTTCATCAATATCAGTAACGTTTGGGCATTTTATGTCCTTTGACCCAGCTTTAGGAATACCCTAAATCACGAGCTTTAAGGCCTATCAGGTCAGAAAGCCATTTCCTTGCTGTGGTGAGCTGATCCTACATCTTTGCCCCCTACAACATTGCAGCCTCTTTCCAACAAATGCCTAGTGACACTCAGCTGAATTCAGAAGTTTTTGTCCCTGATTTGCTGCCCTGAACATGAGGAGCTATGCTTCATCTCCTGCTTCTCTCTACTAGCAAATGCCCGAATGCATGTGTTTTGTCACCAAGGGAAAAGCACTGGGATAACTTCACTGTTGAATTTGTAAAATTCTCAGTGCTATCAAGCTAGAGCAGGTGCTTTGGCAGCTTAGGTTTACTGAAGTTGACTAGCAAATTTAAAAAGGCCATTTCCATGGTTGTCTGCAATGCCTAATGCAAATGAAGCAGCGCACACGAATTTCTGCGTGAAGGAAATGAGTTAAATTTCACCAGTGACAGACAGTAACCACCAATCCACCTGTGAACACAAACACCACTCTGACCCTAACAGAGCACAGCAGAGCTTTGCTCTGCCCCTGAACGTGTTTATTTGCGTTTATTTGATCTTGCAGAGCTGAGAGGAGAACTCAAGCATCTGAATGCTCGGGCCTGTGTGAGCAGGTGAGGCACAAAGCAGGGCTGGCTGGTCAGGAACCAACTCACGCTGTGTTCATCCCATTTGCCATTATGGAAACATTGCATTTTATTACATCTTTTTGCCAGAACTCACTTTCTTCAGTGGTTCCCCATCAGAGAAGCGCCTTGCCAGTGTCCCCCATCTGCTCGGAGTTCTCTCAGCCAGGCCTAGGCAGGATTTCAGACTCATGAGTCAGACCTTTGCTCTCTTTTCTCTGAGAACTGAGCCTAAATTTTACATCAAGATTCATTGGATGGCATCAAGACAGCAGCAGATTACTTCTGTGAGAACACACATACGTACCTACATCCTTCCACTAAAAAAGCAGAATTTTTTTGTGCTTTCTTCAAAATAACTCTCAGTTCTCTCTGCTGGCATAATGAGATCTGTCCAATATTTTAATTTCAGAAGTAGTGAAATTTTAAAAAACAATCCCCCTTCTCCACTCTCAAAATGAAAATAATCCAGTCTCTAGGAACTACATCAATAACAGCATTAAAGGGTGGCAAAGAGATTTCGGGAATTAGATTGGTTTCTAATGCCAAGAGAGTAGGCTCTAAAACTAATAACATAGGAGGTATTCAATTTCTTTCCAGCTATACCTGAATGCACCCAATTACAGCACTAATATATCACAAATTTGATCAATGTCATGGTATTTTTCCAGTAATTTACTTAAATCTCTGGTGCATTTGAGGTATAAGTAGTGTTTGAAAACAACAAATGAACACTTACCAAAGGAAAATTACTGTTGAAATATAAAAGCAAAAGGAGGAAACTTTTCAAGACTGGGTGGCCTTCCAAAAATCAGCCTTTTGCCTTTAGCAGCACAAGGAAAATGCCCTCACATGCTGAAGAAAACCAGATTCTTTGACCCACAATCCTACTTGCATCACAGCTTTTAATTTCTTATTATTCCGGAGAGAGGCACAGGAGCTAAATGCTGGCAGAGATTCTGCAGCAACACAGCACATCACTGTCCACCTGTGGGAGGTGACCTGTCCTGTACCAGCTGCAGTGAGCACCAAAGAGCAGATTTATCTTATTGGGTTCAGCTTTCTGCCCTCCTGCAGCAGAGACAAGAAGGGAAAGACCCACAGGCCGAGATTCAGAAGTTCATTAATTTGCTGGCCTCTGATCCAAGGGCTGTGCCATGACCCTGACAAAAGACGTAAATGCAGATATTTTTGTGGTGTTCTCACAGAGGCAGAAGGAAGTGCAAACATGCAGACTGTGCTCATATGACTTTCCAATTCTTATTTTTGGTTCGTCTCCCCCCAGAGCATGGATCTGTTAGAAAAACCTTTGTGTGTGGCTGTTCTTAAAGCATGGAGGGCCACAGAACGTGACCCCACAGCTGAGATTTCTTGTCCCTACAGAGGTCACCATGTTAAATAACCAAAGCATAGATAAAACTAATGCATCTATGTCTAGGCTAGGGACAGCTTGGTATAGAAGTCTTGTTGTTATTCGACATTTCCCGGTATTTTCCTGCTCACTAAGCAAGAGAAGCATTTTGAAGAGCTCCAATCACAGGGGAACAGAAGGGGAAATGTTATACTAATTTCCTCTTGGCTTTTAAACACAGAGAAAGACAATTCACCTTTTTGCATTTTCAGGGCTCAATTGCCCCCCCTCTCCCTGTTGTTGGAGCTCTACACTGGTGGATTAAGTGAGATGTTCCCTGTGCATCAGCCTTCAGAAGAGTTGCCAAATATTCTTACCTTTCTGAGCTGCTTCTCTTCCACCTTTCGTGTTCCTTCTGAGCACCGTACTCATCTATTCTGCTTTCTTATTTAAATATTCAGTACCTTAACTAGTGATTAGTATTGGATATCCCCAAATCTCCAGAGAAGCAGGAATAATATGCCATAAATCCCAGCTACCCCTGTGAAGAGAGCAGAATTTGGTCCTCCTCCACAGTCTGTCCTTTAAGAGAAACACCTGACATAAACAAGCAACCCTCCTGCCTATCCACTTACACTGTGATGTATTCCCTATTTTTATTTCTTGGAAAAGCAATTTGTGCATAGTGTTTGCTCATATTTTGTCAGACAAACACACCTGTTGATTAAATATCACTAATACCTCTCAAACCAAAAGCAGTTCATGGTCAAAGAGGTGCCTGGGTACTTTTCAGCCACAATGTGAGCTCAAGATGAGGTAACAGCTCCTATTTCTGGCCTGCTTGCACTCATCCCTATTTATATGGAAGAGAAAGGAAAGCAAAGCCAGGCTCCATGTAATCATAAACTCATTTTGTCTACATATGGCATATGCAGTTAATCACAGAGATTAAGGACAAAAGTGCTTCAATGACAAGTACGTGGATGAGTGGGAAATAACCATGAATGGGAGCAGAGCCTTGCAGACTTTGTGCTGCTGGACTCTGAGCAGTGCTGTAATTCCTTCCCTCCAAATTTTGCTGGAATTGCACTGAACAGCAACATGAGCCTCCTTCTGGTCTGAAGCCAGGCTGCAAACCGAGGGGGCAGAGAGGGAAAAGTTGTCTCTGAGACAAGTGCTGTCTCCAACTCATGACCATTTCTTGCTATTCTTGACACTGGAATAATCAGGTGGAAGTGAAGGAGCATAATGAGGCAGGTAAAAAGCCCACAAGGACCTAGAAAGAAGATGGATTATCCAGCACTGCAGAATCCCTCTCTGTCCATGCTGTTTGTTTCTCCCCCAACTTTGACAGGTTGAATGGCTCTTTCTTTATGTCTCAAAAATGATGAGAAGCTTCTATTGTCCACACAGAGATTTCCAGGTAAGAGCCTTACCAAATTCAGTTATTATTTCAGCGGGAATTTATGAGCTACAGAGAGCTATGCCTGTTTGCTTGGAGCGTGGATATCTGCAAGAGAACTGCTAGCCGAGAGTTATTCACATTTATTGGCCTGTAAATCAGTTCACTGTCTCTTCATAAGTGTTAGGTTAGAGCATGACTTGGTATTTACTTAAAGAGCTCCTTTCATCTCTGAGGGATTACATCAGCACATGCTGGCGTGCAGCTCCCTCTGGGGTGTTATTCTGTTTCCATAAAAGCCATGGAAACACTAACGGTGCGGGGTGTGAGGCGCAGCGAGAGCAGCAGAACGCTGTGCAGCCTCAGACCCAGGGGCTGCCGGGCTCAGCATCCTGCCTGCAGCACCAGCAAACGTGGACACACTGAGAAAAAATAAAAAAAAATAATAAGGTAAATATATGTCTTGAAATTTAAAAAAGAAAAAAAAAAAAAAGTGATACTTCTCTTTGCAGCCTTCAAGTATTTTCAACTCAGGGCATTTCCTGGATCCATTTGACAAACTTTCACATCCACAGCTTTCTCTGGCAAGCAGCTCCCCGTCTGCTGCCTGCTGTGTGAAAACCCACTTCCTTTTCCTTGTTTTGATCATGTCTCCCACTAGCTTGGTTTGCTCCGACTACTAGTTCTTCTACTATAAAACACTTTGAGGCTTAAGGACACACTAAACTGGGAGGAGAGGAAAAGCTCATCATATGTAGGGGACTCTCCCTCTTTTTTTTTTTTTTTTTTTTTTTTTTTTTTTTTTTTTCTTTTTTTTTTTCTCCTCCTTCTTCTTACCCCCCAAATAAGAGATTGGCAAACCCCACAAATCCTTTGAGAACCAGTATTTATATACAAATATTATGCTTTCTGAAAATACCAAGGGGGAAAATCCCCTTTCAATTACTTGAGTTGAGGTTTACAAAAATGCTGCTTTTAGCAACCTTAGACACAAAGAGGGTTTTTTAAATATTCAGAATACTTGCCCAGAATCCCAAATAAAATAAGTAGCCCCTTACACCCACTTCCAGATGCCAGGATCTGGACTCACTGCAGCTGACAAGAGGGACAAGTTTTGACCCCTCAGCATCCCTTCCTTCCTTCCTTCCTTTCCCTCCTCTTCCCTCCACACCAGAACTGTGGGTTCCAATGGGCTTTACAGATAAACCATAAACTGGTAAACACCAAGCTACCTGATCACTTGCCTCAACCACCTCCTGACTCATGAAACCAAACTCTGGTAGGAAAAGTGGCAAATGCTCCAGCTAAAAACTCTCTGACAGCACGATCTGCCCATAATAACAAGTGCTGTTTACTTCAGTTAGAGCAACAAGTGAGTTTTCGGGCAGCTGGAGAGTTTGAAGGCACAAGGAGATTCAAAATATGGATATTAAATATTTGATATCATTCAATATGGCATCTCATTTTCTCCCCTATTAACAGAGGTGCTAACATCTTAGTTTTGAAGGGAATGCAGATTACATTCCATGTTACATTGGTTTCCAAAACAGTCTTGCACTAGATATGCGCAGAAAACACCAATTAGGATTGTCCTAAACTGTAGACTGGATTTTAGAATATTTCCTCCTCCCACTTTATGTACAGCAAATTTCCTGTATCCCACCTTGCAACTTGACTTAGTTGATAGAATACAATATCCAACAAGTTATGCTTCTACACCTAAATTTCCTTTAGAATAATTCACTCTGACACTAACCCAGAAAATCACAATTCTCATTACGTCTCTAGGAAACAACACAGAGAAGTAGAAATAAATAAAGCTGTCAAGCAATGAAGTGAAAGGGGGAAAATCAATTCCAGAATGTACATAATAATGGCTGCTATGACTGAAACGACAAACAATATCCTAATCCTCAGTACGGCATGCAGAATGCCAGAGTATTTGTTAAAGTGGGCCAATACAGCTCCCTCACCCATTTAATGCCAGCAGAGAGAGAGTTTGGGTTCATTTGTCTGCATGCTAAGCATCAGGCAGCATGTTGATCACATACCTGCCCTGCCATGCTTGCAGATTTCCTGCATGAGCCGCAGTGATATTTCAAATATCTTTGTGCTTGGCTTCTTCAGCTGCCCTTCATGAGAAGTCTGGAAATGCTGTGTGAGCTTCACGGTTCACAGAAACAGATTGAGATGTTTACAGATACAAAAACGTCTTAAAAAGGCAAATGGCTGTAAAGCTGCTGAAGAAACCTTGTTTATAGCTACAATTAAATGCTGTCATAAATTATTCTTATTTCTCAGGGAGAATTTTTTTTTTTAAGAATTAGTGATACCCAGGTGGTTCAGTCATTTTTATACAGAAGTCTAAAGCAAATCAGGACAAAATGCTTCCTCATGCCCAGAGGAACAAACAATCTTCTTCCACGGACTTCAGCTCAGTGGAATGAGCCGAACAATTTCATTTTTCACTTTCTGTTTTGAAAAATCCACTATTTGTTGGTTTCTAGTGCATACACTGTTCCAAAATGTGAAATATCTTTTATTGTTGAGCACAGGAGATTCTGACAGACAGACTCCTGTGTTACACTTCCAGTCCTTTGTTGAAATCTGGCACTGAGCACAGGTGCTCCAGCCAGGGGAATATTTATCATGGGAGTGCAACGGGGGAAGAAATTTCTAAAATAGCAAGGGGAACCTGAACCTTCTGAGTTCACCAAAGGAACCAAGCTTTTAAAACTTGCAAGTTGGTGCTGCCCAGATGTGTCTGAAAAGTGCCAGACCCCGTGTGCCTGTGGGTGCAGGTCCTGAGCTGCACCCTGCACTTTACTCACACATTCCCAGTCATAATTAGATTTTGCCATTCTCCCTTGTCTCTTCCAACATTAATTGCATCACACCTTTGCACCTATTTCATTACAAAATAAGCATTGCACTGTAGAAAAAAAAAAGAGACCCCCTTTGTTTTCCTTTCAGATCCCATCAATCGTCTTGCACTACATCAGGGAACTACAGCTGGGATGGGGCCCTGTGCCACAAGAGGCTTCATTTTCCTGATAAACAAATCAGCAACACATTTGAGAAGGTCTGCTGTAGCATCTTTTTCTAGAGAAAAATACATTTGGTGTCTCTGAAAAATAGAATTAAAATCTTTTTCAGGTATAGCACATTCCTAGGAATGCCCCCCAAAATTTCAGTAGATGTGATCAAAAAAGGATGATTATACTTCTCCCCAAAATGTGACAAATATACTGTATTGAACCTCAACATCAATTAAAATATCCAATGTAATTTAAGGCTTTAAGTCTGGAGCTAATAGTACATTCATATGAAGGTTTTACACACATCAGTAATCTCCATTTTAAATTTTCTTTTATATGCCTTGGATATATTTGGTTAAAATATAAGCTGAGAAGGAAAGAAAACTATGAGATGGAATCAACTGGGAAAAACTTGCAATTGCAGAATTTTCAAGTTGGGTTTTTTTTGGTTGTTTTTGTTTGTTTGTTTGTTTGTTTTTTAGGTTTTTTTGTTTGGGTTTTTTGTGTGTTTTTTTGCTAAGAACTCATTCTAATGAAGAATTGAGAATACTAAATTTAAAATGCCAAAACGTGCTGTTTCAAGCAGCAGTGATTCATTTTGACTTGCTTCCTGTATTCCACAGAAATCAAAACAACATGTTTTGATGGCATTCTGTCAAGATTATTAGCAGTAATTAATCAACTCCCACAAAACATTTCAATTTCAGCAGGAAACTAGAACTGCCAGGATAGTTGATGGCTCTGGTAGAAGCACAGCAGCAAAACCTGTTCTGCCTCAGAGGTCTCAGGTAACAACTTCTACAGGTTTCTACAGAATATACCTCCATCTGTCTGCATTGAAACATTTGTTACAGGGGTTAGTTGTGGTCACATTTTATTTGCCACATCCCTGGCAGCATTCAAGGGCAGGTTGGGCAGGGCTCTGAGCAACCTGATCTAGTTCAAGATGTCCCTGCCCATTGCAGGAGGCTTGAACAAGATGAGCTAGACTTTAAAGGTTCCTTTCCAACACAAACTGTTCTATGATTTTATTATTCTATTCCCAAAGTCTATCTTTTTCTCCATTTTTATGACTCTCTTTTCAGACTCATACTACAGTGTCTGTCTGGCCACACAGATTTTCAACACAAATGCAGAACACAGGCACCTGGCATAAAGTTGGAGAGATTACTTCAAATTCACTGGGACAAAGCATCGTGGAAGCTTAGACATTTCACTCAGTAGGCAGTGCAGGTTCTTAAAAAAAGATGTTTTCTTTATTTCCATTGATGCTTACAAGTGGCAGAAGTAAAGAGCTGAGACCCTGGAGATGAAGCAGCCCCAGGGAGGAAGCTCTGTTTAAACCTCTGCAGGAGGATGCTGGGTGTGGTTTTCTGGCTCTTGCTGTATTTCAGCATCTTCCTGTATTTCACTCCTTACCCTGCTGGCTTCACCTGCATTCTCTGCCCCAGCACCTCTGTTTTATACCAGCATCCCATGAACTCCCTCATACAGACCCTCTGCAGTGCCCACACCCTCACAGGCAGAGCACAAGTCTAGAAAAAGACACCCTCAGAACAGCCACAGACTCAGGAGAGGGAAGAGATGTTTTTCTATCCCTTACACAAATCCCTGAAATGATTGCTTCATCAGTGCAGCGCGCATTGGTACATAGTGTAAAACCGGAATTGCCAAAGCTCGGTATAAACACACACACATTCACTGAATTTTCCACGTTCAGTACCCCTGGTTCATGCTATTTTGCAGCTACCCAGCTGTGCACTGGAAAGCACCTGCACTGAAACTCTCATCTCAGTGCTAATTTCATGTGATTCTAAATGGGCAACTTTGTCACGACTGTGTTAGAGGCAGCCTAGGCTATTTGGAACCTTTCTTGAATTTGTGTGAATCAAAGAAGAACAAGGAAATCCCTTTGTGTCCTCTGCCATCTTCCCTCATGCCAGGGAAGCCCCAGGACTGGGACTGGAAGGTGCCATCAAGCTCAGTACAGAAGTAGGATCTACATCTACACTGAAAAGCCAGAAGCAGCATTTTCTCTGCCTTCTTCCCGAGAACTTTGCTGGCAAATCCTAGAAAAGCTCGGGTTGGAAGGGATCTTAAAATCATCTAGTTGCAAGCCCCTGGCACGGGCAGACAAGTTCACTCAAAGCCCCATCCACCCGGTCCTTGAACACCTCCATGGATGGGGCAGCCTAAACTTCTCTGGGCAGCCTGTGCCAGAGTTTCAGCACTCTCACGCCAAAGAATTTCTTCCCGATACCTAATCTAAGTCTCTCCTGATCTGGTTTAAAACCATTCCCTTTTCTTCTATCGCTGTCAGCCCATGCAAAAAGTCTCTGTCCCTCTTTTCTGTCATGCTCAAGAGTATGACAGCACAGTCACGGGTCAGGCCCAGCTGCTGGCAATCCGTCTCCCCTGTCTGCGCTGGACCTTATAAAAGGCTGCTCTGCCCAGCACAGAAATTTTGACGGATGGGAAAGAGTTTGACATTTTATATCATTTAGTGAAATGCCAGACATCTGCAGGGCACAAGAGGGCAGCCGGTGCTCCCACTCCGCCGTCTGCATTCTCCCGAGGGATCTGGAGTCCTTGCCCAGGAATGAGATTTCCTGCTCTGTGCAGGAGGCAGCAGCCCTCCACGGCAGTAAATCATCTCTCACTCCTTGTTGATGCCACATTCCCCTTCTTGCCCTCGGACTGCATCTCTACAGAACACACCTGTGAAGATTAAGGCTTAGGAGAGCCTTAAGTGTTGATGAGGCCACCCTCGGAGAGCTCACACTATGAAGATTCTGGGTTTTAACTCCTGGTTTTCCAGCTGAAGGCAGTTGCCTAGACAACAAGTGTGATTCAGTAGCAGTGAATTGTCAGGGCAACAATCCCTGGCCATACCTGGGACGTGCTGTACAGCACAAGAAGCCAGCAGACATGCAAGGCCACACCCAAAAACTGCAAGTTAAAAGGGTAACATCTTCCAGCTAGGGTATGTGGAAAGCCAAAGTGACTTTGCACTTTTGAGTATAAAGCTGAGTACAGTTACTCCACACAGAGAAAAAAAAAGATTTTTCATAATTTGGCTAAAGAAATAATCCTATCTCAGCATGATAGGAATCCATAAAACATGACTATCTATGTTACACCCCTTCCACGGTTTTTACACAGCATCCTCTGTTTACACTGTCACCATCTTTTGGGGGATATCACTGATGTAACGTGGGAGGAAGTTCACTGTGTTGCTCATGCAGAATTTGCTCTCCATTTCCTGATGGAGCAAGGCACTTGTGTTTCTTTCCAATTTTGAGGATTTCTTCCACTGTGTTTTCTTTTAGAAATTTGCACTTTAAGAAAATGCATGCCCAAAATGTACTGAAAGATGAGTGGGGAGAGGGAAGGAAAATCACAGTAGTATGTAGTCATCTTTTATTGAAACTAATTTATAGGCCCTTGAAAATATTTGAACTTTCTTCCCCTCCAAATTTAGCCAGTCTTATGAGATTTTAATTATTCATTTCCCCAACGTATTTCAAGCAGGGCAATCATAATTAAATAAAATACCCATTTATTCTGCTTGGCCATCTCTCTGCCTTTTAAAGGTATTTTAACTGTTTTAAGGATGTAGATAATTTGGGTTGGAGTTGGGGTGAGGCTTTTGGTTTATTCTCCTCTCTGAGAAACTCTGACAAATTTTGCCGAACTCTGCTTAAAAGTGCCGTAAAGAAAAGTTATTTTGAGGGACTGCACAATCTCACTAAAGCTTCTGGTGTTAATGCCTCTGTGTTTTTAATGTGGGCTGCTTTGTGATACATTTTCCTATGGAATTAGGAAATGTTGTCACCTTCTAGTTTAGCTTCACTTACCACAATTTGTCTCATCACTCATCATTATTTGGGTGTAAGGGTCCAATTTAAGTCACTTTTAATTGTCCCAAAGTCCATTACAAGTTGACCAGCAGGGCTGTCAGGGCTCAGCCATTCCCTTACAAGGAGTTGGGGGTCCTTAATGAATGATTTTCCTGTCTATTTTATTGTCCAGTGGGGTGCAAGCTGAACATACCAAAATATTTCACCAACCCACCTCAGGCTCCACAGGCCACCAAGCACAGCACCAGCCACGTCACTTGTCCTGCAAGTGACAGACCAGAGGAACTGTTATGTTTTCAAGTCTCATGGGGACTTGTGCCTATTGATGCCTTAAGTTTCAGCTTTCATGTTTTCAGATTCTGTGCTGCCTAGGGGTGTAGTTCCGAGCCTCATATTAAGTGCCAGTGAGTTCTCTTCACAGAGTAGGGAGACAAAACAAATCCTTTTCCTGCTGAACACCAAGGACAACTTTCAGGCCCAAAAGGACAAACAACGATGGATTAAAGAGAGAAACAAGAAGGATGAGACCCCACAACCTGAAGCTGTAATTGGACAATTAAATCCCAATATGCAAATGGACCAAACCTTATGAAAATGTAAGATCTTGTGACTGGTGGCCCATTTTGTGACCATTTTAAGTCCACCTTGGGTGTAGCCCTGGCCAGACTCTTGTCCTGTCCAAGGTATATCCTAAAGGCCTTTCAATAAATCTCTACTTTATTCACAAGCTCTGGCCAGTCTCTGTTTCAGGTCAGTCTTCCCTAGGCATCACTATTTGCATATTTCTCCTTTCCAGCCTGTGTGTGCAAGTATCAGGCTCACCTTTTCTTTATCAGAGGATCAGGAATGACACAGGGATGAAGAGCTGCATGCAATATTTTCAGGAGACCAAGGGATTTCAGTGCTTCTCTAAACAGACTGGGATTTTTTCAGCCTTCAATCAAAGTGTTACCAATTTCCTACACCTTTAAAATGCTAGATCTCTTCTTAATTTAGGTTTTGGAGGGTTTTTAATCCTAAACATGGTTTTTATATCAAGAAATATGAAGATTGATCAACTAAGCTCATTCACAATATGCTATGGTTAGAATTTGAAAAACATACCTGGATTTGTTTAGCAGACTGATGCTCTAAATCACAGGTCAATCATAGCGGGACAGGAAATTTGCCATAAAAATTTGGACCAATACTTGCAAACTTGTTAACTCAACCATGGTTTGAAAAAGTGAACTCAAGTGACCTGGGTTTAAAGTCACCTCACCTGAAAAATCAAGCATCTGAAAAACAAGCAACCTCTCTCCCAGATGAAGCAATTACCTAATTAGTGACAGTAAAGCAACGAGCATCTCATCAGTTTGCTGTTAAACACCAAAGAAGGCGTTTTTGCGTCTATCTGGCAAGCAGCTCTATGTGACCTGAGAGACATTTATGAGAAAAGATAATTGCTAATAACGGAAACCGTTGCACATTCCACACAGGAGCTGATAAAAGCCACTAGGAGCTGAAAAAATATTTCAGAAGCATCTCAATGATTTTGTGATGATGAAAGTAGCATTTTTTGTTAATGCCACTAAGCCTTGAATACAATGCCATGCTCCTTATGTCTGCTTCAAGTTTTCTGCCTTTTGCATTTGGAAAATCAAAAGGGTTTACAAGATGAACGTGGATTATACTCCACTCTTCACAACGACTTAGTGACAAACAACTCTAATGCAGCCAGTGCTGAACTGGAGTTCAAGGACCATTTCTTGGAAATCTGAAATACATTGAAACCTCAGCAAAGAAAATGGTACTCTATTAAATCTGCACCCTGTGGAGGGCTAATAAAAAACCTCAGTTAGGTCATAGATACTAGAGTGGTAACAAACCCATGAAAAATTGTTGGTTAGCTATTTTATCTGTCCAGCTCTTTGATGCATGGTGTAGGAAAGGAATGGCATTTTACAGACATCAGCCCGTAAATGATGCAGTCTGTAAATCTGATGCAGTTACACACAACAACAGGTGTCTCAAACTGCTCCTCCAAATCCCACCTGCAATTCAGTGGACACAAACCCCAAGTTATGTAACAACATTTTAAAAAACATGTTTAAAGAATCAAGGTTTGTGCTGGGGCCACTATGCCACATTAAGATGGAGCATCATCCACCTGCACTGTTGCTGCCCTGTGCTTAACAAAAAAAAAAAAAAAAAGGGCAAATCTCCATGACCACTAAGGATAACAGGCAGAGCTCAAACTGAAGGAGGCAGCCCAGTGTCCACCATCCCTCCCTCTGCCTTGCAGTGTAAGTGGGGGAGATTTGCCTCGTTTTTATAGGAAAACCTACAGCTGGCTGGAAAGGACTGGATGGGGTTTCTAAAAATGTTGTCTGTTTTAGCAAGGGGGGATGAGCAGGCTCAGAATAAGTTAAATTACGTACACTTCTGCACCATTCTCACTTTTCAATGTGATAGTCTCAATTACAGATGACAGTTTCTATTATGGGAAAAAAATGCACTGAGTGAGAGAAAAAAAAAAAAAGTTTCTGGATCTGGCAGGTCTCAGGAAGAAATCCCAGCCCCATGTTAGCAGCCTCCTTATTCTTCTTTGGAAAGACTTGACCTGCAGGGAGGGAGGAAAGGCTGCTCTGTCATTTATCACCAAGACTTCCAGCTGTCTTGTTTTTGGAGACAAACAATGCATCTGGAGGCCTCTGAGAAGCAGGAGCAGTGCAGCACTGCGCTTCGGCATGACTGCATGAGTATGACATAGTCGGACAAAAAAGCCTTTTCATTCCCCCTCCTACAAGAGCCCCAGGGGATTCAGCTTCCTCTCAGTACCTCCTGCAATCTACATAAAGCTATTTTTTGCCACAGGGGCTCAGTGCTGAGTGACTGAGCACTCTGGAGTAACACTTCTTGGTAACATTTTTGGGAACCAAACAGCCACTCTGGGTCTTGCTCATAAAACAAGCCCCAAATGGGGGGAACTGTGCAGGAAAACTGCCCAGGACTGGGTTCCTCACAGCTTCACAACAGCTGGAGGGTGAAGGATAGTCCATTTTCTGTCTACGTGTTTCCTAAGTTTCCAGGCAGCTCTGCCTCAAAGAGTGCTGAGCAGCTACAGCGATGCCTGTGACATGTCCCAGGAGCTGCTCACCCTTTAATCCACCAATATTATTTTCAGGACGACAAAATTTGGGGGATCAGGATCCAAAATACAGGATTCAAGAGCCCAAATTTGGGATTTGGTGGGGGGTTGGACCCCAAAATTGGGAGTTGAAGGGACTGGGAGCCCAAACTGAGGGGGTTCTGGGGGTGGCAGAAAATTGGAGGGATCAGAACCCCAAAACTTGGGGTCAGGACCTCAAAATTTGGGAGGTGTGGGAGGTCCAGGACACTATAAAACCACCCAATTTTGGGGTCCTGGGCCCTAATCGAGCATTCAAGACACTAAATTTGAGGACATGGGGGGGGGGGGGGGGGTGTGGACACCAAATTGGAGGAGGCCAGTAATTTAGTGGGGCTAGAGGGTCAGCATCCCAAAATTTAGAGTCAGGACTCCAAAATTTGGGGGGTCGGGACCCGAATTTAGGGTTCCAGAGCTCAAATTCAGACATTTGGGGGGTCCTGGGCCCAAAATTTGTGAGTTTCAGGATGCAAACTCCAGGGAAAAGACCTCAGTTTGAGACAAAAATATTGTTTCTGATGAGTGTCTTAAGCCACAAATAGGAGGACAAAGGTGTGTTTATTCCATTAATTAGAGCTTTGAAATTGATTAAATTAAAAATGGAAAAGAATTATGTCTTGCAACTCTGGGCAGGGGGGGTGAATATTATATATTTAGGCAGGTAGAGGGAAGAAAGGAATCTATGTGCAGGATTTGAGGCAGGGGAGCTCCGTGAGCTTAGCACAGCTGAACTCACGGGTAGGAATTGGATGCATGTTTGGGAGGAAGATTCCCCATTCCCTCCACCCTTTGGTAACAGGTATTTTGAGAATGAGGGAGAGGAAAGGCAGGACATCAACACCTCTGTCCATGTCATTTCTGATATGAGGAATCACAGAATAAATGGAATGGGTTGGGTTGGAACGGACCTTAAAGATCATCTCATTCCGACCCTCCTGCCATGGGCAGGAGCACTTTCTTCTATCCCAGGTTGCTCAGTGCCCCATCCAACCTGACCTTGAGCACTACCAGGGAGGGCAAATCCACAACTCCTCTGGGCAACCTCTGCCAGTGCCTCAGCACCCTCACAGTAAAAATGTTCTTCCAAATATCCAATCTAGAGCAACTTCATTTCCTTTTTAAGCCATCCCCATTGTCCTGTCACTACGTGGCCTTGTGAGAAGTCCCTCTCCCTATTTGTTACAGACTCCCTTCAGGCACTGGAAAGCCACAATGAGGTCACCCAAAGCCTTCTCTTTTCCAGACTGAACAATCCAAATTTTCTCAGCCTTTCCTCACAGGAGAGATGCTCTATTGCACTGATCATCTTGGTGGCCTCCTCTGGACTCACCCCAACAGCTCCATGTCCTTCCTGTGCTGGGACTCCAGAGCTAGGTGCAGCACTGCAGGTGGGGTCTGAGCAGAGCAGAGCAGAGGGGCAGAACACCCTCCCTGCCCTGCTCCCCACGGGGCTCTGGATGCAGCCCAGGATCTGGGTAATTTCTGGGATGCAATTGCACATTTACACATTGCCAGGTCATGTCCAGCCTGTCATCCATCATTACCCCAAGTCCTTCTCTCCAGGGCTGCTCTCCATCTGCTCACCTGGTCTTTCCTGTTCTGAGGTGCCTGCCTGCTCACCTGCCACTGCCTCTGCAAAGCTGTGCTCTCACTGCACAACCACCACACTGTAATACCATTCCAGAATGGGATCAAACACCTCAAAATAGCAGCTTGTATTTTTCTGGCCAGCTGTCAGATAATGCACCATCGAGACAGTGCAGATTTAATACAGGAGGCAATTGAATCCTTCATCAAACGGCTAAGGGAAGGGAAAAGCTGTGAAGGTCCTCCTCCATTTTCTCTAGCCTTGTCCACTGCTAAGGTGAATCAAAAGTAATACACATTTGGGTTTTTTTATTATAGTCCAGGGATGGACCTGCAGTAAAACTGGAAAGAAAAAGACAAGACAGTAAAGTAGCAGAAAAAAAGAATACAAAAGAGAGGACTTGAAAGAGATGGAAGTAAACAAACTGTCTTTCTAAACCTCCTGTATTGTTAGAGGCACTTCCTGCACCAACACCTTTCCAGACAGAGAGATAAGAATATGGGTTTGGTTAAAAAAAAAGGTTATTTATTGGCCCTAAAAGTCTCCTAGAATATCCAGAGGGTGTCTGAAAAGCATGAAGGAAAAGTGAAGTTCCCAGTCATAGAACAAACAAGATGGCAGAGCAAGGAGCACGCTGGCAGCTCTCAGGGAGCATCATGGAGTGAACTTCACTCTGAACATCTGATTCTAGAGACTTTCCCTCTTCCAACATCCAATGAGGAACATCCCTCCTACACGTGGGTGAGCAAAAGATGGAGGGTGGCTGGTTGATGTCAGCAATCCTATTCCCTAAGACATGCTGGATAACACTTCTTGTTTTCTCAGCCATGTTCTGTGTCTTCTACTATAGATTATTTTTCTTCTTACATCCATAGACCAGAGTGCTCATAAGCCCATCTGGGGACAGGGCAGAGAGCACGAGGCTGTAGTTAAATGTCAGCCCACAAGGCTGTGACCAAAGCAAAGCTGAACTCAAATTTGAACAGTCAGTACCTCTACAGTGAGACCTTCCCCCGGTACCTGTGCTCTTTTTCTTTCATTTAGCAAAGCCTCATGCAGAGCATCCAGGCAAAGGTGACTTTTAAGTTAGACTAACAAGCATTTAAGAAGTCTCCCCATGTCATAGACAGCAGGATCTGAGCATATATTTGAATAGTTCATTACACAGAGATGGGGTTTTCAACTCCCCCCCCACCCCCCCCCCCCAAAAAAAAAAAGTTGTAACTTATAAATCTGCTGTACTTTTTGCACAGAAAAACTTGACAGTGCCTAAGTTATAATGGTGCATAAGTTATAAACTTATAGACCTCTGGTAACTTATGCATGAAAAAAGTTGATAGTTCTTGTGGACACAATTCAAGTATCATTAGAAAACTTTTTGCATAATTTCTGCACCATATTAAAAGACTCAATCTGAGATATTTCAGAAGAGGCTCATTAAAGGGCTCTAGTATTGTTCTCTGCTAAATAATCTGTTTTATTACTCCCTCTCTCCGTACCTATTCTTATCCGAGTCATCTACCTTGACTTGCCAACTACCTACACAAGAGTGGTGAAGAGAAACTTAATTAAAAAAAAAAAAGAAGAAGAAAAAGATTCTCTACATTTCCAGCATTGACGTTGAAACCTTCATACTTCATTTACTGTACACAGAATTCAGAATTTTTGTACAGCTGCACTGTGACTGAGATGGCATCAAAAATGTAAACTTGGACATTACAATTGTAGGAAAAAAGCAGTTGTTGGTAAAGAAGCAAGAATTTCAAATTCACTCAGAGCCTCACACCCCTGCTGGAGTATCACACTGCTACTGGAGGCACAAGAACTTTAATGCTGCACAGCACATCAGAAGAATATATGCATATAAATTCCTGCAGCTTCTCTTAGTGACAAAGTCTGGACCTAATAACCATCAAGGAAAGTAAAGGATCAGATGCAAATCAAGGTTTGCAATGTTGTTCTTGGCATGACCCATAAGAACCACAGGAAAGGGATTTAGGCACATACTTCATAGCATGGAGATGATCCCACAGTTCAGTAGGAGCAAGGTGAAAGCAAAGAGAGATTTTTAGCAGGAAGATAATCGTCAACGCCAAAAAAATCAAATTGAGTCAAAGTTAAATGCATGGCTTCCTCTATCAAGAGAGTTTAGCACCTCAGGAGCTGCACTCAGCCTCACCCTGCACCCACACTCCGGGGCTGTTCCCACAGCACAGCTTCCCCCGGCTGGATGGGAATGCTCCACATGGGATGGCCACAGAAGCAGAGCAGAACACTCATACTTGTTAATTAACAATGAAAGCTTGCATCTAAATAAGTGAAGTTTCGTGTACTGAGATGGGAACAGATCCTTGTCTCCCACCCTTAGAGCTAGGTTTCTTTCAACTTTTAACTCAGCACCTCATTGCTTTCTGTTAACAAATCTACAGCTCAGCCGAGACAACAGGAAAACTTCACTGCAAGGGATAGGCAAAACAAATGCTTCTGCTTTTGCAGATATTTTGCTTGAATTGCATTTCAAAACAACCTATTATTCCATGCAGATTTCCCAGTGAATGAATCAATTGCATATAATGTATCATAAAGGCATTACAGTGAACAAAACAGAGTTTGGTCACCGTATTTTAGCCTCAGTTTCCTTCCCAGGCAGATTTGAGATACCTGCAGTCCAAGTCTGTCCTGGTGGACAAATCCTGGTTTCACCTCCCGAGGAGCACAAGAGCAGGGCTGCAGGCAGCAAGGCCTTTTGCCTTATTGGCAGCCAAGACCTGATGTCCAGGGGAGACAGTAAATGTCAGGGAAATATCATCACCTTCCTTCCCAGTCTCAGAGGTAAAAAGCAGTGTATTTGCACTTAATGGTGCCATATTTGAGGTGATATATTTAATAATCCCTGTAGTCAGACTGAAGTTCAACTCTAGGAGCTCTGAAAATTGCAAACATAAGTACCTGTGGCTTAGCCTCAGCTCTCTTGCATAGAGCAGCCCACCTGCACCTGGAGATGATGGGAGGAGTGCACCTTCACCTAAGGTATAATTAAGACATCAGGAAAAGCAGAATAACGTTGTGGGGTTGCTCATTATTTTTCATAAGAGAGAGCAGGCAACATCTGTGTAATACAACTATCAAATACAAGTGGAGAGTGGAAACAAAATTTATGCTTTTCAACAAGTCTGGAACATTAATTCGCAGCTCTGATCTTCAACAGCTTCTTATTTTTTAGTTCAAAGCTCCTTTCCTTGCTATCCATACCCCTGCATTCCAAGTACAAGTAAATTGCCTTGGATCTCAGTACGCCCATTGCTTCAGGAATCATTTTACATTTGCAAAAGGATGAATGAGAATAGCCCAGAGTCTGATATGAACATCTTTGGCTGTAGTATCCAACATGCCATACTCCTGGAGTTAATCCTCTTACTGTGATTAGCAGAAGAACAGAAGGGTTGTAAGAAGGGACTTAAGGGGGCTTTGGCCTCAGCCGGGGTTCATAGCCCAGGCTGGCTCCTCTGCTTCTTGCGTGAGTGGCCCACACTGAATTTCAAAATCCTCCCTAATTAAATACATGGAAGGGATTTCTGGGAAGGCGAGAAGAAAAATGAAGCACGCCAGAGAGAAACAAAAGTGCATGTGGTGCATGCTGAAGGTGAAAGGAGGAGTGAAATTTGGGGTGCTGGTGATGGGGGTAATGCAGTTCCTGGGAAAATATGGCAGGGTGTCTGTGCACACCGAAGAGCACAGGTGGGGAGAAAACCACAGCAGGCAACATCACAGCTTCCAAGATAAGGGGGCACTCATCCATCAGTGTGTGGATTTTAGGCCTGCTGAAGCACAGAACGGCATGGAAGGAAAACTGCTGCCAAGACCTTCAAGCCTTCTGTTCACACAGTACACTGGAGTCCCACTCCAATCCCACTGATTCCCAGCACCCTCTCAGCATTTACCTGTTACCCACGTTTTGCTAGTAAGACAAGGCTATAAACCAGTCATTATCTAGAAGGCTGTTTTTGTTCCCCTCCAGAAATCTGCACTGTGCAAGTTAGTTCCTCTGAGGTTTACTCAGGCCCATCTAAACAAACCCAACCAAATCCACTGACCACGTACATCATTCTTGGTGACAGCACTGCCTCACATGTACATAAAAATCAGCTCACCTGCTCTACAGTGTTTAATAATGAACAGCTCCCAGTTTCTCTACTGGCCCCTCTCTTCATTTCTTACTTCTGATTCATCTGCACCTTCCTACCAAAAAAATCTTTTCTAGTCTGAGTGCACTGTTTCACAATCCAGATGATAATTCTACGAGGCCCCGTTATGAAGCCCATGTTTTATTATCCTTCCTGAAACAAGCCAAATTATACTAAAAAGCAGAGCACTTTATTTGTTCCACCTAAGATAAAAAGAATTATGGTGGAGGGATAAACTAACTTTGAGCAGAAACTCCAGCTTGGGAAAGCTCACACAGCTGTACTTCAATAGTACTGTGTTAAAAAAGAACCAAATTAAAGCGAGGAATGAAGCAAAAATGGAGTTTATTCTTAGAAACCAGAGCATCCTGCAGACAGAGAAAACAATCTGTGTGGAGCCAGCCTTTCCAGGACTGACTCTCTGATTGATAGCCCCTGCTGAGTCCCTCCAGACCTCTTCCTTACACAGCCTCCCTCAGGAAGTTCTCTGGGAGCATCTCTCACCAACCAAGCAAATTCCCTGGCTTTCAGCAGGATTTTAGGTTACAGCACTGCAAAACTACCCGTGAGAGCATATCTAGAAAAGCCATGGTAAGGAATTGGCTTTGCTGCTCCAAGAGTCCCAGCAGAAGACGTTGGAGCAGGATTTTCAAGCAGGATTTTCAAGTTGGAAAAGGTTCACTTTGAGAAATATGTTTCAAAGGATTGCCAGCAAACTCTGCAAAGACAAGAGTGAATCTAGGTGAGCTTGCACACAATTCCCCAAGAACAGATCAATAGTTTAACATTAATTTTAATGACATCAGTGCCTGGAGAGGCCACAAGGAACAGTTCCACCCTCCAAACAGCCCTTTGTGTTCACAGGCAGCAGAAATGCTCAGCTGGGGGTTCATGAAACAGTGAAACTTCTAAACAACCTGGACTGTTTCCAAAACAGAAGAGCACTGCCTCTGGAATTACATCTAGGCATGATCTTGTCTCCCTAAGGACCCACAAATTGGAAAAAATTTGAACTGGTACATTTACCCGACAGGTAAGTAAGTAATTGGATGTTTGACACAGTGTGGCAATTTGTCACAGTAACAGGACTGTAACACACCACAGCACCAGCAGGATAAAAGGAATCAAACACACAACACAGCAAGCTCATAAAAGTAAGGAAATAATATTGGTTTTTTCAAGCAAGGTGACTTACCTGTCTGATCATCTAAGTAGTATACTTCTAGAGACAAATTACAACTTAAGAATTACTTTTGAAATTGATTTTGAGCTGATTTGTTGACAATTTGCTCTTCAAAGACCTGTACTCCTCTGGGAGCATCTTTGTTTTTATACAAGCTCTTGGAATTTTCCCCTGTTCTTGACCTCAGCATTCAAGCATTTCAGCTGTATCCAAGCACTGACTAACATACCCCTTCTACAAGTACAGGTGGCTGCTGGCTGAACTCAGCCTGGCCATCTCAACTGGACATCCCACTGTGTCAGCAGCTGGGATGGCTCTTCTATCCTGATTCATTTCTGAAGGGGAAAACCATCTCTGTTGGTGTTCAGCCATGAACATTATTCCTCAGATTTCCGTTAGTCGTGGCATTTACACAAATTACATATTGGAGAGAGAAAAGGTTTTCATTTTATGATCATGCAGACCATGAGCGACGTGGTTGATTTTTCTTTAAGATACAATCTAACGCTGCGAGCTGCAGTGAGAGCACGGAGAGTATCTGATAGCTCAGAGCTGCAGTGTTCTATCTTCCCTGCATTGTGCATGCATTCAGGCACAGCAGAGTGACAATTCTATGCTCCAGCACCAGAGATGAGGCACTGAATGTGTCTTTTAGACATGGTAACCAAAGGCGTTCACAGGGGTTGTGCGATAAGACAACAGAGCAAGGAGAGAGAAAAGTGCTAATAAGAGACCCAGAGCAGAATTTCTTGTGATACTTCACATGCCATTTCCTGAGGTACATCACTCTTCACAGACAGTTTTGCTGGTTTCTCATTCCCCCTTCTATCCTGAAGAAATGCTCGAGCTGTGTTTATGTTTCAAGGGACAACCTGAAGGCAGGATTTATACACAAAACTTTGCAGAGATCTTGGAACTTCTACAGAGGTCTATAACCATACTGACAAAAGATGCGTACATTTTGTGTCGATTTTTATTGCAAGCTAAGACTCAAGTGATTCTCTCCTTCTTACTGAAAATTCCTAACTTATGTTACCTGGATATATAACGTTACTAGGGATAAACCCAAGACTAGCTGTAACACTGACTTTCCTTTAAGAACTTACCCTTCATTCTCACTACTGAGCTGCTGGCTGTGATTTTTACTGCTCCACACACCAACCACGGAATCATTTATGTTGGAAATGACCATGGAGACCAAATCCAACCATTAAACCAGCACTGCCAAGTCCACCACTAAACCATGTCCCCAGGAGTCACATCAACACGGCTTTTAAATATCTCCAGGGATGGAGACTCAGCCAGCTCTCTGGGCAGCCTGTTCCAGAGTTGCAACTCTTTCAGCGAAGAAATTCTTACATTTGTTAGGATTGTTATGCTGTACATGAGCCAAGTAGGTTTAAATTATATTCTCAGGCTACTTTTGTTTAAGCAGCTTCAGTATTCTTCAGGGAAGCGGGAGCTGCAGTTTCCTCTCCCACACCTCTCTGCAGGGCTGTCACAAGTCTCTGGAGAATTCACACACTCCAAGGATGCGCAGCCAACCAATGCAAAACATTCACCCTGAGCATGGGAGGATGCACATGTACTCACCTCAGGTCATTCCTAGTGCCTTGGCTTAAGGAAAGAAACACCACTCCCAAAATCTAGTTTTCCTATGTCATTGAAATTAAGATGCTTTATAATGAAAGAAAAACAAAGACACTGATTCCAGCAAACTAAGTGCACAAGACTGATAAACTTATAAGGATTGCGTGTCTGTTACAGGAATGTTTTATTCTGGCTTCACTTGACGGTTGCCTGATTCTACCTCTCCTTTTGTCCCGTAGAACAACTTCCTCTTTTTGTCCTCCCAGATCCTTTGCCCAGTGATTACAGCTTTAAAGGTACCTCACCCGGGAGGAAACACCTGAAGACACAAGAAGGCAGAGGAGAGAAGGGTGGCTTGGCTGCCAATAGAGAGGAACTGCTCTTTGGTGTAGTTAAAGTGCACTCACTCCAGCAAACCTGTGCATGCTTCAGGATTCCACAGACGCTACTTCAAACAAGAGAAGGAAAAAGAAAGTTAAGTTTCTCTAAGACAACTTTTTTGGATTAAGTTTGGAGGACAGCCCCTATTTACTCATTGATGAAAGCATGTCCCAGAAAAATCAAGGCAGAGGAGTCTAAAAACCATCAAAAACAAAGATCTAAGATCCATACCCTCCAACACCATGACCCAGATGCACTGTCACAGCTTTTCAACAGAGGCTAAAAAAAGGCATAACCAGAAATAGCAGCTTCAAAAAGAAGCAAAAAACAACACTGATGAACAGAACAAAGATATAGATCAATAGAAAAAAGTTTCAAGCTGTCTCCAGCAGTTGAAACATCCCAGGAGTAGATTTCCCAAAATATACTTCCAAATGCTGGTGGATAAGACCTCTGTCATTCATTTGTGGTAATTACTGAGGTCGGGATGGCTGCACTGAAGCCCACCAGGAAAGAAATAGAAAGTAAGTCTGGAGACAAAACAAAGAGAGAAAACGGGGGGGGGGGGGGGGGGGGGGGGGGGCGGGGTATGTGGAAAACTCTGGATGTATTGGTGTCAGGAAGAGATGTGAGAAAAGAGGGATGACTCCACATCTGGTATTTTGCTGTGGCTTGTTGGTTTTTTGTAAAAAAACCATTTTTATTCATGCACAGGTATGATATGAAGGTTACCTGTTCCTTCTGCAAAGCTCCCTGCTGCTCCTGAAGAAATCCTTCTGGATCAGTCATGAGAGCTAAGCACAGACAACTGATTCATGAAAAAACCTTGCAAAATCTTAGAGAACCACTGATTTCTTGCACAGTTTTTCCAGATCTGGACTGCAGATTCCCATTTTGCAGTACTTGCCCATACAATTGATTTCAAACTGGTCTTCTGTGCCCATGGATTGGCTGAATCCTACGCACAGTCCTAAATTGTGCCTTCAACTGAATTCAACCACATGAATGGCGTCAAAGCTCCCTCAAGCCTTCACAAGCACCATTTTGACCTTCAGTGGTCTAAATTGGGTGGTGTTGTTGAGGTTTAAGCATTTGACAATCTGGTCACCAGCTGCTGTGAGTGCCACAAAGGACTCAGGTGTTCCAGCTCATGAGAATGGCTCTTCAGCCTTACAGCAGCCAAAGACTATTCCCCATTTCCACCTTCCTATCATATTAATGACTCTTCTCTCTGAGCTTTCATGGGAAATGAAACCACTTGGGAAGGATGAGAAGCACTGGGTAAAACCTCTACTTGCCACCTCTATTTGCAGGCAGCACTAACACAAGGAGGCTTCAAGCATCTCCAAGATCAAGGGCCTGCACGGTTCCCAAAGAAAGCTGGGCGGAGGCAGCAAGAGTGCTGATGGGCACCAGCCCAGCTGCCATAACCTGCACCAGCACTGAACACTGAAAGCTTGGAAGAGGGCAAGTTTCACTCTGCCCAGGAAGATGAGCATTTCTGCACACCCAGGGACCGCAGGCATGATGAGCAAGAAAAGAAACCCAACAGAAACTGAATATAAACTTGTCCCATGAACAGCTTGTCACCAAGGGCAGAGGGTGAAAGAAAAGCTTTTTTTTACTCTAGAAGTTAGCCATATGAACCCAGAGTTCCCAAGTGTTTCAGGGTTCATCATAATATCCCCAGTTTTTGCTTAAATTGCTGCCTGTCCTGTGCTTTCAGCTGGCAATGTTCAGAGTGACCAAGGAGTTACAACAACACTAAAATGGGAGGAAGGCAAAGATAAGGCCAGCTTTTCGGAGCCAGGTGTAGAAATGCCAAAAGTGATCATTAAGAGCCTTTTGCAATTGTACCTGTTTCTTTTCCACACACACACACTGGTCTAGGCTGGGGGAGGGAGTGGGGGAAGCTTCCCCTTGGTCAGGAGAGCAGCTGAGGGCAGCTGTGCTGAGCAGGGCTTCCTTACCTCGAGTTTTGCAGTTAAGTGATTGGACTCACTCTTGGCTGCACAAATCATCAGCAGGAACAACCTGTGGGTATCCTGGGCAGCAAGCCCAAGGGAATACTACAGTCACAGAGCCAAATGCTGAGATACACAACAAATGTCAAATAAACCCCATTAGAAAAACACCTGCAAGCTGCACACATGTGAGCCATTCAGAAGGGACACAGCAACTCCCCTCATTTCCATGGGGAAAAAATCCATGCACGCATCTTACAGAGTCCAATGGCCAAACTCTTAGTTTAATTAGCTTAATTTCATAGATAATGCTTGGTTTCTTTTCTAATTATGGATGCAATTGTGTTATGGGAGGTAGCACCTGATCCCTTGGCCATGTCCCTCTTGAATGCTGATTCAAGGAAGACAACGTAAGAGGAGTGCTCGTGTGCTCTTTTTCCCAAGAAAAAGACATTTTCCAAGAAAAAGACTTCACACAATGCTTGGCTGTTCAGGGGGCTGTCCCACATGTCTCTGCCACAGAGCTGCCACCCTGAGAGCAGCTGGGACTCATGTGGCCACTGGTGAGCGAGACCAAGGCTGGGACATGATCCAAAAGCAAACATCAGCCACCAGGGTTTGGGATAAAATAGAGCTAGCTCCTTCTCCTGCCAGGAACCTGGGCACAAGGGGGGTGTGGAAGGGCAGGCTCAGCCTGAGAGAGCAACTCTGCACTGGTTTTCAGAAGAAGACTGTGAGTAAAAGCCATGATTCACTCCTCATCCTCACAGCACTGAAACGTGTGTGTGTGTATATATGTATATACACACATATGTATGTGTGCGTATATATATAGTACACAGTTGGGTTTATTAGGAAAAATCTGAAAGCAGGCCACCAAAGGCACTGAAATGTTGTATTTATCCCCCCAGGTGACGTAGGAGAGCCAAGCAGGGTGAACACATGAGTGCAGAATGTTCCCAGGCTGATGAACACTCATCAGTGACTTCTCTGTCAGGGTCAGGAAGACTGAAAACTGGAGAACTAGACTGCTAGTAATACAGAAGGTTAGAGCACAATGTGATAGCACTGGGAGAAAACCTCCAAGAGGATTTTGTGTGAGATGTCTGGATTGTTTCCTGTAGGGTAAGAATATTGAAACTGCTGTGAACTTGGGCTGCATGGTGCAGACTGAGCTCTTCAGGTCTCACTGCTGCTCTTTGAGGATGTGGCATCAGATGGAAAGGATCCTCTGCATGGGACAATGCACACACAAAATCACAGCTTGTTGTATAACTCAGTTTTATGTACACCTAAACACATGCAGTTTTTTTAAAAAAGAAGATACTGTTCCATTGGCACCATGGTATCTGTATTTTTACTGCTGAGGTAGTGGGAATGCACAAAAAATGAGTGAAACTCTCTAGATGCACATATAAAACATACATACCCACGCATCCAGGGAGTGTGGGCAATGCTGAATACCTGGTTGAGCACTGAAAACCACTTCCAAGGGCTATTTCTCCAGATTATCATGGTGGCTTGTGATAATGATTCAGTGGGATGCTAACACTGCTTATGCTTAGCATTTCAGGTGTAACATTTACACAGACAAGACAAAAAAAAGAAAAAAAAAAGAAAATAGAAAAGAGTATGAAGTTTGTACCTTTTTTTTTTTTTTTAAATCCAGGCTTGAGGAACCTGTCAGTCACAGCTGTGAATCACATAAAAAAGAAAGAAAAAAAAAAGAAACAACTAATGCTACAATAAATTTCTGTTTCCAGGAAGAGGAAAAGCACGCAAGCCAGTATGAAACACAGTGGGAATACGGGAATATTTCAACTGTCTCAATGAGACACCAAATTCAGCCCTCTCAGCTCTGTGGTACCTGGGCTGCACACAGTGCTTACTCGATAACATCACTCTTTAGCCACATCCTGGCTCCCTGCCACCTCCATTTCCCAAGCTTTAGTTTATATTTGTTGAAAGCTTTGAGCGGCACTTCCTACAGACCACCTTTCAGAAGTCTGGGTGGCTGCTGAGGTGATCAGTGCATCTCAGAGGAGAGAGCCTGGGAAACATTTGTATTCAGGGCTGGGAGCACCCCCAGTCTGGCCATCCCAGGGTGAAACTCCCACCCTGGTTTCCAGACGAACACCCGCCAAACATCATCAGACACCGCAGCTGGAGTTACTGGGAACACAGGGTGTCCCAAGACTGGAAAAGCGGCATCAGTGAAGGGTTTTGCTTCCCTGAAGACGGCTCCCCATCTCGGTTTATATAAACAGCGCGATGGTTTTACAATATCAGGAAGGAAAGAAAAAAAAAAAAAACCAACAAGAAAACAACAAACCAAAACCAGACAGACGATACCTGTTGTAACTCCATCTACTGTAAGACATGTTCCTGTTGCTGCTGACACCATCCATCTCCGGCTCGGCTACAGCACTCCCGGCATGGCTCGGCTGCTGCGGGCAGGGCTGGGCGCTCACACACCTGCCTGCCCCGGGGATGGGGACAGCCGCCTCCGGCCTTGCGCCGCAGCACCCAAATTCACCGCCCGGCAGCGGCTTCGCATCGAGCTCTGGATGCTCGGAGCAAACCACTGCCAGCGCCGGGGAGGGAGGAGGAGGAGGAGGGAGGGATGAAGGGAGGGGGAGGCTCCCGGGGTCCCCGCCGAGGGGGCTGGATGCTCCGAGGCAGGCGGCAGACACGGGGACGCGCAGGTAATAAACTGGAGCACGGCTGCTAAGCCGCTTAAGGGATATTCGGCGGGGCTGCGCTGAGGAGCGCAGCGGCTTGTGCGCCTCCTGCTCCGGCACACGCGCCTTATTTATTTATTTATCCCGGTTGCCACAGCTACGGGCCCATCGCGCTGACATCAGCCGCCTCCCACCCACCGCCGGGCCCCGGGTCTCGCCGGCGTGATCTTCCAGGCGCACCCCGATCCATCCCCCCGCTGCCCGGGGTCAGGATCACCCCCCGGGACACGGGCCCGCCGCTCCGCCCGCTGCAGCCCGCAGGTGGGTGGGCAGGGGGCACACAGAGCGCAGAACAAACGCTTTGCGCTCCCAGCCTCGCTCACTGGGTTTGCACAGTGCGTGGTCCCAGTTCACCCCAGCGCAGGGATGTCGGAGCCCTCCAGCCTCGAGGGGCTTTTCCTCGAGGAGCTGCGTGCGGGACCGAAGGCCAAACCACCCCTCATGGCTCCTGCACACACGCGCCCTGCTGGGGACAGCAGTGTGCGGTGCCAGGCCCTGTGCCGAGCACCCCTGGGGCTCTGGTCCTCACCTCCCTCAGCTGAAGGCAGCCCAGGGCCTGTGGTGCTCCTCGGTGCCCACACCTGCCCAGTGGCTGGGGTGCAGGTCTTGTTCCCCAGCGTCACACGGTTGCGAGGCTTGGCTGCTGAGGTGCGAGGCTGCGCGGTGTCAGGCGCAGGGACAGCAGCACCATGACCCCATCCCCTGCAGCACCACAGCACATGGGGCTGCCCAGAGGACCTGAGCAGCCCCAGGTCAAGGGAGATGCTGCCAGAAGCAGTGCCAGGTCAGCACAGTCATCGCCCAGGGCAATGCAGGATATCTACAGACACACAGAGAGGTGGGGGACTGCTCTCAAACCTTTCCCAGACAGCCCCAACTCTTTGGTCTGTGCTAGCATCTTCTGGCTCCTTCTTTCACTGCTTGGCCAGCCAGGTGCCCAGCCCAGCTCTTATGCGTAAGATCTCTCCTGAGAAATGTAAAAAAATCCCAAGGATACATAAACAAGGACTGGAAGGGACTTGGGTCAATCAGGCACAGTCACTCATCTCACAAAGGACTGTACCTGAGGGTTTCAGGCTGAAGCTCCAGAGGCTGCTAGTGAAGAGCTCCCACAGCCCCAGAAAGCACCTGAAAGAACTGGAGTTCTACCCTGCTGACAGAGACTTCCCATTCCTAGCTCAAAGGTATTCATGGACATCAGATAGCCAATTGCTCTTGCACCATTCTTTCCTTTAGTTTAAGTAAATGAATGCCTGCCATCACTCTTTAAATATCCAGTCTTTATTTTTGAAGGGTGAATAGACCAAACCCTCAATCCCTTTGCATCAGGACAGACAGAACAACCCCAAGAGCTTTTTCCATGTACCAGTTTTAACCCAAATCAAACCTTCCCTGAATATGGGTGGTACTTGGACATACTCCTTTCAAACAGGGGAAACATCAAACAGGGTTCCTTGGGATGGCGATAAAAATGCCCAGACCTGAGCCCTGCTCCTTGTAGCTGCATATACCCTGTTGTTGATGTGATGTATAGACAGTGCATTCCCATTTATCTCACTTATAATCCACATCGAGTGACCTGGATGAATTGGACCATCTGGAAAGCAGAGTTACTCACAGCCCATCTCCTCCACCCACCTGCTCTGCTCAAACTGAGACATTTGGAAATGGGCAGACTGAAACCATTTACTTGTCTGTGGGATTACTCAGGCCAACATTTTCCACATGGGAGCAGCTGAAAATCATCCTGATGAGCCTCTGCAGCCCAGAGAAGCCTCTGTCAGAAACAAACCCCTCAATAAAAGCAAGGAGCACAGGCTGACCGCCCTCCTCTTCACATGCCTCGTTCAAAGTGTAACTCACTGGCACCTCAGGCTCCTTCTCACCCATCCTGGGCCAAAGCACTGAGCAGGAGAATGTCAGCCATGGTGGTTCATTCTGACAGTGCAAACACAGCCATACACCCAGAGCTGTGTTGTCCCAACATGCCGAGGCAGGTGGGATGCAAAGATTTGGGGTTGACCCTGCTGAACCTCAGGGCAAGCACAGCCTCTCTACACGGGTAACACATCAAAACCAAACCCCCAACCCCACAAATTTTGGCAGAGTAGCGTTTGGAGAACTTGCCTGTGCCTGCCTCCGGGGACCCCTTCACACACATCCTCACACAAGAGGTGCTCCAGAGTAGAACCAAGTGTGGTCTCCACTGCTCTGCTGCAGGTAAACAACGGCTTGAGAGTCCTCAGAAAAATACCTTGGGCAGCAGACTTTGCCTCCTGGGAGCAGGTGTCTGTCTTCCTGCACGTGGGTGACAGCTCCCTGAATGCAAAGTCTCCCCAACCCTTCTGCTCAGGAGTGAGTCAATTCTTGTTTCACTAATTCCAACCAAATGCTAATGACTGACAGTGAATTCTTTGCCTGTGATCAATTGTGGGCAGCTCCAGGTCCTGCTGCTGGGCAGTGACTTTCCTCTGCACGTGTCCCAGCTCTGCCCCTGCCCCCCGACCCCACAGCCTGCGTCGCTGACAATGTTACTTGAAAGCTGAAATCGTCAAGAAGGTTTTGATGGTGAAGCTGGGGCACTCACGGGCCCGCGCAAGGGGCAGCAACGCAAATGAGATCCATGCTGGAATTCAGGCAGAGACAGAAACGTTTTTCTTGCCATTCCTTCTGCTCCCAGTGCTTCAGGGCATGTGTCAGCATGTGTTTGAGCACGGCTGCATCCACACACATCTGAAATGAGTCACGTCTGCTCCCTGCTTCCAGAGATTCCCTCTGACCGCTGCAGATGCAGGGAGCATCTCAAAGCAAGCACGTTTAATCCAGGAGGAGCAAGGAGCTGGGCTTCTGGGTTACAGCATATGAATGCTGGAGCAGTAATAACGTTTCAGTTCTTCTTAAAAACACTGAGAAGCTGCCCACAGACCCCCCCCCCCCCCCAACCCAGTGCCAGCTGGAAGAAAGACTGGAACTGAGCACTGAAAAGGCACAAAATCTTCCTTGTTTCAGGTATTCAGAGTATGGCAAATGACCTTACCACCCAAATCAATGAGATCTAGAATACTGGCTTGAGCTGTTGAAATAGCAGAGAAATTAAACTGGCAGCAGGGCGGGAGCAAACAGGCTGTTACTGCATTTCCCTGCAGACAAATGGCAAAGTACTTGCTGAGTCACTGGATGAAGCCTAACAGGTTTAACAGTGGAAAGTCAAGAGCACAACCTGAACTCCAGATTAGATATTCTAGAAACACTCTGAGTTTTAAGTGAGCGTTTTGGTCATGCCCACTCTGTGATTATGTATATATATTGTATCAACAGCACGGACGCTGCCCCCACCACCCCAAACAGTTCCTCAATGAGATTAGAATCCTCCAGCAGTGCTAATTAGTGCTTACGCAAGCAGGGATTTTTTCAAGCCCTCGGAGCTGCTGCCTGGAGGTGAGGATGCTGCCGGGTCTGAGCATTAATGTCCCTGCCCTGCTGCTCTGACAAAAAAGTTCCTCCCTTTGTCCTCTTGAGGGGCTGCCCGGGCTCAAACCTGGCTCTGCAGGTGAGGAGGACGTGGGGGGACAGTAAGGACAGGGGAGATATGGTCTCCTAAGCACCACTGTAGGGGATTTTCCAGGGTTAACCAGACAGGTTCTAAGACAGCCCCAGCAAAAGCTCCAGGAAAAGCAGTTACAAACCCTTTCACACCTGGACAGCGCCTTCCCCTGCAAAACAAACACCTGGGCCTCGCTTAGGAGGAGGAGATTTGGGCCCAGGGACACAGGAACAGCACTGCAGGGCCTGCAGCCCCACAGGAGCTCTGCTGCCTTACAAGAAGCGTGAGATGCCTGTGAAAAAAACCCACTACATAATTTTAAAATTAAAAGAAGAAGACAACAGCACAAAAGGCTTGTGGAGCAGCTCGTTAAAATGAGGAGAAACACGAGGCAATGGGACAAGCAGTGGTGACTCCAGGACACCCAGCATCCATGCTGGGGACTCTGTAAGCCAGTGCCTGGGATGACAAAATGCTCCATGCAGGGGAACTCGGCAAGGAGGAATGAGCCTGTCTGCTTTTCCACCTTCCTTCACATTACTCTGCCAAGGTAAAGCTTGTGAAAGTTGGGCTTAACGATTTTGCCTGAAAAGAGGGTATTTACATCCTTAAGAGCATCTGGCATATGTCTGTATTTCATCTTCCTTTCCAAGGATAATGCAGCTTCTAAAAATTCCCTCCAAGAGCCATTATGATTTTATGGTGCTCCTGATACAATAAACAACTTCATTCGTCAGGCTCCAGGCATTTTGTGAAGAAGCCAGCATGACAATTTACATCTTGCAGAGGGGAACCTGAAGCAGCACAGCTTTCCTAGCAGCAACCAAGAAACCCTGGGAGACACCCACACTGGCCCTGCAGCCTCCACACTGCAATGCCCCCATTCTTACACAGCCACAGGATGACCCAACCCTCTGGTAATCTTCTGCCTGGAAGTGTTTAGAAACCTGACTGTGCCA
Source organism: Chamaea fasciata (assembly GCF_029207755.1). Taxonomy (NCBI): domain Eukaryota; kingdom Metazoa; phylum Chordata; class Aves; order Passeriformes; family Sylviidae; genus Chamaea; species Chamaea fasciata. The sequence goes on from NW_027094092.1 coordinate 12,135,968, forward strand.
TCCATGGTGGTTTTAAAGTCCCAGTTTTCATAACTGTAAGAAACTGGCACTGTGTTCATGAGAGCTCAACTTCTTCCTTCTTTTTAAGAGCTAGAAAATACTATATTTACTATATATGTATGATGTGTATGCTCTACTTGATCTATAGAAAATACTATAAATACTAAAGCAGAGGAAGTCCACAGCAGCGTGGGTGCTGATCTGTATTTTTTAGCAGCTCAGTCTCCCTCAAGGACCATATTGCTGAAAGGACAGTGTGCTGGTTTCATCCATCTGTACAGTGTGAACTGCTAAGGCAATCTCTTAGTAATTCATTAGCTCTTTTCATCCTCTACTCCTCTCTGAAATATATCCTGATTTCCCACACGTACAGAAATGGTGGGACATAAAACATAAGACTGTGCCAATGGATGAGTATAGTGGCCTTCTGTGAGGTACTGCTCTGTTAATAAAAATAAAAAGCTGAAATATAAAAATTGCTCTGACAATTTGGAACTTCCCTTGTGTTAAAGAAGGCACAAAGCAGCTCTGGACAATGATGCTCCAATCTCCACCACGTCCCCCTCCTCTGGGACACCAGCAGCCTCCCAGTGTTTCCCTCAGGCTGCAGCAGCTTGTGTCAGCCCTGAAGCCCCTCAGGAGCCAGCTGGTAGTGTCACTCTTTGGGAAATCCCAGTCCCCATCTGCTGGGGAATTTTATATTGCATTCATCCCTCTGGACTGGCATCCTCCTATCTGTGAAAGAAGTTCGGAGCTTTACCAACTGAAATTCAGGTTCAACAAAACCACAATAGTTGGGTTATTTTTCCAATTTATGCTGCAGAAGCAATGACATCAGTCCCAGTACAGAACCAGGTGTCAGTAAAGGTGTTTTAAATCCTTGCCCTGCCCTACATGTGTTGTTCCCATTCCTGTTCCTCCATGGTTCCTGCTGGCTTCAGCATTCAGAAGGAAACTGTTGATGCCTCATTTGGTTGTGTCCTCAAACACGATACTGATATCCCCAGATTTCTGCAACTACCATTAGCAGTGGATAAGTAGCCAGCCAGGTAGCCCTGTCCTGAACAAAGACTGACACTGACTGGCTTCTAATACAGAGATTTTAAGTCACAGAATGGTTTGGGTTGGAAGAGAAATCAAAGAGCATCTCATTCCAAGCCCCTGCCATAGGCAGTGACACCTCCCACTAGACCAAGTTACTCAAGGCCAGCCTGGCTTTGAACTTTTCCAGGGAAGAGGCATCCACAACTTCCCTGGGCAACCTGTTCCAGTGCCTCAACACCTTCACAGTAAAAACTTTCTTCCATGAGGCATTTTGCTAGAGAAGGAATTCAGCACTAGGAGCATTAAAAAAGGCTCCTCATAATTTATAAATAAACCAGAATCTGGAGGGCGAGGGGCAGAAATAGCGAAACAAATCAACATTTCAACCAATTAACTCTTTTAAAAATTAATTTTTAAAACTTACAAAATACATCATCATTGTTTAAATGTCACGAGAATTTTGGATTACTTTAGGTAAATGGAACATGAAAATATCAAAAAGTGAATTTGAAATCCAGAGACATGCCATATGCATCAGGCTGTCCCTGCTACTGGAAAATGGGAACTTTGTAACCTCAGTGTAGTGACACAAGCCAAAAATGAAATAGCAACCACATTTCAAAGAGCAAAAACCCTGTCATTTTCAGTAGAGCAGGTAAAAAAGCACAAACAGATCTCCCTCCAGCCATCAGCCCTTTCACATCTCAGGTTTGCAATAAACAGGGGCAGATTTCACCCTGGAACACAGCAGTTATGCTTTCCAGGTTTTTAATGTTGTTCTCAAATGGATAATGTAATTGCTAGATATGGAAAAAATGTCACTTGATCCTGCTCAGGCTGAGAAGAGTTTTGAGTTATGAAATCCTTCACTAGACTGTCAAACCACAGTAGAGGTCTGCTCTCCTGCAGGGCATTACTTCAGAGGATCCATGTATGGATATTAAAGTGGCAGAATCTTCTGGCAGGTGACCAGAAACCAAAACTGTTTGGACCAGAAACCAAAACCAAAACTGTTTTGCAGTTTGGAAACCAAACTGCAAAAGCCTTGTAATGTATTTATTCCTCATTCATAGGCAGCAGCTCATCATTAAAGACCAAAGCCCCTTGTCCTTCTGCACACAAGGTACAATACCTGTTTCATGGTTCACTTAGAACATCTGAGCCGGAGCTGCAAGACCTCACCTTTGTCTTCCTGACATCCCACTCAACAAGCTACTCCTTGCCCAGAAACAAGCAACTTCTGCATTCAAAATTGTAACTTTCAAAAATATAACAGAGGCATCTGATTAACCCCCTAAAACACATCAGCTGCAAAAGCCACAGCTCCTGTTCCTTTTTTCTGGATCTCTGATGAACTGGAGCCAGCAATGCATGCCCTGGGCAGCCACCATGGCCCAGTGCAACCTTCTGGCATGCATGAGTGCAAACCTGACCCCATGGTAAGTCACAGAGCTCTGCTGGAGTTCCAAGCTGCTTTAAAGGAAACTTCTGATCTTAAAAAGGTCTTTGCCTTTGTCCTTGTAAAATTCCATGGACCTGTTCCTCCAGCAGCCCCATGCCCAAGCTCACCAGCTGGTTGTCCCCAACATGGTGTCACTTGCAAACATGTTACGGGTGCACTGAGTTGTCTCCTTCAGGTCACTGGCAAAATGTTCAAGATGCCAGGTGAGATCCCTGCAGCATTTCTCTAGTCACCAGATTCTACCTGAAGGTCAGTCTGTCACACACTGAGGATGACCACTCCCTCTGAACCCAATCCACCAGACAGTGCTTTACCCAGCCCACAACACCCTGAACCTTGACATCAAAACAGGGTGGGAAAGTGTTGAAAGGCTCGCTGAGTTGAGGTAAAAACATACACTGCTCTCTCCTCACCCACAAATTTATCATCACTTTGTCACACAGGGCAATCCTGGTGGTCAAGTGTGACTGACTCCAGCAACTCCATACATTTACCGAGACCATTCCCAACCAATTTTTTTTATGTGCCCAGAAACATGTTCCTGGAGGACTCACTGCGTGGCTTTCCACACACAGAAGCAAGGATGACTCCCTGCAGCTCCCTACATTGTTGCCAGACCTTGCTTGAAGAGGGGAGCAACACTTGCTTTCCTCCAGGAATTTCCCTGCTCTCCATTGAAGATGGACATGAAAGATGTCCCAGCAGCCTTGTGAGGGCACTGGCAGGTTCTCTCTCCATCTTGGATGGGCTCCATCAGGTCCTGTGAATTTGTATGGGCTGAGCCCTCCAAAGTAACCCCTGCCTTGATCCTTACCCACTGCTCCTGCCCCTTCTCCTCCCTCCACCTCCTCACACGGACCTTGGAAACCACGCTGGTCAGGAGGCAATGAATGGAGGCTCTGGGTACTGTGTCTACTGTCACTAAACCACCCAAGAACAGCTCCCTGTTTCCCTTGTCCAGCACCTACCTCCTGAAAGACGAACAAACAGAGGGGAATGGTCTGCAACAGTCGGAGGAATATGTCACATTCAGTCCCAGAATTATGAAGAAGTCAGTTAGGAATTCTAAGGGATTGCTCTGGTGCTACCAATGGAAACAGGTGCGTATTTTTTATTTCCACTCCAGAGGCCTTTAAGGACATTAATTACAAGCAATACTGCTGGAAAGAAGTCATCACAAAGCAGCTCCTGGCAGCAATGGAAGAGCCCAAACCTTAGAACCCAGCAGTGACAGATGCCTTCCCAGATATCCTACAAACCCAACAAAATTTGGTATCAGTAATCATCATGGATGTATTATTTAGCTGAACATGAAGTGTTTATACATAACTTTCTGACTGCAAATTGTATGTTGTTTATTGTTATCATTGCTACTAATGATACACAAATATCACTCATTTTTGCTTTTACTCCGATATTCCTGACACAGCTGGCAACTATAAAAGTTAGCAAACTCTGAAGAAATTAATAATTTGTACAATGTTTTAATTAACGTGCATCAAAAATGCTTTAGATTTGCAAGCATCCTTCCTGCTTTTAATATCAATTTCTTCAGAACCACTATTTATAAACCACCGTTTTTCCCCCCAGTTAGTCACCATTTGGATTTTACAGAATCCATGGAAAATAATTACTCTAAAATAGCCCTGACACACAGCCCTGCTTAACTACAGCTCAACAGCTTTGTTATGGTTTTTGCTGTTCATTCCTACCATGCCTGCAAGAGCAGGCACTTTAACTCTGCACGGGGATCCTGGGGAAAGCAGCAGCACAAAGGGCTGCCCCTGGTGCCATCTCGTGGTGGTCTGCAGGAGATCCCGGGGCGTTCAGAGAAGTAATTGTGCTCCACTGCTCTCCAGTTCAATTAAACTGATGTGAAAACTGGGTTTAATACACCCTAATCCATGCTTTAGACCAGGAGATAGGGAATGATGAGGTTTAATCACTGTCTCTACTTGCATTTCTGGTGTTTGCACTTTGCTTGCTAATTTCTCCCTCTACAAAATTTTAATGTCAGAAGCATTTTAAAAAAAAGTAGTAATTCAAGAAGTGCTGAAGTCACCACAAGTAAGAGTCTCTCAAACCCTTAATAACGGAAGTCTTAAAAGTCTAGAATAGCAAGCAAGAAAGAGAAAAGTCTAGAACAGAAAGCAAGCCCAGCATATATTCACAATGTTGTTCCTGAGAATTAAGTTGTCCTTGTGGTTTAATCCCTTGCCTTTTCCACATCTGTGGTTTCTCATTTAAAGCTCTTTATTTTCCCATCTAAAGGGTACTCTAACTGCCACCCATCCTATCCTCATTTCTGCACCTGATACAAGTGTTCCCGTGGTCAGAGCCCTACAACAACATTTAGGTATCAAGAATTTTCTGAAGTTTTCTGGCCTTCCAACATGGGTACACAACGTTGGGATTAAGATCTCCACTTACCACCATGCAAAACCCAGAATTTGCTTCAAGCCTGCAATTTTACCTTGACTTTACAACAGACTCAGGTAAGCAGGCAGAAAAAGCCACACTGACAAAGTGATGTGAAGTGTATTTACCATTCAGGATGCTCAGAGCAAGAGCCCATCGTGGCAGTTTTAAGCCTTCGTGTTTTGGCAGACTGCTGCCCTGCTGTGGGTCAGTGCAGTAACAAAGGAAACACTCCCATGCCCTACTATTTCCAGCTTGGATGTTTTCCTAAATTCTGTTTGAGTGTTTCTTTTATCATGGTTTTGGTACATGAGAGTAACCAACTTTAAAATCTATGCCTAAATCAAGAGCAAATGCATTCTGCTCACCCTGACTCTTCTCCAGCAATGAACTTCTAAAGAATAAGTGTAGATAATTTTTGGCAGTGCTGGGCTTGTGGTGACTGATTTCAAAAGTCTCCTGTTTGGAGTAAGTTCATCAAAGTCTTGTAACAAGACGTGGCAAGGCCAGTCAGTGACTACACTGCACCACGGGTGAAATCCTGTCACATAAATGATGTCAGGAGAACGTTAGCCAATATTTTTGTTTGAATCCAGACTTGAACTTTATCAATGATGACTAACCACAAGGCCATGCATTCAAGTCAGAGTTTCCCTTGGCATTAGTGGGAGTTAACACCTTCCAAACATATTTTGCTTTATTAACCCTTTCACAACAGCTCAGCTCATGCTCCTGTGCATAAAAAGGCTTTTGCCTATGAGCACATCAACCCCACTCCTCATCCAGTGGAGCAGCAGGTTCAGCAGTGTGAGATGCCAGAACGAGGGGTTATTTTGTGCTTAAACACAGATTCAGACCCTACCCTGTGCTCTAGGAAGAACAGGAGATCATTTCTGGGTACATTTTAAGCACTCTAGATTCCTGAACTGCAAGTTTAATAGATCTATGGATGTGGCCTTGAACTGAAGTAACTACAAACAGAAGTGACAAATCTTAAAGCTTCCTTCTTGCCAGGAAAAGTTGTAAGAATCTCTCTTGGATTGTCAGCTAAACTCTATCCAACAGCAAGGTGGCAATGTTGTAAATTCACAACCAATCCAAGGCATATGGATCAGGGCTACTACTTTTAAAAAGACTGACAAGGGCCCTATTATATTTTTGTCAAGCACCACACCAGGGCCAGAAGGATCATTTTTCACCATTACTTTCAGCTACAACAATTAGAAGAGCAAATCGTTGAAAAACCTTCAGCTGTTTTGAACTCACAACCACCTAGATCACCATTACAGGCCAAAAATCTCTTTTACTTTTCTAAATATTTACTTCATGCCTGAAGAGAAGGATCCAAATGCCTGCATTTAACATCTCCTTTAAGTGCCACACTCTTTAAAAAAGATGGTAACATCACGCAGAGATTTCTCTGCACCTTCTCTCCAACAGAAGCTTTAAAAAGCACATGCACATGTCTTAGTTAATAAACTTTGCACAGCAGCTGCTGGAGGTCCCAGGGTTGTTTATTTTGTAAGGTTCTCCATGTTTACAATGTGGCTTAGCAGGTGTAGGTTCCTTAGCATGAACCTCCTCAAAGTTATCCATCTCTCCACGTGGAGCTCTACTACCTTCTCTATCAGTTATGAGTAACTGCAATCTCAGTTACTCATAACTGATGTATCTATGTAACACTCTACTATTTAAAGCCATTCTACCATGAGTGAAAGGCTGAAAAAAAAAAAGGGAAAATAATTATAAAAGCTAAAGATATGTTCACTTCACAAGTTTAGTCTCAGCACACATGCTGTAATCTGTTGTCTTAACTCATTCCAATGCCACATATTCAGTGATTTAACTCCAGAGAGCTTTACATGGTTAAGGAAGCACATGGTGTTTGCTACAGGCTGTAATTTCTTACGTTTGACTCGAAAAAATGCAATGTATCTCCCAAATGTGTTTCCACTGTAACTTCTTGTTTGGATCTTCCACACTCTCCTCCTAAGTAGCCTTTCATCAACCAATAAATCCACTGGGGAGGGGAAGCTACCCGCTCCTCAAAACTGCATTACAGAAGCTAATCTAAATTGCATTTAAGAACTTAAATTCCTCTGCAATGCCTGGCAGTAGCTTGAATTCAAGGTTTAATGCCTTGCTGCTGTAAAGGTACCTGGAACTTGTTTCAGCCTTTTTTCTCAGGAGACACTTCCAGATCTATGGCAGAGCACCTGACAGTGAGCATAGCCTGACAACACAAGGATTGTTGATTGGACCATTGACTACATATTTCCAGTCAAAGCAAACATCAGCTTTTGTCATCTGTCATGACTTAAGTTGAAATGTTGCTTGAAAGTAAAGTTTCTTTACTTGCAAGCTTGAGGAAAATGCTGCTGCAGACATGTGCTGCTACTCCCTAGCCAGGTTCCATCAATCCCTTCTTCCCCCTACCCCCCAAAAAATGCAGGTTTAGGAAGAGATTCAGAAAGAGGCAGTGTGCTTACCCCCCGAAAATGGTTAGATCATCTTTAATTCTAGCACCTGAAGTTATACAAGGGTTTGCTTAATAATCAAGTTTCAAAGAACTGTTGGACACATTCAGTTAAGGTGACAACTGTGCAATACCACTCAGTATTTCAATATCAGGGACCATACTCTTGAATTGTTTAAACACAATCCACAGAACTCAAAATTAAACAACCATCCACAGTTTAACTAAACAATCAGTTAAAAGTCTTACAGTTTAATAATTCACATAATGGTCAGTCTTTAGTAAGGGATACTGAAATTCATTAAAACACAACACTAGATTTTACTCTATAGGTGTGCTGGGCAGGCACATAATTGGCCATTCTTGGGTACAACCGGGAGAGTAAGGAGAAATTTACCACAGTTTGGCAAATCCCACATTTTGTCAGTTAAAAGTGAACTGTGAGAATTAAATACTCATCTTTACATATACACAAGTTATGCTGTGAAAGCATATTTGCTTACAAACATATAAAAATACTTGTTAACTAGTTTGATAAGAAAATAATGTATAAAAGTATATAGCAAAAACATTTAATCATCTCTGACAATGGAAAGATCAAATTCGTTTTTATATCACATGAAACAAAAACAGCTACAATTTTAGTTTTCCTTAATCCCTTACCCAGAAATACAAAGGAAGACACAATTTGTTTTGAAACATAATGTGAAATTTCTTAATAAGCTGAAATGCCTCAATCCAGAATGAGCTCAGGTATTTGGCCATATCCTAATAGTAGTAGTAATCATCCTGTAGCTGCTCTGGATTCAAAAAATAAATACAGTAGAATGTTTTGGCCACCGAAATAAAACTGCAGCATAAATGAGAGATGAAAATTTTTGCTGACAATGAAATTCAGTGTAGGTTTCTTAAGGCTAGCTGAATACTCAAGTCTAATTTAACTGAGGGCAGAAACAAAACAAACAAACAAACAAAAAAAGCCAATCCACCCCTTTTTTAAAAAGTATTCTCTATACTCCAATATAGGTCTTTGTAATAGCTAATGAAATGTCAGAAGTAAAAATAAATTAATTCACAAGAGACAACTTATGCATGACTTCAACACCTCGTCCTACACGGTTTTGTTTCATCTCCTTTGCGAATAAAACTCCACAAGGTGCAAGCTCTGAAGGGACAAAAGGAAGGAACTGTGGTATTAGAGAAGCAGCCTTAGTGTTTTGGTTTGAAGTCTGCCCCAGGATGACCGAGTCTTCTTCAAGAACTATTCTGCCAGCTTCTTGGACTAAGGCTATTCTGGTGACCACTTTTAGGACATGCATGTATAAGGCTAGACCAATACCAGAAGTGATGTAAAATGATGGAAAGAAAAAAAATGATCTGGCAGTTGACAGCTTGGTTCTTGGGATTCTCAGAATATAACACAATGGCAGCCTTTCTTGTCTTTTTCTTTCCGTGTTGGCTCTGGTGAAGGAGGGCACTCTTGTTCCTGAAATTTCCTGGAAATAGGAATTTCAGATTAAACTCACAGAATAATTTTCAGGCAAATAAACACAACTACTGTATTCAACACTTTCTTTTTATACTTTCATAGGGAACGCACTTCCTTTTTACATTCAAATTATTGATAAAATAAGGGATAGTTTTTGAGTTCACCTTTCGGGGTTTTTTTAAGAAACAGTTTTTTACAGAAGGCCAGTCTCCGAAGTAGTTTATCACATTTACTGACTGGGTGATCAATAAAATCTGAAAGATTAAAGTGGCAAAACTCTCTTTTAAATGTATATTAAATTCATGTAAGCATTTTTCCTAATGCACCTGAGCATTTTATAATGGAGATCACTGGCTAAAGCTTAGAGGTAACAGCAGGAAGAATCTCCCCAGCAATTTCCCACTGCATTTCAACACCTTTGCTGCAGCAACCCATTAATATATGGACATGAATTATCCAGTCTCAATTAACATACCTTATAACTCTGACAAGTTCATGAAAAGCTTGGTCTACATTCAATCTGATTTTTGCTGAGGCTTCCATGTACATTACTTTAAGTTGTCGTGCCAGCTGCTGGCCTTCCTCTTGTGTCACCTGTAACAGACAGCAGCCATTAAGCTCAAGGGTTATGCAGGCAGGTCTGTATCAGTACACACTGCATGTTAAGGATCCAGCTCCCTCAAACAATAATAGTTATTTGGGCACAGCACAGTTTTCACCCTGTCCATGTTATACAGCCAGGAAACAGACTTGTTTTAAATGAATTTTCTGCAACAGACAAAGACTGACTTTACAAGAAATTCCCCTCTCTCCAGATGCCTTCACTTCAGTTCTGCGTAAGACCAAGTTTTCCTTCACAGGCAGACAGCAGTCCCTTGGTCTCCTCAAAGCAAGTGCTTCAGTCAGCATCTGCTGAATTACTAACAGAATTCCGAACATTATTACTAAATTCACCTTTGCAATGTCCCAGCTAAATCTAGAGAAACAACAAAAAAATCAGACTACTATTAAAACAACTGCTGTTTAGCTTATAAGTGTTTATAAAAGTTATTAAAAAAATCTACTAATGACACAGCAAAATCTTAACACAGCCGATTTTAAACATAGTTCAGATTACCAGAGTTCCAAAAATCCATGAGGCCCTTCAGGTAATCCAGAAATATTAAAGAAACCCTGGCTACATAATGACTCCTTGAGACAACAGTAGAAAAGGAGATGAACAGGAAACAACAAGGACCATGAAAAGTCGGTATGAAATTTAAAGCAATGAGGCAGAAGACAGGAAGCCTAGTGGACCATTCTAGGAAGGAGGAGTAAGTCAGGCACAAGGCAAAACCAAAGGAGTATTTTTGGATGAGGTGGAAAGCAGTGAGGTCAGAGAACAGAGGCCACCCTGAGTGGTGCAAGGCATGCGAGGCTCCAACGGGAAGGTCACCCACAGGGCCAGGGAGGAAAGGGCAGCTTTCAGTGATAAAAGGAAGTACAACAGATCTTGCCAAGACAATGCCTAATGGAAGAAATGTCAAAGATTACACTGCTTTCACAGAAAAACATTAAACCAGCACGTAGAGGACTGATAAAAGAACAAAAATAAGGAGGGTTTATTTTAAAATTAGTTTTGAAAAGGAACTCAGAATATTCATTGGATTAGGAAGCTACACAGAAATGGAAATAGACGGGAATAGAAAAGTAGTGGCAGCATTCACCACAGTGCATGAAGTACTTCTCAGCTTGCAAAATAGTTTCTTAACAGCTGCACAGTGGTTTAAGAGCCTTCATGCATGGCATCTCCACATGTTTGATTCCTCTGTCCTTAGCATCCCACTGCTACTATAGCCATATACTTCCTGCTGAAATCAGGGCTGCTCCCACTCAACCCTCATGAAGCTCTACAAAATGCTCCCAGCACCCTGTGCCATTAGTTGGAGTAATTCAGGATGCATCTGCTGATCTCAAACACCCACAGCAACTCTGCATTCATTTCAGTGTTATCACCACCAGCTGAAGCCAAAAAAGAAACCCTCTGAACCAACTCAACCCCAAGATCAACAACAGGAACTGCCTTTTTAACTGCAGGGCACATAAGGAGAACTGGAAGCCTTCAATCCTCTATTGCTGTTTAAAAACTGAATAATAATAAAGACTCCTGCTCCCCTAGCTAGAACAACTCCACTTGAACCCTCCACTCTGACCTCAGATGTTGAAATATTCCAATTGCAAAGCTTATGAAGGCTGCACTTGGACAAATATTTATAGCTGTTTTCTGGCACATGAATGACTGTAGAATCTCCTAAAATTTGCACCAGAACCTTCTGTACATCTCTACCTCAGACTAATAAGTTATTAACAGTTCTAGCAAAACTAACTCCTTTTACTTTTCTTCATCCCTGCACTAACACTGTAACAAAGTTAGCTACACTTCCACAATACCCTTCATCTGAAACATTATGAATACACTAAAGTTCTTGTTATATTTACTAGAATATCTGTAACTGTTAAATTCCAAAATAATTTTCTGTCAGTCTTAAGAGTATATTGTCAAGTTACTTGTGGTCAATTTTAGTGACCTCGAAGTCACTTTAAAAAAATACTTGGTTTGGAAACACGATGGAAACATGAGCAGTGCCCAAGATGTAAATTAGAGGCCAGAACATACCAGTTCCATCTTCAAAGCTGAGGCAGATGCAAGTACAAACATAGAAATACTTGTAAATAAAAACATGAATTTCCATCTTTTTGTTGCCCCTTCTTGAGCATGACAACCCTGCAACATGACAGGTTTTCCAGGAACTGTGATGGGACAGCTTATTTAACATCACCACCAAAAGAAAAACAAAATCTTTTTTCTTCAGAGAAGACTGGATGTTATTTTGACAGAACTAAAGAGAACCACAGATTGATGGTGGTGACTGTGTGTACATCTGTGTCTGTTGGTTCCACAGTTTTAGCGAGCTTAAGGCTGAATAGGAATGAGAACCACTCATCCTTTTTTGTTATAGGATATTTTACTCTTTGTTTCTGGATATCACCCATTTGTGCTTGTCAGAGAGTTAGTAAAGGTTTCTCAAATGAGAACTCGTTACAGAAGATGTGAGCCAATCAAACATGGAAAAGCTTATTACCCACCTCCCTAAGTTAACATTCTTCTGAAACAGTTCCCATCTGAGTATCTGCACAATAGTCCTGTGAACGTATGTCCTTCTCTCTTCGCTATTCTGTCTGATACCTGTCAGAAATACATTAATTTCGGAAGTTTCCAAGCTTTCCTCCACCTAAAGAATCTCTACAAGGCTGCCTAACTCAACACTGCACCTCTGTTTTGCCTGGACACTTACATAAGACTATATGGGACACATCATAGAGGTAACATTTAAATGTTTCCTCGCGTTTGAGAGCAATCCATTTGTATCACTCCATGGCTACCCTACAGTGCTCCCAGCACAAAACCATTGTCCATTTCTGCCAAGAGTTCCATCGCTCCCGAAGAGCGCATCTGTCACCCCAATTTTCCTGCAGGGGTAGTTCACTATCCCCTAATTCCAGCTTGCCTACACTCTCCTATCAAAGGTGGCTTTGGCACATGCAAACTGTGGCTGTAAGCACTGACACATATTCAGACTGGCACACTGTATTCAGACACCACATCAGATGCCCAACTGCTCAGTCTCCATAAAGCCCAAAATCACACAAGCCACGGCAGGACCAGAAGGTGCAATCTGTCTGTGAGCACAGAGGTGTCCCTGGACATAGTCCCAACATCTACCACTGCAAGAAGCTATGGTCATACTTTCATACAACAAAGTGATAGTTAAGAGTTAAGTCACTTGGACTTCTCTTTAAAACGTTGCTTTAAAGGTAACTAGCAGCAGAGATGATCTCAGCACTAGGTCATAGGTGTTAGTTCAGTCACAATGCAAAAGAATAATTAGCATTTAATGAAACCCAAGCACTTTCCTGTTGCAACTTGGATTTTCCTTGAAACCCTGCCATCTGGGGAATGATCAGACTTGACCCAGTGTAAGCTAGCAGTTATCTACAGAAAGTCATACATATCCTGCACTGACAAGTCTACTCCTCCATCTCCAGTGGTTATTATTAAAACATCTGGTGCTCTACTGAATTATCTTACAGTAGAAACATCCAGTGTTGAGTTCTAAGGAATTAACCCCATTTAACAGGAAGACTGCTACACAGCATTTACTTTAGGAAAGAGCAGTGAGAGATGGCGCTTCAATTCTAGTTTCAGAGTCAGCAATTTGTGACTGGGGAATTTGGAAACACTGGTAGCTTCATTCCTTATCATACATTCTAAAGATTAATGCTTGCTTGTCCTCTAAAGACTCATTTTTCTTTGTCAACGTAACCTGTGGATATTGAGAGACAAAAATCACAAGAAAGCTGCTTAACTCTGTTTATCTATACAGTTATTACCACGACAAATTGCTAGTTCAAACTCACTCTTTCACGTCCCTCCCAAAACCGCTTGTGAGTTGGTCTCTGGTATATAAGAGCCCCACTAATTTACACCACACCTTTGGTGAGCCCCAGCAATTCATCAAGATCATACCATTGTTTGTGCACTTCTGCTGTACAACCCAGTTCATGTATTTCCTGAGAAACAGTTGCCACCACACGAGGATGATTAGTTATGCATCATTAGCCTCCAGATTTATGGTGTCACACCGATAGTACTCTGTACTCTGTTCAACCTCTACACACATTTACTTGGATAGAGGTGTGGCCACACCCTTGAGACACCCAGAAGTCTTCCACATGTTTAACTCTTTTGGCTTCTGGGAAGATTTGTTGAATATCATTTGCTGATCCAAACACACACTAAATTACTTTCCTTAGCTTAGTTTAAGTCTCTCAGAGATTGCATGTGTTTCTCTGGTCTGCCTCCTGCCTTTTGGAAAAAGCAGGCAGATGCCCAGTACAAGCATTTTTGCTCTAAAAGCTGATACTCAGCTTCCTGACTTTCTAAAAATGTTATATTAATTCTGAAGCTGAAAAATGTTCAGCTGGGATTAAACCAGAGAGGAAGAATCAGGTAAGTAAAAGATACGTGTGACGCTAGCGTGGCCTAGCAGGTTTTTGGTGGTGCACAATGAGGCCTGACACATCAGCAGGCAAAGTGTAAAAACACAGAGGACTTGCCCTTCTCATGCTTCTGCCCTGAGGTTACAGCCCGGGGATACCCCACACTTCCCACTCACCCAGCACTCCCAGCCAAGGGGAGGGAGCACTCTGTCCTTTGACCCCACACCTCCCATCGCAGCTGCCTGCTCAAGAAACCCGCAGCCAGAGCAGGATGACCTTGCTTGTCAGGCTGAAGTTTTTCCTCACTTCTGGACTAGCTGGTTTAGCTGGTGGCAGGACTAGTCGACAAGTTTTCAGCCAGATGAACAAGCTGGTGCCCCTCAGTGACTGGATGGCTGTACTGAGAGCTCCCACAGTGGAGCAGAAACAACCCCAGTTTAACACCCAGCTGATAACATCACACTGCTTGCTGCTGCCAAAAGGCGAGGTCTCACTGGCTTCCCCCCACCCCAGCTCCTCCCTGCTCTGCTCCAAGCCACAGTCCCACCCCATCCCATACTTCCAGCACTGGCACTCGAATCTTTCTGCAAGCTGATTTAGCTCACACAGGTCCCAGGAAGCCATTCCTGCTCCTCCCCATCCAGAGAGATGATTCAACTCCAAAAGTGCTTCAAGTGAGATCTGGGGAAGAGTGGGAATGTGAAGCCAAGAGGGAGGGGAGCATCTCCCTTGTGGGGACCAATTATGTCAGCTCAGCATCCCTAAACCATTCCTTCACACTGACTGAAGGCCAAGTGAAACACACCATGTGATGGGGAAAGGGCAGGGAAGAGTTAAGAATATGTAGTAGCTATTTAAGCAAACCCAGAAGAGTTTTCTCAGCTACATCAGCCTAAGCCCCAGCTTATGATGGGAGTGACAAGCCCACCAATTGGTATATAAATGGTGAGAGCACCAAAAAAGTTAAGACCATCAGCATCTAATCAATTAAGGCAATTAATATAGCCATAAAAAGCAAAAGGAAATTTTGGAGACATATATTTGATATAAGCAGCAAAATTGCAAAGTTAGGCAATCTAGATAAAGTTGCTTTGAGCTTGAATGTGTTCCAGCCCATCTGCACCTGAAAAAGCAGCTTGGAACAGGACAGAGGGACCAGCAGAACAGCTGACAGGCACCTCTCTGCCTTTAAGGGAGAAACAGAGGCAGTATAATAACATTAGGAGGGTGGAGGAGAGGGAACAAAATTCACAGCTGTTTCTAGAAATGGATGTACAGGATTACCAACTACAATTGCAGGTATCCTGAGAGCTGGGGCCGACAGCAATGATGTTATTTCCCTCCCAAAGCATCTGGGTGTTTGTCCTTCAGCAGCTACAATTAGCAGAATAGTTCAGTTTCACGTCCATAATTTCCATGCCAACATTTGTGCAGGAGATAAAGTACACATGCTCCAGGACCTGCAAGGTTAAATCTAGGAATTTTGATGGGGGCATGATGGTAACTGAAGAACGAGAGTTTTGCTTCTGTCTCAGGGACAGGCTGTTCTGTGAATGTGTGAGTACTCAAAGTTACTTCAACGGAATTTGTGAGCTACTTCTGCAAAAACTTCTTTCAAGGCAGCATCTTTGTGCACAGCTTTTAATTTCGTCCTAATCTTTCTACACAGCTTCAGGATGAAGAGGCTGTGACAGTCAAGGGACCATATTCAACAGAAACGTTATCTGTACTGTAACTGCAATTCAACATTGCACAAACTCACTGAGCTCTTTAAGCTATGTTTTTTCTCGAGAAACTCTCAAAACAATTACAGCAATTTTAGTAATATTTACTTTATTCTCAGAAAATCATGTGTTTGCCACCAAGCTTTAGATGTCATCTTACTGTCTCATGAGACAATATTAAGCTTCTCAAATTAGCTGCTGAAGAAAATACAAGTTTGACATCTGTTCCTTTCCTGCTGCTATAATAAGATTTTCACTTCAGCTCAAATTAGTTCGATTCATTAAAAATCAACAGCAACTACAAAAAACACATTTGAAAGTCCTTTAAATCATTCTAAACTAAATATTGTAAGTTGCCTTGTGACTAGTGGTGAGGTTGAAAACTACTGGTTGCAAAAACTTTAAGGTACATAAACGTAACAGAAATTGTGTTGCTGTACTTCCAACTTTTAAAGCTTTAAGTCAGTTATGCAGAAGATGAGTGGCCAAAGAGAAAACAGTGAATAGCCATTAATTTATACATAAGAGCAGTGAAAGGTAAAAGCAAGAGCACTGAAGACTAAGGATCGTTTGAGTTACTGTTGGAATGCGCTCTGCTGGCACAGTGCAGTGGTGAGTAACAGAACTGAGGAATTAGACACGTTCATGCCTGAGTAATCAAGTCATGACAGAAGGCTCTCACAGCTCTGTGAATAGACTTGGTCTCAACATAACCCCACTGAGTCAGGCAGGAGATGTGCCGGGTATGGAATGCCATCATGCTCTTAAGGCTCTTCAAGTACAAAAACTGAGTGGAGTTTCTTGCACTGGAATTCGTTTGTATGATTCACTTTTTTCATTTATTTCCATTCTGGGAGGAAGTTGAGTTTTGGGGGGGAAAAGAGAATTTTCTGGAACAAAGTGAGCAATAATTAACAGCAAATGAATTACCTGTCTTTGGTGGTCCAGATCTGCTTTATTACCGACGAGAATCATTGGAAACTCATCACGATCTTTCACTCTAAGAATCTGTCGCTGAAACTTATAGATTTCTTCAAAGCTGTGAAAGAACACGAGTAGATCATCAGTGCTAATTCACAGATTCTCAGGTTCTGAAAAAGTTCAGAAATGATGAATCACCTATTGGGACTTGCCCTGCCATGACACACAAGCACAGACAGCTGCAGGCACTCCAGAGTCACAGCATGACCAGTTAGAGAACCATTCAACACTCAAACTAAAAAAATCCCCAAGTGAGCAGTGTCCTCTGCACTGGGCTGAGGTGGGGCTGCAGGGTGAACAAAACACTGACTGTGTCTCAATCCTTAGGGACCCAGGGTCAATGTGTTGCAGAGAATCAAGCAACCACAGTCTATTTTACAAATACTGACTCTGGAGTTCTACTCCATCTAGATTATTCAAACTACAGCATAGAGACCCTGGTGGATCAATATTTCAACTGGAAACCTTCAGAGCTACTTCTAAGAATTTTGGGGGAAGTTATCAAAGCTGGAAAGTTTTGTTTCATCAAGGACAGAAAAATGGCAGGGCTAAATGAACAGAAAGCTTTCTAGTTACCAGCTAAGTTATACCACGTACTGATGCTGTTCAAGCATAAGGAATATTCCAGCAGCGTTTAAGGAAAGGTGAGCAGAGCAAAAAACTTCTTCCAAGATAGCATACTAAACAAGCTAATTCTGGCATAAGCAAGGATTTTGGGAGAATGAATAAATAAATCACTGCTTTTAAGTAAATACTGTTAAAGGTACATCACTACATAAGGACCTTCAACACAGACATTTGCAGACAATCACATACCTTTTTGTAGCCTTCCAGACATAGTCTGAAGGCATTTACACTTAATTTGTCAGCTAAAATTTAAAAGCAAGATGATAATCAGTAAAAAAGTCACATTAAGAAGAATTAGATAGCCAGACACCTCTTGCAAACGTGAACTAGAAGGGATGTATGTCACTAAGCACAGCTCTCCATGAGTTTCTAAGATGTTCCACCTCCATTCTGCAGCCATTCAGTCAATGCATAGGAGTAAGCAGAGGGACCTCTGCCTCCAAAAGAGTGCAGGTATATACCCTAAACCCACTCAGAAACCCAGACCCAGCTACTTGATGCTGCACATGGCAAAGGGATATTCCTAAGGACTGAATGAATACCAGCCACTCCCGGGAAAAGGGTATTCTGGACTGTAATGAAGTTCTTGAATAGAGCTGTCATTTTTTTTGTGTATGCTTTAAAGTCATCTATTGAAACAGACAGACACTTTCATAAAGTGATTGGTTCAAAATTGGTCCTCTTCAGTGCTGAAAGAGCATCACACCTTGAACCTAAGAGTGAACACATACCTAATGTTTTATTTGAGGTTATTTCCGTTAAGGATAAGGTACCATTTAGGAATAATTAAAACTTGTTTAATAACTTGACCTCAGACTTACCTTCCTCTATCTGTGACTGAGAAAACAAGCAGAAAACCTTCCCCTGTCCTCATGTACTGTTCACGCATGGCTCCAAATTCTTCTTGTCCGGCTGTATCCAGAACTGAACATAAGCAAATATATGGATTATTACATTGCATGTTCTGATAGACTGAAAAAAAAATATTCCTGATAAAATATTGTGAGAGTCTCTCCTGTGCATCACAGCAAAGCAGAAACCACTTTTTGCAGATAATACTGGATATTTTTCTAATATTCCCAACAAGTTCTTACACTGACTGAACAATTCAAGACCTACCAAACAAACTGAACAACAAAACACTTGAGGACTTCTGCTAATTCCTATCCATCTGAAACAGATGGAAAATTCTCAGACACACGTGGGGATGAGGACTGTTGGTTTATTCTTAAAGAAATCACCAACATGCAAGAACTGAAATTTTTAAAGCAAAGCATTGATATTGCACTTGGGAGAGGCAGCACAGAGGGGTGCTTGTCATGCCACCATGTCACCCAGGTAACTCCTGGGAATGATTCAAATTCCTAATCCCAGTTTTGTGGGCACTGTGGGTGGGCTACTTACTGTCCAAGCGCGCAGCTCTCTCGTCGATCACACATTGCTTGGTGTAGGAGTCCTCAATGGTTGGGTCATAATCCGTAACAAAGTAGGACTGCAGAGAAGAAAAGAAGGTTGTCTCTTACACAAGCACACACAGGACATTCACTGAGGGAGATGCTAAAACTGGACACTTGACAGCATAAGGAAGCTGAGTGTGTTTATCCATGTACAATCATCTGATATTTCATCCAAAGATAACCAGCAATGGTTTTCCTACTCCCAGCAAATGGTCATAAATCGTAGAGATTACTAGCAGAGTCACTGAGTTAACTGGATTCCCACAGCCTTCCTAACATTCTCTAGACATTACTGGTAACTCCTAGGATTTCTCAGAAATACCTAGAGACTGAAAGTTTCTAGGAGCTTCTAAGGCCTCTTGTAATTTCTCTGAACTTCTGGTAGGGTTTAAAGTTCTTTCAAATTCTCAAGTTTACAGGACTTCCTCTCCTGTTCCCAGAGCCAGCAATTTCTAGGAAGCACCAGGACTATCCCAGCTGTTTCTAGAATTCCCTAGCAGTTTTAGAACAATTTCTAGCAACAGCTCTACACAGCACAAGTGGCACTCGGTTTGTCAGCTGAATGAAGTTAGTTGGAACATCCTCGTTCCCAGGATTTCTCTCCTGCTTTTAATGACGTTAAGCACTCACATCCTCCAGAAAGACAACCTCTGAAAGCAGAATAAGCCATGAAATGCCTGTGCCACCCATGGCCTAAGCACAAGGCTCCATCACACACTGCCAGGCTGCTGCTCATCACCCAGACTGTGGAGCAAAGCACATTCTGGGACATTTTTCTAGAGACTGGGTGATCAGGTGTTGAATACGGGGTTAACAACACCATCAGAAGACGAGTTTAGAATTCAAAGGATGAAGTTTTAGCTTGCATGCAGTCATAGTAAAGTTAACTTCACCTAAAACTAAAGCAATCACATTGGCATAAGAAATCTGAACCCTGATCAAATTCCTTCCCATCTGTGCTCCCAGTAGGCACTCAGTGCACAATTTGTGCAGAACTGCAGGAGTACCACCAGTGTACATTATTCAGTTCTGTAAACCGGTAAGGAATTAGGAATGTTTTGAAATTACATATTGGCTCCTAGGAAGAAGAAAAAAAAAAAAAAAAAGGGAGCTTTGCTGAAGCAAATCCACAAACAAACACAAACAAAGCCCATTACAAACTTAAAGATATCAAGACAACACTCTGCTGCTCCTCTAAACTTACCAAAATCAAGTTAACAGATGTCATGGTTGGGAAACCCATGAAAGAAAAAGAAAAGGGAAAACAAAAATAAAAGGAAGAACTGAAATCACAGCACTAGCCCACTAACTTTGTTCAGACACACCACTGTCAGTGCAGAACAGTTAATTCTGTTCTTTGCAGATAATTTATGTGGGTGTATTTGCCCTTGTCCAGTTCAGGTTAGGAGCTGCTCATGAGGGCAGCCTATAGGACACTGCCCTGACAGCACCCAGCTGACCCCACCACTTGGACATGTCCATGCCAGACTCCTGGTTTAGCAGCATGGACAGGGGTTCCCCAGCAGAGCTCATGGACTGAGCTGCAGCTGCTCTCCTGGGAGAAGCACATCACCAGTTGTGGCCCACTGGACCAGCTGTGGATGCTATCTATAAGCTGTGCTCATTCACCACAGCCATCGTGCAGTTGGCTGCAGGAGGAGTTTGTACAGGTTGCTGTTGACCTGCTCATTTAAATCTGGCACCACACTAGAAAACTGTTGCCCCCCAGAGCAGAGACCCTGAGCAGCTCCTTTGCATTTTAAGCAGACACCAGTGTCCTCTCAGGATACACCCACACAGCAGTCTCAGCCGCTCTGCATCGATGGCACCCCGGCTAAAGAGTCTCCCTGCTTCAACCCCATCCACAACCACACACACACATCAATCAAAAGTAAAAAAAACACCCCAAATGAACCCTCTACCACTCAAAAAATTCCAGTAAACCAACAGGCATGGGATCCCAAATGCAACACACAGCCAAAGTGCCAAAGTGCCTATCTATAGGCAGCAGAACACGCACATCAGAAGAAGCTCTTGCAACTACATCCCTTTACCTTGCTTCCCTTTAAGATTTAAAGAGGAAAAAATTCAGCCTTCAGAACTGCTCTCCTGTTTTACTTTGCCTGTATCCATGACTCAAAATGTGCTATCCAGGACCTTAAGAAGAGACTTTGAGGAGTGAATTCACACAAACTCTAAATAAGGTCTCAGTTTTTCTGTGGCCTTTAACAAACCTTGAAAGATGGATGAGAAACTTATGCAAGCATACAGATGTATAAATAAAATCATTTACAGAATCTGACTTTTAAGGGATGATCACAAGGAAGGGAATTTAAGTCCTATGTTTCATTAAGGAAATAGTGATATTTATAAAAAGCATTAGGTGATTAAACAATGGAAGATAAAGCCTGCACTCTGAATTTACTCCCTATCCCTCTCCAGCTTCAGCTTTCATTCCTCCATCCTGCAGAATTCAAAGTTACTGTCTGAATCTTTACATCTACAAAATGGTAAAGGATGCTTTTAAATAAGAGGGAAAATCTGAAATCGATTTATTTTACTCTCATGAATCAGTGTTAGTAGAACACCTAAAGCAGCAAGTTTATATCCAGCAAGGGCAATATTTTTCACTAAGGGTGTTCAGAAAAAGAAAGCCATAATGATCTCAGACAGATTCTTCTTATTTTCCTCATTATCTGTCCAAAGGCCAACAACTACAGCATGTTCTGTAATCTGCAGGGCATTTCTGTGAGTCCCTCCACCCTTTTTAGTTTTTTGTGTTTTTGTTTTGGTTTTTTTTTTTTTTTTTTTTAAACTAAAAAAAACTCCAGTTACACACAAAGCAAGAGTGCAAGACTAGGTTCAGAGACATGGAACATGGTTCCTCCCTCAACAAGGGAAACAAGATTAAGTGGTCCTGATGCAGCATCAGCCACATGTCAAATTCAGAATGAGCAGATGCCACAGATCCCCCATGTAACAATTGCTCTTGCAAGTATTTTCTTCCCTCCCATGGAGCTGCACTGCCAAACCTGCTGTCACAGCCACTACAGGAAAGGTTTGCAAGGCAATTAGGGCTGTGGTTTACCTCCAGGCACTGGACAAGGCTTATGTGCCTGAAACAGCTTCTGGTTTTGAAGGAGTCTTCCCAAATTGCACTGGGACTATGTCCTGCAGGAAACACAACAACCACAGCTTGCAGGCCTTATTCAGTCTGGGCTGATTTACAAAAATTAGATGTAGCAGACACAGTATTTATCAATTTGAGCAAAAATGGACTTTCCTGCTGCTGTTCAGGCAGTGTTTAAAGAATTAAGGCATGGCAGAATCCTGAAACCTTCCATGAGGGCATCCCTTTGCTGCTGAATGCCATCCAGGCAAGCTGCCTGCACACCCAGCAAGCCCAGGACCCTACACCAGCATAACTAACTTTGTAGAGGTCAAGGAGTTTGTGGCTTAAAAGCCTAACAGGAGCACAATTCCAGCAGACACAAACCACTGACAACCTACTGGTCTCAAACAGATGCCAAGCCTAGACAAATTAGAGGAGCAAGCACATCCCAGAATGTTGGAATTCCCAGGCCTGCCTACTGCTGTCTGTTTTATGAAAGCTGTCTGTGCAAGCTCCAACACCTCAGAGCTACCCTGCTAAGCTACAGCAGTCCCAGGAAGCTACAGCAGGAGCTTGGGATGAGAGCTGGCACAGAACACATGGCTCAGTTGTCTAGGGCGGCCTGATACAGCCCAGGTTGTCAGATCCCTCTTCAAGAAGCAGCTGAGTTTCTCTGACAAATCCAAAGAGCCACGACTCACTCAGCTGGCTCCACTGCAGTTGGCCACTGCCTGCAGGAAATAATTAGAAGCAGTTAAATTTCTTCTAAGGAGATAGTAACTCGAACACACTCTCCTGTTACACCACTCCCTTAATCACCAGCAAAATCAAAGCTCTTTCCACCCATCTCCTGGAAGGGAAATGAGAAGTTGAGCCCAGTAGTCTCATCAACCATTCAATTTACCCAGAATATTATGCAACAGGTTTTCTAGGTTTTCTCTTTCTAAGACTGCTGAGGCAATCAAGTCCAGAGATGGGAAAGCCCATCGCCAAGGACTTCTGCAAAGGGGAAAAAAACCAAAAGAACATAAAAATCCCCATCCCCACACTACCTACATCACTTAGAGCTGGGCAACCCACCACTAAAATCCCTTCTTATATACACACTCGTCATCTTAAAACACATTTCAAACAATCTCCTGACCTCCACAGGAGTTTCTGCTCTCAGTGCTTGAAAACGATGACACTATACAGAATACTGCTCTAGCAGTCTCTGTCTTAGGCAGTAGCAATCCCTAAATCATTTGTTTTAATCACTCAAGTCTTTTGGTAGGGTCAAGATATGAAAACCTGCTTTAAGTTTATCATCTTCCTCCATCTATACGATGCCTTTAATACACAGAGAAATTCCTTACAAGCTTGAGTCCCACTCCATAAGTTAATAAAAATTACTAAGTAAAGACACCTTTGATGGAAATCCCCAGTGTCAATTCACTGCTCTTATGCAGCTTTTTATTTACCCTTCATAAAGTAATCAACAGTTCACAAACTGAAAAGCCAGGAGATAACTTTCTTTTTGCACTTTTATGTTTTAGGGTGGGAGAGAAGTAAGATGTTGTTGACAGGAAGCTGCTCTAAGCTGCAGTCCAGAGGCTGGCTGCACAACATTCTTCCCTTTCTCTTTACACCAAGGCCATGCAATGAAAGGCAGCCCAGCACAGTGAGAGCACACCACTGCAAGTTAAAGGAGAGGTACATGCCAAAATATATATTCATCCTTTCTGTCTCTATAATCTCCATCTGTATTTACTAAACATACACATAATGTTTCCAAGAGCCACTGGTTGCTTATTTAAATTTTTTCCACATGTTTAAAGTTTTTGGTTCAAACCCAGTAAAGGCAAGGAAATAGAAGGGTTTCCACCCTCCAGCTACAGTTACAGACCAGCTCCGGATTTAAATAAGCATCTGCAATTTGCGCATCGCAAACAGCCCAAAAATCCTCCCCAGCCATAATTTTTACGCTGGAACTTAAAACTAACATGTGTAGCATCCACCAACACCAAAGCTTCAACTTTAGACTTGAATACATTCCCAAATACCTAAAATAAGTGATCCCAAAACATTCCCGTGCTATGCTCCTTGACAGAGAATTTCTTCTGGCCGTCTCTCCTTTGCCTGCTTCTAATACTATCATCTCATCTCTAGGTTTTGCCTCATTTCCCCTGCCCTTCACCAAGAACATGCCAGCTCTTGACCCACTCAACCAATGTGAAGCCAAATTCATCCCCTGCACTGCCAGGTCTTCACCATGGGCATACAATAAATAGCAATATCAGCTACAGCCCTATCACACACCACACTGATCACATCAGGAATACTTAACCCAGAAAAAGACAGAAACCCAAGTTCTCTTCATTTAAATGAGTATTTCTACCATTTGTTCTGAGCCTTAGACAAAGTCAGTGCCATGGGTTAAGACCAGAGCTCCAGTGCCGTGGCCAGTTAGTAGGGCCATAAGTGGACAGCTTTCTGTTTGAGGTGCTTGGCTACACCATAAAAGCCTTCCCAGACCATGACTTAAGATCTAAATGACTGACTGCATAATTCCCTTCACAACTTCCATTGTTTTCCCACCCATTAAATCCTACAGCCTCTGCCTTCAACTGGCAGAGCAGCCAAGCCTGTACTGAAGTGACCCCAGTGACACATTGTGCCCTGCTCCAGGTTGCAAAGGAGGTGGGAGACCATTTCTAGGAGTTCTAATCTATGTTCCTGTCTCTGAAGGAGCAAGCAGATAGGTTCTATGTCACCACAGGCAAGTTCCTAGAGGATGGGTGACAGTAATCGGTCACCTTGCCCAAGCACGCTGCCCCCCGGTCCAGAGATAACCTGCCCAGCAGAAGGGGCAATCAGGCAAAGCAGCAGCTCAGGGACTCAGCACCTCAAGGGATTAAAAGAACCTCCTTTCACAGCACAAAGGAGAAGTCATTTCTTTAGAGTACATGAGTTGGCTGGCTAGAAAACAAGGAAAACATGCTGTAAAAAAAACCTGACTGACTTCTAGAAGCAAACATAAACCCAGACAGCATTCCAGAATAAAGGAACAGACAGAGCAAAACACACGAATTTAGCATTTTGCAGAGCCCCAAGCATTTGGGTCACAGAAAAACCCAAACAAACTAGAAGCACACCACAAATCAGAGAGTCTCTGACAAGCTTGTTCCAATAGCAAACATACACCTTCCCCGGAGCAGGTGGTTCCCTAGGACCCAGTATTTCCAGACAGGTTTAACTGGTTGGTGCTGGAAAAGCAGGAGTTGGATGCTGCTGGGGTTGATGACAGGAAATGCCACCTCTGCACAGGTTTTGTGCAGTGCCCAAACCAGTGCCAGCAAAGGGCCGCAGGAGGCACCCACAGCAACCAAGCACCATTTCAAACACAGATGTTCAGGACTGCATTCAGTGCATTTTGCTGGCATAAAGTCACACTTTACAGAATGAGGGCAAATATTTTGGTGTTGAATGTTGGGAGAACAGGAGACCAAAGGCCTAGAATTATCCTGATAAAGACCAGACTAAAGAAACAATGATTTGAACACTGCCTTATGCTACAGAAGGCTAAGTGTGTCATCATCCAATCATCCCATATTCCTACAAATCTTTAAGAGGTTCTTTCTTTTAATTATACAAACAGTAAGAGCATCCATTCCTTTCTTCCAAGAAATATAAATTAAAAGACAGTCAGTGCTTGCAAGTAATCAATGACGTTTCCCTCAATTTGCACTACTTCCCACTGCCTTAATGTGTACTGTCAGCATTGTTATGGCTGTCCAGGGAAACGAATGTCATTTGTAACTTCAATTACTGCCATTACCCAGTGATGTGAAACACTTCATTTCATGAACAGAGAAAACTGAGGCACAAAGAGGGAAGAGGATTAACCTGAAGGAAGTTATAGTGGAAGAAAGATGACATGAGACACGTCCAAGCCAAGCCCTTTGGAAATTCACACACAAGTTGAAAACGTTTATTTGTTCCTGAAAAAATAGCAACACACATACATATAGTACCAAACTTTACAATTAAGTACATGCTTAATCAAACATTAATGGTTCTACTAAAGAAGAAAATCATAATGGGAAATGCACAATTATTGTATAAGCCATGGCAGCCTTAGAGTACATCCATTAGATTACTCCCCTGCCGAGATACAACTCAAAGACAGAAGAGATAGTAAGATACAGAAATAAACACCTGACTTGGTTACATGGAGGTAAGTCTTCTCCTAACATTTTTTATGCAATGCAAGGATTGTCAAAAGCTGTTCTTAGCCAGGAAACAGTACAAGTGTGAGTCCTATTACACAGGCACATACTCTTCTGTCCCTCTCCCTCCATGGACACTGAACATCGATCACTGAGCGAGCTCATCAGAAAAAGAAAACTCCTAAGAAAAATTCGTTCAGTGCATGGGCACAATTAATGCACATAGCTAAATATAACACGGCTCTCATCTACATGGGCTTTGTTCTGCTCACTACCAGAATGCCTAATACCAAAACTAATTTTGCATCCCTCACAGGTGTGAGGGAAGATGAGTTAGGATGGGGGGCAAGGGAGAAATGGTATGGAGGGTAAAGTGTCTTCAGTTTAAATGTTAACACATATATCTGTCTATGCACCTTTAACTTTTGCATTTCCTAAATGAACACTTGGATTTTGTATCCACAAACACATTCATTTCCAATGATATTTCTCCAGATAGCTGTATGCTGGGAAATTTCAGATTTCATCCCCAGTTAAGCAGGACTGACTTATGTGACAGATTCAAAAGCCAGGTTGGTTCTGGAGCATCAACTTACTCTGCAGTCACATAGTGGACCAAGACTCAGGAATATGAAAGACTGAAATCAAGCTGACTTTTGTGCACTGACAGGGAACATCCATCAGCTCTTACACATTTCAGCACGCCTAAAAAACTGTCTGCAAATTTTTGTCCTACGCCTAACTGCTACTTAGAGCAGCTTTACCTTCTCCAACCCCACCCTTTTTTCCCCCTCCCTCAAACCTGGCACCTAAGGCATAGCTGACAAAACAGCTTGAGTTTACAGATAGAAATCTGGAGAGTGTAACTGCTAAACAGATAATTACAAGATCCAGTGGAAAAACAAACCCAAACCAACCCAGATACAGTAGATTTGCTTGGGAAAAACAAAGTGTCTTTGAGACTTTGACTAAGACAGCCTTTCAGTGTATGTCCAAATCACAGAGCTTTCACGAAGAATCATTAAAACCACATTTCTGAAAAGTTACATGCCCTTCTGCTAACATACTGCCAAGCTTAAACACACCATCAGATGCCAGCACAGTCTTGACTTGATGACCTTAAATGTCTTTTCCAATCTAAAGGATTCTATGAGTCTAATTATGGACAGAGTGAATGCTGGCTACATGAACTTATTGTGAATACTGATGGGAGTGGGTTTTCTTTTCATATATATTTTGCAATGCATGCGAACATCTTTTAAAATATTAACTTCCTTAAAAATCAGCAGATTGATACTTTTTAAAGACAGCTTTCACCTTTTAAACTCTAACTGAATCTGCACTGTGCTTAGGTCCCGTTTCAGTTCCCAGCTTACAGTTCTCCCCACAGGACAGCAACTTGGTTTAAACAGCTCACCAGCCTGTGAACATTTCCCTCCAATTTATAATTCTCAAATATCTCAAAATCAAACCACAGCAAAACCAAGCACACTCACTCAGAGACCTGGTTTAGGCAATATGTGCGCTAAGCTTTGGCCTCTTGAGTACTTCCTAGTGGTGGAGTTTTCATTGCTCAAGATCAGAGAAGGTGCACTTTCACTGTTTGAGAAGACTTCTTTGTAATGCCTTCAGTTAATTCCCTTTAATGCCAGTAAGCACCTACAGAATTCTTTGAAGGCGGTTCTGCAATTTTTCAGGTTGAAACATGTCTGACTGTGAAGCATATTCTATACTGCAGGCTTAGTTGGGTCTTGATTTAATTTCATTTCATTTTTGCTTCACAGTAAATATGTGCAGGAACTATGAACACTCCAGGTACTTCACCTTCCTCATCTTAACCACTTGTAATTCAAGGAATGTTTAAAACGTTCACAATACACTGTCTTTTCATCCATAAAATTTTATCATGTTCAGATAGTTTTCAAACTAGGAGCTCACACAAGCCCTTAATGATGAACTCAAGTTTTATCTCAAGAAAGCAGGGATATTTTTTTAGAAGTACATATCTGATTTTAGGACTGCGTATAACCAGACAATGGGGACTACAGCTGTAAGAGAAAAAAATAAAGTTGCTCCAAAAATCCCCTGGTCAGGCAGAAGTCCCAGAATACTTTTTCTTATACGCAAGAAATCCTTAGAACACCTCAAGATATACAGTGTAGTTAAAAGATTTTGGTTTCTAAACTAAGTAGAGTAACTGGAGAAGACTTAGAGTCAATTAAAATCTCTCTTCACTTCCATAATTTAGATGTAACTATACCACAGTCAGCAACAGACTGCAGCTTAGTGGCTCCGAGGAGACCCATGTTGAGGGCATTCCCAGTCTATTAACAAAGCAGCCACTTCATAACTCTGATGAACTTGGACTTTTCAGCTTGTCTAGCTTAGGTTTTGGACATTTGGAGCCAGACAATTACATTAATTAAATTAATTAAAGTAAGAAGATTTTCCAGCCCAACAAGCCAGTAAAACAAAGCTGCACTCCAGCAACTCTAACCCCTATTTCACATTTTAAGTACTGGAAAATGTTTGACCCTCGGATCCACAGGGGGATTCTAAGATCGAAATTTTCTGAAGTTAACACCTTTCTTATTCTGACGGGTTCAGAGTCAGGTAGAAAGCTCGAGGAAGGTAAATTCTCCACATTCCTCCTCTTAAAACGTCTCTTTAACATGGAGATACAATCAGGTTGACTAGCCCACTAAACCCAGAGCCTACAGTTTTCTAGAATGAGCCAAGTTAGGATTTCTAGCTTTTCTAGAAATTCCAGCTATTTCTAGGCTAATATTCCATTCGACAATTAAACTACAGCAACCTCCTTGTGAAAAAGGGAGGTTTTATCATCCCCAGTCCTGACAAACCACCGTAATTCCCTGCTGCCTTCAGGACGATCAAAAGATCAGAGAGCTCAAAATGCCACATAAAAATTACAAAAATCCCTCATCCAAATAAATACTAGCCATGCAAACCACATTTATATGTCCAGGCACCTTAATAAAGTTCACGTAATATCACCAAGAGATGCCTTTTGACCCGACTTCAATACATACAACTATTTTATTAATACACTATTTGCGTAAATATATAAGTGCCAAACAGGGACCGAGCCCAAAGAATGAAAGCTTCCAGAAGTTTTGATCATACCACTTGTTCTGCTGGGAAACAAAAATGTTGAAATGACTCTTCCAGGCTCAGTAAGACATTTTATTTACACTGCCAGATCACTGTAGACACTGATAGCAACACACTAGTTCCTGTCCTGTAAGGTTTTTTCTATTACCAGTAAATTCCATGGAATTTTTAGACACCAACTTGGACAATATCCAACACAATAACACTCAGTTTCATTAGCAAAGTCTGGAGTACTTTATTTTTCAAAGATTTGTTGACTGATCATTAAAAGCTAATTATTTAGGAAAAAGCTATAAAATAGCACTTATATCTAGTAAGAACTATTGCTTCAAGAAGATAAGCACAGCTCTAATAGCTTTATTTGCCCAAATTACATATTTATTCAATTCCAACCTTTTGGCCTCAGATTAGACTGTCTAGACTAATTTTGCAGACTACAGACAATAACTATTATCTTTAAGTTTGGAAAGTGTCATAACCAGAAGTGCCAGGAATGCTGAAATTACAGCTGTGCAAGTGTTATTTAGCCATCTATTTTCATTAGCAAGGCTAATAATTACCAGCCTTCCCCCCAGATCCTCACCCAACTCAGTAAAACACATTGCAGTTATTCTGGAGCATGACAATTTTAAATGATAATGAAATAATTGGTTGCCTACCCATGAAATAATGGACTCCTTCAAAGTGTGTTAATCATTCAGAAGTGCCAGCATCAGAGGCTGCATGGTGCATATATTATAATGGTAAAATGTGCTGCAAAATTAATTAAAATAAAAACACACTGGGTAACTTTCCTTTAGAAAAGGGTGTCTGAACAGCTTGCAGGTGGCAAGGCGTCAACAAGAAATTCATGCTAAAAACTTCAACAGCAAAAACATACTAAACACACACTTCTAACACAGCAATTTCTAAAGTTTTCCACACACCACAGTGACAGGGCACGAAAGCCACACCAAGCCAGGCTGATTAACCCAAGGCCCATTGGTCCCACGCTGCAGGCCCAGCAGCTCAGCAGTCAGGAGTACCCAGGGTTTTTTTGCACATCCATATCAGTCATCAATCACACTGTACTCTAAAATGAAAATGTGCTTTCCTCCACCTGAAACCGTTTCTCAGAAGTTTGTGACTAAGCAGCAAAACCTCAGAAAGAAGGAGAATTTGCAGTGGTCAGTAGGTGTTTTTTTCCATCTGATGTGTACTTGCAGATTTGGCTGCTCTGCACGGGGCCAGCACACAGGCTCCCTCAGGGACCAAGAAGCAGAACAAAGCACTTCACACCACTCACTTCCAAATCAGCAAAAAGCTCCGTAACCTTCATGTCCCCTCTGCCAAGTGAAGTTCTTCAAGAGATTCAAATTTCAGCATCTGATTTTTAACCCACACACATCAAGGAGAAGCGCTCAAAACCTCAGTTTGGGATTTAGAGCCAAACAACAAAAAGCTAAGAGAATATTTTTTTGTCGTGGCTCTGACCTAAGGTGTCAGATTAACCCACCTAATTGTGAGAGTGGAAAGGAAGGAAGGGGATCTCTTCCAAGGTAGGGCATTCTGCGTAAGCCTTTTCACGCTAGGGACAGCACGTTCAGACCTTCCTGGCACACAAGCCTTTGTTTTGTTCAACAGATCCAGTTCTGAATGTTGGGAAGAAAAAGAACCCAGACTTAGCCATTGTAAGCTGAACCTAGCAAAGCAACGTAGTAAGTCACTCCACCTTCGGAGCAAGATGAAGAAATCCTACCCCATGTGAGCAGAGAGATACCTAACACAGATATTTCAGTGATGGGGGCTGACCTGAGATCATCCAGAGGCATGATGCCTGTCAGAAAGCACAGGTACATTAAACAGAGGCTAGTCTCACAGATGTGGACACTACTGCTTGAGAAATAACTGTTCAAATAATTATCACTATCCTCTAAATTCCAGGTTTCTGGAAGAACAAAAGCTTGGAAATCAAATACATAGGGAGCAAGAGCCTGCCATGTGGACTGCTGTAACTGAAACAAAGTGTCAGCTGGACAAACCACATTGAAAAAAACCAATACCGAGTATTTTCCAACACAGATACCAGGGGAGTACAGTGCTTTCCTTTCCAGCCTAATCAGTGCTTGCAGAGAAGTTTAATCTTAATGTCCTTGAAGAATGTCTTCATAGTCTCTCTCACTACCAGCAGAAGCAGATTTCAAGATCAAAGGTTATTACTCCTTCCCATCTGACAACAGCATAATTTAGCCTGGTTTTCTCATCAAGTGGCTAGGGCACAGTACAGCACATGAGGATTGTTTACAACAGGCTATGTAGCACTTAATTTCTGGTTTTTCAGAGGCAAAGCCATGTCTACTGGAACTTCTACATTACAGGCAGATAGCTGAAGTTCTTAGAAGAAGCGCAAGAAGGAAAAGAGAAAGTTTTATCCTAAATATAAATAACAACAACAAGGAAACCCAGACCACCAGACTCATGGTTGGGAAGACAGAATTTATGGCTCCACTCCATGTTTTGCATCAACGTCCCACAAGTCAACCCAAACATGCTGTCCTGCAGTATCTCCAGACCCTGCACCTCAGTAGCACAAGGTTACTGAGTGAGATCACTTTGAAATCAGCACATTTGCAGAGTGACACATGAAGCTTATGTGCAACCCTAACATTGTCTGTGCCCCTCCTTCAGAAGCCACATTTGCTTATACTCAGCTGAAGAGTATCAAATGGGGCAGTAAATATTTTCCTGAGTTATTTTACAGTGTGCAAGAAGTCCCATCAACATCAGAACCACAGAACAAGGCAGGGGGAGATGCTTTCTGGGCAGAAGAGACCTTCCTGGCAGAAGATGCATGGATGGCCATCCTTTTGTTCCACCAAGCAAGCACCATGCACAGGCCCACCCCAGCAGCGTGGCAGACACGAAGCCAAATCATCCATAACTGGAATATCCACTACAGAGCTTGACAGAGGCAAGTTCTTGAGTAGCATTATCCTCCCAATTAGTCAAGACTTTAAAAGCACACTGTGACCAATATTGGTGCAACTCACATATAGGGAAATGTGCACACAGTCAAATTCCAGGAACCAGAAACTACTGAGTGGTTTTACCATTGCTGATCCTGACATGAGTACGATTTCATAGCACAGAACTGGTTATAAGCACTGTCTCGCTAAATTAGCTTGTTAGCAGATCTACAGGGAAAAGGAAGAGATGCTAAAGCCCCAGTAAGCACAATTAAAATGCTCTTAAGCAGTGCCAGAATTTTCAGCGTCAGCAGCTCCAGATTATGAAGTCAAAAGAGTGTCAAATGGAAACACATTTATGTCCTCAAATTTTATATAAAAACGCTTTTGCCCTCAGTAGTCAGTCTACAAATTTAAGCAAGCAACGATTTCCATCTAAAAAAACCCCTTATTTACCAGCAAAACATTTGGTTGTACTAAAACCAACCACAGTGTTTCTTCCCCTTCGCCTGTGCACCTGCGGGTGTAGTACCACTCTTAGTCAGCATCACCCCACTCACAGGGCAGGGAAACAGGTAGAAATCTCAGAGGGAGTTTAATTTTCACTTTGAATTGTCACAGATACTGCATGGAATAGAAGAAGATACAGATAGCTGACATTAATTAATATCTATGGCATTGATGTTAACGTTAAGAATGTTCAAGAAAAGACTGGATGAGGCACTTTGTGCCATGGTCTAGGTAACATGCTGGTGGTGATCAGTGAAAGGTTGGACCTGATGATCTCAGAGGTCTTTTCCAGCCTAACTGATTCTGTGATTGTTAGACGAATTTTTCACATGACTTCTTGAGTTGGAGGACGCACCCAGTTGGATGCTAATCCTGGCTTTTGAACTTTTAGAGCATGTGTATCTTAAAAGCAAGGACTGTTCTACCTCAGAACGCAATGAGAATGTAACTAACCCCAAACCACATGCCCTTATAACTAAAGCAAAAAAGCCAAACACCTGCTGCGGGGGACCATTCTCATCCCATTAAAACACAGACACAGCACACACAAGATGCATGTTGGGAGACCTGTTCTAATGTTAAGTTCTACTTTATGCCACAAACTAGTTTTATGTGCAAACACCTACCCTCACGTTTCAAAAAGCCACATCTATGACGAACCACATCAAGAAACTGCAAGCAAACATTCAGCTGAGGCGCTACACAATCAAACACCACACACAGTCAACAAATGTTTTTACAGTATGGCCATTTATGGTAGCAATAAAGAAGGCAAATGAAAGATTGGAACAGTTTCACACCGAGTACCATCACTTCCCATGGCGGAGCTGATTCCAAATAACAGATAAAAAACATGATTTGCATTGAACACCACATCTACAGGCAATCCATCTTATTTCAGGAATTCACAGTTTGAGCTACAAGCATTTTCTAGAGTCACATAGAGCTTAGGATCACTGAAAATCTGTTTAGTATTTTTTTCTTCAACATCCTATTTAGCAGTACATTAGAGCAGGTTCCAAAATAGTTCTCTATCCATTTGTGAGTAAAGTTCCTCCAAGGGGAAGAAGAGTTAAAAGATCAAATTAAGAGCAAACATCTCCCATTCAGAAGCACATGAACTGCTGAAGTGAAACAGCGCCTCATTTCCTTCCAGAGCTGGATGCCCAGGTTGAACCTGAGCTCTCCAGTGGAGACCTTTTGTCATGAAACAATGAGTATGGTAATTCCTTGTTTGAAGCACAAGTGCTCCATATACCGACCCAGCCACACATGCTGTGACAGCAGGACCCACAGACAATCATTCTCCACTCTTGGTTCTGTCATCTAAAGCTGTAAACACAGCTTTCCTTAAGTAATTGGGCAGGCAAATTAATACAGCAAACAGCGCTTTAACGTCAAAATGCTCTTTCTACAGTACAGCAACAAACTCTGAAAACTATTAAATGCATCTACAGAACATGAGACCATCAAGAGCAGGCAAACTCCACTGGATCTAGAAACTTTCTGCACTCTTCTCTTGCTCTTCAACTGACCCTCATATTAAAAATCTCTGGGACACCATCTACGCTGCAGGCACACAAATACTGACAAGATGGTATCTATAGTATGGCCTTTGCTGGAATCCCAAGGCTTAGCAGACCAACCATCAACAAAAAGGAAAGGGATCTTGGCTGAGGGATCTTGCTCTGTCACATGCTTTGCTTTAGGGAAATGCTCCATCCCAACTAGAAGAGGACAGAAGCATCATCAGACCACACACAATTCATCTCAGCTCAATTCAGGTAAACAAACTATTCTTCTCATCCTTTTGCAAAACTGTAACTTTATGTGCTTACTTAAGCAGATTTGAGCACAGTTTTCTGTTGCCATTTTGTAAGAGCTAAATCTTTGCAGTCACCCAGGTAGGTCCACACAAACCTTCAAAAACAACTCTTCAAACAAATTTCACTTGAATAAATTCTTCTCTCCCTCTCCTGATACTCCTGTTCTGAATAAAATAATCTAGTACTTTAGCAGGCTTTCAAGCTTTAAGGGAAAATAAGGAAGGCACACCACTAAAAATGCAAAGAATTTATTTCTCTCCTACAGTGTACTCACACTGACCAGTTTATCATCACCTCCTCAAGAAGACTGGCAGGCTTTGAGATTTTCAGATTGTTGAAGGTGTGAACCTAAAAACTAAGGGTTCAAATTCAGATGCTTCAGCTCAGTAACAGCACATACTCAAGACCTGCACCGGGGGTTTCCAGCAAGGTGGTTTCCCTTCTGCCCCGTGTGCACTCATTCTTACAAAGAATTTACATAAATTCTCAAATAAACTTGTTTTCTAAACTTACAGGCCAGCCTGCACAGGGCAGCCGGGCGACATGATTTTTACCTAATTTGCATTAGAAGATACAGGCTGACTTCTCTATACATTATTCTTTTACAGATATCAGCTGAGGAAAAAAGCATTACTGTTAGGAAAACAGAGATGCACATCAGAGGAATATAGGTCATGAGAAGCATTGGTAAACACGCTGTCTGAACCACATACAAGGATCGTCAAAGGGAAGAAGGACATGGGTTGATGAAAAATAATTTGATCATGCAAGTTGTATTTCTCCAGTTCAGACAAGCTGGTTCCATTAGCAGCTGCTATCTCTACCTCTGATTTTAAGAGCACTAACTTGTAACAAATCTTCAGTGAAGTAAGCTACCTTCTTCAAGAGACACTGAACTGCCATTGCCAAAAAAGTAACTCTAATTTCTTTATTACTAAAATATTTTGCCTTTGAAAACCATGTTAGACCAATATTCTTTACGCATTTAGCAAGCTCAGAAAAGAGGGCACTTTATGAATTCCACAAATAGCACAGAAAGTATTAGATTTCTCCAAAGTCTAGAACCAACTTACGAGGAAGATCCTTTTTGTTTACCATCTCAACACGCCAAATGATACTTCCATGCCATAATCAGTCACACTATGCTAGCTTACAGTCTTTCAACTTGACAAGTCCTGTAAGACTTTCCAGGAGAGGAACAAGTACTCCCGAAATGTAACTCTTTGCTGCTCTTACTTGCCTTTTAGTCCTCTCCAAAGCAATCCCTCCACTCTCCATTTCTGGAGGCGATAATCCTGCAGAGGCTGATTCTAGAGCGCAGAAGGGACAGCACAAGAAGGCCTTGCTACCCCTTGCAAAGAGCAAGAAGGCAACCCAAGAACTTCTGCAGCAATTATAAAATCCACAAACAAAACCATTAGAAACAAACAAAATTCAAGTTGTTCTCTCTGCAAGCAAGTTCACACTGACAGGAAATGACTAGCCAGCAAGTAAATTACCCAGTCCCAGTT
The DNA here is from genome assembly GCF_029207755.1 of Chamaea fasciata. Lineage (NCBI taxonomy): Eukaryota > Metazoa > Chordata > Aves > Passeriformes > Sylviidae > Chamaea > Chamaea fasciata. Next base: position 12,171,930 of record NW_027094092.1, read on the forward strand.
CAGAACATGTCCAGAAGTTAAGGAACTCAGCAAACCAACCAGACTCACTACATGTCACAGTCCTTCTGTACAGCTAACCTGCTATTAACAGTTTAACAGCACGTGAAAAAGTGGCTTTACCATGCATCTAGTAGGGAAGACAGCTTAAAACATCCTGTCCTGAAGGCAAGAACATACTCCATCACCTAAAGCCACTTGTTTTCATTAGGAAATTGATCTACAGAGCAACAACTAAATTCAAATTGCAATGTGCAACATTCTCCCCCGGTCTGACACATAATAAAGTATCGCCACAAATAAGTAGGGAACGTCATTACTTGATTGCTTTCTTGAGCAAAGGACTCCTGCAAATGTTTCATTTCAAGGTATAAAGAAGCAGCAGTACAGCAAATGCCGTCTTGAAATGTGTGAGCAGTATGCAAAGACCTTCAATTTGTTTACTTTCAGAAGGCAGCTTTAGAATGCACGGGTTTTGATCAGCAGGGGTTTTTTTGTTGGCTTAAAAAAAAAAAAATAAACCCTACTGCTATTTCCGCTCCCATATTCTACCAAGTAGAGATCTTGTGGTTAAGGCATTCAGTGAAGAGAAAACAGAGCATGGAATGCACAGGCAGACAGCCTTCTGCACCAAAAGCCACAGGAAAGGACATTAGTTTCTCTCAATTTTTATAGATTAGAAACAGGTTCTTCGACTTCATCACCCTTAGAATAATGGACTACTGAGATTTCCAGCAATCACAGATGAAGCCTCAGGACGGGCAGTCCCTCAGTGTGACAAGCAGGAACCCCTTAGAAGACCTGATCTTCCTTGTTGCTTAACTTGGATGTAGCCGAGTGTGAAGGTCCCTCTGATGACAGCATTAGCACCACACAGCTCTGCCAGCCTTTAACAGGCTGCAAAGCTGATGTTATTTACAAAGACAGGGAGGATGCTACCAATTAAAGGCAAGTAGTCTCTCTTTTGAGCTTTCTTCCAGCATTAGAAAGTATTTTAATTTAAGTCATACATCTTAGAAGACTCATTTCCTGTGCATGTGTTAAACTCGACCTTTCATAATGACCAAAACTCAAAACTGCCTGGAGGCACCGTATGTGTTACAAACATGTGGGACAGAATCAAAGCCCATTAATGCATTGCTGATTTTCATATATATATATATATATATATTTTTTTTTAACCAGGAAAGCAGAGTTATAACAAAGTCCTCTTCAAATAAGTTTTGCCACTGACAGTCTACATGATTTAGGTTTAGGAAACGCCCGTCAGATCCTGAAGACATAGAAACAAACGTGGGGATATCTTCCCGGGAATCGCAGTGACACCTCACTGCTGGGAGAACAGGCAGCTACTCATTTGCAACAGCTCCCACTTCAGAGCACAGGCTGGAAGCTGACAAAAGTCAGTGCTCCAACCTGCACGGGTTTAGTCAGCAATAACAGAACACGGGGTTTTGTCCAGGAGAATCAAGTAGCACGAGTCCCTTTCCCTATATCTATCATGTGTTTTCTGGACTGAGGAGAGACAGTCCATTCAAGGAAGAAATAACAAAAAGATGATAAGAACTAGGTGAACAGTGCACAGTAGCATCTCTCAACTCCTAGCACAGGGGAAAAGTCGAGATACTTTTAAATTTCTCATGCTACTCAACTGGCATGGGATTAACTCATGTACAAAACAGCTACCTAAAGTACATGTGCTGCAGGGAATTTTTTAAGTTTTAACATAAGCTGTTCAGCTGTTAGAAAACCCAGCCTCAATTATCTAGTCTGAAGCAAGTGGCTGCAGCTTAAATTATTCATCTGCTGAAATCACCCTGAACAAATTCTTCCACATCACCCCCTTCCCTCCTGCAGGCAGGCATCCAGTACCTTTTTCGGGAGATCAGCTCAAAAGACACAGGGCTTATGTTTATTTTCTTCGGAGTATTTGTAAATTGAAGAAATGTACAGAAGATAGAATTTCGAGGTACAATTTTAGCTTTTAAACTACAAAAACAACAACCACATAACAAAAAAAACCCCTTCAAACCTTGAGCAAAATCCCCGATTCAATAGGATTTTAAAACCCCAGGTCACAATTTCAACAAACAGACACCCAGATCAGCACAGACCAGATTATTTTCAAAATCTGCTTTAAGCGAACGATTCCATAATCAGTTTCCTTTTTTGGGAGAAGACCTCTGGTGTGTCAGTTGAAATATTCAAGCCCTCCCACAAAACAAGTCAAAGCAGCTAAGGAGGAGGGGAAGCCACTATTAAAAATGTGTGGAATGTAACCTACTCGGCAGAAGGCAGATAATGAGACGAGGAAGTCGACTACTTCAGATCTGAGATTCTTTTCCCATACAGTCCCACCAACAGAGACACTGGGCAATTTCAAATTTACAAATGCTAGTGAATTCTATCAACTTCTGTAGGATACACGTGAGTAAAAGTAGTTTAACAGACAAAAATAATTTGTCAAATCCTTCAGTTACCTGATAGACACTATATCTATTCTAATGGGTGCAAAAACGTCTAGACAGCTAAAGGAAAACATGTCTTTAGCTACTTCAAAAGCTGAGCTTTCAAGTTGTTTTTTTTTAATTCAAAGAAGCTGTCTGCAACAATATATTTGGTGTACTGCTCCAGCAAGATAGAAACAAAGTAGAAACTCTGTGTGAGACAAAACATTTTCTATAGTTAGTAGATTTAGGTCACAGATAGAGGAATTCAGAAATGCTTCAGGTTTTAAACATCCCTGATGAAAGTAAAGCACTCTGTTTAAAACGTCTCCTTGCACCAAGTAATGCTCTCAGGACAGATCAAAGAGCAAACCCACTGCCAGACTCTGGTCTCAGAGATGTGCAGGCTCCTGCAGCAGCTGGATCAGCCAGAACACCACAACACCTCAAAAACTAAGAGCTGCATTGACATTATAGGGTGAACCTGAAAGAAAACAAACCTCTTGCTCCATTAGTTGCTCTGACACATTCTGACCTCTGAGAGACTTCATTTCTGAGAGCAGGACTCGCTCATGAGGATTATGCACAGGGGCATTTCACAACTCTCCTGGTGCCCTCTGCAAGAGGAAAAGCACCCTGAAGTCTCAGCCTGCACCCCGGAACGGGTTAACTTCCCCCCATTGCACAAGGCTGCAGCCAGCTGCACACACATCATCCTCTGTGGTTAACCCACCGCAGCAGCAGCTGCCTGTCCCACCCACCCTGCCTGCACAAGGGTCTCACCATGGCTCTGCTGGCCCCCGTGAGCTACAGAGAATTCTTCCACTTCTACCTGGACCTTTGTGATCCTTTCTACAGCATCACCCCGAGGCTGACACGGTATGACAGAGCAAGTTACAAACTATATAACTGCTAGAAGCAGAGGCATCTTAAATTACATTATGGCAGAAGGTCTGGTTTTTATGTAAAATTTAATACTAAAATCATGTTCCAAAAGTTACCGTGAGCAGCCTGATTCCCTTCTGATAATTTCTTGATGATTCTGGAGTGCTCCCAGAGGATTAAACCTCCCGTATTCCAGGAATGGCACGCAGCTTAGACATGCAGTCATTGCAGCAATCAAACCAGCTTTAAGGTTTAGTACTTTAAGGTTTAGTACTCCTTCGGTTGGTAGTATCATGTACAACATAAAATACTATTGTCCCAACAGCTAGAGAAGTAGTTAAACTGACTCAACAGAGCTGGAAGCACAAGACTCCAAAGCTAAGCAGACAACAGCACTATGGCTTGGTGACAACCTGCTAAGAGCCAGCAATAAAAGCAGCAAGGGAGGACATTTAAAGTGACTGGTCCACTGGATGCCACAGACAGAACAATTTATTACTAGAAAAAAACCATCACAAACATCCCTCTTAAGGCCCCTACAGAGACAGAAATAAGATTATGTCCACAGTTGAAAAATTCTCTTTTAAATATTCTCAGATGGTAAGACAAGGCACAGTTGGTTAACTTTGCTGATGTGCTAAAAACGATTTTGGCCTCACAGGTTCACTTCCAAATTGGAGGGTCTGGAAAATGTTTATCATGGCATACATCCATCAGAAAAAAGCTTCAGAATTTGCTGCAACACTACAGGAGTGCTGCTGAGCACAGGAGGATATCACCTCCATCCATGACATTTTCAGAATTCCCAGCAGGATGCAAGCCTGCTTCAAAAGGAGGGGGAACATCAGTTTAAGGAGAATCAAAGTGATACAGCACGTATGGGCACATCTTGGAAATCTCTCAGGATGTGGTCAAGATTCAGGTAAGATTCAGGTTTAGGGTCTGAGAGGAGGCAAGAGTATAGGATGCAAAGGCAAAGATGCTGAGTTTCTGGAGGACTTCAAAGACAAGCTGCTAGGAAAAAAAAATCGTGAGCAGCAACTGAAATTGCAAGGCAAAGTTAAAATATACTCATTATTGCATTCTCCGTAATACTGGGTCACGCAAAGCCAGAATCCATTTAAATACATCACCATTACTTTATTGGGTTTGGCTAATGAAGGTTTGTTAGTGTGAGCTAGTAGAGGAAAACACTGCTTTTTTAGTAGAGCTGGCAGCACATATACAAGTATATTATAGGCAGGTACCTTTTTACATGATCATAAAGCACCTTCTTAAAAGGAGGGAGAAACACAGAAATATTATGAACACACAGTTAAGTAACTCCCTACCTCACGCAGTGCATATTACAGTAATCCCACTTATTTTCCCTGCATGAAACAAGTCTAATAACAGAAGAAATTTAGTAGATCATTTTTCTACCCAAAGATGCCAGATTTTTCACACAGATTTATCACTGGCATCCTACCATTTCATGGTCTACTTACCACATTCAAAGCAAAACACTCAGATTTGCTTGCAGGTTTATAGATTTATGTCTGCTTAAATGAGGAATACTGAAGATGCTCTGCACTATGAGCTGGGCTGTTAGTTTTGTCAGGAAAACTCAAAATGGTAATGAGAGTGATTTTAAAATTTCTTTTCCTAGCAAATACAACTGGTGACTCAACATATTATATGACTACAGTTACAGAATGCTCTGAACAGGACTGGAAAAATAATTTGCTGTTCAGTTGTGTGGAAGCTCAAGTTTATTTTCTGGTTTAGAAGACTTGAGGAAAGTGACACATTTGAAAGTTATTAATGCGTGTACCCACAGCTAATCTGTTGAGAAATAACGCTTCTCATAGGTCCCCTGAATAAAGACCTCCGTGGAGTACTTTGCTTGTGAGTGTTACACTAATTCTTCTCTTCAACTGCACCGTTTTTATGTGTCAGTGCTAACATCTAGTTAATTATTAAAGCACGCTGGTCCCAGCAGCCAGCACTTTATGCTATCTTTAATAGTGCCCTTCTGCATACATTCCTATCACCTGAACTCATTCCTATCTGGATTCACCAAAAACTACACTTCACTTTCTGCTCACAGCTGAGAAGCTGGTGCAGGCCTGGTTAAATGAGCTCGACTGCCAGATGAAGTTGTTTGCAGAACTGCACAGTGAACCAGACAGGGTAACTGATCCTGGGTAAAAACATTCCCTGGTTATTTTTAACTCAGATGGCTTGCGGAGTTTCGGTGCACTGGAGGGAGTAAATAGCTATAATGGCAAACTGCTGTGACAGCAAGGGGACCTTTTGAACATTTTTCCTTACTTGTAGTACTAGCTTATCAAATTAAACCTTCAATTACAGCACAGCCCTGTTTCTTCAGGCTTGAAGAACAAAAACATTTCCCCAGCCTTGTGCCTCCCTACTGCCAGTCCCTTCTAAAAAGCAAACAATCAACTTGCCCTCGCTTTCAAGGCCCTTCAGCTCCCCATCTGCACCAGCACAGCCCTCGTGGCCACTATGCAGCCCTCACTTGCCAACTGCAGCTCTGGGGAGCTCCACACAAGCCTCTTCCAGAGGCACGGTCTCCTCTTTCATCCTTTGTGAGATTTAGCATGAACACATTTGTATGATGCAAAGACTCACCACAAATTCCATCATCCAACAGGATCTCCCTTCTGTAGGCAGAGTTTATGGCATTTCCCCATGCAACTAGAGCAGTGCACACAGTCCTCCTCAGTAGCCCTCACTTAGTCAGGTTTGAGGCTCTGCATAAGTCCAAGTTCTCCATTCCAGATCAGCATCCCTGACGTCGCTGCAACAACAGCCCTTGCACACAATGCTTGATGAGCCTCAAGATCAAGCACTCCAAACGTGGATGCATGACCTTCTTTAGCTTAACCAAGAACAGTCCAGGCACAACAGTCCAGCCAGCCCTCTTAAAAACAACCTAGCAAAAGCAAGCAATCCATAACAAAGTAATTTCAACCTCACCAAAGTTCCATCCAGAAGCACCGCTGCCCATCATGAACTTCAGTGGGACATGACCAGCTTAAGTATAGGGATGCCGAAAAAAAGGAAGAAAAGGCAAAGCGAACATATTAAGCAAACATCCCTTGTCTGCTATCTACTTTAAGTAATTAAGTTACAAAGAGAAGAAAGAAATAGTTTCTTTTGTGTTACCTGTCCCCATTAAGTGCCCTACAGGCTATCCCAAACCCAAGCTGCAACCACACTTCAGCCAAGAGACAGCACATATAAAATACCAAAGAAGAGAAGATAAAAAAGAGACCAGGAAAAGAGTTGTTCTCAGTCACAGAGCAGGTCTTGGTAAAGAAGGATACAGTTCAAGGTGAACAGTAAGGGCCTCACTCACTACCCAGACAGAAATAATTCACTTGGGATCTAACTAGAAATCTGTAGTAGCAGGCTACCACTGCTATCTCTCAAATTCCAAAACAGAACTCCAGCAACTTTGTACAGCAAACCACTTGCAGGCCAACATCACCTAAGTACCTTATTTGCAATTAAACTTTCAATCTGGTTCCCTCCTACTCCTCACAGTAAGGGTTTGTCTTGGTTGGTCAAAGTTACATCCAGAAATCTTTGGACACGTCCTATGCAGAGCAACAAGTTTAAAAAAAAAAGTACCAATTACAGGCACGATTTCTGTTTTAATATTGGTTTTACATACTTCTTGAATAAGAACAAGAAGTGGTACATTAATCTGGTTCCATTTTCCTTTAACAGTGCCTTATGACCATAACTGAAGACAAGACTACCAAACCGGTGCAGTTAAGCCACCTGAATTGTTAGAAAAAAAGGGAGAAGTTCTCTGCTTGTGTCACACCAGTCTAGACCTGCAGACTGACTAATTGGGGAAGGTCTGCAGCAAAACTAGCTTCCTACCAGCCAGCCACAAGCCTGCTACATTCCACTTCACGAAGCTGGTATTTATCTTTGGATACTTCAAGGAGTTCAGCCACAACATTTTCAGTGCTGGGAACGCTTTCGCTAAGTGCGAACAGGTTGTACGAGGTACACAAACACCAGCCATTTAGGCCCTTCCAAACTCTTGGAATATAAGGGCCCTACTTATAAGAGCCACCCTCCACCACCACTACTGAGCACTGGAATTCAGAGCTCCAGCCAAAACCAGAGGCAGGAGCCTCTCCCTGTAGCAGGGGAAGGAGGCACAGGGCTGGAGGCCAGCGGCTGCCTATTCATGGCCAGGAGTGCAAAGGCCATGGCAGGCAGTGATCTGGGAAACTGTGCCAGCACTCCTTGTGCAAGTGGCAGCAGGAGACGACCTGATAACCAAAAGGTACGTCAATATTTACTCGCTATATAAGCAACCGCTGCTAGGAGCTAACACACAGAAAGGTGCTCTTGGACTGCCACAGGGGTTAAGTTGTCCCAAAGGAATTTCACTTTGGGAAAAAAAATTGTAAATCACTCAAAACCAGAAAGGTGAGTATCTCAAAACTTAAGCACTGCTCCAAATTTATGCCAGCCTTTGAACCCAGCTCAGCTGTACCCTGTGTGTGCACTAGTACCAAGACGTGACTGCTGGATAACAGGATTCTTTACGCCACTGCTGGCTATACTGGAGCACTCACATGCAGCCTGAGGTTTCCTGCTTGCCTGCAAGGCAAGCCTGAAGTCACCTACTACATTCCCAGGCTGTAGATCTGTAACCAGAGCGAGCCCAGAGTTTTGCCTGGTAGCAGTGTTGCAGGAAGCAAGGAGCCGAGCGGTTCAAGTTTCACAAGAGGGGCGACAAGCAGCCCTTATTATTCCAGGTGACTGCATCACAAGTCCTTTGTTTTGATTGGGGATTTTATTTCCCACCTTTAACCTCAACAGATGTCGACAATCAGTTGCTCCTAAACTGTATTTTGTCACCTTGAGTTACCGTAAGGAGGCCCCAGGCTTTATCAGTGTGAGCATACCAGCCCCAGCGTAGCCCTGTGTGAATCTGCAGCCTGGAATCCGTGGCATTTTATTCCTTTAACTTGCTTGCGTGCTTACTCCGAGAGCGTTTTTTGACGGTCAGCGAGGGTTAGTCAGAATACCCAGAACCTGTGGAGGGATTTGCACAACCAGCAAGTCCAGCACAGGGAAGAGGGGCACCAAGGCACCAGGGTCTGTCAAACACCCAGCAGGCCAGCTCAAACACCAGCTGCACGTTCAGTTGTTGCTTTTCAATCTACTTTACTACTCTATTTTGGAGCTTGGAATTCATATATAGAGCATAAAATCCAGAACAAGCCGTTTTGTTGCCCAACAGCTATTTTGAGATAAAAGACACTTTGAGATAACCCACCTTTGGGTTTATTGCCAGTTAATGAGAACAGTCTCATGAAAGTAGCAGCTCAGGAAAGAAAGGAAAAAGGGGGGAAAAAGCCTGAACAACTGCTCACCCATCCATCTGCAAGTCATATGCCTCCTTTCAGACAAAGCGCCTGAAAATTCAGGAGTCAAAAATCTACATCCAAGTTATTTTACTCACTAGTGAGTGTAACAGTAAGCTCAGCTCCAATCAGAATTTGTTACAGACACTTTAGGAGCAGTAGGAAAAGTATTTTCTTTTACAAACTTGGCAGTAAGATTTCAGCTTGTAAATACAGCATGAAATCAGTAAACAAACAAAGCAAGCCTCAAACACTGAAGCCCTACACAGATTTTGTATGGTGTTAAGTGTTTTGGCAGTTTCAAACATGTTCGTGCATTACCACAGGTAACACTAAACTGACTGACAAACTGAGCTCATCTCAGCCACACTGAATTACATCCGTTCAATACCATCTCAAGGATCTAGTGACATTTATTAACTGATACATTCATACAAGTCACTAAAGCCTACTCAGTATGCAAAACTATACATGTAATTGGCACAAAACAAAAGCCATCGTTTTACAAAGAGGAAAAAACACCTGGACTAATAAATTTCATCAATTCTGATCAAAAATAAACAGTATTTTGCACAGCAGACTTGAAAGAATAAAATATTAGTGGCTTTCTTGCTGCATACTGCTAAAACTAGCTACATACTGTTCAGTTTTGGGGAAAAAAAAAGCATGAAGTAAATGGCAACTGCAGGATAAAAAAATCAGAGGGTGATTAGGTAGTTGCTAGGCTGTGTTCCCTTTGAGCAAGGAAACCTGAATATTACAAAGGGCTGAGTTACAAGGGAATGTGGGGTATTTTGTGACAGACCTCTGCATGACAGCTGGAGAAAAGCTATTGTGGCAACAGCTGTGTGCTCTGCACAGCTCATACTCCCAAATACCTCAGCTTGCTAAGAGGCCAGTTAACTGACTGCAATGCATTTTAAAAGTTCTCTGCCTCTTGGGATGTGAGCATGATGGATTATTTGTGTATGTTTTCAATAACAGAAGGAATGCTTAGTTCTACCACTTAGACTTTTACAAAATGCTGCGGTGTAACGCTGAACTATCATTCACTCCTGCTTTCCTAGAGTTTATAGCTGCAACATTAATCCCATTAACTCTCCTCCACAATTAAAACATCTTCACTTCCTGGCTTACCAGTGAACAGGCTCAACAGCAGTAAGTTCATCTATCATATCCTGATTTAAAGGAAATGATCTGATATTTCCAGGATGAAATCCTGGCCCACCAACAGCAATATTAAGCCGTGTTTACCTCCCTAGAGGAAGAATTTTGAGGAACACACTACTCATCTAACCACTGAAAGCTTTGATCTGCTAATTTGTACTCTAAAGTTACTCCAAGGTGTCAGATGAAGGTCCGAGAGGCAAACCCAACATCACAGGCAGTTGTACACAAATGACCAGTTACACCTCATCTACTCCTGCACTGCACTAATTAGCACAGTGAGGCTGAACCGAGGACACCAAACAGCTTCCATTGCATGAAATGGGTTAGCTCACTCAGCCTCCTTACAAACACACCGTCGTTTCAGGCCAGGCTGAGGCACAACAATCATCAGGAACTGATAGTCTCACACAGGGCAGCAAGCACCAGAGCACTTTGCCCTGCCATAACCTCAGCCACTGCTACTCGGGTAGGAATGAATGCTCTCTGCCACCCCACCATCGTCTAAACAAGGAAGGGAAGGATGAGCTGTGCAGAGATCCCAGAAAGCTGGCAAAAGAAAGAAGATTAACTGGTTCTTCCTACATCCCCACTTTCTCATCTTTCCCTTTATCTGAAATCAAGGAAGAGTTCTCCCATTTTCAAATATGAATCCCCTGTTGTCTTTCAAAGACGCAACCTAAATTGCGGCACATGCATGCTGCATTCCTCATGATATCCTATCACCACAAAAGCCCTATCCACTGGAAAACAATCAGCACTGAAGTAAAAGCAACAGCTGTACAAGAGTACTGATTTACTCAAAATTAAAAAGGAAAGCAAAACCAAGCGTAGAAATATTTGCTGGTAAGAAAAAAAAAGCTTTCCTTTTTAAGCTTCAAAACTCAGTTGGTGACAGCCTTATTTTAAACACAAGCAATAAAGAAACGAAAAATAATTTAAATCCTCCACTGACATCAAGATCTGTCATGTAGCAAAAGCTAGTACTGATCCATGTTTTACTGAAGGCCACTACACGTTTGTCACTTAATCCTAAGAAATTCCAAAAATGAAGCACGTGACTTACTTGTAATCAATTTTAAAACAACTTGGAGCAGTTTCTGTGCAGCCTTAAAAGACAAACAACCTATTTGGCAATACACTTGCCGTACAGAAACTATGCAGGTGCCTGCATGGCAAAGCACACACTTGATAACATCACAGCTTTAAGACCTCAGGAAGACGCTGTGGGATATAAATAGCACACCAAGCCTCATCTCTTATTGTCCAAAACCAGACAGCAGGCACAGAAACAACACAAAGCTCTTCTCTAAGGTACCTGAGTACTGTCCAGGTCTTTATATCCCAGCTATTTTTCTTTGGTTTTGTTCTGGGTTGTTTGGGGTTTTTTTAAGACTGAATTTTCTGCTAAACTTCACTTTGCAGCAGGGAGATTTTATCTCAGGATAAAGCTGCCGAGAGGGCAAGAAGATGGAGATAACTTAATGCAAACTGACAATAAGTTGTTTGGAAGAATTCACTCTCAACGTGTCAGCTTAACACCATGGTGCTGTTCCCTCAACATTCTTTCAAAGTGAACTACTTATTTTTCCGCTGTTGATTTGAAAAGATCCTTGTACGTGACAAAACAGACACAGGTTCCTCTTTTGCAGATATTTGCTGAGAGACAAGCGTCAGTCACAGGACTTGACCCAAAATTTATATTTATACTTAATATGAGCTCAAAATTTTAGGTGAAAGAATTAATTTTTACAAGTACTCAGATACTGATGCTATCCAGTACTCAGCAGAACCTTACTACTCTTAAAAAAGATGGCTCTACAAAGGCATTAAGTGTGAACTTCCCTTTTTTTCCTCCTTACGTCTTTAGTAGAAATTACAGCATTTTTGTTGCGAAGGTAAAGTCATCCCAAAGCCCTCAATGCTGCCACAGAATCCAGAAATCCCTTCAGCAACATTTCCCAAGACAGCAGCATCTCAGAACAGCAGCCATATCCAGCTGCACACATTACTGCCACAGCAAGACCCAGGCAACACCACCCTAAAGCAGCAGTGCTGTGTTTGAGTCAATGGCACCCGAAACCAGCTGCAGAAAACTCAGGGTTTAATTATCTCCATACGCAAGCAATGAGGAATTCAATCCAAACACTGAGAGGACTGCAGTTATTCCAGTCCCATCACCTTCAAACAGACCAACCAGGCAATATTTTACCAAAAACTGACCAGCCATCTATACATCTGACAAAAGACACCCATACAATACATCTCAAAAAATACCATTCAAACTAAACTAGTTCCACAGAACGAATTCTCCCAAAGTCTCCCCTCTTTTAATGCTCTGTACAATACTGGATCTTATAAGCATTCAGATATCCAGCACTTACCCAAAAATTCAGAGCGCTGTTTTCTATGTAGTTACATAGTCTATGCTGGAGAGCTTAAATTGTTAACAGAGTAGTTGAGCTAATGAACACATGGATGCATGTGTGGGTGAAAAAACCCGCTGAAATACAGAAACAGTTTATTTGCTATCAGATCACCTGTTCTAACAAAATATTGGTTGAGGACATCATTGCCTCAAGCATTAAAAGACAAGCGTGCCCCGCTGTCAAGCAGCCCATCTTAGGGGTAGGTAGAGCATTACCGCCTCTTCTCAGCGGAATAAAAGAAAACAAACAAGAAGCCATGCTCTCCAGATTTGCTGCTCTGCCGTCAGCAACAACAGCAAGCAGAACGCAAGGAGTTGTCTCCTCCTACCACCATAAACAGAGGTAGAAATGCTAACAGCAACAGGGCAAAGGATGAAAACAAGTAAAGGAGGTACGCCTGAATTCGTGGCGAAACAATAAAACGAGATCTTCCTCGTAACACTGACACCCACCCTTTGTATCGCCTATTCGGGCGTGTTTTTTAATGAAAATGAATTGACGAAAAAGTTCAATTGTCTACAAGTTGCAGGATCAACAGCAGACGCTCAGAGGGGCGGTGGGCGCTGGCTGGCCCCAGGTCGCACAGCGTGCCCCGCCGCGAACACCCCTCCTCTCGGGGGGAGCGGCGGGACCTTCCTGGCCCCTTGCCGGGCCGGCACAAGATGCTGAGCCCGGGGCAGCTATTTCGGAGCCGGACGCCGAGTGTCACCGCTCCCCGGCCGCGCCTGCCGCTTCCCGGGCGGAGCGCGGGGCCGGACCCCGCCCGCGACACCGAAGCCGCCGGTCCCGAGCGCCGCGGCGGCCCCGGAGCCCAGCGCGCCCGGCCGGCGAACCCCACCCCGGCGGCGGCGCCCGGCGGGCCGGGGGCGGCTGCCGCCTCTTCCCGCCCTCCAGAACCTTCCCGGGGGCTCGTACCAGCCCGACCGCCGCCGCCCCGGGCCCCTCAAGGTCACGCCACCGCCTCCCCGCCCCGGGCTTCCCGCTGCCCCGCCGGCAGCATCCCACGGCGCCGCCGGGAGCTGCCGCCCGCCGCGCCGGCTCCAGCCCCGGCCCCCCCGCGCCGGGCAGCGCCCAGGCCCCGGCCAGCGGAGCGCTTCCCTCCAGGCGCCGCGGCCCCTCACCTGGATGAACTGGATGGTGAGCGCCGACTTGCCCACGCCGCCGCCGCCCACCACCACCAGCCGGTACTTCTCCTGCCCCGGGCCGTCTCTGCAGCCCGCGGCCATGGGGGAGCCGAGCGGGGCGATCGCGGCAGCGCCGCCGCGGGGTCCGACGCCTGCTTCTCTCGCTGGCGCTCTCCTCCCGCTCCTCCTCCTGGTGCCGCCGGGGCTGAGCAGCCGCAGGCCCCGCCGCGCCGAGCGCCGCCGGCAGCAGCAGCGCGGAGCGGAGCGGAGCGCGCAGCACCGCCCGCCCCCGCAGCCAGGGCGCCGCGGCACTAATGGCCGCCGGGGGCGGGGCCGCTCACCGCCATGCTAATGAGGGGGCGGGGCGTCCATATCTGCATGCTAACTAGGTGGGTGCGCGGGGGCGGGGCCAGCGGGGAGCCGCCGTACAAGGAGCCGCCGGGGGCGGGGCCGCGGCACCGCCATGCTAATGAGATGATGCATATGCATGAGCGGTGCCCGCCCCGCGGCCCCGCCGCGCCGCTGTGTTTGTGCCGTGCGGGTGGTGGCGGCCCCCGCGTGTCCCCTCTGCCCCCCCGCCAGACGGGAGGTAATTAGCGATGTCCCCATGGGCTTTGGTGGGGCGCCCGTCTGAGTGCCTCATCAACATTAATGAGGCTCGGGGTGCCCGCGGGATGGGGAGGGAGGTGTTGGTCACCCTGCGTACAGATGCAGAGGCAAGGCTCAGAGAGGTTTGAAGCCAAAGCGTCGCTAATGTCTCTTCCCACTGAGAGGGAAAAATGTGAAAAAGTCGTAGTGACTAAAGCCCTTCGCCACTCTTCATCAGGTTTTCTTGTGACCATGCACGTGAACGGGTTTCTCACTGGTTTGGGCCATTCAGATCAAACCCACCCTCTCCCCCGAGTGTCACTCACTGCTGGATGTCACAGCCCCATATTCATCCCCTTCTGTACTTGGTCAGAGTACTCTGGTTTCAGTGTGTGGTGATTTCACCCTTTGCATCTGCACCACCTCGGCTGCGGACAGGCTGCTGTGATCTTCCAGTGGTGTCCTGCCCCTTTGATTAATATCTCACTGGCCAGGATTTTTCTGCGCACCCAACAACTAGAAGATGGCCAAAATACAAAACAGAAGTTTGGCTGTTAGACCTGCTTTCAGGGAATTCCTCCTTCGCTTCCCCTCCCCTTTTTGTGAAGATATAAAGCAACGACCTCATGTCTGTCTAATCTTACACGCCTGTACATACGTGCTTCCTTTTGCCCACACAGAATGACAGAGAGTTGTTATCATGTTCCTGAATGGCATCATGACATCAGCAAGACAGACACGCTCCTCCTCCCCACAAAACTGCAGAAGCAGTGGCCATGCATGGGAGCTTTGCTGAAGGGACCTGATCTGTACGACACTGGAGCTGTGTGGGGAGGCAAGGGACAGCAATCCATGCCACCTCCTGCTTGTCCAAGAAACCCAGACTTTCAACAATCAACACATATTTCAGCTCTGACTGCCTGGTGTAGTAACTAACAGATATCCACAGAGAATTTACAGCTTGTGCAGCTAATTAACAACTAACATGATATCATATATACACATGGGGGCAAATCCATGATGTAGCCTAATCTTAATTCCACCATTACCCAATTTGTCATGCTGAGCTTTGCAATTCTTTAACTGAATTCCTCTGCTTAAACCCCCGAAACTTCAAAACCACGACAACAGCCTTCAACACTCTTTCTGTCTCAGAGGAGAAGAGTGTCCGACACACCGGAAACAAACTGATACCTTGTGAGTTAATAGTGTAACTGTATGAGAAGGAGATGATTTGTCCCCGGGATTCACAACAATATTTTGGAAGAGGAATGCCAGCAGGCAGGCTCAGTTGCCTCAGTACTCTCCTATAGTGATAAGCTGCTTTTTACTTTTCCACATCCGTTTCCTTATTGCTCATGCTGATCAGAAATAAGGAACAACTCACACAGGAGAGAATACATAGCCTAATATTTTCCAGTTTGGAAAAAAGATAAGTGAGAGGGAGATAAATCAGAGGTCTATAAATTCCTAAGCAGCACAGGGAAGTTGAACAGTGAAAGCCTCAAAATAGGAGAACTAAGAGACACCCAGTGATAGTAGAAAGGAACAAGTTTAAACAAACAAAAAAGGATAAAAGAGGATACTGTTTTCCACAGACACAATCAATGGCACTGTGGAAATCTCTGCCACAAGGGACTGTGGAAAATAAAACTGCATGTGAGTGACAAAAGGTTAGACAAAGTCACAGAGCAGAAAGCAGCATAAAGCAGCTACTAAGGGCAGTGAAGGTAAGTCCCGAAAGCTCTGGCAGCCTGGAGGCAGGTTTGCTAAACAAAGAACCCAGTTTCTTCCCATGTGTCCTGGTTCTGGTGTTCTCTCACCTACAAATCAATTACTGGCCGCTGACAGGATCAGGGACCCATGCGAGTATTAATCCAGCAGGACAAGTCTCCTAATTCTTAATTACATTCTCTGGCCTAAGAAAAATCAAAAGTACAGACTGTGAGGAAGTGAAGCTGCAGCTAATTTGTCAAGTATTGGGTGTTTTTTAATCAAAATACAGCTACAATCTCACAGTTGGCCATTAGTACAGTAACCACTAAACTCCACTGCCAGGAATTGCAGTGATATGAAAAGTAGATTTTCAGAGAGCTTTAAGAACACACTAATCTATATGCAAACTATTGGAATAGGATATCTGAGTTCTTTGTTCAAAGTTACATAGAAAGCCAAACATTTTTATTATCCCTTATCTTTTAGGTTTCAGTTTCATTTTACATAATTTGAAACAAATTTAGTATTCTGAAAACAATAAATATTGTCACTGATATAGCTATCCTATCTTGTGAATTCTGCAAGAAAATCTTTTTGTTCTTTAAATAACACTGACATATATGACAATAGGTAAAAATAATGCAATAATCTATTCTGATCAAAAGATTCTATTGCGAAAAAAATAGTGTTAAATTCTTTGCATTTGTAAATTTTGAAATCTAGTTTCATAAATAGAGTTACATTTTTTTGAAACACAAAGCAGCGATCACAGAAAAACAGGAGATGGAGTGCAATTAATGAACAGCGGTGGGCTTTGTAGTTTTGTAACTGCACCCAAAGATGTCAGCAAGAATTGTTTACTCTTTGCTGTATAAACATAGGTAGAGGTAGAGAATATCAACGATAGAGACAGTCTAAAACCAGGGCAGCCAGGGCAGATCCAGCCCTGGAAGTGCCAGTCTCTACTCCCTCCACCCTGAGCCCTGACTCAAGTCAACACCTTGTCTTCCCTCAGGGGCAGCCCTTGCTGTGAGCCCTGGTTTCGGAAGACAAGGGGTACACATGTGAATAAAGACATGGATAAGAGGGAGCGACACACTCCAGGATTCACTTCAAGATCAACTAACGGGAAAGACTTGACTTCACCCAGCAGGTGAAGACAAGAAACTTGTGACTGACAGGATGCAGCAAGGGAAGATGATGCAAAAGGGGTTTGGAATGTTCCATGCACCAAGGAAAATAGACTTTGCAGCACCAGTTCTCGTATCCCTAGGGAGGTAGTAAGTGTGAGATTTCATAACAGAGAGGAAGAACTTGAAATACCAAGACTTGAGATGATGAAGCCATGACCAAAGTTTTGATGAAGCAGCAGGGAAAGAAAGAACAGCTTTTAGAAGCGTTGCAAGGAAAGAAGCTGCGTCACTTCAGGTCTAGCCTAAATATGCATATTGAAAAAGAGACAAAATCAGGAATGACATCCAGATGGCAGGCTTAAAAGAAAGATCACCATAGTGCTTTATATAATGACAGGGGGGAAAAAAAAACCCAAAAAAAAAACCTTCAGGAAGTGCTTGAGGGAAAGATCCAGAAAGTTATTTTACATTGGCAGCCTGGCAAAGATGTGGGTTTGGAAGGTTAGAAGACGTGTATGCAGTAAGTGACATATTGAAAGCTAAAAAGCGCTCCGTGAGAACCTAAGAGCTTAATTAGAAGAAAACTTGTTCTCAGGCTTAGCACAGAAAAAAAGTTACAAAAATCTTTGGGACATGAGTCAGAGTGGCAGGTAACTTTAACTCTGAGTTATTCCACTGATTTAGGATTGTATCTGTACCTATCACTGGCACTTGTTGATCGACCTTGCTCAAACAGGCCTTAAATATCACCCCTCGTATCATATGGATAGTGTCACCTAAAGGACATCCATGTGCTGCAATTCCCATCAAGGACTCCACTGCTGACCGTAAGAATATTTGAGAAAACTGGCTTTCTCAAATCCATAAAACAAAAAGCTTTGGAAAAAAAGATTTAAAAAATAGGAAAGTAAGACCTAATTCAGAATAAAACAGGAGATAATTTTTCTTGTCTATGCGAAAAACATGAGCTTTGTAATGAGCAATGAGCACTCAGAAACTGGGAGAAAAATAAACTGTTTCTTCCCAGACATACTTATTACTTTCTATCTGAGTAAAAAGTAAAACTATTTTCAGCCGAGTAGCTACAGCTTTTTATAAATCTTGATCTATTTTTACATCTACCTATTCCAGTAAATAGTCTGTAGTAAACACTTCAAAATGTGTCATTTTCTTGGAGGCTTGAAACTGATCTACAAACAAAAGTCCTATTTTTTTTTCTGTAATGTTTAAGATGGGCTTGTCAATTTTCATTAATTATTATGATTACATTAGCAATTCACATGTGTTTATACCCAGGAATAATTACAGAGAAATAATATCCCAAGAGAAAAGAGTAAAATAAACTGTGTAGGAGTAGGATTTTTAGACAAGATTGTTTAAGTTTGTGATGCTATGTGTTTTCCCTAACATTTATGTAACTGCTTTGAGCAATCAACATGTGGGGCAATATATATTTTGGTTTTTTTTAGAGAATGCACCAACATCATATTTTCAGTGAGCAGCTCAGGTTCTGCACACCTGGGCCTTCAGTCAATCCTCCACCAAACCAAGCAATCCAGTCTTGATTGATTTATGTGATTCCAGGTATATTTAGATAGTATGTATTTATCTATTTTAACACATGTATTGATTTATCCGTTTAATTATATTGCTAGGAAAAGAAAGAGGCAGGGAAGAAACGCAAGCCTTTTAGACCTCCCCTGTAGACTTTAAAAATGAGAAAGTGATCCCAAATGGAAATTTCTCCACAAATCACCTCCAAATTACTGCTTGAAAGAAAACCCTTACTCTGTTGGAAAAGTGCCTGTACCTTTCCCGGTCTATTTCAAGGTGAAGGTGGTAAGTAAGGGTACAGACACTGGCTGTGATACACCACAAAAATGAGCTCAGAGCAGATGGCATTCCCTCTGGAGCAGAGTGGCCATGTCCAGGTTGCACCAAGGAGCTGGTGGCTTCAATCCCTTACACCACAAACTCCCCTCCATCCAGTGTGGCCATGACTGACCCATCTTCCTCGTGGTATGGGACCTGACAGGAGCATTCCCCAGAGGCTGGTGAGCTCCACATGTGCCCTCGGTCACTGTTTGTACCACTTGCAGGGTCTTCATGACATCTTCTGAGAACTGTCTCTGGGCCAGAGAGATCCCAGAGAGGATTGTGTTATGATGCCCATTCCTTGGTGGATAACTTGTTTACAGGAATGGCATCCACCATTCCACAATGCAGGGGCAGGTTGAGGGCTGTCTCCCAGGAAAGGCAGCTGTCATGCAGCACCACAACTTGCCCCCAGTGGAGTGCAGAGCCCTGCAGCTCCTGACTTGCTGCAGAGAACCCGTAGGTGGCGAGTTCAGAGTTGAGATCTGAGCTAACACCTGCAACTCTCTGTCCCCGTGTTGGTCTTGCTGTGCATCCCTAATGGCAGCACGTGCCACCTACATGAGGGCAGTCTGCAGGATTCCCAGCCTGCCAGACTCACATCAGCTCACCCCACAGAGCTGCCCCTCTCTCCTGGCACCTGCAGGAGGTCCCCTCCAGCCTGGTGGGGCTCAGCAGCCAAGTTCACTGCATGCACCACTCCTCAGTGTTGGGGCTTCAGGAAGGGGATGAACTGGCAGTGCTGTGAAAGGCAATTCCACAAACCACAGCTGGACTTCCTTGGCCAGAAAATGAGCTACCTTAACTAAGGCACACAGCCACTCCATGTACCACTGCAGTATGATCAGTACCTCTGCCCCCACAAGACTCAGAAACTGGGTTTTTTCCTACACCACCAGAACTGCTAAACACTGCTGGTTTCTGTTCCCCTCATACAGGACATAAGCAACTTCTTATCCCCTAATGCTATGAGCCTGTGTGCGTTCTTACATTTATCATGTTTCCACAGAGCTACAAGAGGCAGCACAATAAAAAGATGGTTGTGTAGGAAACACAGAGCTATCCAAACCTGCCTCTGAATCTCAACCTAGGGAACAGCCAGATTTTCATACACCTTCCCATCATTCACAATCCTGCTGTTCCAAAATGGAGAAGCAGCTTCTACCACCTGTCCCAAGAGTACTCCGCTGCTCACCTTACAAAAACCTGAAAGTTTGTGGGCACCTCTTGGTTGGCTTTTATGGCATTTTTGGAATTGGCAAGATGGCGCAGCCAAGAAAGCCACATTTCCACTTCTCACCAAAGCTCCCACACTGGTGCTGCTCTAGATCCACTTAGGTGATAGTTAAGCTTGATTAGAGAAATAAAGGGTGAGAAATTAGGTAGGTTGGACTAAATCATCTGAGTCTCACAACATTTGCTGTAAGGTACATGGTTAGCAGTCTCAGAGGCATTGATAGTGACCCTTAGAACTTTACAGAAAGTGAGCGAGAAGTTGAGGTGAATGTTAAAAAGGAAGAGTAGAAAATTGTCTATCCGTCACTCTACTCTCATTTTCTGGAAGAAAAAGTATTAAAACAAATATTTAAACTATTTGTAAATACCTCTAAGAAAACAAGGAGGCAACTGACAACAAATATGTCCTTCTCCAAGAATAAATGGTGTCTAATCAAAATATTTTTCTCCTGAGATCCATTTGAGTAGGAGGAAGCAGCATGCATCCTATACCTTGGTGCAGTCTTTCATGATTCAGTTTGTTCAGCCTGAAGAACAGAAGGCTCCAGGGTGACCTAACTGTACCTTCTAAAATCTAAAGGGAGCTGACAAGAAAGATGGAGAGGGACTTTTTATGCAAACATACAGTGACAGGACAAGGGGGAATGGCTTCACACTGCAAGAGAAAAGGTTTGGATTAGATATTTGGAAGAAATTCTTTACTGTGACGGGGGTGAGGCACTGGCACAGGTTGCCCAGAGAAGCTGTGGACGTTCCATCCCTGGAAGTGTTCAAAGCCAGGCTGGATGGGGCTCTGAGCAGCCTGGGATAGTGAAAGGTGTCCGTGCCCATGACGGGGGGTTGGAACTAGAATACCTTTAAGGTCCCTCCCAACCCAGGCTATTGTATGGTTTTATGATTCTCTGTGCTTATAATCAGGCGATTACATAACCCCTGTGTTATGTTAGATGGCAGCAGTAAAGCTGCAGCAGGGCAGGTGGGACAGCTGGGCCCAGTGATTTTCAGTGGTTGATGGACAGAACCGAGGGTAGCAGCGCACAACAATCCAGAAGATGTCACACAATCTAGTATTATTAAATATTTTAGTCATAACCTAGATTATGAAACAAGAAAGCGCATGTCCTACATTTTCAGAAGCTGCATGCTAGGGAAGAAAACAAGACTCGTGAATAACCACAAGAATTAAAGAAAAGTTCTAAAAAAAGAAAATGCAATTCAGAAACAATGCACATATTGTTCTGTCTGTAGACAAGAATTTGTTAGTTATTTGATTGCAGTTATGTATATTAGAAAAAAACTGGAAAAAAATATTCTCCCTTTCCTCAGTGCTTTTTCTTGCTTCTTGGTGTTTTACACCATCTGAGCCTGAACTCCCTCCTATTACATACATACTTTCAGAAATATCCTTCCTTGCATTTTATTTCTCTGGCTAACTTAGAGTGTAATTTCCACGATAAAGGCTTGCATTACAATTTTAGTATAACTCTTTAGCATGATGACCTACATTTCATTTTCTGCATATTTCCTCCTTATGCTGAGATCAAAGGAGAGCTAATGATTGAGGCACTGGTCTGACTGAAATCCCATCCTCCTCTTGCACCGAGGTGATGTGTGCTTGTGCTTCATGGCATTTATTTAGCAAACTGCCTACTCTGCTATTTCCTATAAACTCACTTTTTTGCCAGGCCACTCAATTCCAGCCTCGGTTCTATTTCCCTTTACCCTTCATGACCCATTCCCACTGGTTAACGTTGGGATACAATTTTTCTAGAATTCATTGTTCCAGTATTTCTGTACCTCAGCTGGATGCAGAGATCTATCTGGTAAATTCTGAGAACTCTAAATCCACAGAGGAGCAAAATGCACTAGGAATCATTTACTGAAATGCATGACCTTGAAATAGCATAGTTCCACAGCACAGATGGAGTTTACCAGATGTCTGAGTGTAGGAAATTATGAGATTTAAGAGTCAGTACTTCAGAGTGGTTTAAAAAAACTGAGATTACTGGATAGGATAGAGATACTGCAAGTATATTTAAACAAGTATATCTACATGTGGAACCATGACGTTGGTGCCCAGACTAGTTTGCCAGCCCTGCCTCTCCAGTGTGCACTTATCTGTGCAATGCATGTACATCCTGAGCACAGTGAAAGGTTCTCTCCCCATTGATATGAAATGTGGGGCTCTTCCTTGAACCATCAGCACTGATCTGATGGTGATAACCCCTCTGCTGTTGGTTGTTTAATGTTTGGCTCGTCAGATGTCTGAAATGACCAAAACTTCATGCAATATGGCATCACCATCTAGGCACCACAAGTAGACCTGTTCTTCAAAACAATTACATCATATTTTAAATTTCCAGTGCTAAAAATAGGCAGGGAGGATTCCTCACCTAGAGATGTCTTGAAACAGTGCTGTTGTTAGCAATGGGGTATGTACAGCAAGGTCCTGTCTGGAGAGAGGTTCATAGATGCATAAGCATTACTCTTTCTAGGACTAAAAGCTGCTTGGGGACATGAATTTCTTTTAAAAAAATACTTTTCCCATCTCCACACTCTTTTTCATCCATCCTATCACCAAAGTGCCACATTTCTTCATACTCTCAACACGCCCCAACAGTTGAGGCTTCCCTTATTATTTGGGTCAATTCAGCTACTGATCACAGCTGCCTATGGAACATATCAGGGCATCTCTGCTGCTAGGGAACAAAGGACAGGTTAGTCTGGCTGTGTTTTCAAATGTCACAGCTAGCTGAAATCACAGCTATGGCTTAGGGAAACTGTTTTCTCAGCCTACAACAATTTTCCTCAGCACTGTCATTTCATCATGTAAGGGTTACTTGTGGGTGAACAGGAGAAGGTCCAGCAGTTCATTTTCTTTGGGTATGAGAATTGAAATACCAATGTAAAAATCTTGTAAAATGTATCTTTTTCTCCTCTCTACCATTCTTGCTGTATTTTCTTCCTTGTTGGCAAACTCTCTCACCACTGATTTACTCTGCCAGTCTTTTCTAAGATTCCACCACTGAGTTCTGCAGGGTAGTGGGCTAATCAAACCCCCTGTACATCTCAAGACAGGATGAACAATGAAGTCAACATCCTTTCCATGCTCTTCATGTCATCAACAGGTCAGGGAACCCTTTCTCAGGATACAAGGTATTGTGAGGCACTGCTGAATGGCAGTTCAAGGACCTGGAAGGCGGTTTTTTCCAAAACTCAACAGACATACACTGCACAAGTGAGATTGCTGTCTTCTGGCTTGCCCCAGTTTAGGTATGGGGGCAGAGGAATGCAAGAAAAATTGCCAGAGGAGAGGAAATAGCCTGTTTCAGAGTTTGAGTAATTCCTCTTCCACTCCTTTTCCTCCTGCCCCGATCTGCATACCTCCAGGAAACCCTACACACATAGCAAAACACCCTATATTCACAATATCTTCTGTCCAGCTTCAGAGGCACTTGAGCTTTTGGTTCAAAGGTGGTAGTAGGAGATTTTGCCAAATCCCTCATGTTTTGACCCATGAGGTTGTTGCCAAGCAGAAAAAAGTGCTTGTTCAAATATGTGAAATTAGATTGTACTGAGAGGTCAGCTGAGGAATTAACATTTAATTTTCATATTTGCCCAAATTGTTATTTACCATCAATTTAAAGAAGCAGTACTAGTGGATCACATCAGTGGGTTCTGCACCAACATGTTGTAAGATCCAGTTTCTGTCACAAGGAAATTACCATCTAGACAGACAGAAGAAATATTATTATCCCATCACAGACACATATTATCCCATCTCATTCAAGCACAAACACGCCAAGGAATATGCCTGAGGACACCTAGAAAGACTACATCAGTCAAGTGAGCCATATTGGGGTATGAATAACACAAGCCCTTTACTTATTGCTGCTCCAGACACTCTGTATCTTCCCCTAAATCAGCCTATTAACTCATCACCAGGAACACCACAGGTGAAGAAGCTGTTGAAAACTATTTTTGGTTTTTTTTGTCATTATTTACGTCCATAAGAACAAGAGACTGAAGTCAATAAGAATCAATGAGATCAACATATCTGCTGTAGGAATGATTTACCTTTAAATATATATTTTAAAACCAATATTCTGCTTTTTTAAACTGTTATGTCACTGAAAATAAGAATCTACCTGAAAAACAGAAAATATGTCTAAAGGCGGAAAAATGGGGAAATTCAGGTAAAAGTAAACAGGCTAGCTTGACAACAAGTGCATGGTAAACAGACATTTCACTGAGAAGGAGACTTTTCAGATATTTTCATGACATGTTGTTGCCACTTGAAATGTGGTGCCTTCTGGTGCTGTCTCAGAATATCTGGCAGAACATGTTGTATGTAATCAGACGCTATTTTTTCAATGTACAATTTTTTTAAAATTCTGTCTTCTCTGATAAGCATCGTGCAAGACAAATGTTCTACTTGCCAAATAATTTCTTTCAGAAAAATTGAAAAAACACATCTCTAGGATTTTCTATTCCTAGCAACTCCAATTCCCATCTTTAAAAGTCTTAATGCAATAAAGCAAAATATTTAAGACACTTTGGCTCACTGTCAAATCTCCTATTAAAGAAAAGTATATTTGAAAGATATTTAAAAATAGTAGTAGTCACACAAAATCATCATAGAAAAAACCTACAATAATATTTAAATTTACTATTAAATATAAATATATCTTTATATTACATAGAATAAACACTCACACTGAGGAGCTTACACCTGTGAGCTCACTGAAATGTGGGCATTCACCACTCAGCAAACTCACTCATGTACTCAAAACACCACTTACCTTTACTACTTTGTAGTAAATGAATGCTAATGAATAGTATTCCAGTTAACTCTTACCCAACTAAATAATTTCTTGGTTCCCCAGACAGAACTTCTGCATGGACATTCTCCAAAATCACTGTCAAGGCTGCGGTCTGGTTTTAACGAATGACATCTCAAAAAGCACAAAGGACAAAAAGGAAAGTGGTGAAAATGAAAATCAGCAGAGACAATGTTAAATAACACATTCAGTGGTGACAAGAGAGCTGGCAAGATATCCAACCCTAAGGTAAGCACATCTTCCCTGGCTACAGCAGAGCTTGTGCAGGAAACCAGCAGCTTTTTCTCACATTATCACATTCCAGGAGCTGTGTGGAGAAGTGCGGAAAGTGACCTGCAGTTTTCCTGGGTCTGGCATCAAGTCTAGTGTGTTAGATTTGCACTTCTTCAGAACAGCTTAGAAGATGCAAGGAAATACTTGCCTACTTGGCTCCTGGCAAATAAAAACACTGAAGTTCTTGCCTGAGAACTGCCTGCTAACAAGGAATGCAGTGAAACAGGAGTGGAAAAGGAGATAAGAGTTTTTGCACACCTTTTTCTTCTGGCCATGTTCCTGTTAGTATTCCATGTCCTATTCTAAGCGACCCTGTGGACCTGCTGTCCAGGCCTCCTCCCAGCGCTGAGCTGGGCTGCAGGCAGAGGCAGAATGAGATGTGGCCAAGGCAACTCCTCAGGACACCCACAGTGAACTGGCTCTTTCTGAACAGCTTTTGCTTGGGGGAAGAAGAAAAAGGCATTGAGTTTCTCAAGCTCATTGTGGCCCTTGTCGGCTACCCTCTAAATCCTGCAGCCCTCATCCAACCTCAGTTTAGACTTCACGAGTCAGAGTTCTCACTGAGCATCCAAAACACTGCTCTCCATGGATTCCCCTTTATGACAATCCCATTCTCCCATTCAGACCCCACCCCAGGGCAGCTCCAACTACGTAACCCACAAGGACTGCCAGTCAGTGGTCAGTTCTCTGATGGACCAACCAACACACATTTGCAGACATCCCAGCAGGCTGCCCCAGGAGGCTTTGTGGTATCTGTGTTTTCCCCTCCTCCATCATCAGGTTTGAAGGGGCTCTCCAGTCCAAGCAGGATCATTCACAGAACGGAGTGGAAGAGGCTGAGAGCCCTCTGTGCAGTTGGTGGTGAAGCCATACTGGCACAACAGCAGGGAACAGGGCTAGTTTAACCACACGCTATGAAATACTGTGAATAAATGAAATGTGCTTTTTTCGTTGACTACAGTATGGCAGGTCCTGATTGACAGACTAGACGCAAATGTGCAAACTGCACAGGCTGCACAAACAGTGCAGCCCTGATGGCTGTTGTGTCCTACACAGCTTCTGCAAGGAACTGGCTATCCTTTCCATCTGGACTGAGCAAGGACTGTTTCTTCAGCAGCTTTATGCTCATCTTCTGCAGTCTGTGGGTAGCTGGAGAAGCCAGATGACCCTCTGTATCTGACCATGCCTTCATTAACAGGGTCAACTGAGCAAGGTAGGGTGGAGCTCAGTGATTTTTCTATGCCATTCTGTTTTCCAGAGGAAAGGTTTAGGTGTGCCTGCTTTACCCTCATTCCCCAGGGCACCTCAGTCTGTGCCTCTGAGGAAGCATGGTTTCTCTGACTGTGTCTGTCCTGGCCCTCTGTGTCCTTTTTGACCTTTTGAGCATTCTGGCATGCAGCTGTGACTGCTGCCTCCCCAGCCCTCAGGAAACATCATGGGCTGAGGGCTACGTGTTCCGCTAGGAAAAAGCACGGCTGACAAGTGGCTGTGCCATGCAGCTGAGGAAAAGGGGGAGGGTGAGGAGAGATTTGCTTGCTGTCTGCTTCCTGGGAGGCAGTGGAGAGACTGGCAGGAGGAATAAGGCTGTGTAAGCAGCTTGTATGGATGGGGGAGGAAGAGTTGACGAGGGCTAGAAAGGCAAGGAAAGGAACCAGCTGGTTGGATCCTGCAGGACAAAAAAAAATCATTCTTCACCAAGGAAATCCTTTCTCCTTCCTGTCCACAGTGAGTCAAGACCTTCTATCCTGTCCCATTTTCTTTGTTTTTTATCTCTAGGGAAGCTGGCCATTTCCCCTTTTACCAAGGCTTTTGGCCAACCACTCTATTCATGGAGTGACTGTGCCTGATGGACCTCACAAAAGGCCACCTGCACCCCAGGTGGTTTTAACCCTCTCCATGTTGTGGAAAGGAGACTCCCAGAAGGTCACCTTGTGGTACAGAGCCTGCTGCCATTTTGTGTCCTTCAGCCCACACCTAGAGAGGATTCTGAAGAGAGGAGGACACAACAGACATTATTATTCCTTGTGCTCCCTTAACAGGCCTACCTGGCACTTCTTGGGAGCACAACCAGTGGAGCAAGGAACTATCCTGGCAGAAAATGCAACTTGTACCCCATGACAGTTGCTCCATAGTGCTGCTGTGAGGGAATTACAGACCAAGGACACGGCGGTGGTACAGCCCGGGGATCAGACAGAACAGCAGAGCCCTGATCATAGCTCAGCACCACGTCAGATCACAAGCACAGCCAAACTAAGTATGGCCAAGTTAGCAGTCCCCACAGGGACTGGGAGCAGGTGAGAGTGTGGCTTCAGCCACAGTCCAGAGCAGTGAGGATCCTTGTCTGGCTGTGGCCAAGGAGCCTCCTACATGGCAGGACGGGGCCCAAGGCAGGAGGAAGCAAACCCAGCTTGCTCCTCAACAGGACCATAAGAATCCCATCACCAGAAGCCACTTGATGATGCAGCCAAAAGGTATGGTCTGTCCATGGTATGGATTTTCATTTTGTTTGGATTTACCTGATTTTAGTGAAATGATAGACATTCAGATTTTAGTACTGGCATTAAGATTTTTTACACTTAGGCCCAAAGTGATTAAAAGGCTTTGGCTTCCAAATACTTTTATTAAGCCATGACTTCAGATTTGATGAAAATGCTTCTTGCTTTGTTGAAAGCAAAGATTTCACACTACATGTTTGACCAAATTTCTTTGCAATTCCCACTCTCAGAAAAGTAAAGTCATTTCTCATTTCATTGTAGGAAGTCATAAAAACAAACCTGTCATTCATCCATGCCCTACAGGATTTTTGACTCTTCTTTTGGCACTTGCCTTAGTATTGGAGAACATTCATAGATAATCAGGCAATGAAGTGTAAATGCTTTTCAGTGTGGGGAGTAAAAGATAGGCCTTTTTTTTTTTTTTGGAAATAGTGTCTAATGTTGACAACACTTCAGTTTTGTTTTTGACCTTTCAGTGTGATGCTATATCTGAGCATGGATTCATCCTCACCACTTCTTTCATGTCAGTCTGTATTCAATAACAAGAGGCATAATGCAAAGACCACCTTTTCTAGCCATGTGGGAATAGATTGCACACAGTTACAGACATTACATCCAAAGCAGCATGATTGTATTATGCTTGTGTCTCAATGTATAAAAAAAACTGCCCTAGGGATAACAGGCAGGTCTAAGTAATATACACATAACATAAGGGCTCCTGCTGTGTATTTTTGACACTCCTTAACAGCGAGAATTAAGATCTATGACTCTCATCTCTCAGCTGATAACATCAAGACAGGCTGCAGTGACTGCACAGAGCCTTTCTGAAATCAAATTGGTCTCTGTGCAAACACAACAGGTCACATGGGGACTGTTAGACAGGAACAGTTGAGAACTGCAGCATGCATAGAAACAAGCCCCATTTCCTGCACCAGGTGAAGCTGTATCTGATAGTGGCCTCTGACTCCATTCTGTGACACTGGGACATCCTTTTACTGGGGACATGGACAGAAATTATCACCAGCAGCTCATAGCTATGCAAAGAGGTAATCTCCAGTGGAAGAAAACCCAACCATCACAGAATAATTAATCTTGCATTCCACTTGAGATCTCTCCCACACAAATGGGAGAAGGTGTGTAATGATTCAGATCACTGCCAAAATTGCACGGCGTGGCATTTTGCAGTTTAATTGTTTCAACAGATCATTTATTTTTTCTGTAAGAGCGAGCTAGATTTGAGCTCTCCTCCTTGAAATACCAGGGTGAACTTCATCAAATGCAGTTTACTTTTCCTGAGTGACTAACAAGACCTCTGTGGGAAGTACAGCAGACTGCACACTCCTTAGCAGAAACTGATGCTCAGGAAGTTCCATCTGAACATGAGGAAGAACCTCATTACTGTGCAGTGACCCAGCACTGAACAGGCTGGCCGGGGAGGGTGGGGAGTGTCCCTCAATGGAGATATTCCAGAGCCATCTGGACACAATCCTGTGCCATGGCATAACCCTGCTCTAGCAGAGAGGTTGGACGAGATGATCCCCCAGTGGTCCGTTCACAGACCCATTCCATGATTCTGTGAATTTAGTGATTTCTTCAGTTAATGCTTTTTTATGTTTGTTTTGGGGGTTTTTTGTTGGGTTTTTTGTTGTTGTTGTTGTTGTTGGGGTTTTTTTTCCCCTAGAAATATCAGAAGTGGCTCCTTGCATTAGTAGTTTCAGTTCAGGACTTACTTGTTAGGGACTTAGTAAGTATTTTAAAATAGGTTTGCAGTAAGTTCACAAAACCTTTGTAAAAATCTCAATGCATTCAGCATGTACTTTTATATGTCACTCAGGATTTCTCTGAAATAAAAGCGAAGGCAATGAATCTCTAGTTAGACAATTAAAACACTGGATACTGAAATGCTTTTCAGAGAAATATACAAGGGCACAGGTGTGACTATCAACAAGCTCTTGGGTTCTCTAACTATGCAACTACCATATTAAGAGAAAAATACACAGATATAGGAAGTCTGTTGTAGAAACAAAACAGAGTAAGGGGCTATACTTTCCCTGTTTTTTTCCCTACTGAATGAGAAAGATGTATTTATACCATTTCCTGACCCACTACACTGAGATTAAGATGAATTTGATTTGATCTCACTGCAGGGTTCCTGAGCTTGAAGTATCCATGGTGAGGTAAGCAAAGCACTCAGCAGTTCACCACAAGAGTGCCATCTTATCTATCCGTTTTTAAGGGATTAATGCAACATTGGCTGAAATTGGTGAGGTTTTCACTACAGAGTTAATAAGAATAGTAGCTATCAAATATGACATTAAAAAAGGGCTCTGCAGCCACTCTGGAGGATACATGAAGAAACAGGAAATAGATCTGCTTTTTAAGTGTCCTAGTGTTTATCTGCAAACAATCTGTCAGTGCACACCAAACACATTAGTTTATAACCAATAAAGGGAGGCAATTCCATTTCACCTTTACACGGAGCTGGCCTTGTTCTTCAGGAGGGTGTGCCACAGGTCACAGGCACAGGCAGATTTCTGCAAGGCAACAGGGTCACTTACCTTACCTTAGTCATGGAAATGGCACGTGAACTGTGTCAGAGTCCCCAGCACCTTCCTTTGATACTGCCACAGAGGCTGCGTTTCAGTTTTCAGAAGCTTTCTTCACACTCCACTGCTGCAACGGAATGTTTGGATTTAATTCGCCACAACTAATAAAATAATATTTATAAATATAGGTACTTAAGACAGGAGGTATTCTGTGATCCAGCAACCAATATTTATGTTTATTTATTTATTTATTTATTTATTTTTAAAGGCCAAGCTTAGGAGAAATGAAACATGAGGGCTGCAATTCAGTCCATGCATCCTTACAGAGCAAAGCTTCCTGAATCTTTCAGCTCCAGACAGCACCTGCCCAGAAGGCAATTTGCACTAGTTACTAGTGAACTCTGCCCTTCTTTAAATAACACATATAAGAAATACAGCAACACAAATACTATTCCACTCATCCCCTTAGGTAGCTGAAACAGAAATTAGTAGAATGAGAAAAGCAAAAAAACCCACTGCAAATATGACAATGCTGAACAAATGTGAAAGCTGAGCTGCAGCCTGGTTTGCAACAGCCCTTCACCTCCACTTAAAACAGCCAGCCTTGGAAGAGCCAGCCATGGAGCAGCCAGCCATGACTTCACTGATGTACACATTAGGGATAAAGAGGAGGATTCACTCACACAGTAGTTGCAGTGAGAGTTATTTATTCAATAAAAAGCAGCTCATGTCCACCCCATTACAAACCTCTAGTAAACAGATTCTATTTATCTCTCCACCTACTCCTTATTCCGGTCCTCCTCACCACTCATTATTCTCTCAGCAGGCACAGCATCTGAAGCGTTGTTTCACCAACACTCATTTTCTTCAGTTCAAATCTCACCAGAGACATCCCCCGCTAGGAAAGCTTGAGCCCCACTCAATAGGATTATCTCTGAACTCCCTCCATGGGCTCCCGAACCCCTCACAGCAATTCCTTACTTTGCCCTAGGCTGGTCACAGTAGAGCTCTAACAGTAAGCCATCTTTCCCTTCACACTGTCTTGGAATCCACTCTTTCAAAGAATTTCTTTGCTGGCCTCTTTCCTTTGTGTTCATGTTTTCCAGCTTCAGTGATTGACACAGTCTCACTTCCATCATCACTGCCATTTCCCCCTTTCTTTCCTTAAAGCTTTGCCAAGCAACTCTTCTCACTGAAACCCCGTGTCTTTGCCATCATCTCCTTTCTTCAGCTGCAACGTGCTAAAACTGAGATTTTGTTCAAGCACATTGGAGACACAATTACAGTTCATGGAAGGCTTTAGGAGATCATAAATGTCTGAGATCAGAGGTCATGAATCAAGCTAATACAGTCTATTAAATGTGTCCTCAAGCTGTGTTTAGCGCATTTGTAAAAACAGAAATAGCAGTAACAGCAAGGAAAGGAGCAATTACTGAGAATTTCCAAGAGCTGTAGCACACGCCAAGCATAAAAGAAGGATATGACAGTAACCAAGGTTAGACCCCACTGTTAGAATTGTTTACTTACCCCTCATACCAAGATTTTGCACTGAGTTCTCCTGATGCTCATCACCACCAAGAGGACAAAATGAAAACCCATTATCCCACAGGTTAAGGTGAATATCTAGTAGGTCTGCTGGGAGCATCTTCTGAGAATTGTAGTAGCTTGTTTCCCCTAAGTAAAGAGAAGAACAAGGTATTGTGCACCAGAAAAGCATGGAAGTGTCCTGAGGGTTCTCCTTGGACACTGTTAATCACACATAATCCTTCCCTTAAAACCTTTCCTTAGGTGTTGTCAAACAGAAAAAGAAAGAACAAGATTTAAAAGTTTAGGACATCATTAAAGGCATGGTTAAGGGCCAAATTAGAGAAGAAGAGCAATGAAGAAAGGTATTGAAAGGTGAGAAATGGTGTCAAAGTTTAAACCAATATTAAGTTTAAAAAAACCCCCAAACAACAGAGGGTGGGAAGCTAGTGAACATGAATAAAAATAGAGCTGAAAACCTCTGAACATCAAAATATTTCAATATATAATATCATATCCTTCCTATCAAGTACATACTAGGAATAAAACCAAGACACTGGAGCAAAAGAAATGGAAGAATATGAAGGCAAGAAGGAAATCTACAAGTGTATCCATGTCAGTATTGAACCACTTCACAGTTTTCCCAGTTTCACTAAAAGAGATCATTACAAGCAAGCCGCATTTTCCAGAGGGAAGCAAGTTAATAAAAAAATTAAAATATTATCAGCTCTTGCTATAAATGATACTTGTCTCTGTGCCCAGATATTTTGCCTTTGGGAGCAAAGCAGGTTTTTTCCCCCATCTGCTGTTAGTGGAGAGATTTTACAATACTTCTTCATGCTGCCTCCCCATGGTTCCAGGGTATAACTCGGTGCAGACTGGGGCTATGGATAGATCATGACAAATTTTATAGAGAGGAACAAAAGATGACAAATCTGGTTCTAAAAAGTCAGCTTTCAAGGTCATCTGCTGACAGGTTCCATATGATTGCCAGATTACTGTCTGAGTTAAGGTACTGCCTAGGAATATCAGACAGAAACTAAGAGTCTATTTCTGAATACAACATAGGGATAATTAACATAAATTACACCACTTCTAATAAATTACACCACTTCTATTGAATTAAAAAATGTAGACAAATCCTGTGCTCACTCAGACAGTTTCAGTGCAGAAGTTCACAGTCTATGAGTTGGTCCTGACACAGCGGAGAGACTAAAGAGGAAAGACTGACAGGGGCAGCCAAGAAAATAGGCAACAAACAAGCAAATAAAGTCTAACAGGAAGCCAGGACTTTGAGGATGCAGCTCCTTATTTGCTCAGTCTCCCTCTTCTAAAAGCTGTGACAAAGGTTACCCCCCAACACATTTGTTAGAGCACCTTTTCATCATTTCTGTTTTGTTTTATTCAGCAGTCACTCAAAAGTTAGATAATGGAAAGTAATACTAAAAGTTATGAAAAATGCAGAGTAGAGTTCAAATTTTAAACAGACGTGCAAGTGAGCCTTGTCCTTGCCTCTTCACTGGAGGAGAAATGTGGGGAATAATATTGCATACCTCTGCTAAATACTCACCTGATGTAATAAGACCTGCACTAAATAAATTCTTAAGTCAACCACATTTAACAAGTTCACTGGAATTTTCTGCTTTTTAATGGAAGGGTCTTCCAACTAACTTTTGCAGATCATTCAGTATGAGGCCTTACAGAGCTACAGACATGATATAATCTTCCCTAATTACTATCAGTCATTATTTCTTCACTATTCATCATTGTTTTTCACACTCTGGTAGATTGCCTGTCCTCATTTTAATCAGTCAATTCATCCCACGAGTCAGAATCTGTATAAATGTCAAGTCAATACTTAATTCTGTTAAAGTTGAAATTGAAAACCTTATCTCATAAACCAAACTACATTTTGCAGTCTGGGCTCTGAGTCAAAGTCAGGTGACGTGAGGGAAAGTTCAGAGAATCAGAAGAAATTCCTGGAACATCTTGTAAGCCAGTGACAATAAATTGTGCGTCGCACCAAATTCCACCTCAGGTAGAACCCTGCCACACTACACTGGAGTACACTGTCACAAGCTTACCATTTCCAGTAAAGATGATTGTATTTTAATGGGGACTGATTCTGCATCCATTAGTGGCCTGCTTTGTGCTGAAAGGCTTGATGAGTTGCTCAAGATATCTGGAACAGTGTATTATCACTCAATTATTGGAAAAGCACCAGGCAGACTATCAAATGTTTCTCTCTTGTCATTTTTTTGAAATTAGTAACAGAGGAGACACCTTCCTGCTTTTACCTGCAGAAAAATTCTGTAATCCTTAAACAGACAGAAATCACAAAGCAAAGAGAAATTAAAAGGATATATATACATAAAAAGGTGCCTTTGAACCACAGTACATACTGAATCTACAAAGTTTTTCTAATTGCAGAGCTTCAAGAGGACACTGTTTTTGTGATTTACAGGAAGGGAAGAGTAGAGACTTGTGCTCCTGCTTAGATGTTTGCTGGGAACTCAGTCTTCCACCATGGTGACTTTTTACTTGATGGTTTAGAGAGATAGATGTAGGATTGAATTTACAGCCAAATTAGCTTCATAATATTAGTAAATGAGACTGCACTGCTCTGTATTTATAGTCTTCTTGGAAATGTGAGATTCATCTCTCCTTTCAGAGAGAGACATCAATGAACAGACTAAGAACTGTAAGCCAAATATTTTCCAGTAAAAATAATTTTATCTATTTTTAGATTCATATTATTTTACTTATTTTAGCTATCATAAAGCAGATGCAGTAAAACCACAGGGGTTTGAGCTGCTGAGCATCCTGAATTTTCTGTGAAAGGTAAGCTGAAATAAACCAGGTAGGAGGCATCCCTGGATAGGACCTGTTCAGCACCAGAGAATGAGGAACATTTTATGACTTCTCACAACACCCTAGGAAGGCTTTACAGGCACAAGTAAAGAAAATGCAAGTAAAACAAAACAAAACAAAACAAAAAACCCAAAAAATCCGAGCTGGGAAATTTAATAATTTCTCATCTGAATGGATCCTACAGCAAAGCAAGTGCGGCCCATAGAAATGTCACCACTAGATCTGGGCGTTCCCCTCTCTGGGAAATGTCTCGTCCTCCAGTGACTGTTGGGCCCCTGAACTACAAACTCAGGTCACCAACATGTGGGGAAAGATTGCTGTGTTTAAAAAATTGCTCGTTTTATTAAAGCAAAACCTAAATCATTAAGAAAGATTCATAGATTTATAAAAACCATAAAAAGCAATTCTTAGGTATGGGTCTTTAGCTGTT
The DNA here is from genome assembly GCF_029207755.1 of Chamaea fasciata. Lineage (NCBI taxonomy): Eukaryota > Metazoa > Chordata > Aves > Passeriformes > Sylviidae > Chamaea > Chamaea fasciata. The sequence continues at coordinate 12,206,909 of NW_027094092.1, forward strand.
AGTGTGGACTTCATCAACTGAATTCCCAAATAGCCTTGAGGCATGACCAGAACAATATTGGCAAGATCTCCCATCCTGAACAATCAGACATGAATTTTTTACTCCCCCAAAGATAAATAAAACACAAAACTCTGCTGCTGACTAAAACCAAAACCAACTCCTCCCTCGTTTTTTACGCATCACTTACTCACGAGAAAAAGGGTAGGGTTTAAGTGTCCTCACAGTGTGGGAAGGAGGATGCAGAGCTGCAACAGAAAGAGGATAAAAGTCATTCTTCTGTTATCCTCCATGCTGGCAGCCACAACCCCACTTCCCACTGTCCTGCCTGCAACCCCACATCCCACTGGGACACTGCAGAGAGCAACTCCAGCTCAGAACAGCCTGTGCTAGAAGGAGGTACCAGCTCTCCTCTGCCTGAGAGCATCATTAGGTTATTTTTGGGTTTGGGGGAGGACAGAGGCTGTTTGAAATCACAGTTGCTCCTCCTGAGCAGTGAGATTCTGAGGAATTTTTCCCCCTAAATAATCCAATTTCAAAGGACTTATAAGACCTCTTTAGGAAAATGAGGAAGGGTCTTCACTGTTATCCTTTTAGTCTTGCTATCCAGCAAATGAAACACAAATTAACCCCAGTTTGAACCTTGCAACTATTGTGCACCTGTTTCTTTGGCGTGCTTCTCACTGAGGAAGAGTAAGTCCAGGCTGCCACCACACTAGGGCTGGTGAGAAGGCCAGACATGAAGGTCTTGCAAACCTGTGCTCCCACCATGTCTGCCGTGATCCAGTTGGAGAACTTGGAATTGCTGAGGGTTAAAGCACACTCCAGGACACAGGCTTGGCTAGCTGCTGTTATCCAAACAAGTTGGCAGCAACTCCCTTTCCCACTGACAAGAAAGGCTCCTGTGTTAGATTTGATTAAGTTCACCTTTCATCCAATAAGTCTCCTCAGTATGAAATGAAGTGAAATGAGAATCCTGCATGATGGACTTAAAGTCATCAGCTTTTTTTTACTGTTTCAATGTTTTTAAAATTCTGCAAGAGAGTACCTGGGAAGTTCTGGAGTACTTGGGCCTTAGGCACACCCGGGAAAGATGAGTTTCTGAGTCAGACTTCCAGCTTGATTTGTGTGCTGTTTTGAATCTGCTACTTCTACAGATTCTGGTTTGTTTACCCTTTGTTGCAGTGCCTCCTCAAATAGTGAATTCTTCCACATACAGGTTGTCTCCCATCATGCATTTATGGAGCCCAGTAAGACAAACTTCCATCCAGGTCTTGCTGAAACACAGGTAATAATCTAGTTTGATTCTTGCTGGGGATAAATATATATCTCACTAAATCAATGGGATTTAAACACTGACCTTATTTTTTTAATGGCTTTAGGAAATCGGTAATCTCTTCTTTGAGAGATGGCACTTGAAACAATCTCCAAAATATGACACACAAAGTCAAGCAGAAATGCAAGCCTGGCTAGAAACCTGAGTGCGGCAGGAGGTTTTTGTCAGAGTCCTGCCTTTGTTCTTGGACACTCAGGCACACACATAATGCCAAGGAGGGGCACGGAGCAAGGAGAGGGGGAAGCTCACCCTGAACAAGCACAGCGGTGTAATCATGAGAAACACCTTGGTGAGCAAAGGAGGATGTAAGAGCTCTAAGAGCATGGAGTGAATATTTGCTTTAGTGGTGAAGGAAGACTGCTGGCCTCTAAAATGAACAAGACCTGCTCCTAACAGTACCTCTTGCACCAGTTTCTCTTAAGTGAGACAATCAACAAGACCCTGGATAGGATCATCAGAGTAATATCAATTCTAACAATGCTTTTAAGTGCAGCAAAAAAAGAGAAATGTCAGGGCAAATAAGCCAGGGAAGATACACATGTAGTGTATTTGTCCCTGAGTGATGGAAAAGAATGAGTGGCACAAATCCACAAACCCCACAATTTAGAAAGTTTTTCCCCATCGATTACCCAATGCACTGTGCCTTTTATTCTGTCTGCTGTATCAACTCACACATAATCAGGGAACAAAAAGGAAACAATACTGATATTTTGAAATTATAAGGACCTAAAGCTCTCCACAAGCACAAAGGACCAAAGATCTGGGTTCACGTAGCAGTCCAGACCTGCAGAGACACTGTGTAATCCTGTTTCCTTTTTTCCTCTTAAGCAGAACAGAAACTGCACTTACATCCTGAAAGGAAGAGTCACCAAAGGGCGTGCTAGGTGCAGACCTTTTGCACCTCTAATGTCTGATTCAGTGCAAAGAATGCAGACCTGTGAATCATAACACTGAGCTGAACAAGCAGTGACACAGCTGGAGCCAAAAGACCTCCAAACATTGCCACTCACCCAAGGCCTTACTGTGAGCATATAATGAACAGAAGAAGCTGATGTGTTTGAGACAGAAACACAAACCAGAAGGCAGTCTGCCAGCCTGATCCTTCCAGCAGCACATTTTCTTACCCAGGTAGAATCTTTGGGCTAAAGACTGCGTGGGCAGGGGATGGGAAAGAATCCCAAATGTGGTACCTCGTAGGTAGGTGGAGGATCTGATTCATGTTGTAATGATTCGTAATAGCCTGCAGCCAGAAGGCCAAATGCTGTCATCTCCTCAGATCTCATAAGCAAAGCAGTGTGAGCTGGATCAATATTTGCAGTGGAAGGTCTCCAAGTGGCACCAATGCGGGCAGGAAACGATGCTGATGAGAGCTGGGCTTGACCCAGGCTGAGCCAGAACTGCAGGACGAGGTTTGGAAGGAATTACTCTGGCAGCACTGTCACTTCTTACACAGGGCCCTAAAGGGCAGCCCTGGTGATGAGCAGTCAATAAAAGCACCAGGCCACTTTTTCTTGGAGTAGGGTTTCCTGATATCCTGCCAGACTATGTAGTTGCATCCTAAATCCTTGCTGTAGCTGGATACAACAAGGATTTGCCTTCCTAGCAAACCCTCCGCAGGGCCCTGGGCTCTCTATGTGCAGTCCAGAAACACAGTGATCTGCAGTTCTAGTTAACTTTGGAATGTTAACAGGCTGGAGATACTGAACTCGCCCCAAAATCTTAGACTAATTTCAACGAAACCTGAGAATATGCTTAAGGAATGCATTGGTTTTCTTGAGCTGTTGTCTCCAGTTAAAAAGAGTGTTCCAATAGATAATTCTAAGTTTGAAATTAGGAACTTTGCATATGCTTCAGCCCATTTTGTCTATTTTGGGAGTGGGCAAAGAATTTGAGACTGAAAAAAATAAGTACAAGCAAAATACAGTTGTCTCCTTGTTACTGAAACAAATACTAAGTCATATATTCTCATTGTCATAAAAAAGACTTCATGGGGACAAAGAGACTCAATGCTACAGCCTGCAGCAAAGATACCATTAATAAAATAAATCACATCATTCACAACTACAAGTGGTTCACTTTAAAGGCAAAACATAGGGAGAATAGGACTGTGTGTAGTTGGATGAAAAAGTACAATCTGTATCAGTGTACTGCACACGCCAACACTGCTCATACAATGAATAAAGAGGAAATGCAACACAGTCAAATACCTTTATTAATCGGCACAATGACCTCCTACTAAAGTCATATAGCCAATGGTCTACATGCTATATAAGCTACCAGATTGCTCCCCCATGAATAAATAAAATTCCACAGGAAAAAAAAAAATGAGGATGAAAGCTCAATTATTACTATCTTTTCAAGCTCATGGGCAAATATTTCAATAAAACATAACATGACTTGGGGCCAAAAAGGAGCACACTGAAGTTTTTCAGCATAAGTAGTAAACTGATACTCCTGTTAATACAAATTTCAGCCAAATTTGACATACCACTTGAGATCATTTTTTTTTCTTCATGTAAATCAGCTAGGTGGAGGACAGAAACCCGAGCAAGTAGTCACATGGAGAGGAAAAAATGGATACTATGAAGGAACAGGAAGACTAACAAGGGCATCAATACTGATCTACCAGTCAGCCCCTCCATAACTCCACATTGACCAAAATGCTACAGCTTGTCCAGAGAAATACAGAAAGGGAACTAGAAAGTCTTATAAAAGCAGAAGAAAAAGCAGTGTGGATATGAGCATGTGAGGAAGATACAAATATATATAGGAAGGCTACATTAGCTCTGCTGTGAACAGAAAACTTGCTTTTCTCATGGATTTTATGGCTGTGCTTTTCAACTAAGAAATCCACAGGCCAAACCCTTCATCCTGCAAAGGAAATTTGGTGTCAATATAAAAAGCAGGTTTAAATCAGACTGAGGTTCTAGCACAGAATGCCCAGAATCTGAGGAGACTTTGTGGTGCCAGCCATCCTTACAGCCCCCTCAGACAGCCTGTGACAGGAGCAGGGCTGATCTGAAATGCATTGCATCACATCTTCCTGTAACACAAACAGCTCTCAGTACGTCTAAAGTTGATTTTCGGACAAGAGAGGTTCTGAATTTGAGAGATGCAATAATCTCCCCAAATTAGTTCTGAGGTACAGACTATGACTTACCCATCCATTTGATTATTTACATGCTGGGAAATGTGTAAATAAATGCTTTCTAAATACTCACCAAACTCTCAGACAGCTCACAGACACACTCAGGTACAGTCAGAAAATATAAAAAGGCTTAGAAGAGTGGCTGAGAAAGTGGGGTCAAATTGTCAAAAGATAAATTTGCTTGAAAACTCTACATTGAGTGTTGAAGGCAAAAGTAAAAGGTGAGGCAGAGCGTGCTCAGGAAAAGATGCCATCAATTAATTCTGTAAATGATGATGAGCTCCATCAGGAGAGAGAACAATGCAAACACAACCCATCTTCACTGCCTTACAGGGATACAGGGAAAGGGACATACCTTGGGTCTGGGACACCACAAGCACCCAGGCACATTCCATTTCAACTCCCACCACCAGCATGGCCCTGTTCCTCACCTCACTGCTTGGTCGTGGCAGAGACCTTGGGCAGGAGTGCTGGGATTTCCCACCCTAGAGCAAAACCAGCTGGCTTCATGGAGCAGGAACTACTCTCCTAACCTCAAACCCTCTACAAAATAAGATAAATGTGGTTTAGCTGCACTGGCTCCAGATGAATTAGAAAAGTAAGGACCAATTAAAACCGACCTTAAATCAATAAAGCAAAGACCTATGATTATATGAATATATATATATCTATCTATATCTATATCTATATATGGACAACTGATCTCCTACAAAAGGGCCTGATTCAAAGTTTATAAGGAAAATAACTTCAAATAACATCCTTCACAGCTGCATTCCCTTTTATGGCACAGAAGAGATGCATGGCTGTATTTAGGATCTCCAAGCAGAGAGCCCAGAAGCAGAGTAAGAACTGAGGAGTTTTCATGCCAGCAGAAAGGTATACTTTCTTCTCCTCTCCCTTCTTTTTTACATGAACACATTACACAGTGCCAAAAAAAAAAAAAGAAAGAAAAAAAAAAAAAGAGAAGGAAATGAAAAGAAAATGGATCAGTTGAAGCCTCCAGGGAAGATAACCTTCAAAGGAAATTTAGCGGAAAATTGAAGAAAATAGAAGCTGAGATTTCTCTTGTACCTCATGGCTACAGAAATAGATAAGTAGGAGGAAAGGCTGCAAGCAGCTTTGCTCCTTTTTGTGACAAGAGAGAAAGGCTCAGCCCGAGATATATTCAATCAGTTCTAAAGGGAGAGAGATAACGAGGAGTTAGAAATACCCATGAATAGGTTTGAAGTCTACTGCTTCTGGACACACATCATTGACAAGAACATGAAATTTCAACACAGAAGAGAGGGAATCAAGTAATCAATACGTGACACACTTAGAAACTCACAGAAACAGCCAAGCAAACTTTTAGAAGTTACCGGTGTTATCAAACCACCATTAGGCTTTCAGAAGCTTTTTCCTATTATTACAGTTACTTATGTGAATGTGTAGAGAATGCTGCTTCATCTCCAACCCAACACTCCTGAGACTGTGGCATGTGAGTACAGCTATACTAACAACCAAAATTTAAAACTTCATCCAATCAACGTGTTGTTGCCTGCATGGGGAAGGGAGAATCTAGAAAAGAAAAGAAAAATCATGGGAAAAGTATGAGACAGAAACAACAACATTAATATCTCCATTTGCAATTAGGAGCAGTTCCAAGAGACAGGAGTTGTTTTGTTTTGGTTGGGGTTTGGTTTTCTCTTTCTTTGGAGTTTTTTAGCAGGGTACAGACTGAACACTGGATGAGCAGAGGGATCAGAGCAAGAATTCCAGTGTTCCCTTGGCTATACTGTCTTGTCTTGGCAGCAGGGAAAAAGATCAGTGTTTTTCTTTAAAGTTTCTTGATTTAATTAATTTGCCTGTTGTGGCAGTGTGTCACTGAAGTGGGAAAGTCTGCTGGAGACAGAAGAAAGCACAGAATGAAATGTGAGACTGCCTTCTTTAAAGTGAGGGAGAAAGAGAAGGGTTTAGCAGAGCCCAGCACAGGAGGTGCTGCTTGCATGTGCAGGGGAAAACCTTGCATCCATCCCCTCCTGAGACCAAACCATCCCACTGCTGGGCACCCTCTGGTACTTGCAGACTTAAAGTTGATCCCAACAGCAGGAATCTCAACAAAGGGTAGCCATGGAAACAAGACACTCCTACAAAAAAAGAAGAAAAAAACCCCAAAAACCACCAAAGCTATTCTGCACCATCAAGGGATTGCTGGTTGTACCTCATTTTCTCTCACACATTTCCCCTGCAAACAATTAAGCACCTGCAGTTTTAAGATGATGTTTGCAAATTACTTGAATCCTGCAAAGCATCCTCATCACAGATGAGCACTGGGGAAAGAGCGGAAACTCTTCCAATTGCCCAGCTCCCTTCCATGGCTGCTGGCCTGTGATCAGCACTGGTGGTAGCCTTGCAAAACAAATAAATCTTTAAACAATAAGCTAGAGATTAAAAGGCTGAGAGGATCCCCTGTGACCCATCCAGAAATAAGAGCATTACAGAGAGGGCTGGAGACCGGTGGTGCAGAAAGTTAAGTCACTGGAGACATGAGTTCATATTTGATGCATGGGTAGAGGTGAAATGGGCTTATGGCCCTCAGACACTTCAGGGATTTGTTCCAAGTGCAGCTCTTGCACAGTAGCCTTTTCCTCATGAGCCTGAGGACTGGAATAATGGATGTCCTGTAGGCAGAAACAACTGATATTCAACAGCAGCACTGTGTGCAGATCTGTACTCAGTACCTGCTTTGTTGTCAGAAGCACCACGGGGTCACCTGTCATCCTTGGGTTTAAACGCCAACTACACGAGTGAGATCAGTGTAACACTAAACCCGGCTGGGATCATTTCTGCCACTGACCAGTGAAAGATGTCTTTCCCCTTCTCCTCATCTCTCTCAGAATCAGATAAAGTGTGTGGATCTGCTGGCAACTCTCCCTCTTGAGCACAACTGTACATTCCTTGGGCCATCCAGAGGAATACAAGAAGCATGAGGACATGCTGTAACAGAGAGTGTGTGTGCAAAGCAAGGTGTGCTACCCCTTACCCTGAAAACTTAGAAAGGGAAAACATGGACAGCCCTCTCTTAGCTGTCCTTGATGGGGAATCAATTCCATGCCAGCATGATCAGAAAAAAAGTAGTTGTTCCAAAAATCAGAGGAGTCAGTTGCCATCTTTCTGAAGCTGCCGTTTCTCCCAGCACTGCATACGGCACAAGGGAGAAACACAATTCCTTCAGGCAGCAGCCAGCCCTATGCCAGGACCTGGCTGCCCTCAAAGGAGAAATGGAAAAACTCAGAGCAAGAGGCCTCAAGCAGCAGAGCTCCCCTTTCCTTCATGGCACAGGCAGTGCCCTCATGCACAGCACAGCCCTTGAGGGATCTGACCATCACCTTCACTGCACCATGCCCAGGACCCCACCTGCATTTGCCCAGTGAAAGAAGAAATATTTAATTCAAAGTACAGTAATATCTCAAAACCCACTGGCTATAAGAAAAGGACACTGCCACAAGATTCCTGCCTTCTATGAGGCATTGGAGCAGTAAATCCAGGTCCTTTTCTGTTAAAAAAAAAAGCAAAAACCAAACCTGACAAAGTAGGTACATAAAAGGATTTTCCCCTACAGCTGACACTGAATCTAAATTAAACCAAATTGTTTTCATAATTTGAAACCTCTGGTTTCTCCATAATTACAATGTTGTGAAATGAGCAGGAACAGCTAATATACACCCACAGGGAAAATTGCATTTAGTGACCCTATAATGATCCAGGATGAAGAAGATGCAATAAAGAAACCCACAGTATTCACTAATGAATAAGAGCAGTAAGAAAGGAGGAAACTAAACTTAATGAATGTATATAGGATTTTGATGCAGACAGAACCTGCAGGCAAAAGTAGCCAACAGTTTTATTCCAGCAGTGGTCTTAGCCATAAAACACTTCATTAGTGACAATCAACTCTCCCCATCTGCGGAATGCTCGACAAAAAACTACTTTAAAAATATTTTGCCTTTACAACAAGCTGTAAAGAGATCTTAATGTCTATTAAAAATTAAACATTCTGCTGAAAACTAATGTAAAATTTTACAGTCGCTGCTTCCATCTGCTTTTTCCTTGCATTGCTGAACAGCCTTTGAACAGTCTTTTTGTTCACCAACAAAATTAAAACAATCTAACAGTGATACTGTCCTTTTTTCTTTTTTTTTTTTTCTTTTTTTTTTTTTTTTTTTTGTCTGGGCCTTTATTATTATTTGTTAAGTGCTTAGATAAAAAGAGTAAAAGTAAACTACTTATACAGGTGATTATGGAAAAGTACAGAACCACAGAATGTTAGAAGGAATTTCCCTTCCTACACACAATCTTCCCTTGTTTCTTTTTCACAATCCTTTGCTCCTTGCAGTATGAGAATATCCACGAGAGTAGGTAAAGAGAAGGCAAAAATCAGTTGAAGCCTTTATTATGGTTTGGCTCAGCTAATGCAGTGTTAGCTGATGGCACAGAATATCATGGTCCATCCATGTCTAGCACATATTACAAACATACAATCCCTGTCCCCATAAAACCTATCTGACAATCTGCATAAGATTCAAATCACAGTTTTACAGTGAGAATTGTTGGCCTATGGTTAACACACTCCTGGCTGAAGCCCAGTGTGAGGAGTCCCTTTTGGGAGGTGAGTTCCCTCTCACTGACAGAGTTTGCATGAATTAAACTGCACTTGCCCATCACATGTGCACTGTACCAACTCCGATTCATGTTCATGATGTGACACGTAGAGACAAAAGCAGAGAATAAGCTTTAGCCTCCTCCAGCACAATTAAAGACTGCAGTAGTCCATACAGGAAAACTACCCTGCCTACTTAACACTCCTATCCTTCAGGATTAAATATGCACTTGCCTCTAGGGTATAATTACATCTGGAATCAAAACTTGACACTCTATTCAATCAACTTTATAGAATTTCTGAGAGGGTGAGCATCATGGCTGCCATTTTCTTCCAAGTTCATGAGAAACCCTTCTCCTACTTCTCAGGAGCTATGCATCCACCAGTGTTCTGAGCTGGTAGAAAAGACTGATTGTTCAGAAAATAGGATTCCAAAGAATTTTCTAAAAATTCTGATTTTTAGAAATTTACTCTTAGAAAATTTGAATTCTTTATTAAAATAGTCTAATGTTACAAACAGTGTTATAGGCAGCAGACAAATAGATGATTGGCATTTTGATTGTGCATTAGAAACTTCTCACTGATAAACAAAGAGTGTAAGACTTCCTGTACACAAGTTTCAAGCACGTGCCTTTCTTAAATTCAGAGCTGCCCACAGAAGTTAATAAATACCTCACAGACTCATTTCATCTCTCAGCAATCTGCTAGATGAAGAATTGTGAAGCCATTTATTCTGCAAAATCCCATTAGTTTTTGATAAACTCTTTCAGACAAACGGTAATTTTGAGTGATTCACCTGAACAAAATAACGCGCCCACACTTTCAAAATGCCATTGGGGTGAGGTCAGGCATAGAATGAGTCTGCCAGGGTAAATGACTGCATTTGTCTCCTGTCACAGTCCTTCACTGTGGGCACAAAAAGTACTTCCATGAGACTACAATTTGACAGAGATCGAGAAAACTGATTGATTTTTAATTTTCAGGAAGTTTTCAAGAAATTTAGAGTAATGGAGCCTTTTGGAAAGCTTCAGATGGTCTGAGAGTACATGGGCCTGTGTGAGAATGGGGAAGTGCTCATCCCTGTGGGTTTTGATGTAGGGGAACCAAGGAGCACCCTTGTTTCAGTTACATATTGCCACACTATGTACAGTTGTGAACAACTGTGGAAGGAAACACACAGTACCTGGGTTTCAAAATACAACACAGTCCTTGGCAGAGATCCCTAATCCCCTTTGGAAGAGGGCTGTTAAGCTTTTATGTAGAAACAAGCTTCAGCAAATTTGTGAGAGATACAAGAGGTTTGTTCTAAGGATGTCAGCTGAGGTCCCGACCCCAAGACAGAGAGGAATAACTGCTACTCCAAGCATGGTTAGAACCTGCCTGTAGATTTTGTAATGAATGCACAAGAGGAAAAACCATCCCATTGCCCTCAGTCCTCCTTATCCTTCTCCTGTGAGGAGCAACAGCCCAGCCTTAGCCAGTCCCAAGCCTCTCATGCTCCAGGTTTCAGATTCCATCTTGCTCATATTTCCAAGAAGCTCTAACTTGGCTCTGACTGGGACACCAGCAAACCCCCTCATCACTTCAGACCAACTTCTAGGGAATCACAACCTTTCTTGTCTACTTTATCAATGATCTGATTGATGTACTAGTCCCAAACCTAGCCCTGAGGAAACTTAAATTCACACTCAGTTACTGCAGTGCTGACATTGCAGCGTGGCTGTGCATGAGATGATACTTGCTTGGATCCAAACAGGGCAGAGATGATCATCAGTCAGTTATTCCCAAGCTTAAATCCTATTTTCATCACAAAAATTCTGCATGGAAACAACTAAGACCCATTTCTCTCAGTAGCTACTTAGGTTATGAAAGCTGAGGCTTAGGTGGAACTTCAGAGAGATAGGTATCTTTTGTTCAGTCCCAGGCACCAGAATTAACTTCAGACATAGGAATATCACACAAATACAAGCAGTTAAAGAAAATTGCATTGGATCTCCATTGGGCAATCTACACAGCCTAGCTGGATTTTGAAATGATTCCATGGAACTCCTCTATGTGAATGGCACCAATTCAACATACTTTTGAGATGACTGAACTTTCTGTGATAGTCCCTAATTTTAGAGCTCTGTCACATTTAGGGCTGCCATCGAAAAGCATGAATAGACAAGTGGCTGTAATACCTGCATCACTTACATCACCCAGGAAAACTCTGGTCATGTGATGCAGACCCACACCACAGCATACCTCTGTTCCGCTGTCATTGACACCCTCCGTGTAGCAGAGTTCCAGGGCAGAAACATTTGTGAATGAGCACTGCCAGGAATTCAGTGGACAGCAACATTTCTTTAGATGTCATTGCACTTCCAGCTCCTAATTATTTCAGTGCATTTTTAGGTTACTTTAAAAATACATCACATACTGCTAAACATAAAGTTAAAAAGCCCCGCCCGTAATTCAAATAACTACAGTGATCACACGTAACACATTTTAGGCCAGCAAAGTACATTTTCCACTTCACAAAGGCGGCAGCCTAGCTCCACAGATATGAAACTGAGGTCCTAGGGCAATTTCCTGGATATATGAGAAAAATTGACCTGCTCACAGGTACCATCCATTAAACACTGTTACAAAAATCAGTTATGAGCTTTTGAAAACATGGTTGCCCCAATTACAAACTCCAACAATTTCCAAGAAAAACGGCAATGCAAAAATATATTGTTTAAAAAAAAAAAAAGAGCAAAGGTTAAACAAGATTTGCAGCTTTGTTACTTATCTGTTTTAATACATATAGCTTTGGAAGTAAGGGACTACTCTGCATCCAGAAATAAAAGTATGTATTTGTTAGGGCTTGTATCTTCATGCTTTACAGCAACACAGGAGGAATTGGCCGGAACACACACAATTCCTGATTTTTCACTTAATTAAGAAATGCATTCCATAGTCTCAGATGAGCTGTATTTTCCATAAATATTAAGCTTGACTGATTAACTGATAAATGTCTTCATGTGCTTTTAGCACCTGCCTGCTGCAAGAGCAGGTTTCTGTGGTGCTCAGTGCCTCTCTCCCCCAGAGTGATGGCGTTTCTAGGGTAACATTCTCATTTATTAAGGCTGGATACAGTAGCACTGCTGAACTTGTGTGCATCTGAAAGTGCAAGTGAGAACGGGCATAGGAAAAAATCACCTGTTCTTACTTATGGATCAGGCATCCAAACCCTGGAATAATTGTATCTCTTAGTAAAGATGCATTAACACAGTGTTACATGCTTGAAAACACAAGTACTGAACTATCAGGTCAAACACATTAAAGTTTTAATGGCTTCTTTTCTTGCACTGTTAGAAGAAAATTTGATATGGCATTCAAAAAATCCCACTTAAGAATCCAAGGCAATTCCTGATAATCTGAGTAAAAGTGGATCTGTTTTCCATGATGGAAATATTTATATAAGTAAACTATAACAAAGAAAATTGGATGAGCCAGAAAAGCAGAATGCTTCTACACCAGGGTTTTTACTGGCAGGTAGGTGTTATCTGAGCAGGTAAACAGCTGCCTGAATACAACCTGGTAAACTGGAGAAGACTGCATTTATAGAAACTTTATAGAGGGACATTTATGGAAAGTTTATAGGGGTTTTAGGAGTGAGTGCAGTCAGCAGGACTCTTCCTGGGTGCAGATGTGGGACCTTGCAGCCAGTCTGAACCCACCAGTGATATGTGCTTTGCTGCTTGTGCTATCAGTGACAGATTCAAGCTGCCTTCTCTTCTCCCTCAAGCTCAGGGATGAAGGGATACAGAATCCTTGAAGATTACAAGACTTCAAAACCCCACTCCTTCTCCTCAGAACAACAATTCACATCAACGCAGATGTTTTTGTAAGGAGTGTGAACACCCTCACTTTCTAAATGGTGACAACAACAGCGGCACTACCAAATAAACTGGGTCACTTGCCTTCCAGGTTGGCATCAAATCTGTGCACAACACACAAGAACTCTAGTGGGCCATTTTAAATTGCAGTTCTCAGATATTAGAGTACTGTAAACAAGCAGAGATGGCACTTAAGATCGCATACATTGAAGCCCAGAGCATAACTCCCACCTGGTACAGAGCAGTGTGCATTTGGTCTCTTGACAAGATGCCTGACCACGCAGAACAGCCTCTTACCAACAGGAACAGCCTGAAAGGTCTCAGAGCATGGGGTAATGCCTCAAGCAGGCAGCTACTTCCCTGCAGGAGCTAGGAAAGGCAGAGGTCAGTTCACAGACGAATTGAAGCTCAGACAGCAGCCTGGAGATCAGCTTTGATCTGGTCTGACCTGCTGCCATTCTGGTACTGCAAGTCTAGGCTTGGTTTTGGCCAGGAAGGAAGCTGTAGCCAGATCCTGGTCCCACAGACAGATCTAAGTGCTGGAGGTCCTGGCAGCCACGGTGCAAGTGAGGCACAGGGTAGTGGCCTGGGTCACAACTTCAGGTCCCACCAGGAGGAAAACTGCAGTAAGTTCAAGCCCGTCCCAAAGACTACTGTACAGGCAAAACAGATCACACCTAAAAACACGCACTACATTATTAAGAGATTAACCTGGTGGGTTTTCAGTGCCCACAGGTCCCACAGAGTTCTGCCACAAGTTAGGACACCTCTGAGGTGAAAATTCTACCCTTCCAAATTTGAAGGGGCTTACATAGGCCTGTCATCCACCATTCCTGGCCTTGAAAAAGAATCTCCTGCTAAATGGTGCATGCTTCTGCACATGAACAACCCTTTCATTTCCTTTAGTCATAGCTCAGAGGAAACTGGCCCACTAGCACCACTGAATTCAATGGATATTAAAAAAAATGACAGAATTGCATTTGAAAAACTATTAAAAGTAGGGATGCCTATGCAACATATCATGGTAGTTTTGGACAGATCACATAGAGATCATTGTCAGTGAAAAATATTTAAAATCAAGGAAGGAAAAAACAAAAGAACATGGGGAATCCCATCTAAGTGAAATTTCTACAAAGTAATAAAACGTTTACACATAGCTTAAGAACAACATAGCAGAAATAATTGTTTATTCTTGTGTCAAAATATGAGTGACAGAAGTTATTCAGAAAGATCAGTTTAAGAACTCATTACTGCATTTTGCAATTCATCTCCAAACTTTGGATGTAACTAAAATTAGAAGCACGATAAAATTCTTACAACTATTTCTGGTACTGTGAACCCTTAGAAAAAAGAAGAGACCACATTTTTAGTGAAAAGATGTAGTGTGACCATCTGCTGCAGAAGATTTTGATCAGCTATTACGGAAAAAACCTGAAGCATCAAACCTGAAAACCACTGTGAATGAGATGCAGGAACAGTGTGACCCACTACCACCGCTTCCGTGTTGGGGCCAGGATAACAATAAGTTTGGTATGCTTCCCCTAAATGAAATTCCAGTGAAAGGAAGAGCAAAATAGGCACTTACAAGCCACAGAAACTGCAGATCTTATACTTGTCTAAAGTAACTGGTTCAGACAAGTATAAAATGTCTACATTTTATATACATAAAATATTTGTACTTTATAACCAAATCATAAAATATCTACTATCTATGGCTGGAAGAATTATGCTCATCTTTCAAAACAAAAGAAATCACATTTTGGTAGCCATTCCATTATATTCTTAACAATTGTGGACCACTGCTGAAATTTAAAAAAATATACACAGAGTTTAGAAAAGGTTAAAATCACAAGTTACAGAATACACACACACACACACAAAAAAAAAATCCAAAGAAATATCTAGTGAAATACAGTGGATATTTCACAGCTTTGTTCAAACAGAAAATGGCCTAGGTTAGTATTACAAAGGTACAGGCAACATTACAGCTAGAATTTCCTATATTACACCTACATCCCTTTCTTAGTGAATTCATTTTCATGTCTCTCAAATAGGAGATCTTCCCTAGGCCAGCTGTGTGCAGCCAAATCTGCCTCACTGTGCTTCAGAGAAGTAAAATCTCTAGAGAAAAGGCAGTGTTTGAACAGATGTACTGTATTAGTAATCTGAGCTGTGAATTGGTGTGCACTGCTTACACTTAGCTAGGCAACCTAAAAATATACAAAAACCAACGGAAAGTGACCTGAAGAGTGGGCCAAAATTACTCTCTACTGCTTATATGACAAAACTGGAAGTACACCCCTGCACCAGATCCTTTACTTTCTTCCTTAACACTTAAAAAAAAAAAAGACAACAACAACAACAAAAAAACCTCCAATAATTTATCAGTTGCAAGACAGCACCCCCTGGTGTAACAACACAAGAAAACTTTAAAAAATTTATAAAATTATTTAAATTGGTGCTGAGGTGCTCCTAACACGATTAAGTGACTGAGTCTTTCAGCTGCAGCTCTGTGCCAAAAAGCACACGATAGAGAGCAAACATCTCACACAAGGCTTCATATTTCTCAGAGGTGCATAAAGCTGCCTCTACAGAACCACTTGTAAATATTTCCGAAGGTCAGTGTGCAAATTAAGTTCCTCTGTGGCCTGATTTTTAATTTATTTTTTTACATTACCTATAATGTTTCTGTGAATCCAGTCTCTCTATTCATGCTTTCTTAGGGTGGGCCCTTCCACTCCCAAATGGGAGCTGCCTGTCCTCAGATAAACATTCCTGCTTCTCATGCTAGCATCTAAATAAGACATAAATACAAATCCTCGTGAGGCCTTGAATAAAGAAACCTGGCCCTGATTCCTGGCAACAGGGACATCAGGAGCAGGGGAACAGTAGAAACTGGCTTCCTGCTATTCTAACATTGCATCCTGCAATGAGTTTCTCAAACTTTTAATGGAAAAGCAGCAAGCTTTTTTGCTCCATTTACTCCTCCTGGTATTTTATTCCTGTTCTTATAGAAGTTTCTGAAATCAAAGCAGTGGAATAACACCCCCTTAACTCTAGCACAGTGTATGCAATACACACTGCTGTGCAGAAAATAGGGTATAAGAACTTCCTGGTACCAAGTTTGGAACAATTCAGAGCCACAGCTGTACACCAGCTTTTACTGCAGTGAAAAGGCTGCAAGTGGATCCTGAAGAATGATGGTCTGTGCAAGATACTCCTTTGTATGCACAGGACCAGAATCAATTTGTTATCTGAGCTGCTGAGCAAAAGCATAGCCAGAACACAATAGGATGGACGTATAAAAGAAGGGAATTTAATCTCTGAAGCACAGACATGAAACATAGATCTAACATTTTTAGTGTTCAGGCTACTGAAAAAATGCATGCCATCAATGAAAGTGTCTGTACAAAACCAGTCCTGCAGGAGAGCTACTGAAAAGCATGGCAGGTAGAAAATGAATTCCAAAGTCATGGCAGCTTCTGCTGCACAGGTGTTTCCATGTCCTTCTGTAAAGTCCTGACAGCAAAAAATATCCCAAACAAAATTATGTTCCCCTCCCAGCTGACTAAGAGCCACTTGAAATATGGATGTCTGCACGTGCCAGGATGTTTTTCTATCCTCCAGTGAGGAGAGCAGATTGTGACTGAAACATGGCTTGGATAACACATGCTGGAAGTCATTCTCTTTCTCCAAAAACATCCTTGCCTTGGCTGTGGTCAGCAAATCCATCCCATCCAAACCAGTCAGTGCCCACAGAGCTATGACTCAGTCTCTGTTAGTGTCTTACAACTCATAAGCATCTTCATGAAGAGATGAAAGCATCCATTGGACTCTTAGGATTTTCTTTTATCTTGGTTTGGCTTTAAGTGATTGCAGAATGAGATCCCCCATGCTCACCCCAGAGCCAGCATCCATGATGTCCAAGGAATTTCACAGGAGCTCCCATACAACATACTCCTACAACAGCACCCCTCACCCCCAGATTATGAAGTATTGAGCAGCGAAGATCACAATTTGATTATCTCTACTACATCCTTGTGAATCTGGCATAACCTCCCAGAAAGGAATACAGCTGCTGTGGGATCATGCAGAGACAAAAGGACATTATAAAAGCAGTCCTGCATACTCAGAGCTTCAGCTCTTGCTGCTATCATGTTATGCATGAGCTAGAGCTTTCATTAAAAACCAAAATAATGGCAGAACCAAACAGTGATTTCAAACCATGAAAATTAAATAGGTCGTTCAGCAAAACCATGCCCAGGTTTTGCATTGCTCTTCTAGGGCCACCCTTTAGCCAGAAAAAATGCAGTAGGGCCAGACTATTTAATTTCAGAATTTATATGTGTGCACCTTCTGATTATTCAGAATGAAAAACAGGTATTTTCATCATTAAGGCCTTAAATGTTTTGGCAATCAGCTACTTGGAATATTCTCTTCTGTCCTTCTGAAGCAGGTCACAGCTGTGGAAATCCAGCAGCAGGACTTTCAGCCAACTGGAAGACCACTGCTGGCTCTGGACATTCTTCTGTAGAAGTAATTGCTTGCAACAATTTAACAAATTCAGAGTTAATGCTGAATAGATACAGCTGACAGTATTTCCAATCTATGCTTATATGCTGCTAATCCACCGCTAATTTGCATAAAATTCAGTTGCCAAATGGTGTTAACTCACTTCAACATCCTGACCTGACCTTCACTCACAACTCTTCAACATAGTTCAGTTCATTGCAAGTTCATAGTGAGTCTGAATCTTTCCTTCCTGAGCTCACACACGTGGCCAATGGCTGCATTCACTGAAAAACTGCTTATGCTGCTACAGCTTTAACACTGCACTTGGCTGTCCTTGCCATGTTAACTGAAAAACAAGAACACCACCAGCAATGCTATGTTACTCAGGATAACACTCCTAGGAAAGCACTTCAGAAACAAAGTTTAAGGTTTTACAACTTGCTGGAAAGAGCTTAATTTTGACAGTCTCTCTTTTGATACTACAAGCTTGTCTGTGCCAAGTTATTACATTACCATCTAGAATATACAGCCTTTAATTTAGTTGGCAAATTTATATTCTCTTAGGTATACTGGAGTATTTTAGGAATCATGATTACACATTCACATATTCAGGCCCAGTCATTATTGTAAACACTTAAGCTATTACAGACTCCCACTTTCTCAGAGTATCAAAGTACCCCTGGACAGATACTCAATACTGATCAGGTAATATAGAGAGTATAATTTACAGACCAAACAGTACTGGTATAATTTGTTTATTTGTGCTGTGAGCATCAGTATATATTAGAGACAAAGAAAACATGACTTCCAGGACAAAGAAAAAAAAAAACCCTGGAGATTTAAAATTTGCTCAATATCAATCATGGAGAACCTATACATTATCTGCTGGAATGCTTTCAGCTCAAAAGCTTGGCTTCTACAATTACAGAACACTGAAGAATATAAGATGTTCTGGATCCCAAAAGCCACATACCTAAGGTTAAACTGTAAAAGACCTGAAAAGACATTACGTAAAATTTATAAACTTGTCTTCTTCTGAGACAGATTGATCTTATCTCCAAGGCTCAGGGCCATTCCCTGTAAGAAAAAGGAAGACAACAATCATGACACAAATACTACACTTGAAAATAACTTTATCTCATCTATATTAAAATGGAAGTTCCATATACAGGAATGTATTAAGTCAGTGGCATGGAAATTTCTAGCTGTTCACTATTTTGTACATTTCTCAGTGCTCACTTCCTTATCACTAGGTAAAGGTTAGGTCCTACATGTATTATTGAGACAATGAAACTTAACTGAGCTGGCAACTTTTATATGTGTTATCAACATGAAAAGCTGAAGAATAAAACCAACTTTAACCTTTTGACCTCCCACCAACTGAAAGAGGACTGCCAGCAGAGAAATTACAACTGCCTGTCCAGTTACTGAAATAAAACTGTTAAAAGTCCCAGTACTTGATACCAGTTCACTCAGTGCACCACAGCTATGGAAAATAACTAAATCACAGAGCCAGATTAATATTGCACAGAAACTGAAGAACCATCAAAAGAAACCGCATGAATAAATCTACATATTCAATAGCACAATGATTTCAAGATGAAACTATGCTGGCATATGTAATTGAATGCAGTTTTATGTAAAAAATGGCACTGTAACATATCAGAAACTTTAATTTAAACCAGTCCAAAATCTTTATAGTGACATCACATAAACTAAATGTTTTCTTTGAATATGATAACTCTCAGGTACTCCTTTATTGTACACTGTTTAAAATACTTCTATTGTACACCAGTGTTTTTGCTTTATTTATTCCAAATCCCGGTCTTTTTTTTTTTCAGTTGGGAGGTAGGAATTCTAAAATCCAAAGCAGACTCATATATCTACAGAAAATACTCCTACTAAAAACCCTGGGGTTTTGTTTTGTTGTTTTCAAAAAGAATCAGTGAATAGCAATTACATGCATAAAATTTCCTTGTTGTGTGACACTGAAATGTGCAATTTGGTAGGAAAAACATCCTGGAACCCCTGGGGCATCTTTGCTCTTTCTTTAAAAGCACATAAAATAGAACATCCTACTTGCAGTGCTAAGAACTAAACTGGGAAATCTTGGAAATAAAGGCCTACTTGATGGTAACACAGCAGGAGAAAAGACTGTAAAAAAGGTGTGAATGTTTAGGAGGGCTTGGTCCATTGCTGTAAGAATGGTGAGGATGGCAAGCCCCGTTACCTGGCTCTTGGCCCGGATCCGTATGTGGCCCGTGACAGGTGCCTCCGGCCCCAGGTGAATCGGCTTCTCGATGCTCACATTGGCCAGGGCGTCCTCCCCGAATATGGACCGGGCGTAGAGATTGGCTGCCATGAAGCCACAGTAGCCTGAAAGTGCCTGTGGAAAGCACATGGCAACTCTTCCAAGACCAAAATCCTCTAAACACGGTTTAGTTCACCCTAAGTTCGCTAGGCAGTTATCAATGTATCACCTTTAAACTTCCTTTCTTCACGTGCAACTCTTTGTAACATGTGGGAATCACACACTGGGAAAAAGTGTATATTCCCAATATACACTATTTGTATATATACACAAATTGTATATATATGTTTGTGTATATTCCAAATAATTCATATTGGGAATGATGCAGTCTACAGAATTCATCAAGACAAGGCAGGAGAGCATTTTATGGTTTGTTTTGACCAACAGCAAAATGAAGCTGAATAAAGAAGAAGCTAAATAGCTACTATACTTAATTTGGCTACTGTACATTTAGTATCTAATAGCTATCATACATGCTATATCTTAACAGCAAGTAGCTATTCTATGTATTTATTTTGCTTTACAACAAAAAGGCTAACTGGCAAAAGAAAGGTAAATTTTGTCAGAGAAGGAAAAAATATGGAGCCACTAAAAGAAACTTTTATGTAAAGAGATGGTCCTATAAAATCTATGCTACAGCTCAGCTACTATGAATCAAGAGAGACATTCTGATTTTCCAACTTGGGACAACAGAGAATTTTAGTAACATTTATCTGCTCTTTCTCATTTCAATGTAAAAACTTCAAGGTATATATACTATTTCATATTGTAAGCACGCATTTCTAAGAATATTTACAACAAATGTTGAACAAATTAAATAATAAAGCACAGGAACTACAAAAGGTATCTAAAACTCTCCAAGAAATAGCTCACCTTCTCTGGAGTCAGGCATTTCATATTGGTTGACTTCAGTATGTGCTGTAAGTACTCATTTAAATCAATAATATTTGTATTCACTGTTACCTTCCAGAAGGAAAAAAAAAAAAAAGGCAATTACTTTAATTAGCACCTCAGGTATTTCTGAAATCTCTTCTTGAGGGCTCTATAATGGAGATCACTTCTGCATTCCTCCTTGAGGAGCAGCACACTCAGTAAGCTGGATGCACTTCCCACTATGTGGTGGCATCATTTGAAATCTTCCCCTCCTGCCATCCACTTGTTAGATGGAGAATTTCATGCTATTACCATGGTTTCTAAAATTTACTGGGTGAATATGATACTCTGTTGAACATCTAGATTCTCGACAGCAAGCAGTAGATTTCTTGTCTGGATACAGTTTACATATTGCCAGAACAAGAAAAAAGCAATACCTAGTCCAAAGTTGGCTATTAACCAGTGATAAAGATTCCTTCCACCTTCCCCTTTCAGCAACAAATCTCTCTGGGCTGCCCTGGCTTTACCATATTGCATATTATGTGCCTTGTTTAAATTGCCTTTTAACACATCTCTCAGAAGGAGTTAACAAACTGCTAAGGCTTCATGTATTACAATATATTGTGCATAAGTTCCCCCTGAGACATTTAAACCTAGCCTCAAGTAAGCACACCTATGTACCACACAAGGCTACAGTTCATGTAAAATCTCTCTCATTCTGGTTTAATGTTTGTACTCTATTCTTATATGACATTATCTCCCTTAAACTCTTTTTTCAGCTTTGGGCATCCTCAGTTACTATGAAGTGCACCCACTGTCCTGCTGGTCTTAGACAGCACCCAGAACTTTATGCTACAGCTGTACTGCAAAGTAGCAAGGTGAAAGAAAGATGCTCCTGTCCCCCTGGCAGGGGGCTGGACTAAACAACCTTTAAAAGGTCCCTTGCACCTCACAAGACAGTATGATTAAGAACTGGAGAAGCTGAGCAGCACAAGTAATTCTGCAGCCTCAGCATAAACTTATACTTGCTGCGATCTCACCTTTGAGCCAAAATACACAGCAATCACCAGTCAGTTTGGACAGCGTCCATACAGGAGGTAAAGCTCAATGCATACAACCTCTTTTGCAAGACAAAAACCCAGTTATTGTACTGATAAGCTTATGAAACTGATAAGATAGCTGTAAGAGAATAAGCTACTTGAGGCAAACATCCAATGAAGATGTTGAATGAGGTTTATGTGGCAATAGATAATGCTGCTGTACAACAAGAGACAAAATTGTATCTCATCAACAAAGTAATATACAAACAAAAAAAAACTAACTTTGTTCTCCCACTCAAATTCTGCCCACATCTGTCTGAACTCAGCATCTGTACAAGAAGCAGGCTGGATATAATCCATGATGTCAATGTGAATATCACTGAGAACCACACAGTTTCTGTCGCTGGCTGCTCCAGAGACGTCGTACACTGCAAGAGAACACACACATTTCTCAATGTTCCAAAAAGTGAATTTGCACTTAATAAGGGTGCTGAGTGACCACCTGCCAGTTAACAACAGCCAACCCTTGCTCAATCTCATGCTGACAACCATCCTAAAGGCAGCATATTCTATGATGGTTTTAAGTAACAGCGATATAGATTTTTTTTAAATCATTACAAAATATTCTTACATTGTAATTAAATTTCTTCTCCCAATATGAAGAGCTTTACTTATTTTTGAGCTCATTAAGCAGTTAAAAATGCGACACATTCACGTTAATTTTGCACACTGAATTGTTTACTTACCAACATTACCAAAAATTATTCCATTTTCTGTTGAAGCAACTTTGACGTTAGCTTTAATGTTTGCAAAATCATGTGGAGCAAGTGTCAGAGGAGATGGTTTTTCCACAAGTTTCAAGTCACCTGTGTAAAGAAATTGGGAGATGTGGATCAGGGAACGTTAGCAGTACACACAATGAGCTTAGCTTTTGGAACAGCAGCTTTTTATCTTCTTGTCATTCAATTTTTGAATCTACAGAGCTGCACTGAACACCACCATAAAGATATCAGTTGATTTGGAATTGGTTGTTCTTTTTTTATATAGTTTTGTAATTGCAAGATAAATTACACTGCATAAAAATTTCAGTTAAAATATTGCTATGTTCACCCAAACCCCACTGAAAACAAATGCAAATACTGAATTAAATGGGCTTTGGATGGAGTTTAGTATTAATTTTTTAACAAGGAAATGGTTAATTCTATGTTGCATTTTAATCACTGACATCATCATAAGGCCTAACCCTACAGTCAAGTGCCTCAAACCCAAAGTACAATGTCCAGCACTACAGGCACTAAGCTATTTATAAACAGGTCAAAGTATCCCCTTGATTCTGAATATAATTGCTCCAAGGAAACACTAAGGGATGCATTTTTACTAATCCTTCAGCAAGCAATTGGAATGTCTCCTTAGTTCTATTAAAATGCAATTTGAGAACACAGCATGAACAGCATGAGCTCTACACATGGGAGTGATGCCTCAAGTCAGCTTTTGCAGTACATCAGCTGGGAAATACAGAATTCCACTTTACTGAGCTGACAAACAGAAAAATGCAACCTATTAAATAACGCATCCATTTAATTTATTTCCATCATTAGTCTCTTCAAATGATTTACAAAATTTTAAGAGAAAGGTTATGCCCCTCCAGTCATACTTAGAATAGTGAAAAGTCTGTAACGTGTTCTCCTAGCATACTGTAAATGTATTTCAGCTCCTGACTGCCAAAGCAGAGGACAACTAATAAGAAACTGGTTACTGTTCTTGAATTATCTGCTCTAGTGACTCCTCTAAGAGAAGTTAATGAAGCCTCAGTATTGTCCAAGCAAGACTCTGGTACAGCTGTTGGTACAGGGAATGGTTTCAGTTGAGTAAATGCAGTATTTAAGTACTCCAGGCTGAGTGCAAAAACCACCTAGGGCAAATGGCTTTCTGCTCCATACCAGTTGTGATTTTGACCTATTTTTATTTTTCCATGTATGGCAGCAGCACAATGAAAAATAAGTACATCCAAACCCCTTTTATTTCAGGAAAAAAGGAGAAGGGGAAATGGAACCTTATGTTTTTAGTGATAAAATCTGACTAAGGTTTGTATCATCAGATTGCACTGACAGTGTCAGTACATACAAAACTTTCACCAAATATTTAAAGAAGTGTACTTTTAAAGGCATTCAAAATGGCAACTAACCACTTTGGAGGTGGTTCAGGAATTCCTTACAGCAAGGTGATGCCCAATTCCCAAAACCCCAGAGCTGCTCTGTTTGTAGCAGCCCAGCCCTCCTTACCAAGCGTGGCCAGCTCCAAGGTGCAGTTCTGCAGGGTGTCACTGGTCTGGTTGACCACGAGCACATCCAGCACGATGTCGTACTGGTTGACGTGGACGTAGGCTTCTGCATACACAGGGTCTGAGAAACCTGTCAGCTGGGTAACCTGTGACACAAGCCAAGGGATTCAGCTTCCCAGCAACCAGTTTAAAAGATAATCATTCCAACAATGACAGAAAATAAGAATGAAGTACACTTAAATTGATTATTCTTTAATATAGGCCTCCAAAACGAGTAGCCTTCCTTCACACGTCCCCCTGCATGCACACTACAATTATGAACCCTTTCCAGATGAAACGTATTCTGAATAATTTCCTATAATATAAACTGTAATGCCATTTATTCTTAAGATGATCAGTAGGACAAAGAAATGCTGATTTAAAATTAAAAGGTCATTTTAAACATCAAAAAGAATTTCAAAGTCTGGATGTTTAACTCCTTAACTAATGAATTACTCAAGTGATTTCTTCTTTTTAAACCTCCTCAGCAGGATCTGTTAATGGACAGAAAAAAAAAGGCATAAAGGGTGAAATAAGGATGCATTGCACTTGGCAAGAGGATACAGCAGCCAAAGAAAGGGGGTCTTAATCACTTCTGCCATCCTTGCTCCCTTCCCTGTGAACTTTATTGGGATCTTTAAACCACCAAACCCTAATTTCTTCTCCACATTCCACCAGCTCAGCACTCTCTAAGCCTCCTCCTTGCTCTTCCTCTCCCCATTTGAGAAGGTAACAACAATAAGGACAAGTGCTTTTCTTCTTCTCCTGATCCCAACCAGGATATACCTGGGTCTTCCCAATCAACCAGCACAGTCTGGTTCATCAGTTCCAGTCTGCAATTACCAATAAAGCACTGATTTTCCACTACCTTATTAAGTTTGGAAGCAAGAGGATCAGCAGCCTCTTTCCTCTGTGTGTTTCCCATTGCTGCAAGAAGGCTAAGCTGGAACTGGTCTTCTTTTGAGCTCATTTCATTTTTAGCAGTAAGCTGCATGAAGGAAATGGGATCATCTGGTTGAATTGTCACATTCCTCTTCTCAGATTCTTTCTGCAGGACGAGAATAATTCAAGAATTCACAATGAATTCCATTCCTTAGCACAGAAAAACAGTCAAATAATGGCTGACCTACACAGACTCAGTGACATTTCTGGGACCAGCCTGGATGTGAACATCTGTAAAAACTCCAAGTGTTTATGGTTACACACTTAGAACAGCTCACCTTCTGGGAAAGTTTCTCCTCTTCTAGCTTGGCTGACAGCATGTGAGAGAGGGACTGCCTGCACTCTTTGTTGAAAATGTCATTCATGAGAGGAGAACATTCTGATAACACTTTCAGACACAATGAAATACGATCCACATCATCATCTGTAATAGGCTTCTTGGGAAGAGATGACTTTCCCAAGTGGAGAATAGTGGCCATCAGCAGCATAGCTTCAGCACTGAAGGACTGAGAAGGAGCACAAAGAGATTGGAAGAAAGTTATTGCATTTTCCACAGCTTTAAAGAAATGTTGACTTCTGACTTATTTTTAAAAAGGTGAGTATTAATCAAATCATAACATCTCTGAAGAGATTACTTAATTTTTTAGTAGTTATTATCTGAAACCAAGCAGAATGATTTAGAGATTATCTAAATAGAATGGCTGGAAAACAGCAGATCCTGTTTTCAATCCAAACTACCATTGTTATCCAACCACATAACTGGCACTTCACTTTGGACTTAACCCATTTTTGCATCTGTTAAAAAGAAAAGAGGCAACAAGCAACTCTTCCTTGAATGTGAAAACACAAGAGATGACTCACATTTTGTTTCTTCTTCTCCTGAACTAGGGACATGTAACGTAAAGCAATCTTGGTTAAAGTTGTGGCAAGGGAAGCTGCAACAAAGAAATCTCCATCCAGCAAGAATCCTCGTAAGGGAGGTCTGCAAAGACAAATGATCCTCAGAAAACTACTTTTGGATGACAATCTTCAGCCTACTTCTCTTGATAGCTTAATTTTCATACTGTACAAGCAAAAAAAGCTTGAAACACCTCACAAGGCTGGATTATTTCCTTCTTAAAGTAACCTTCCAGATACAGAGATTTTCGTAAGTCACACAGTCATTTCCACATGGGCCAGGGAGAGAGAGGTGTAGGAGTGCAAGGTGACATAAAGGGAAGAAAATATTTTAATCTAAAGGCAATATCTCTGTATCCAACTAGAACTGTGAGTGAGCTTTACATGTAAAAAAAAATAAACTAGAATTTAGGATATCATAATTAATAAAGTTCTTATTTATACAGTAAGTTTTGTTTACAATCCTAAACAATTGAGCAACTTCCTATTGGATACTATTTAATTGGGATAATACCTTAAAACAGGAAATTCCCTCAACCACTGAACTCTGTATTAGAGATAACACCACTCAAATAAAAAAATGATAAAAAATTAACCAAGTCATTCCTGGCCAAGCATGAAATCACAAATACCTGTCTTCTTCCTTCTTGGCAGGTCGGGAACTGCTAAGAGCACTTTGTGTTGCATAAGTGCCCATCTCTGTCACTAGTTTTTGGGCTGG
This sequence comes from Chamaea fasciata, assembly GCF_029207755.1. Taxonomy (NCBI): domain Eukaryota; kingdom Metazoa; phylum Chordata; class Aves; order Passeriformes; family Sylviidae; genus Chamaea; species Chamaea fasciata. The sequence continues at coordinate 12,233,508 of NW_027094092.1, forward strand.
ACCCACTGACACCTCTTCTTCAGGTTTGAGCTCACCAGCTTCTTTCTTGATTTCAGATTCTACTATTGGGATCTAGAAATGAGGAGGAAGCAACTGTTACAATTAAAATAGAAGATAATGTTTTTGATCTGCCGAAGGTTTTAATAAAAATTATCTGCATTGCTGAAGTTTTTACATGCAAAATGTTTGGAGAGCTAAGAGTGCAATGGTTTGGAGAGAATTTGAGGAGATAAGCAGATATTGAAGCTTCCTACACATGCAATAAAGCTCTTATCGATGAATTAGATTTTGTCAGAGAAGTCTTTCTCTCAGAACAACCCACACCTAAAGCACTTTTTCTTTGCTACTGGATATAATTAAATCGTATCTTAAAGCTGCCATAATTTTCCGAAACAAGGAATTTCCCAACTCTTCTCTAAACAGATATCACTTATTCTCAGCTCAAGAATGCTACTTGAAAAAAAATGAATAATGAATGTAAATAATGACTGCTTTTTACTTAAGATTTCCTGTGCATGTGTCATCACACACCACAAGTCCTCAAAACACTGTTGCATCTTACTTGATCTTTCCAGAACACCTTTTTGCTTAGAAAATCCACTGCATAATGGCGGGGAAAACCACAAAGAGCCAGTAAACACAAAAACCCCAAAATACACACACCTCTCCGAGGGATCTGCGAACCTCTGTCATCACACTCTGTATATCCTCCTTTGTGCTGCAATATTCTCCAAGGATCCATAATGCTCCTCGATAAATCCTAAGACAAGAACAGGTATTTAAATCATGCTCTCATGATATACTCAAAGTAGAACCAAGAAAAGTGATTTATGGTCAGGTAGTAAAGGCCAGTCTTGACAAATTCAAAAGGACACAACTGACAAAAGCAGGCTAACTCAAAAGCAATTATCCTTTCAGCCTCAGTAAACTCATAAACAAGTACATCAAATTAGATATATCCTCTGCTACATATTTTTTCCATCTGTGTTAATCCTGACATACACAAAATTAAATTTCATTGCGATCATAATGAAATACTCTACTGCATGTGAGTAAAGTCAGCTCTAAATTCTCCATTTAACTGAGACAAACTAATTTTTCCATTATACAGGAGAAAATGAAAAATCAGGACAAGAATGAAGATTAGGAAAAAGCAAAGCTTCAGAGGTTTTTTTTTCCCCACTTAATGAGATTACAATGGAGATGAGATTCAGAGTTTTCTGTGGCTTAGGAAAATGACAGAGTGCTCTTCTGATACAGAGAAATTCTCATAAGACTTAACCTTTACAAATCCATCAGCAAGCAAAGTTTTTAGAGCCCTGAAAGATACTAAAAGAGCTTTATAGTTTGTGAAGCTCAGTCTATGTTAGATTAGGTTTTTTAATAAATGTACAGTATTTCCAGTTGCCTACAAGTGCAAATTCCTTAGGAATTCTGTTTTAACAAATATATTACTTTATGTTTGGCCTTCATCAACAAGGCTATTTCCTAGACAGTGGAATTTTAATTATCAACTCCATTATAGAAATTAAAATTGAATTTATTTTCTTAAATCAATGCAACAAACATCAAATTCATCTCTTGTACAAGCAGGCAAGAAGAAAGCTGTACCTAAAAATCCTCTACCCCAAAATACCTCAGCTTCAGTCACTCTCTGTGTGGGTCACGTGGATTTTGATACACATTTAATGACAATACACATTCAATGCAAGTGAGCCACACTTTGGTGCTCCAAAGTCTGTTTGATATCATATTCTGGACTCACTTGACAGATTTAATAGAATGAAAGACTTCAAGCATCTTCTCAACAATAAGAGGTCTGAGGTTATCAAATCTCTGGATCGCTTCCCGCACAAACTCCAGGACATCGGCAGCTGCTGCTTCATTGTTATCACTCAGGAACTCCATCAGCTGCCACAGAAGGGTCAACATCAGCACAAAAAGCGGCACAGAGAGGTTTGTACAATCATACTTCCCTTTTATGTTCAGAAAAATAAAACTCCTTATGTATCTCCAATGAAAAAAAGGTCAAACAACCTTAAGTACATTTCAAACAAGTACCAATTATCATATTCCCAAACTGTTTTCCTAGTGATACCAATTACTGTACTTTTAAAGGTCCTCTTCAGCTCATGTTCTTCAAAAACATATAAAAATATTCTCAGAATACAAGTAACTACAGCACCAAAAGTCCTATGTTTCTTTAGGAATTAAAAACAGCATTACTTCTGTGAGGCCACTATTAGGAACAGCTCAGCTTCAGCAATTCTGTAGGTGTTGGGTATAGGAATAACACATTTACCGACAGAACAATGGAATATGTGCATACCACTGGAATAACATTGGCAGCCATGTCTGGGAAGCGAACACTACAAGAATGCAGCGTCCGAACCAGGAGCTGTCTGTACTTGTCTGTATCTTCATGCTCCGTCACATTATTCGTTTTAATCACTTCCTTCTTCAGAACAATCACAAGCTGCAGAGAAGAGCAAATCAAATTTTTAAACAAGTGACATTTTTCAAAAGAAAGAAAACAGTATAATGAATCACAAGTAGATGTCATTTACCTCCTCCACATTTCTTGAAGACACAAGATCCAGAGCCAGCTGAAGGGTTTTCTTGCGCACTTCCAGATCTGGGGTGCTCAACACTCTGAGGATGTCCATTACTAGATCCTGAAACAGTAACAAAGTAAAGTATTTTGCCATTTTATATTACTTTCTCTTCATATAATTCTATTTTTCAGTCCTTAATGATTTTCAAAGCCTTTCTGGATACATAATATATGATCTATGGACAAGCAAGCAACAGGCATTAGCACTTCTCATTTCATTTAATTTCTTGTTCATTTAATACCTTCTGCATTTACACAGAAGTCTCCTATGCAGCCACACCATAAAACCTTACACCCAGGAACAGCATTCGTCATTGCTAGTCCTTATGCTGATAATAAAAGCAGCCAAGTCATAAGCGTAAAAGTTCATCCAGCATGTTTTTACCAAAAACATACCAACAGGAAAGTGAAACTTCAGAAGTTCTTTTCTCCATACATTGCAAAAACCTGGAAGCTTTATAATGAAAGCTTTTCTTTCCTAAGGCTCATAGGAAAAGAGACCCTCATACATACCTGCAACACTCGTTCGTGGGAGGGATGCTCCTTCAACTCAACCAACCGATCCAAAACAATCAGTTTCACATTATTATCACTTTCTTTAATGATCAAATCTATGTAGCATTGGGCAGCAGCCTAAAATTAAAAGGATCAAAACTGGTTTTTTAGTCATGAAGAGGAGAAAGAAAATCTCTAAAACCGAGGAAGTGACTCCTTCTATTTTATTATTAAAGCAGCTACTCAGAGTTGGCACATAATTAACCTGATAAATAGATTTTAAAATTTTTTGTCCACCATGTTACAAAAATCATACATGAGGGCTCACAATGCCATCAGCTTACAGTACACAGACTTGACTTCAAATTCAAAGAAAGATGTAAGATAGGTTATCTGACATGCTTTGGGTCAGCTGTGAAATATTCAACTGGGCATGAAAACCAACTTAAAAGAGTTGGCAGTGTTAGGCTATCTAGATTAGATTTTAATGACAGCTTCTGTGTACAGTGTGTTTACTCAACAAAAATGAGTATGCCAAACCAAGAATGTTGGAATTCATACTCCTCCCGACTTTTGGAAACTACTATTTACAATGCTGTAAATCTATGCATAACCTATCTTTTAAATTTCCACACAAATTCAAAGTTTTTAAGTGGTCTTAAATAAGCAGCTGTACAAATATAAAACTATGAACCCCGGGTCAATCAGTAATCAACGCGAATCTTCACTGCTTTATGCTTCTACCCTGCTTTGAGATGAGTCATATTCATGAGTAAAATATTTCACCCAATCTCTGAAATCTTCAGCTGCATTCTGCTTTGCTAACTAGGCCAAGTAGATTGTAGGTTGGTCCAACAGTCTGCACAGTATTCAAGCTTGTTCCCTACCAAAGTGACATGAAATCCACCAGCTCCAGGTCTGCTGTCTTTTTTTGTGACCAGTTCTAAGAAATACTTTAAGATAGTGTTCCTCATGAGAAGTGTTGCACGTTACTAAAGCCTTCACTCCTAAGTATCAACATGCAGCACAGAGCATTCATTTCAGTGCACTCGAAGCTACTGAAAAGCTGCAAACATCACTTTCATACCTTGATTGCTGTGGGTGCACTGGAGAGTGTGACCAGAGTACCTGCAGCCTCATACTTCACTGCAGGGCTGGAGGACTGCAGGAGGTTGTAGATGCAGCGAATGAAGCGAGCTCTCTCCGATGGATTCGCGTGACAGACCTCGATAAAAGAATGACCCACAGTTGGCACATAAAGACAAGAGCAATCCTACAGCTCACCTGCTCCACTGTCTTACAGAGAGGACAAAACTGACCTAAAGGTGACAGCCTTTTCTGGTGACAGAAAGTGTCATTCACAGCAGTAAAAATCACATTACAAAAGCTCTTCAAATGCCCTTCTCAACAACTCGGAGCAACAGGGTCTTAAAATCTCCCACCAAAAGCAAGGGCAGAGCCTCTAACAGCTTCTGTAAGAGATGCCCTGCTCATGCCCATGAAGACCACTCTGATAATGCAGTCCCCATCAGAGCAAATCTGGTGAGACTTATTGCTCTATAGAGTGCACACTTGAGCTCTTTATCATTTCAAGAGACAAATCTTATTCAGCTGTATTAAGGAATGACATATTCCTGACATGGACAAGAAGCCAGCTAAATCCCTTTACCAGCAACATTCTATCCCTTTTAAAAACAGTCTAATATAATTCTGGAAATTAACATGTACATTTATTTCAAATGTGCCACAGCATTTCCCTTTTACCTTGTAAATTAGTTCAACAATAACCAATTGCAGTATGTCACCAAAGGTCTGCACTTGGTCAATACAGGTACTCAAATAATCCAAAGCTCGATCCTACACAAACAGAAGACAAATTATTTTACATTATTCAGAGTTTGCTCACTCAGCTGAACTTTAAATCAAAACATATTCTAAAAATCAAAGTACAAAACAGCTTTTATGCAACGCTTCAACAGTATAAGAAAACACTGTAGACCTAAAGAACAAAATAATCCATCCTGTCTACAGAGGGTAAAAAGAGAGACAAACTAATGGTAATTAGTTTGTAAAAAATAATTGATTTACTAATCAATGATTAGTAAAAAAAAAAAAAAAAGGCAATTGCCTGTATAACAAGTAATCCAAAACACTAAACAGAAACTGCCATTTCTTTCTTATGCAACTACAAAAGCTTTAGAACAGCAGATGAAGGACTGCTTCTCAGTGTGGTTATGCTCACATTTTTCAGCACCTTCACCAAATAGAGTAATCCTCTTTAAAAATAACAAGAGCACTAAGACCTACATTATCAGTACCAAACATCCCACAAAAGCATTAACACTATTATACATGGATTTTTTAATGAATACAAGCAGTTTATACTACCAACAAAATACTGGCTAGTTACCCAGTACATTTACAATAATGAAACCAAATAACTTCGAGAGCAGGTATCCTTACCTGATCTGCATGAATTAGCATCATAAACGCATTTCTTTTGCAGCTTGCATCTTTCTCATTCACCAAGAAATCGTGGATCAGTTCAGGAGCATCAGGTATAAGATGCTCAAAGTTCCTTTACAAGAAAAAAACCCTGTAATTAAAAGAGCTACCGGCAAGGAGCAGAACCCAAGGATGCCCATTAGATAGAGGAGAAAAGGCAAACAAACAAAAATTAAAAATAAAAATTCTAACCACCACAGTATGGAGTGATAAATATTTGAGGTGTTAAAAAGTGAAGGCAGTCCTGTTCTCAGGGATGCAGGCTGTGGCCCGTGTGTGCTGTACCTGTAGATGGTGTAGATGGCCAGGACGGCGTTGCGGCGCACGTAGCTGTGCCGGTGCTCCAGGCAGGCGCGGATGGCCGGCATCAGCGGCTCCAGCAGCTCCGCCTCCTTCAGCTTGCACAGGAACCGCAGAGTGGAGCCGCGGATGAACTCGTTTGGGTGCTGCAGATCCTAAAAGCAACAGGAAACATATCTGAAATGCCAGACCCTCCACATGAATGCACCTGCCGCCTTCTCCCACACCCAGCTTTCCCATGGTGCAAGTTCCCAACATCCCCAATGACACCTCACTTTTTTCTCAAGAAACGCTATCCTAAAGCGGCTGCCCCAGCATATAACTTACAAGGCCTGTAGGATTCTTCTCTTTTAGGATTGTATTTGATTTCTCTGATTGCCAAGGCTGTGAAAGCTCAGCCTGTGGGCATTCCTGCACATTGGATAAAAACTTCTGGTATATATTAACTCATCTGTTTCCAAGCCATTCCCAAAGTTGAAGGCCCTTAATATGTTTATGAAGGTGTTTCCCAAATACACCACAAAAGTGTCCTTTTATGACCCCATGCCTTGTCCCAAGATGCCTGGAAGATGATAACTATGTTACCCCTCACCTTTAACGCTCATTGACAAGGAAACAGAGGACTAAATTTTTGTGGAGTTGTACCAGTAAAAGAACACAAAACTCCCTGGCAGTAGATCTGCTGCCTATCTGCAGTTATCCAGTTCTGAAGCTCTGAGACATAACTGATAGAAAGGAAATGCTGAGCATAAACAGTGTTTGTGTTTATTCAGTAACACAAAATGATGCCCATTCTCTAAAGATCCAGCAGAGGAACACAACCAATGAAATAAACAAGAGGCTACCTTTCTGTATGCATCACACACGAGGATCATTTCCTGCAGGAGCCTGCCATCTGGAGTGGTCTTTGGCACGATCTCCCAGAAGACAAGCAGCAGCTTTTTGATAGTATGGTCTTGGAGAGGCAGCACAAAACGTATGATGGTCATCAGGAGCCCAGGCAGCTTCTCACCATTCAGAATCATAATGATTACCTTCTTCAAGGCCTCTGTCTTCAACTTGACATCTCCCTTTTCTGCAGGGGGAAATGAAGTGAGGAAAGCTGACATGTCACAACTACTTTAACAGGAATATTGATCTTCAGTGTCAGAAGACACAAACCCCTCTGAAGGAGTAAAATACAGCATGTCAATAAAATCCAAGCCTTTACTTCTATTAAAGGATAAAGAGGAAGCAAGAGATATTTAAAAATAAGCATGGAATTCAGACTTAGTCTGAGATCAATATATTGGAATTGAAAGAGTTCAAATGCCAAGGCTGTTTTGATGCTTAAATTTATACCAACGTGCTCTGGTGTCCCACATATACCTGATTATAACACTGCTGTTTTGGCCAGCACATTCCACAGTGCACTGAGCAAGTGACAACACAATTTGTTGCTAGTTCCAAAAAAATCTGCGCAAATCTGCCTTAGTCCAAGCAGGTATGACTTAAAACTCACAAAAAAAAAAGAGATTCCAGATTTTGCACAGACTGTGGAGTACACCAAAGCACATAAAATAATATAAAGAAGTTTCTCAAAACACAACAGCAAACAGGGGAACATACATCTTTCAGAACTCAATAGAAAATATACATCAAACTAACTTGCTTAAGCTTATAAAATGTAAACAATACTTTAGGAAAGGCACAATGAGAGAACAAATCAGGTAAGATGGAGCATCCTTCAATCACTGTCAATACTTGCCTAGGTCATTTTTTAAGCTGATTTCAGAAGGCGGCTCTGAGTCCATGGGAACGTTGATCAACGTGTAACACACGTTCTCTGCAGCAGTCATGGCTCTTGGTCACAGCAGGTCTCTCCAGGGAAGAATTCTTTTCACACAAATGTCAGATGACCTAAAGAGCAAGCAAACAAAGCCACCCTAAAGTTAAAAGATTTTATTAATAAACACAAAACATTATTATAACTGACCTAATTTTGCGAAGCCACATGCAAAAGCCTTCTTGCTTTGCTGTGACCCTACAATATCCCTGTGAGCACCACAAAGATGAAGCGCCTGAAACTGCTCAGGGACAACAGAAGAAGAACAAAATCTTCCCAATATTCTGGGCACAGTCAGGAATACCAGAAGTGTACAGGGCACCTGACTGAAGCCAAATGGATGCAGCAGTTTCTCCCTCCTGGAGTCATTCCCTGATCCCAGCTGTACATATATATTTATGTATATATATTCCCACTACCTTCCCTGCACTCCTGTGCCCCTCCAGGTGAATGACCCAAGCTGCAAAATCAGCTGAAAAATTTCAGAAAAAAAAAAAAAAGAAAAGAAAAATTGAAAAGCTAAAGCTCTGGACTCAATTAACAAGTTGAATCAGTCTATGCAGGAAGCTTTGAAGAAGAGCACGAGACCCTACAGAGCAGAAACCAAGGGTGGGAGAAAAGACAATGTGATGGAGAGAGAAGCATTTTACCTGCCAGGGATCATCAGATCAGCTCAACTCTACTGTCTCCACTAGACACTAATGTGGACACCAAGTCTTTTTAGGGTGAAAAAGGACAAGAAGAATACAGACCTATCAAAGTTGCTGTGTGCCTGGCAGCCCAGGTAATGAAATCGACTCTCATGTTTGTTTTTTCCTTATATAAGAGATATCTAGGATCAAATCAACCTTTTTATTCTATTTCTTAAGTATTGAAAAATGCTCAAGCTTAAGCTTGCTTGGCTAATGCTGTCATACTACACTGACAAGCACAGCAAAGAAGACTGTTACAGTTTGTTATTTTGTACTTTCTATAGAAATTGTGTCAAAAAAGATCAGCTTTTATTGATATTAACTGTTTGGAAGTCTCAGACTCCCTTTTCTCATCAAATGGGCCCCCAGAGAACCTCACCCTGAACAGGGAGCAGGGAAGTTGTGCTGAGCTGCCTCTTTCCACACGAGAAAACAACTCACGTCAATCAGCACCCCAACACCCACCCCCAAAAAATAATTGCAATACAGATTTTTAAGGAAACCCTCCTCTTTGCATTAGGAATTCTGTATTTCAAGGCTTAGATAACTCAAGCTTGTTGCTTAAAAATATCTGCATAAACCACTCATTCATGAAACGGCTGGATGTGGCACTTAGTGCCATGCTCTAGTTGACAAAGGTGGTGACCAGTCAAAGGTTGGATCTGATGATCTCAGAGGTCTTTCCCAACTGTTTTCTTGCCTCATGGCAGCTTTTCTGCTTACTTTTCCTAGGCTGTTACCCAGAACTCCTGCCTCAAATCCCTGCAGCCAGCACCTTCACCTGCAAAAACAACTCAGACCATAAAGGAGATCCTTGTGAAAGCAAGGCAGGTATCTTCACTCATACAAAGACCTCAGCTGCAGAAATTTCCAAAATCACGGCCAAACATGTCTCTGAAGTGTGACAAATGACTGCACTTTGGGCTCTGAAGAGCAGCAATGAAAAACAACTCTCCTAAAACACAGAGCTGGGAGATCTGGCAGGGAGAACCACCACCCAGTTTTCTTCCTTGCAAGGCACAAAGATTTGAAATCAGTTTGATCGTTGAGAGCCCGCAGGGACATAGGTGTAGGTGCTGTTTTAACTCTCCAGCAATAATATCTCTGTCACCTGTGGTGAGTCACAGAACGGTCTGGGTCGGAAGGGACCTTTAAGATGAATTCATTCCAACCCTCTGCCATGGCCCGGGACAGCTTTCACCAGACCAGGCTGCTCAGAGCCTCATCCAGCCTGGCCTGGAACACTTCCAGGGATGGGGCATCCAGAGTTTCTCTGTGCAACCTGTGCCAGAGCCTCGGCACCCAAGGCAATCGAAAGTTACAGAGTTTGGAGAGCCCAGGAAGACAAAAAGCCACGCCTGCTCGCCACCTACATCCCTGGGGAGCCTTGGGAACGGGGGGCACCTAAAAAACCAAAGAATGCACCCTTTTACTGATGCACAACTATAATACGGAGCGTTCAAAACATCTACTAAAAAATTCCGACAAACTTAGAGCCAGCTGAGGGGAATTTCTCCCTTTATGTCCCAGATCCTACTTCCACTCCAAACCCGGGCATTTTACGCTACGAGGCAAAACTTCAAGGAACGCCCGAGTCGGGCAGGCATTCCCCCGAACAAACCCCGAGCGCCCCCGCCAACCCTCCCTCAGACACCCCGCGCCCCCGGGGCCCTGCCGGGGGTCACCGGGAACACGCCGGCGGGGCCCTGAGGCCTCGGGCCTTGCGGCACCCAGCGGAAAAGCGGCGCCCCCTCCCTTCCCCCCTGGCCCCGCCAGTCCGCCGCGGACCGGCCGTGCGTGCGGCTCCGTACTGGGCGGAGGAGTCGGGCCGGTCCCGGTTCGGAGCTGAGCCCGCGGCGCTGCCGCTCCGGCGATGGCTGACGTGGAGCCGCGCCCGCCCCGGCCACATCGCGCGTACGGCGGCCGCGGCGGGACACGCCTCCCGTCGGCGCGAAAGGGGCGGTGCCGCCACGCGGGGAGAGGCGGGGCGAGGAGGGGCTGCCCCTGTGACGTCACGGGCCCGAGGGCAGAGGGGTTTTCCCGCGCGGGGGGATCGGGGAGCCTCGGGATGCGGGAACACAGCGGCCGAAAGCGAGATTAAAAACCCCGCACAGACAGACAGACAGATTAGATAGATACATACATACATAGCATTTAGATTGAGTGCAACAATAATTAAAAGACAATTAAAGGGGATGGGAAATGGTAAAAATAAATATGGAAACAAATGGGTGTAAAATAAAAGTAATTGGGGGAAAATAGCAAGGAACTGGAAAATTGATTGCGGGAAATGAAGAGGGTATCTAAATGAATAAGGGGAAAACGAAGGGAGGGAAAATGGACGGGGGGTAAACAAGGGGAAAGAAAAAAAATCAATGGGTGGGAGAAACAAAAGGAGAGAAAAGAACAATGGGAGGTGGAAAAAAAAAGGAGAGGGAAGGAAGGGGAAGGAAAGGAAGGAAAAAACCAACGGGAAAAATAAATAATTAAGAGAAAAGCATAAATAATGGTGAAAAAGTGATTAAGGGGGAAAATGAAAATGAGTAAGGGGGAATATGAATACGGGGGGAAATAAATAAGTGAGGAAATAATTAGAAAAATAATAGGGGAAAACTAGAATGAAAATAAACTTAGGAAAAAATAAAAGCAGCTTTGTCTAGTGCTTAAAAACCAAATAAGCAGCTCTGACATTACTGTTTTGCTATTTCCATGACTGAACTATTTGTATGGATTCAAAACAGTATTTAAAGCCTGTTCAAAAGAGCACCATAATTTAAGTTTTAATTAATAAATATTAATAAATTATTAATCTGCAAGTTTCAGGCCTTTTTTTTTTTTTTTTAAGTACAGTGAGCAGGCTATGTGGGTTTACCCCAGAAGGTTGTTTCTTACCATTTGCAATGCAATCATTGGGGAGAATATTAGAATGCTCCAACAAAGAAAACAGAAAAGACTGAACTCATTTTGCTTAAAATACAGCATTGCACCCAGGAAGCACCAATTCACTGGGCTTCCCTGGCAGATGACCCTGAGGAAGTCACTGTTAGTCCCAAATATTGTGGCATTCAGCAGCAAGGCAGAGACTCCACAGTTCAGCTCAGGAGACCTGTAATGGGAACTTCTGGTGGAGTTTTGTTACTCCAGTTCAGCCCTCAGTAAGCTACAAACCCTGTTCTGCCTCAAGGCTGGTTGATGGCTCTAAAGAAACACAGAGTTCTAGAAGAGCTGGGGTTGATCAAATCACCCCCAAAAACCTGACCACAAGCTGATTGTCAGCTTTGTGCTTCTTCAGCCTCATAACCACAAATGCCTTTTCACAGCTGAAACAAGTTGACACAAGGAAATGCTGTTCCCTGTTAGTTCCATGACTATTTTATGGTGTTATAGGCATTTTAAGATCCTCTCAGTTCAATACAGTAAGCAAACCCTCCCTCTGACAAATGGTCAAACACACAACAGCACCTTGATGAGACACTGGTATTTGTGAATAGCTGTTTTTTCAGACTAAAAGAAAAAACAAACTCACAGGAGAGTCCAAGAAAGTGATTTATTTCCACTTGTCCTTAGGAGTTAAAGACAGTATCTTTTCTTTATAAAACAGTATCATGTACTATTTAGAAAATGATTACACCTTTCTTGTCCAAGCAGTGACACCCAGATATGTCCTCCTGTCTATCTTTTAAGGATAGGTGGGTTGGTTGGTTTCTTTCTTTACGAGCAATCCTCAGAATGTGGCGTCAGAAAGCATATATAGGTGAGGATAAAGTTACCAGCCAATGGATAAAGGTTCCTGGATAATCTTTAACAGAGGAACTCATTCACCACCTAGTGCTCCATCGGCTCCTCTGCCTTCTCCATAGATTCTTCAACAGGTGGAACCGGCTTAGAGAGAGAGGGAAAAGAAATATTTTAGGAAGGCAGAAGACAAGACTTGACAAATCAGCTTTGTCCCCACTGCAGCACCACGAGTGGTGAATGGAGCTCGTGTCAGCCAACAGCTCACAAATTACTGTTATCCCAATTCAGCACAAGCAGGACACAGTTGGTAATTAGGAGGCTATGGAGGCGTCTTGCAAAGGGCATGAGAAACATATGCAACCCCTTCTGTTGTAAAACAGTGAAAACTTGTACTTGATCAGAGATGTGGAAGGAAGATGACATTGGAACAGCCTGGCATAAATCCAGCATAAACTGATTTAATAAGCATCTGAGTTACCAGTTAAGATTATACAGTGTTCATATAGTAACTTAATATTTTAAAAATTGCCTTCCTGAAATTCTGCTACAGTAGTAGAGTTAAATTTACTTTAAACATAATAGATCATATCTAATTACTATCTTCCAACTAATCCTATTTATTCATATCTGAACCACTCACCTTTCTCTGTGGTCTCTCCTCAAGACCCTCTAGGAATGGTGCTACATCATCATCATCATAGATGGTGAACTCCATGTCTTTGCCCACAATTCCAATTGAAACATTCTGTCAAGCACAGGGTTGGAAGCAGTGAGAAGCATTTTCCTGCTATTAACCTTGGCTTTACAGCTTTCACTTACAAAAGCTATCATGTTTCAAAATCCTCTAAGTAAAGCCACTCAAGTGTTTCAATTTCTTTAATTCTGTTTTCTTTTTAATAACACACAGTTTCTCAAAACTGCCTATTTTCATCTCATTTTGAATTTCAGTATTTTAAGGCTTCTAAAAACCACGGTAAGCTAAGAATAAAAACCCATGAAAAATGGTAAATCATTGGATACGATTAGAATTCTCTTCTTCAGCAGTTCCTCAACTCATTGTCAAAAGTTTGTGCAGCTTTGTGATGCTGGATGCTCTATAAACTGTTGGTGCATTACCTTCACTCATTGGCCAGGTGAATTAGTGACTGAGCTCACAATGCAAAGCTGGGATTCTACAGCTGCAGGTAATGCATCTTAAACACTCATCGAAGTTTAAAATAGACTGAAGCCACCAGGGAAACAGCATCTTATTTAGTGAAAGCATCATTTTTGTGAATAAACTTAAATCTGAGATGAACACAGAACAGTACATAAACTGGGGACACGAAATGAAGATGATATTATCTACCAGTATTCACCTCCCAAGCTTCAGTGCCAGCCACACTTCACATGAATTTTGTCACAGTACTTTGAAGCAACAATGGCAAAGGAATCCTAGTCCTTACCTTGGTGGTTAGATCCTGTTCAGCAGGAAGAGTCTCTCTCAGGGCTCGCAGCCCATGTTTAACTAGCTCATTTAGATTACCTGAAAATGGAATCAGAAAAACATTGACAACTATATGGCATTACTTCTAGATACTCATTCCCTTTCTTCCTAGTCCTAGTTGACAACTACAAAATCAGCTTGGCCAACTTGACTCCCAGAGCTCCTCTCCTTTCTGAGCAGAGCTGGTTATAAAAGTTTTCCTTGAGAAATCAGCCTTCCCCTATATCTGAGGTCAAGTGCATCCATTTTTGACCCCTGCCTTGCTTTCAGTGATCTTCAAGTTTGTTTCCCTCAAGCAGGTATTCAATGGTTCCTCATTATCATCATCCCATACAAAAATAAATTCACCACTTTAAATGCAGCACCTAAATACTTGCCCTGACATACTAATCCTGCTCTGTTATGGAAACAATTACACTTTCCCTGGGTTAAAAAGGGCAGAGGCTTTTTACCTTTTTCACAGCTTTTCTGAGCACAGCTTCTCTTTCCAATAGATTATAAAGATAATGATGATTTTCATTAGGCAATCAATCTTTCCATTAGGCAATAAACATTCATGCTAAGACATGAAAATCTCAACCATATTCTCTACAAGTTTGTCTTCGTGCAGATTTACAGTCATGCCAAACTTGGCTCACAAAATTTATCTTCATCTCAGTAAATGCAAAAGGATGGAGTGACAGCAAGAAATACGCTGCAGAATTGATGAATACCAGCGGGTAGATAGAGTCCCATTACTCACAGTCAGTGAACTCAGTCATGTGCCTCTCCAAGTAAGTTCGTGCTGACTGTGAACGAGCACCAATGGACATGGCTTTGCAGTCAAAATAATTTGCAGAGGGACAAGTCTGGAAGATGTGAGGACCCATATCCTACAAAGAGAGAACACCCCCACAGAATGTCAAACAAATATAAAAATTCACACCAACTCTGCTGCTGGAGCATGAAATTTTCTAAAAGAGTTTTGCTTCATGGTACCTCACACCTACACGTGTGCACAGAAACATATTTTATATATATATTGCTGATCATATCACTGTTCTTACGCAATTCCTTCAAAACTGTTCTTTAAAAAACCACAACAATAATTTTAAAAAACCCAAAACCACCAAAACCATATTTTTCCCACTTTGTTCACCTGCAGCTTTTAAGTGGACAGGATGGCTGGCACAAAAAACTGTTTCTTTCTCTGTTCTACAAATTGCACTGTGCTTACAAAGGCTCCCTATTTCATGGCTTGCAGCAGGTATTTTACACACGTTCTGTCTTGTCTACAAAAAAGTAAAAACTTGCTGTAGACTAAACCATGCCATCCAAAATTTCAGGCAGTATCATAATTCCCTCCAACTATCCTCATGTCAACAGTCTTGAGGACAGAGATTCTCTGTGTGCTGCATTAAGCAAAATGTTGTTGCTAAACGAGTGAGAGAGCGGCCAGCGGTGATTTCCACGTCAATTTTTTTACTAGAAGTCTTTAAAATAACAGTTTGTAAGCATCTAAAATCAATAGCAAAATATTTACATTACTAAATCTCATTTTTGCTCCTTAAAATATTAAGTGTAGGTAGGATTAGCTATTAATTAACACTTCTGAGTTCTGTTTCAGGGTAAGACACAGAAAATTATTTCCTCATTCAGGGAATTTTGGTGCGTCTGCCTCTTCCATCTTTCCCTCTCAACATCTATTTGTTGCAGAAAATTTCCCTAAGCACATTTTCCTGCAGATCAGCAGCAGCAGCCAGAGCAGCTTACTCACATCATAGCCTGCGATGAGCAGTCCTACTCCATAGGGCCTCCTGCCGTAGCGCTGAGTTGGAATCTGGGTTTCTTAAGAAAGCTCAGGAAACAATCTCAAATTTACATGATAATTACCCAAGACTTTTCCAGAGATGGACCAAAATGCATCCTTACTGGATGTTCTCCAGAAGTATACATAAGCAGTGTGAACAAAGAAGAACTGTCCAAGAAACTTTTTCAATTTTTAAGCTGTGATAGATGAAAGTCATTCTATGAAGGACTAAAAAAACCATCAAAGTATAACAAGCGTAGAAATAAAAGGATACTGCTTCCAATTAGGGACACTAGGCGGGAAACTGGAAGAGGTCTATCAAACACAAATCTAGAATCCAAACACTCTTGACGCATGAAATTGCTAGGGAACAAAAATAAGAAAAGAAAAACATTTAAAAATTCAAGTAAGTGCATAGATCAAAGACACAATGAGGTTTTGTCTCAAGGCTTGTCTGTCAAGGTAAACAGTTTCGTTAAAGCTCTGCTCATTGAGAAAAAGGGTCAAAGGCTTTCCATGATTTCATTTCTACGTGACCTATCATTGTTATTGAGAAAGTTGACCACAGGTTTGATCAAGTGTAAACTGGGTATTTCAGCCATACAAATGGAAAGAAGGTAGAAGTTCACACATGCAACAGATGGATCCTCCTGGAAAAATGGCAAGGGTAAATGGCAACATTGCTTTGTGACACTGCAGCAATCAAAACTCATTTCAGAAATCCTTCCCACCCCTTCTGATCCAAGTTGCTAAAGGCAAGCCCGCTTGGAGCCCACACAAACAGCACTGTATGTGTTTAATAACTTTCTCAAATGTGTGTACACAGAAGCAGCTGCCAGAGGAAAAGAAGTGATGGAAATTCTCAGACTGCTTGGAAACCCTATCACACTGAGGAAAAACCAGACAGGACTATTTTACTTGTAACAAAACCAAAGAGCAGAATTTTAGGCCAAACAAATGAGATTTCTGCCAACTAGTTAAAAACCTGCCAGAATTTCATGCTGAGGTCTTTGGCGTAATACAACAAAGCAACAACTCAAGACTAATCCTTAGCCAAGCAGAAAATGTCATTTGCAATAGTCTGAATGAACTTTCCCTCATTATTGCAGCACTGTGTGTGTTAACAAGCAGGATACTCACCACAAGAGTCTTGCATCAGCAGTGAGTCCAGCAATTGAGATACCAATATGGTTGTCAACGTACAGGATCTTTTTCTGATGAGCTGCCAGCTCAGACTGTGCTCTCTGTGCATAAAAGGAGAAAGCAGTGTGGCAAACTGAACAGTCTGCTAAGCACTGTGGAGAAATCTGCTAACATTTATAGTGAGAGCTGAGTATGTTCATGAGACAATGAAAAAAAAATTAAATTTATAAACTTGCAACAGAAGACAAGAAAAACCTAATTCCACTTCAGTTCTCTCAGAACAAAAGAAAGAAGAGACACTCACTCAAGTTTTGTGAAAAGAAAGGAATAGATTTACTGCTTAATAGCTAATGAAAAGAAGAAAAAAAAAAAAGAGGAACGCATCTGTTAAAGGAAAAGAATCTTCCATTCATTTCCTTCACCATTTTGTGAAGATCTGCTTTGCAAAGGTACTGGAAATGTTTCAATACTCAAGCAAAAGGAATCCAACACTGCATTTACAATTCATGTCTAAGTACAGACTGCACAAAACTAACTTGCCAAACCAAAACTTTCCTACAAACATTATTGTCCCCACTGAGCCCAAAGGTTAGAAGTTACCTTGAGAGCCACCAGGACAGCGTGTGTTTTCGACTTCAGCCCCACAGTAGCTGAGCCTTGTTTCACAGCTTCCATGGCATATTCTATCTGATGAATTCGGCCCTGCAAAACCAAGTTGAAGGTCATCAATCACTCTCCAGTTAATCCTCTGAATCAGCTCCCAATGGGTTTGCATTTTCAGACCTTTGATTCCCCACTCCAACAGGGACACTGACTGCATAACAGGTTAAATCAGGATGTGATACAAAGACAGACAGAACTTCCAGCTGAAGTTGGACACTTAACTTTCAATCGGCTTTGCTAAAGAAGTGAGTCTTACACAACCGTTGTGTCCCTCAGCAGCCATCCCCAATAACTCCTGAACAAGTTATTGGCCAACTGCAGCCAAGTCTGAAACAGGAGTAGAGGTCTCAAAGAAAATACTCTGCAGAGGTGACCAGGAGTTTTAATGTCCATTTAACAGAACCACTGAGGGTTTTCCCATTTTCAGCACTCCAGCCCATGTCAGACAGCCAACACGGGCACTGCTATCCTGCAGGCACAGACACCCCGGAGCTGCATCCCACCAGCAGGGAAGGAGTGGAATGCAGTAGCTGTTATGGTGAATGTGCAAGGGATGATCTACAGGATACCACCTTCCCATAGGCTGTTGGGGACTTCTGGCATAAGGTTCTTCATCTAAGTCTACTAGAAAGACCCTAATGCCGAATTTCATCCCCTGTTATGATTGGAATTTCAATAACATAGGATATTTCCTGCCCATGAGCAGCACTGAATTGCTGTGACCCATCCAACATGGATTTGTCAGCTGTCAGGAACAACATGCAAGACTGTGAAAATGTGAAGCCACTTTGAGTTTTTAAATCTCCTATTTCCTTTTCTTTACTACCACGTTTATCTCCCAATAAAGTATGACTTGTTCCTGTATTAACAGTGCCAAAAGCTCTTATGGCTTCACATCACTGTCTCGCCTACAAGAATGGATGGAGCAGTAATTGCAGCACAGTAGCAATTTTAAATGTCTTTTTTTAGAAAAAATATCAACACAATTAACATTTGCAAGGCAATTTAAGAAAAACATAGAAACACATGCTGTTGATGATTTTGCAGTATCTGCTAAAAGTCTCAAGATAATGTTACAGTTCTAAAAGTAACTTTGGAAATAACAGATAAGATAAAAAAATTGAAGTTTGTGATACAGAATCTGCCAGAGAAACACAACCACTAAAAATGATGAAAACAGTTCAAAGGCACCTACACCTATCATGGTATTGACTGAAAAAAAAAAGGGAAACATTCAAGGTTGTCTTCATGGAGAATGGAAAGAACAGAACACTTTGTTGCACTGTATGAAAAATCTATCTCACCTGCAATACCTCTACATGATGAAGAATTTCAGTAGCCATAAAACCCCACAAAGTAACAATATGTTAGCTTTATACTAATACAATTTGTTACTTGCAGTCTAAACAAATCTCTAGTTTTACTGAATATATAAACGAATCTTTTCCCAAAGCTCTGGTTTTCTTTAAGTATCCTGTCTTAAAATGTCCATAGTGAGAGAAGAGGCAATACTAAATACCTTAGCTGATGGTGGCTTTCAAAATTCCAGAATATTTATTTTCAACACAATCTGTGTAAGTTTCAGAACACACAATGTATGTTTTCAGTAACAACACACAGTGTGAAATTGATTCTCAGGTAATAAAATTTCAAATTCAAATGCAAATCTCACTTGAATCTCCTAATTATGAACTAAATAGTTCCTTTCCCCTATTATCTAGTGGACAGAAGAGAGAAAGACCCTGCAATGGCCTAGCATTGGGGAGATTGAAACTGTTTCATGCTTTGTGTACCAACTTACTGTAGCTCTATAAACAGATCAGAGTTATGGAATTGTTTGGGCTGGAAGGGACCTTTACAAATCATCTAGTCCAACCACCCAGAGATGACAGCATCTCTTTTGTACCTCACAGGTACATTTAGAAAGCAACTGCCTTAAACACCTGGAGGGGACAAGGCCCAGGCAAGCACCACTCAGGCTCATACACCAGCAGACAGGGATGTGCTGAGGGCTTCCTGGACACCTACAGGCTACAAAGGAGTGGGGAGCAGTCTGCAGGAAGCTTCAGGCACCTGAACATAACCTTTATGACTGTAATACCACTGCTGTGAGGTGGAGAAAAACCCAAAATGCAAGTTAAAACCCGAGATCATGTGTATAAAGATTTTACCTGCGGGCTCCAAACCGTGACATCATTGTCATACTGGTTGCGAAACTGGAATGAACAAAAGAAAACTCATTAGTATCCCTAATAAGCTAAGAGAGTGTTCCTGAAGGAAGTCTTGGTTGTTTCTACAGAATCTCAGCACTAAAGAATCCCAGAATTACTAAGATTGGAAAAATCTTTGATACATTGAATCCAATTTACGGCTGAACACTACACTGATAACTAGAGCATGGCACTGAGAGCCATATTCATTCTCCCTAAACGCCTTAAGGGATGGTGAATCCACCACCTCTCTGGGCATTCCATTCCAATAATCACCCTTTCTGCGAGTAACTTCTTACTTTTTAAAATTCCTTTTGTCAAACTGTTAGCTGGAAAGGACCTCTGGAGATCATCCAGTCCAACCGCCCCGCCAAGGCAGGGTCACAGGAGAAGCGACACAGGGACACATCCAGGTGGGTTTGAATGTCTGCAGAGAGGGCGACCCCATGATCTCCCTGGGCAGCTGTCCCTGTGCTCTGACACCCTCAGTGTAACCAAGTTTTTCCACATGTTGAGTTGAAACTTCTTTTGTTTCGGTTTACGGCCACCGCTCCTTGTCCTGCTCCTGGGAACCACTGAAAAGAGCCTGGCACCATCCCCTTAGCCACCACTGAGATATCTGTACGCACTGACGAGATCCTCTCTCAGCCTTCTCTCCTCCAGCCTGAACAGGCCCAGCTCCCGCAGTGTCCTCATAAGAGAGATGCTCCAGATCCCCGGAGAGATATTTACACGGATCCCCAGAGGGGCTCGGAAGTCTCTGTCCCAGGACCGAAGCAGGGCCCGCTCCCCGCTCCCATTTGTTTCCACGCCGGCAGCGAGGCCCAGTCCCGCCCGCGGCCCCGCGTGGCCCGGGAACTGCTTACTCACGGGCCCGCTCCCTCCCGCCCGCTCTCCCGGCTCCCCGGTGCCGGCTGGGCAGGCCGGGCGGGCGGCGGGGGTGCCGTGTCCCGGGCCGTGTCCCCGTCCCGCCCCGGCGCCCCTCACCATTCTCCTGCTTCCCGGCGGCGGCGGCAACTCCGGGCGGCGCGGGGCAGCGAGCGCTCCGGGATGGGAGCGGGCAGGCGGCGCCAGTGGCGCACCGAGTCATCGATGGGCCGCGCCTGCGCGCTGCCGCTCAGGGGAGGTGGCTCATTAAACGCCGATTTAAACGACCTAATTTGTTTTGGTTTGTTTTTTTTTCTTTTTAAGCTTTCTGATGAATTAAAAAAAAAAAAGTTTATTTGGTTGGGAAACGACTTCCTTTCCTCACGGTTTTTGTGTGGGAACAGGAAATATAAACATTTTATTAAGCGAGCTGAACAGCTTTCAGGTCTCACGGAGCGTGCAGTAAATATTCCCGCAGCCTCTCCTCGAATGCCATTCCCAATAACTTCCTACAGCAATAAGGGACTCCCTAAAGCTCCATTTATTCCGCCTACGGTAACAGAACAACACACAGACATTTCCTCTCATTTTGGCAAAACCCCTTTAGTTTTGATAGAGCGCTAAACCACGCCAAGACTCCCCATTGTTCTGTTTTTGTACAGCGAGCAGTGTCAGCAGCCGCGATTTTAGCGATAAAAAGGCAGGGTTGTAAAACTTCGTGGAGAATATTGGTAATAGCTGCATTGATGAAGGAGCTTTTGGAAGCCGCATGAACTGTTGTGGGTTTATAAAATAACAACTGAAGTGTTTTTCCGA
This sequence comes from Chamaea fasciata, assembly GCF_029207755.1. Classification (NCBI taxonomy): domain Eukaryota; kingdom Metazoa; phylum Chordata; class Aves; order Passeriformes; family Sylviidae; genus Chamaea; species Chamaea fasciata. The sequence continues at coordinate 12,254,651 of NW_027094092.1, forward strand.
GTAACCTTTTCCCCTTTCTTCGATGGATAGAACAAAACCTAGTCGCACCCGAACTCACCAGATGTCCAGCTATTAAAAATTTATTCCAAAGCGAAGGGGTTGGGGTCACGTGGCAGCAGGAAGGGTGGCAGGGGACGGAGTTCCTGCTGCTGCAGGGCTGCACAAATGTTCCCTATTCCCGAGGCAGCAGTACAAGAGGAGGCCGGAGGCAGGAATAATCTCTAGAACGAAAAAATGCTTACCCTGGGAGGAAGTCATTCACTTCCTTCTGGATGCTCCTTCTTGCCCTTTAGGCGCAGGACGAGACCTCTACAGGCAGGGCTAAAGCCGGAGGGTTGGAGGTGTATTTCTGGTTTCATCTCAGTGTTAAAGAGCACCCAGCCTATTCCTCATCGAAGTGTTTGAGCCGAGGGTGTAATGTGCCGATTCAGAAGGTGAAAAACGCAAAATCAACAAGGCAAAATCAAATAGCTGTTTTTCAGATAATAACGATATCACACCAGAAAGGAAGCATTTTGCATATATTACAAATTTAATTGCAGAGCGAAAAAGTGAATGACGAGCAGCAATCAATATATTTCATCAAGACATCACAATATATAAGAGCACAAAATTGAAAAGTAAAGCTAAAATTAACCTTACATTTAAATGAACTACTTATTAAAAAATCTAAGTTAGGAGAGAATAGTATTTTCTCCTTTTTAGATTCACAGTTGGCAATCTGATAACCAGGATGACTTCAGAGCAATGAATACACAATCGGTAGCTCTATGAAAACAAGTTCAGTGCTCAGTAATGTACAAGTTAAATGTAAGGAATGCTTAGGAAGGGGAACAAAACATAAAGCATTGCTGTGCCACTGTATAAATCCATACTGTGTCTGACACTGTTGAACACTGGCCATGACTCTTGTTTCCCACCTTGAAATGTTGTGGCACTGGGAAAAGTAGGAAGAAGGATTCAAATTATGGAATAGCTTCATATAAAGGATGAGAGTAAGGAGTGGAAGTCCTCAGTCTAAATAACAGATAAGCGAGGAAAGGCTTTGAACTCCTGCCAAATGACAGCTGGCACAGAGATGCTGAATAGATACAATGCTTCTCTCTGCCCTGCAGCTCTGGTACGAGGTGTCATTAAAAGCAGCAGGTTCAAGCCAAGCCAAGGGGGTACTTCTGAGTCATGTCATACCTGTGCTGTGGAAACCTCTGCCTCTGAACACATCGTGGTCTTTTGGTCACGTATTGAGAGAGCAACTGGACAAATTCACAGACTAAACAACCTTCCGAGCCACCAATGCTGCTGCTACAATGTTTGAGCTAAGTACAGCAGTGAAAGCATAGCTAACCTAAAACACGCATATACAGTCTCAAGAGAAACTAATGAGCCTGTTTTATTCTATGCTGTGTTTCCAGCAGAGTTATAAACAGCATCTGACATCTGAGCGATGACAGGCATTGCTCTGCAGAGATTAATGTACAGCAACTGAAAGGCAAGGCCATTATGCCTCCGCTTCTGCTGATTCACGGGAGGAAACAACATTCCTGCGAGTCCCCTTTTGGGATTCCACTCACCATCAGCCCACATTAACCCTTGTGTGCTATGCTCCTGTAGTTAGATGGAGTTTTTTGGCAGCAGATTGGCTCCTCTGAGGTCAGTGGCAGCACTCTGGGAGCACTCCCAGGGGCTGCACAATGTGCTGCTTAGGCACAGCAGACTGCCAAAGAAGAAGGAAGAAAATTGCTGTGCCAGAATAAGAGAGACTTGAATGAAGGCAGCGCCTCCATCCCCTTGGAGAAAGGGGAAGGATAGATCCCAGAGAGCTCACAGAGCCACTCCTGTCAGATGGACAAGTGGTTGCCCACAAATAGCAGTGCTGTCATAATGCGTTCAGGACTGAGCATTTTGACTAAGTTATTTTGAGAACTGTCTTACTGCCTTGACAGTGTGAACACTCCATATTTGGATTTAATACAGGTAAGAGATTTCCTTCATTAATAGATATATGGTGGCAAGGCTACTTAATTAGAAGCCTTGGTGTATGACATGTGTAATATTTGATGACATTTTCATCAAGTAGGTTAAGGCTAAAAATAAAAATTTGACAGCTGCTATAAATGTACATACTTGTCTTTAGAATAATTTAAAGATGATTTCAGAAGTTCTTACAAGGAAAAAAAAATCTATAATTTTGTATTAATTTTGTAAATAGGAAAAAAAATCTCCATATAAATTATACCAGATTTCTTTCCTTTTTTTTTGCTGGCACGTTAGTAGAGGTGCAGACATTTCAGTCTCTATGGCAAACTTGCATTCATATTGCCAAAGGCACTTTTTACCATTTTTAAACGGTAAAATTTACTGACCATTTTAAATCACTGCAATATTTTGTCACGAAAGATGTTAACTACACTCTTTTTAAAGTCTACTCCTAACTTTTTTTAATCCATAGCTTTTGTGGGCTGACGTCAGTTGACCTTTTCAGGACAGGCCTACAGGGCAACTAACCTTGCTTGGTCATCAAAGCTGGCTAGGAAAGACCAGCCAATGCTGAAAGCAGGCTTAAATAATCCCTGTGGAAAGAGCACTGCAGGAAAGAGTCTGGCTTTTTATGTCCAGTTCTGGAATAAACAAGGGCACAAGGTTCAACACAGCAGACCTGTTGTAGCATATCCTGGTCATAGTTTTCATTTGTAGGTTCTTGTTTGAATAGAACAAAAAATATATTTAGAGATAAATTTAGATGGATATTATTGCTAGTTATTTCTAGGACCTGAAATTCATTTCTTCACTCTGAGTGAGGAAGAGTTTCTGTGTAATAGGCTTTTATTGTACAAGAAAAATGTGTTTTGAGCTGTAAATTGCTTGCTAGCCTAGAAGTAATGATTTAAACAGCATACATAGGATTGTCTGAGTCATCAAAATAAAAATGTAGAATTATTATCATAATTTATGGAGAATTATGAAAGATATTGTTGCAGTTATCAGAAAATCTGCTAAGCTTTTCATTTCAATGAAAAAGAATGGCAGTTATTAAGTTTCTGTGGATAAAAGATCCATTTCAGTGGACATATAGCTGCATAAGCTCTTTCAAATATATTAACTGCTCAGTTGATTCATATTGTTGGAACTATTTTTTGAGTATAGCTGAATCAAAACCAAAGCATCATCAAACTTTCAGCAGTGGATATATAACATTTTGAGACAGAATGGTGAACAGATTCACGAATAAATTCACCATCTTAGTTAGGTTCAAAATTTCTCCCTATGAAAGAGTCATCACAGATAGGAAATAACAGCATGGCACAGAAATAAAGCCATGAGACCACTAATGGATCCCATTTCCTTACCACCGACACTGTTGTCATATTAAATTAATGACTAGACAAAGTATTACCTTCTTACTTATGCATTTATATGCCATAAATATTTTACAATGAGTGCTCATATGTAGATCACACAATAAAATGTTCCCAATATTTTTGCCACATCCACTATTGCCAAAAATTTCTGCTTGAAAAATGGAAAGACATTCACATACAGAAACAAATTTTCCAGAGGATATTAAACTGAAAGAAAAAAAAATAAAGAAAGAGAAAAGAGATTGAAAAGGCCCTAGGAATGACATTCTATCCATGGCAAAGCCGTAAGGATTTATGTGACACTCCTCTTTACAGGCATTTTCAAGTTCTGTGGGAGAGTTAAACATTGTAATAGTCAGTTACTGTTTAGGCAGTGGTTCTGGTATTTGTAGACCACATTTTTTAAAAAGTGACTCAGCCTATTCTTACTGTGGATTCAGTTTTTGATTAGGAAGGACAACAATAGAGAATTAATATGGAGGAAAAATAGATGTTTGAGTAGACTTTAATCTTAAAAATCCTGCTGTCATCAGCCAGTTTTTTTTTTTTTTTTACTTTTTGCCAAGCTCTTAATTTTGCTACATGGATTTTAACAGCTTTGCTGTCATGCACATCCCAGTTTTCATAGAATAAATTTTGTTTGGCACTGTCATCCTTATTGCACGTATTCCTAAACTAACAACAATGCAAGCAGAAATTTAAGCCTGTCCTGACAAATGTGAGAGAGCTTCTGGCACTGCTGTGTCCGTTGTCTGCGATAATTCTGACAGATCATGGAGCTCAGACACTGCATCACACATGCTTAAATTATGAAAAAATTCCATTGATGTAAGGATAATTCTAAATCCAGAGTATTTGGCGCAACCCTTGGCTTCTATGCCTGGTCCCTGGAAGGATTCAGTGATGGGCCAAAAGGGTTCTAAATTAATTCCAGACCACCTTGATGTAACGCTGCCTTGAATGTAGTGAGTATCTAAAAGCCTCTGCATTAGTTATTAGCATATCACTGTAGAGTCACACATCTGCACGTCTGGTTTTGATTTTAAGAAGTATGTATCAAATAAATCTGTGACTACAGATGTCTCATTCACAGCAGATTCCATGGCACAAAAATATTTTTAAGCTGTGTTTATCACATCATTAAGCGAACGGGAATAATGATTATTCTGACAAAAGTTGTTACCAAATGAAAGGTTTATACTTGGAGCATAGAAATTTAAATAAAAAATTAAAAAAAAGAATAGGCTGTGAGATCAGAAGACGGTTCCTGCATTTATATATACCCTTTCAACTGTGTTATAACACTTAATAAACACAAGGAAGATGTTTTCCAGGTTGGAAATTGAATACATGCCTTAGGATTTTGAAGGGACCAATGACAGAGGCTACCAATTTTTTGTTATGCAATTTGAAATGCATTATGGCAATACAATTACCACAAAGCCCTGGACACCTTCTTGCCTCACAGTGAGAAGTGAACATGAATGGATTTGAATTTCTTTTTGTATTGCACAAAATCACATGGGTGAAAGTTACAAAATAATCTCCTCTCAAACAGAACACTCCTTTTATCAAATTCTGTATTCTCCCTATTACCTTTACACAATACTCAGCATGTTATTTGTATTAATTTCAGACAAAAATACTCTTTTTACCACTAAAGCAAAACATGAAGTTAATTTGTTTAGGATCTTATCCAGAAAATCACTTATACAATGTAATTTGAAGTATTCCCTGGTGCCGCTTCCTATCAATAATAACCAAGCTTCCATACCACCTGTATGTAGCTTGCCTTTTCATATTGTAGCTTTCTTCTGAAATATGCAAATCAGACTCATTAATCATTTCTTCAGAATATATTCAACCTGGATTTTAAAATCCAGTTTCTGGGTTACACTCTTTAGAGCATTACCAATGGTTTTTGTTTTGTTTTGTTGTTTTGTTTTTGTTTTTTCTTTTGGACTTACCTACTTCAGATAGCCACAGTTTTACTTAGATCTTGAATATGTAGTTGGTACTGCCAAATTTAAAACAAATTAGGAAAGTATTTAAATATATTTTATTTCCGCTTTTATTGAAAGCTGGCAATGATTCATGATTGAGACTCCAAATTCCACGTCATAACATCTGCCCAGTGAGTTTGAAGGATTGATCTAGATACTGAGTATCACCCTCCACCAACATACTAGTGAATGGTCTTCTGGGTTTTTAGCCTAAATCTGATTAGCCACAAAGAAGGAAAGAAATTTTAAAATATGTCAGTAATTGACACTATAACAGCTTCATTATGCACATTTGTATTTTTACAAAGTTTTTAGCAATACAGCATTGTGCAGCTGTAGTATACCAGTAAAATGACAGCAGTACTTCATTCTTAGGAAGGTTTTACCTCTCCTTTAGCAGACTTTTGAGCATTGGTTAGAAACTGACCAACTTTCTCTGGTTTCTAGCCAGGGGTGAATTCATTATACACTGCAAAGTGAAGTGAATGTGAATTTCAGAGAATGTTTCTCAGCTCAGGAAATGCCATTTCTTAATCTGCACTGCTGCATAAGCATTATCACCATCTTAAGGTCTTTTATTGAAATAATTGGTAACTTTTTTAACATATCTCTATCTTTGCATGTGTTCTTCCATACTTTTTCTTTCTTAATGCATACTTTTCTAAGATTAGGCTGGGTTATGAAGGATCTGTGATGAACATTCACAAGTGCTTCAAAGTTGAAGTGACATTTCTAACAACTCCAAAATGCTGAGAAACAGAAGAAACAACTATGATATTCAAAACCTACTTGAAAACTAGCAGATAAAGGAGAAAAATATATTAACAAATCCTTCAAGATACAATTACTATTGTAGCAACAAAAGCAAGGAGGGTACTAGCCTGGAAGTGCAGCATTAGAAGAGCAGTCAAATCGATTGAGCTGATAGAGGAATCCAGCACCATCCAGGAAAAAGACCAGAATTTCTGACAAGGAGGACATGGAAAAGAAAGTGGTCTTTTCTGTGTGTCCCATAGAAAATTAAGTCTACTCGGCCAAATACATTTGGCTTTTACTTGTTCTTCTATTAATTATGGCATTTCTCTGAAGAGAAAAAAAAAATCACTCTGGGCAGAAAAAAAAAAAAAAAAGGGGGGGGGGGACATTAATACATTTGTCTCCTTTAACAATTGATTACAAAAGAGTCTGGAAGCCACTCCGGAGTGAAAAACTGGCATTTCCTATTCACATCCATGGGAAGGGTAGGTCTTGGTTAACCACATTCTGTCGCCCTGATTCTTTAGCCTTCTGATGACTGTTTACATATTTCTAGTGGAGTCTCTCACGAATGTAACACAAACAAGTAAATTGTTTTCATTCCAGTCTGTGATGGACTGGTGAACTGACCACTAGGGTCAGAAAAGTGTTCCTCTCATCTACCAATCCTTGACCAAACTCCAAATCTTATTTAAATAGCAAATGATAATAAACTCTCTCTTTCTCTGCTCACCTCTGAACCTGAGTGAGTGTGGTTCTTTCATGTCCCTACCGGTGACAACATTCCTTGTAGAAAAGTCTCAAGAACATTGGCATGGACTTCCTGCATGTGATATGGATGCTTGACTGACCTAATCTGTTTCCCAGCTCATTCAAGAACCCTGGCAGATTGCTAACAAATGAATCTGATACCTGATATATTTACTTCTGGAGAGGACAGCATACCTCCTTCCCATCTCAAGTCTCTCAAGCACAACTTCTAGCCAAGGAAGCAAGAGTCTGCTACAAAGACCTGTGAGACTGGGTATTTAGAAGAACATCCCAATAATAAAGTTCCTCAGACTCAGCCATGAAAAAGTCTATACTGCAAAAAAAGATAAAACTTGGCTAAACAACCAGTGGAGGAGTAAGTAAATTTCCTATCACTTCTGCATGCTTTGGGTATGATGTTCCAACTCACTCCCCTTTGTGGACTGCAATGTTCCTTTGGAAAGGATGCTCAAGAATCTTCTTTATAATGACTTTCTTCTTCTTGGGAACATGGAAGCCAAGAAAATTGCCTAAGAAATCAGGGAGCAGTGAAAGCACAGACTGCTGTGCCTGCTGTGTCAAGTGAGGCTTGCAGGATTGTTCTAGATGATATATGACCCTCAATAATTGAAGTGTCAAACTTCTGGCAAAAATCTTTAGGCAGTAATCTGATAAAGGTCACCAGATGGTCAAAGATCGTGTGGATATAGTTTGAGAAGGTAGTTCCAAATGTGGAACTGAAATGAGGCTGAAGAGTCCAGTCTTTTATGGAGCATAAGTAACTCCTGAGGTTTTGGAGAAGTACCCTTGGAAAGTACTTCTGATGCACTGAGGGGAGCTGAAGATGTTGGTCACAGGGAGATCTTTTCCTTAAAATACGTGATAACAGGCAATACCCTGTTTTAGGGCTCTCTGGAAAAGAAGGTAGTGTGATGTTGCAGGTCTGACAAGCTTCTCCAATCGCCACAATGGTCATGGAGCTGACACACTATGAAGGTCTCATTCAGGAATCAGAGTCCCAGGTATGGGGTTCTGTCTTTGGAATACTGCTCTTTCCTGATCTGATTGAAACAGAATGCTCAGAAGCAATTCTCTAGTTATGTTGGTGGGATAATAAGGTATTTTGGTATTTGATCCTGAAGAAGCAAAAAACCTAATTAACAAATGCTCCTGACATTAGTGTTAATGATCTCAGTGGGTATAAAGTGGAAGTTGCCAAGGAATATTGGCTATCACTGTAAAGGGAATGATCATCTGAGATTAGGAAACAATTGCAAAAATCAGTACAGCTCTCAAGACCCCGGAGCAGAACCCAAACAAAGTAGACTAAAAAACCCTCTTAGCTGTAAGAAAACTGAAAAAGTTTCCAGGTTGGGAGCCAGCATTCCACAATGTATGAAATGAGGACTCATTTTTGATTCTGTGGACATTTCAACTCAATTAGTAGAAATAGGTTTGTGCTTATTGTCCCATTGTCATTATGCAGGGGGCTGATAACTTGTGCCCTCCCCTGCTGCCATCTGCCATTATCTGGCCTGGAGCACTGGTACAGTGAAGGCCCACAGGGCGAACAGAAACAGATCACCTGATAAAGAGAGTATGGAATCTTTCCCTTTTTCAAATAAAATGTCTTTAGCTCACTCCTAATCATCAAGAAAGCTTTTTAAGAAGTGAGCTCTTCAAGTCCTGTAGCCTGTCCGTATGGAAAAATGAGGTGAAAAGTGTGTGGGGGGAAAAGGTGGGGAAGGAAGAAAAACAGATGGCAGATTTGATATCGGAAGAAAAAGTTTTTGACTCTCGAAACATATTGCAAATTATACATTTGCATTTGTGAACTATTCCTGGTGATTAAACAATTAACAATACATGGGAAGTACCCCATTCTATGGGTTAAGGTTCACATAAGTTAAACTTCTGCAGGTCATTTTGTCACCTAATACAAACTTTTCAAGTAACTTGAAAAGCTTGGCCTGACTTCACAAACATCTTCTAAACCATCATGTCCAAATAATTTATCCATGTTTCAAGTCAGTACAAACTAAACCAAATGTGCTTGTGGATACTGCTGTGGCAACTGGAACCTTATTACCTTCCACATAGTAATCAATTATATACTCATTTCACTGCTGCCCCAGGTCAATATATTCCTGTATCTACTTTAAAAACAAAGGCTTTTAGCTAGACCTCTCAGAAGCATGTTTATAGATAATTATTGTCCAAAGCTGAGTATAAAATATGCATATATTAAAGCAGTAGTCCTGCCTATCCTCTCTAAGGCCTTTTTACTTTGCTTGGCAGTAAGGTAAAGAATCAGGCCTCTCAACTCAAAAGCTGAAAATTACTTAGTCATTTTAATTTACACACCAGACCAATATATTTTACAGCAATTCAAGGTTTTTCTGTTCAGAAATATGCTAATTTCACCATTAGATTTAGTACAAACGTGTTTGTGGAGGAGACCTGACTGGAGAGGTAACTAAATAGGATACATCTCAGGATTTCAATTAACACCACAACTGTCTCATGTACCTTTTAACATCTCCTAAACTATTGAGTCTGGAAAATTATCTTTCTTCTTCAGAAGAAAGATAATTTTCAGAAAGCACTGAAAATTTAACTAAACTTTTCCTTAAAAGAATGTTATTTTCCTTCTTCCCTCCACTCCTTTCAGAACTCACATTAAAAAATGTATCAGTCATGGGAAGGGGAGATAGTAATAGATAATAGCAAAACTACATTTATGTGTAGCTGATATATTCCTCACTTTCAGCAATAAAGAAAACAAATATGCCAAGTATGTAATATTTTAATGGTCAGGACTACTTAAACAACTTCACAGTAAGAAATCAAGGCCAAAACTGAAGATCATAAAATCTTGTTTAGACCTGAACGTTAACAGTACCACCTGACACGTGATGATCACTTTTTAAATCAAAAGTGCCTCAGAATTAACAGAAGCAATTTGAATATAGGATGTAGAGAGCTTCAGCTAAAGTGTGTCACTCAGCTGCTTTGATATCTGGGTAACCTCCTGGTACATAGCTTTTTTGTGATTTTCAGACATCAAATAAAAAAAGCAGTGTGTAGTATTTTAAATCCCAAAGATTGCACACATCTAGGAGACCTCCATTTAGGAAACTGCTACTTTGCACTAAGCCCTACAATAATTAAGTACTAAATACCAAAGTGGCCAGGAATCACAAACTTTCAGACTGTTACCAAGCACACACTGGCACTAGGCAGTAATTATTATGAATTTTAGAGTCTTTGCAATTAGCAGCAGTCACGGAGAAACAGATTACAAACCAGCAACTTCTACAAATCAGTGAGCAAACAATAATAAAGGGCAATACAGGTTCATGTTCACTTCATTTACTAATTGTATGGTTTGTTCACTATGCTCTTCTCTCTAGCAATAATACAGTATTCATGTTTAATAAACATTCTAATTGTACTAAATATAACATTTTTAATGCAGCAGTAAAAATACTCAAATAAACATAGCACTGCGGTTTGTTGGAGGTCAGTGCTAGTGAATACCGTGGCAGTGAAATTTACTATGCGATGTCTATTGGTCTGGAAAAAATATTTGGATGTTGACTAAATAAAAACATCTGTAACTCATTTCATGGTCAGTATTATGCTAGTAGTTATAACAAAATAAGACTTATGTGTTTCATATAACTTGCAATTGATATAGTATTTTTTCCAAATGTAAATGAAATTTCATCAAATTTGAAGCAGACAGCTTTTCAGGTTACAAAAAACCCTTGAGATAATTTTTTCCATGCTTTCATAAAATCTTACATAATCACAGAATCATTTAGCTTGGAAAGTGCCTCTGAGACCTTGAAGTCCAACCTTTGATTTCACCACTGTGTCCACTAGACCATGGCACTGAGAGTCACATGCAATCCTTTCTTGAACACCTCCAGGGACGATGACTCCACCGTCTCCCTGGAAAACCCGTTACAACGTTTGACAGCCCTTGAAGTGGAGAAATCTTCCCAGATTCAGGTCCAGCCTGAACCTTCCCTAGCACAGTTTAAGGCTGTGTCCTCTCATCCTGTCACTGGTTACCTGGGAGAAGAGGCCGACCCCCACCTGGCTACACCCTCCTTTCAGGGAGTTGTAGAGAGAAATTAGATCCCACATAATTTAACAATCACAACAGGAAACATTATGGAATGGCATAAATGATATTGCAAGTGCATGACAAATAGGAACTCAGGTAATGATGTAAACTGAAACACAGTTCTTGGCTCATACAATGTTTGAATTTGTTATATTAAGCATCAGTCATTGCTAGCTCGTTACTACTAATTGAGCATAAGTGCAAAGGTATCATAATGTCAACTTCTGGGCTTCCCTAATCAGCTCTGGTAAAAACCTATTGCTGTGTCCAGTTTACTTCCTTTCAAGGTCCTTTCCTCAAAGGTTGTTGTAAATTCAAACACAAAAACTCCAAAGCAACGGAAGAAGCCTTCTAAATGCGTTGCTTTTGCTATTGCAGGTCAATTGTTATTCTTTCATTGCAAGATCCAGCAGGTCCACATGGCTGATTGTTTCTACACCATTACCTTGTTTACCAGCATGCTGGGCTCATTTTAGCTATAAATAGGCATGTAAAATCAACAGAAGTTAGTAACTTGCACTATCTCGATTTAGAATTGTTAGTTTTCCATAGTATACCCTCATTTTTGCTTATGTAGTCAGTTCAGACATATTGTTAAGAATTTTCTAAAAGATCCTACTTATTAAAAAATCAGCTGACAAAAATTCACGTATTAGAAATTTTTAAACACATTTCTGCATCCAACTCTTTCTCCTCTTACTGTAAAATCATGCATTAGGATGATAAGCACTAGTTTTGAGCACAAAAAGAGCTGAGTTAAATCATCCAGTCACTTACCCATTACTTGATCTCATGACACTGCTTTGCCTCCTTTGCCTAACAACTAAATACATTAGCATTTTTTACAAATATTGAGGGTTGTATCATTGTGCTGTACAGAGGCAACAAAAGCAGCAACCCCATCAGAATTACAGAAACACTTCACTCGGTGTGCAGCTTCTTATGTGGTAAATCCTGAGCTGTCTAAATGGGAACTGCTTTCAATAAACTGCGGTTCCCAGAATTGGAAGGGACCCACAAGGATCAAAGTCCAGGTCCTGGCCCTACACAGGACACCCCAGGAGGCACACCCTGTGTCTGAGAACATTGTCCAAACTCTTCTTGAACCCTCTCAGGCTGGTGCTGTGACCAATTCCCTGGGGAGCTGTTCCAGTGCCCAACCACCCTCTGGGTGAGGAACGTTTTCCAGATATTCTCTGGCACAACTTCATGAATGAATAGCCAACAGGACTTTCAGCTAGGAGCAGGCTGATAAATTACTGCAACTTTACACAGTGTTGATCACAAATGCTAAGCAATCCTATTGCATTAAATGAGGAACAAAAGTGACTTTTAGCTATAAAAGTTGACTTAAATAGGAAAGATTGTTGAGCCAAGTTGTTTGAAACTGGAATGCTTTCACTGCATGTGATGTCTTCCTGAACAACATAGAAGACTCAGGCTGTGTGTGATGAGCAACTTGCTCTTAACAAGTAATAAAAATAAAATTAACCTAAGAAATGCAGGTGCCGTGCTTAGGTTTTAGAGGACAGACATAAACCACATAAATTTATCATTTTAAAACCAGACAATTTCTGTCTCCTACCACAATTTATTCCTGTCTGCTTTTTAACTCAGATGAATTCCTTCTGTGATTAGAATGACAAAATACTTCCACATTAATGAGCTAATTAGCTTAATTGCATAATTTTGCTGGTTTTTTAATCTCATGTGGAATCTCCAGCAGATATAATTACTAAGTCACAATTACAGGATTCTGTTACATTTCTCCTTCTTTGGAACATGTTTTGTTCTGAAGATTTGCTTACATAGGCTGTCTTGTTAGACCTTTGTTGCTTTGAACGCTAAAAAAAAAATTAAACTCCAAACAATAGAGAAGACCAGAAGGCTTAAGAGTCCAGATTTTTTATTCAAGAGGTAAGATACAGTACGTATTTCCACTATCACTCAGACATCTGTGGCCTGATACTTCAAGTTGAAGGTTCCAGTTTTACTGAACTATGAACAAAACAATAAGTGACTCTGTTTATGCTACTTTCTTCAAGGTCCAGGCTTATCCAGTACTTACCATAAGAAAGCATTAAAGTCTGATGAATTTCTAAATACATTAAGGTCTTCATAAGATTTTGATGCACAAAACTGAATGGAATAATCCAGCCAAGCAAAACAGTTGAGATTATATTCAAGCATGTGCTGAAACAGGCCAGACCCTGAAGAGGTATAATTCAGCAAATTTCTTTACTGGGTTATTTTATGTCTGCTGACAATATAATGCAATTTTAGCAATTTAACAGAATTCAGACAAATGTTAATTAACAAGGACCTGTCTTACTGATTTAAGGTCAAGAATGGGTATCTGAAAGACCTGGAAATGAGGGAAGTTCACTGAAAGATTCAGCTCATTTATTTCTCCCCTCTCTCTCCCAATAAATGACCTGATTCAGACTGATTTTGATCTTTTTCAGAATATATTTATGCATCCGATGCTCATGCATTAAGTCAGACTTCTCTGAAAAATCAAACTACCTCCCTAGTTAGATTTAATCTTTAACTCTATTAATAAGCAGAGTCCATAAAATGTCTCAATTTCAATTCAAGACAGAAATTTCAATTAGCAAGTTAAGGACAGAATTGACATTGAAATATTATTATGTATTCTTAAGTTTAATGCTATTTCACTGAAAATGCAGATTTTATAATAAAACACGATTCAGCATAAAATAGACTTTTTATAAAAATGCTACATATGAAGAAAGTCACTTAACTTCTGTTTTACTATTAACCTCCAATTTCACTTATAATATAGGATGAAAATTTGTACTTGAGTAATCGGGTGGAAAAGTGAAATCTGGGAATATTTGATGAATTCCTACATTTTTATTATTAAACCCTCCCCCAAACCATACCACTATTCTCTAAATAAGCTCACGTAAAAAAAAAAAATTAGTAACATATATAATTACACAACTTTCAAGTGTCTTAAAGCCAGAACTTTAACAGCTATTGGTTGAATGTGATATACCATTATCATTATTTTTGCTAGAATATAAACATCCAAATTCACGGTGCCTTGGAAAAAACAATTGCCAAAGACATCCAAATTTACTTAAATGTGTAATTTCTGAACAACTTCTCAATTTTTTTAAATTTATACATTACATATCACATTAAAATGATGTTTTGAAAAGTTATGCAAATCCATGACAATTTTTCATAAATCCAGTATGAAATGTTAGAAAATTTATTTTATTTGAGGGAACATGCAGATTATATGTGCTGAAATCACATCAGCATCAGTAGATTCTGTTTGTAAAACATTAGAAGTCATTCTTGACATTTTCACCCTCAGAGTGAGAGCCTGAGTATGACTGAAACGTATTTCAGCCGCAGAGGTGCTCATCATTAGGTGCTTATCTGGAGTTACACATGTTGATCCATTTCCAAAGAGTCTGAGTTTTTTCAGATGAGGATGATCCCTTAGATTTAAAAAAGAGTGGAAGCATCTGGATATAGTACCAAAAGCCAACATGCTACTGCTTTGTGTCATTAAAATAAAAATATGGGCACAGGAAAGATTTTTGTCTTTGTAGTTTCTGAAGAGAGTTAGTGTTCAATTAACTTGATACAGTATTTCTGGTATTCACAGACAAAGATCATCTCATGGATATTTTCCTTCACTAGAAATGGGAGATCTCATCTAACAATGGCCTTCCACTGCAACTCCACCTCTCCAGCGCTTTCCAGTGCACTGCCCATGCTTTCTAAACTGACAAGCACTACATCTATTAAAGGCAGTTTATCATACAAGAAACAACTTACTTTTCATCGCTCTTTTCCAATTTTCTTTCCCATGGGCCTGTTTTTTGAAAAGTTCAACCAGAAGATGTAATTTGTAGTAACTCGGTCTTTGCTGCCACGTGGTGAAGATCAGTGTCGTAACTTACTTACTTTGCTTGATGTGGAATGCAACTGAATCTTTCCTCCCCACCCTTAGACATGACAGATTAACAACACTTAATTGCCAGAATACTGACACCATGCTTAGTCAATACACTTGCACAAGAAGCCTCTTTCCCCAGTGTATTTTTAATTCCTTCAATGACTGCATTTTGCCATCTCCTTCGGACCTTGCTCCCGTAATGTCTGGTTGCCTACAAACCACAACAGTTCATTCTCTCTCAGTCTTCAGCACTGCAGACATACAAACACTTTAGCAGCTGATTTAGGCTGCATTTAAGACAGAGCATGTAGCACACAGAAAAACAGGAGATGATCCAAGCAGCTGAAGTGGCTGGCTGCAGCACATGTTTCTCCAGAGCAACCACAGTGATTACCACCACATGAACGTAGAAAGATAAGGCACAATGCTGGTGTTTCTCCCAGCACTAAACCTTGGTCAAAACTTTTCATTTCCCCAAGTGAGCCACACTTGCTTGGGTTTTCTGGAGGCATAATGTTTCTTTAGTTTGTTGTTTGCTTGGTTTTTCTTTTGCTAACTGGTTGTGTTGTAATAATGCCATTTCTCTGTTTATTCACGCATCTGATCCACAGCTGATAAAAAAGTTGCGGCATACACAGACAATTACTGCCTATGTAATCCTAACTGTCTTTAAATTAATTGTGGACAAATTAGTTTCTCCCACTTTAATATTCAAAGAAAAGCTAATTCAAAACCTGGTATTTGGCCATCAAATTCCTAATGGATATGAATGAATGAATGAAAAGTAGCAAAAGCATTAACTTACAAACTTAGAGCTTGCACACAAAGTAAGCCCTCTCTTCCCACCTCTTCTTTCCTATGCACTACACCTCACCAGTAGTCAGGTAGTAGAATATTATTCCCTGAACAAGGCATCAATTTACTGATTCTTCAATCATACACAAGACTTTCTACACAAATGATCCCATATTATGATGAGAAAGCCAAAAAAGAGGCTCTAGACAGGACTGATGTGTCTCATAATTTTCTGGAGTGTTACCAAATTGATAATTTTTTTCCCCATGAAAAAGAGGGCAGGGACTACAGTCAGGGCACGTTTGCATGCAATAACAATTGGATCTGATCGTTATTAATTTGATGCTTAGCATCAAATGAAGTGCTTGAAGAGAAACTTTAAAGAGGACTTCCTAGAGTTTAACAAACAGTTCTGTGCCGATTTGAAAGAAAGCACAAAAAAGTTTTATGAAGTGAAGAGCTGGGCAACTATGTCCAAAGTTATTAAACAGATGCAAATATAGTAGACATGGTGAGAAACTGATTGGAATGGCAGCATTACATTAAGAAGGAATAATGAAATGTTCGTATTTCATGTGTCTGAAGAACAGGAGAAAAAGGTGCTTGCTTTGAGGTGAAACCAACAGCCATTTTCAACAGAGCTGGTCTCTGTGCATACCAAAATTACAGGGCACTGGCAAAAAAGAAATAAAATTGTACAAACAGAAGGCAATTATTATAATTAAGAAATATTAAAATGGATATGGTAAGATTTACACAGGTTCTGAATGTGTGGGTCAAAAGAAATAGGCCTAAGACAATGCTAAGATTATAGCTTTGAGTGAAAAGAGTCATTGTTATCTTATCAGTTTTTTCTAGTTCTTCTACACTAGAACAGAGAAGAGAGAATGCAAAAATAGGTTAGTATTTTGAAATCTAGAAAAATTTGCATTTGGAAATTGCAAAATAGAAAAAGAAGATATTTGTTTGTGTATGGAGGCCATAATATTCTATCATACGGTACCTTAAGTATCAACCAGTTCCAGCAGTGGCAGCAAGTTCCACAGAACCAAGGGCTGGGTCCTGCCCTTGGGCCACAAGAAACCCCTGCAGCTCCAGGCTGCTCCTTCCTTCCCGGAGGGCTCTGTGCGAGGCTCCAGCTGCCTCCTGTGCCATGGGCACTTGCTCCAGCTGGCACGGCTGCCGAGGCCTGGGGCACAGCCCTGTCATTGCCGGGCAGCCTCGAGCAGGGCCTCCCTTCACTGAGCACCATTGCTGTCTCTGGGCCTGCACTGCGCTCCAGCTCCCAAGGTACTGGGGAGCCGGGCCTCTCGGTTTCACTCCTCTGGGAAGAGTTCCTGAGGCCACAGAGACTTTGGTCCATTCTGTAATTTTGTGTCACTTCTCTGACACATTTCCTCAGGCCTGTCTCAGCTGAATGCCTGTGCTCCTTCTCTCTCTGCTCTTCTTCTCTGGGCATGGATACAGCCTTGGCTCTCAGAGACGAGTCCTGTCCCTTCTGAGCTCCATTCTCCTCTGCCTGGAGGCCTATAGGACCTGAGGGGGCCTGGAGATTCCCGGTCTGCCACAGCAACCACATTCACAGAACTGCCTTCCGTGTGCTGCTCCAGCTGCATCCTACAACGCGAGGTGCTGCTGACTGAAAAGACTTTCCCAAACCCTGTACTTCCGACAGTCACGGATCCTCTTTGATTTCCCAGCCCCCAGGCTTTTTCCTGCTCTACTTATTAACATTCATTCTTGTACAAACTTTCCATTACAGTTAGCATTTCTTCCCTGAACTGATGCTTTCTTCTTTAATGTGAATATAGAAAGAAAAAGGAAAGCAGCCCCTTGGAATGGCCAAAAAGTTGAGCAGCACTCTTGGGCAAAGCCTCTGGTCCTTCCTACAGGGAAATTGCTAACGAGGCAGTGCCAGCCTTCTCAGAGCTGGGTCAAGGACGTGAGAGAGCAAATACCAACAAGGATTTTAAGCTGTGCCAAGGGACGCTTAGGTTGGACATTAGGAAGTGCTTTTGCCCAGTGTTAAGAGACTGGAATGGGCTGCCCAGGGCGGTGGTGGAGCCCCCGGTGTGGAAGGTGTCCAAGCAAAGCTTGGGCATGGTGCTCAGTGCTCTGCTGGAGTTGCCGTGGTGGGGATGGATCCCCACGTGGGCCCTCCAATATCGATGCCGTGATTCTGTGACATCACAGCCTCTGGGGCCAGTGCAGTGGAACTGTCCCCAGCCTGTCACTGTGCCCAACGCACCAGCAGCAGTTGGTGTGGACAGACAACCAGAGCGAGTGCTGAGGTGGCAGTTAAACCTCCAGCAGCAGCATGGCCGCCTACAGCTTACAGGGGCTTCTGAGAGTCTGGGTGCTCCTGGGGCTGGTCTGTCCGCTCAGCCCGTCTAGCCGTCTTGAGGGGGACATGGCCACCTTGCGCCAGCTCCCCGAGGACATGGAGCAGCAGGACGTGGGCCCTGAGAAGATTCCCTTGCGAGTCTGCGTGCAAGTTTTTTTGGCTGGCATTGTCCTGGAGCTGCTGCTGACTGAAGTTGTCCTGAGATGGTGCCTTGGCAGAAAGAGATGGCAGAGATGCTGGGAAGAGGTGAGGGAAGATGATCAGGCAGGTGGGGTGGGGGCAGGGACCAGGAAGAAACAAGGACCAAGCTGGTGCCAGGCAAGGCATGAGAGCCCCCATGGGGGAGAAAAGCGGGGCAGATAGCAAGGGTCCTGGGCCTCTTGGGGAGTGCTTTGCCCAAGGCCCCGAGGCATAGGAGGTGTTTGAGGCCCAGGGAAGGAATCAGCCTCAGGGGCTGAGCCCCAGGGAAACCAGGCTGAGCCACACAGAGCCCTTCTTCCTGCAACCTCTGCCTGGGACAGCCTATGGGTGTCCAAAGGCATGCCAAGAGGGCTCCGCTCCATGCTCTCCCTGTGCTGTGTCTTGCAGGAGAAGTGCCAGAGTCCCCCGGTCCCTGCAGAGCCGTGCTGCTGCAGGGAGCTGCTGGAGGCACTGAGGCACGACCGTGCCCTGATGCAGACATCCCTGTGCCACAGCTCGCTGCAGAGGCCCAGGAAGAAGAGACCAGCAAAAGGCGGCCTGTGGAAGAGGAGGAGAGTGTACTTCTCCCCTCAGCTCTGAACTGCCCAGCTCCAGCTGGCCTCTCAGCTCTCAGAGCAGTGCAAGGGGATGTGTGACCCGTGGCTCAGCCCGGACACTGTAACAATCCCCCAACATAGATTTTAGTGAAGGCCATGTTTGTTACCGATAGCTTCCCAGAGCTCAGCTGTAGCTTCCCAACAACCTTTTCCCTTAGACAATGGAGTTTTTCTCAGTGTTCCAGTTGTAAGAAGTTGACAGCATTTTAGGTATAAGGTTCTCCCCATAAGGTACTCCTCTCATTGCCTTGTTTTAGATTTTTTGAGTAGTCTGAATAAAGTTCAGCTTTGCTACACTATGCTGTGTTATTTTCTTGATATTCTATCCTTCATTAAAATAAAGGTCCTTCATTGGAACGAGTATCTTGTTGTTTTCTGAAGATTGCCAACTTTGATGGCTTTCCCATTCCTACTAGTCCAATAGGACAAAAAACTACAAATCAGCTTTACAATTTCAAAAACTACTCCCTCAACTCTTACACATCAGTATTATTATTTGCAATATTCTGAAGTGACACCAAAGCAGAAGATAAGGAGGAAGATAATCAGCAGCTGACATCACCTGCTAAACTATATTTTAAATTTAGTTTAAGGTCTCTAGGTGCAAGTTTGAGTCTGTAAATGTGGATATTCACACAAAGGCACTACCCGTGGGCAGTTGTGGCCTTTCCAATGAGTTTCCTTTTTATTTTTTCTTTCATCAAATCAAGGAAAAATCAAACAGAAGAGACTTTTTAGGCAGAGAAAAGACATAGTCAGGTTTTAAGAAAGCATTTTATTCTGCCTGTATAATAACCCATTGGGGAAATTGTGAGCTTTCAGCAAAATATTACTGCGCTGTTGCAGTTGTTCTACCACTGGGATGGCAGGGCTGTAAGACTCCTGTAGTTCATCCTATGCGAGGGTCATTGACCACTTATCACTGTAGGGACCAATGGGATGAATGACAGCGGAAAACGTGGAGGCAGCTGGATGAACAAGTACTTGAAATTTCCTTAGCCAGGAAAAAAAACCCAAATCTCAAAACAAAGCTATAAAAATAGTTATCCTCTAAATTAGCAGAATTTAAATTAACTGTTTTAAGATTGCTTCTGGTTCGTATTCTTATGTTAAATATTATCATTTCTATCTGAAATATTCATCATTATTATGCTTTTCAGAAGTGAATTACAAATATACACTGATCTTCCCCAAATCTGATTTTAAGTGTTTGCAAGTTTAATCACTTAGGAAACAAAAGGAACCCCACATGTCTCAAGATCAATAAAAAGTAACCAACAAAACCTGACAAAGTATATTATATTGTTAATAAAGTCAGTAAATATTTTCCACTGTAGAGATAGATACCACCAGCTTAGGAATTTTTCTACTATAGATTTAGTGTAGAAAAAATAAGTCTTTAGAGCCAAATCACTTATGAGGTGTTCTGTTCTACTGCCAGTATTCTCTGGGTATAAACACCATATTCTTCATACTCTCATCTACAAAGAATCCCACTTTAAAATTTGGTCTGGTTTTGAGTTTGACCAAACAAATGAAAATTCTCTATTAAAACACAGTGATGGCAGCAGGGTCAGTCTTTGCAATGAAAACCTAAGATTTCACAGTATATTCCTGATTAGATCTCCAGGGCTGAGTATACATGGTTATTGTGGTGGCTTGGCCCTTGCTGGCAGCTAAACTTCCACCCAAACATTGGCTCATTGCCTCTGCTCAGAAGGAAAGGGAGAAAATAAGAAAAGCAGGAACAAGAAGCTGCCTCAGCATAAAGACAGGGAAGTCACTGATGAAACAGGCTTAATTTGGAAAATCTTATTTATCACCACTTAAAATGAATATTTAATTTTATTAGTATTTGTTATTATTAGATAGTCAGAGACAGCCAACCTGACTCAAATCACTAAGCCACCCATCTTGTTCTGGCAGTGAAACTGGAGGATGACAAAAAAATATGACATTCCCCAGACATAAATGTCTCCACTCCAATTTTAATAAAGCAATATGTTTTTCTGTATTTGTTTATGAAATAGCTAATGAAAAGTTATTTCTTTATTCTAAAAATTATTCTGTTACATGGAGCAATTTAGTTAATGCTCTTCTAATTTACAACAGACACTAAAGTACTCAAACCAAGTTTTCTTTATACTGAAATTCTTCATTGTTAGACTGGAAACTCCTCAAGACAGAGTCCTGTAATGTGGTAGGAAGAGTGTTGTTAGGCAACAGAGACATTACTAAAGACCAACTATGTTCCCATTACATTTTGGAACGTATACATTTCTTCAGCACACATATCACTGGAATTAAATCTAATTAATTAATGATAAATGATCTGAAAAAAGATGGGAGGGTGGTAAATACACTGTTAATACAAAGTTACTGAGAGTAAACGTAGAACTGACTGAGGGAATGAGCTTACAGCCTCACAATGCTGAGTTCATAGGCAGGTGAAATTTACTGTAGATAACTGTAATGTAAACACAGGAAAAAAATCCTAATCTTACCTATAAAATTATCTAGTGGATGTAGATGTTAACAATCAGAACACAGAGCCTGGGATCTATATACTTAATGCTGTGAAAACAGTGTTCAATGTTCAACACCACCACTTTCAACAATGCTTAGTTTATCTGCTGTCTCACTTCCCCAGCAAAGCAAAACAAATGAGAGACAGGAATTACAAGGAAAGAAATCATTAATTGGACTGTGCTTCTGTCTTGAATACTGGGTGTAACTCCTGGTCTTCTCTGCTCCAAAAGCATATAGTGGTGCTCAAAAAAAGAAAAAAACCCAGTAACATGAAAAGAAATAAAAAAAAATGTGCCCAAGGTCTTCAACTTAGAAAATAAATGCAAGACTGAGGAAAGATATAAAATCATGAATTGAAGAGACAAGGTGACTAGAGAGAAACTGTTCATTGTTTCTATCAAAATGAGAAGAGTATCAATTAAGACAGATAGGAAACTTTAAAAAAACAACCATATTTCACACTTGTGTAGTCAAGTTGCATTGAGTAAGGACCTTTTTTTGTACTATTGTGCATGTGCTAAAAACCTGTGTGGACTTTAAAAAAAAAAGGCTGGGCAAATTTGTGGATCTACTGAGAACTGTCAAGAATAAGACACCACTTCTGATTCAGAAAGTGCTGAAGCCACAGATGGTTGCATCCATGGTATTTAGGGATCATATGATGTCCTATCTCTGTCATCTTCCTTAGGCACTTCCTAGTTTCCACTGCTACAAATATACCCAAACGTGTTTTAATGAAGATTACACCGGCAAATTATTTCTGGAATGCATATATTTATGGCTGAATTCAAGGGAATAAAAAAAATAAATTAAAGAATATGCATAAAAGCAAAGTATTTCTTTGCCTTAAAAGCATTTACAAGTATACTTGATTGTGGTCCAGTTGATATCACTAAGATCTGAATACAAGAAAATGTAAGAATACAATCCCAAAGAACTACACATTTTCCTTTTTCGAAACTGTTTAGAACCAATAGGATGGCACAGAATCTTTGTTAAATGTACCAAGTCAGGAGAGAATATTTTTTCTTCCTTTTGGAAAAAGAGTGTAGGGGTATTTCTAACAAAGGACGACGTACTGTGGTATTAAAATTCCACCAGATTGATCTGCCTTTGGAAAAAAATAAATCATTACTTATTTCCCTCCTGTGTACAGGCATTAGTGTATTTGCCATTGCATACTGCATTTTCTGTCAGGAATCACGCTTGACGATTTCTGTTCATGGCCAACTTTCAGGCCCGTGTCTTGCAGCAGCACTTCCTGCCACCCCACAACTTCCACAAAGCAGCTGCTACTCCGGGGCTGCTCCAAGGGAGGGAATCACAAGCAGCGGAATGAAATAATTTCAAGAGTTGCTTGTTTCAATAAAAGAAGCAAAAAGTGCAACCACTGACTCACCTGATTTCTAAACCAGTGTACCTAAAGCAGT
Source organism: Chamaea fasciata (assembly GCF_029207755.1). NCBI lineage: Eukaryota > Metazoa > Chordata > Aves > Passeriformes > Sylviidae > Chamaea > Chamaea fasciata. The sequence continues at coordinate 12,277,489 of NW_027094092.1, forward strand.
ACAATATTATGTGGAAACATGGCTCAAAGGACTTTTGTTCTAAGCAACAAGGTAAACATGCAGAATTATAATAAATTTCAGAAGTGCTTAGCCGTTACTTTTCCAGAAACAAACAAACAGAATGAATGAGCAAAGGCATTACTCAAAATCCCATTAGCTGCCTATTTTCCCTTACAGCACTCTAAACACTTCCAACGGTCTGTTCCAAAATTACTATTTTGATCCATTCCAAAGGTATTAGCTGTGCAAATAAACCTGGTCGTGCAATGCGGTCTAGTCTGTAACTTAGTTAACGAGGGCGGGGGGGGAAGTACATAATTACTCAAATCCATACTTACTTCTCGGGTGCTATTAAAAAAAAAATGAAAAAAAAAAAAAAAAAAGAAAGATGCTCCTCAAAGGGAAAACACTTCGGTACTCCGCGTGTGCTTTACAGCCCGTTCGAACAACTTTCCCGCGGCATCTCGAAGGTAAATAACAAGATAAAGCACCGAGTTGCGCCAGTTCAGCGTTCCTGACCCTCCATCGCTTCCCCGCGAGTCCCTTGCTGCGGCCGCGGCGCCCGGCGGGGCCCGGCCCGAGCCCCTCACGCCGCCCCGGGGGGCGGCTGGGCAGACACCGACATTCAGATTTTTATTTTAAAAGCGATGGCGGGAAGTGCGGTTCCCGGGGCCCGGGAGGAGGGCGGCAGGGAGGGGAGGAAGGGGGGCGGGCGGCGAGCGCCGTTCCCCGCCTCACTCCCACCCCCGCCGGCTCCGCCGCTGCCGCCGCTGGGCGCTGGGAGGCGGCAGCGAGCACCCGCCGCCGGAGCCGTTTGGGGAACGCGAGCGGGCGAGCCGGACTTTTACCTTTTCTCTCTTTTTTTCCCCCGTCCTCACCCACCATGCCGCGGACGCCGCTGCCCGCGGGGGACGCGCGGCGGCTCAGCCCGGCGCCCTTCTCTTGAGGGGATGCGGGCGGCGCGGCCGGGACACAGCTAGCGCGACCCGCGCCTCTCCGCCGTCCTCCCCCTGCCGCGTCCCCGACCACCATGAGGGAAGAGCGAGAAGCTGCGGCGGCGGCCGCCTCCCCCGCCGGGGCCGGCAGAGCCCCGCAGCACTGCCCGCAGCCGGACGGCGGCGGGGCGGCCGCCCCCGTGGCGCTGCCCGGCAGCGCGGAGAGCCTGCGGAACGGATACGTGAAGAGCTGCGCGACCCCGCTGCGGCAGGACCCCCCGAAGAGCTTCCTCTCCTTGCTGCTCTTTCCTACCGCCTCCTCCTCCTGGGTTCGGCTCGCCCTGGGCGTCCTGGCCGCCGCTGTCCTCTCGCTCCTGGCCTTTCCCGGCCGGGGCAGCGCCCGGGACCAGCAGGACGGGAGCAGCTGGCGGAGCCCGCGGCCGCTCCACGCCTTGCTGTGCCTGACCCGCTGCCTCAGCCCCCTCTTCAGCATCGCCTGTGCCTTCTTTTTCCTCACCTGCTACCTGGTGGGCGGCCGGCGCGGGGAGCACGGCGGAGGCACGACCCGCTGGTGGCTGCTGGCGCTGCCCCTGTGCTGCTTCTCGGGGGACTTCGTGGCGCTGCAGTGGCTGCTGCCCGCGGAGGGGCGCGAAGAGGAGCCGCAGATGTTCCTAGGAAGGTTCCTGACGGTGCTGGTGTCGGTGGCAGCGCTGACCCTGCCGCAGAGCTCCCTGAAGTTGCGCCGGAGCCTCCTCGTCTTGGTGTTCTGCAGCCTGGTGTGGCTGGTGTCGCTCGGCAGCCTCCAGGCGCTGCCCCCGGCGCTCGGCCCGCTGCTGGCCGGCACGGTCGGGGTGGCAGGCTGCCTCCTGGCACTCTGTGGCGAGGAGCACGGCATCTTCTCGGCGCAGAGCCGAGGAGCACACCACCAGCATCACCGCCACCCACGGCTCCCCAGCGTGGAGGAAAAAGTGCCTGTGATCAGACCCAGGAGGAGATCTAGCTGCGTGTCCCTAGGGGAAACTTCGGTCAGCTACTACGGCGGCTGCAAAATGTTTAGGAGACCCTCGTTGCCTTGCATTTCCAGAGAGCAGGTAGGCTTCTCCGAAACTTGGAGGAGAAACTTTGGGAGGAATGAGCGCCACTTCATAGCTTTTCCTGGCTGCTGTGTGTGTCTGTGCTGGATGTCTGCTCACTAACAAACTCCTGCTAGAGGAATGGAGGAGAATGTTAGTCCCTTAGCGGGTTTCTCAGCTCGCTTCTGCAGAGTCGATATAACCCTTTATTTCTGCGTGGGTGCTAAATCAAAATAATGTATTTGCTGTAGGACAGAAGGCTCGCTCGCTTTTTATGCAATCTCAATTATTAAACAGCAGTTCTTATTGATTAGAGCAAAACCTCAAACCAGTCGGCTTCAGCTATCGGTTACCTTGTTATTTTGTTTGTTTTCCGAAGCCCCCCACCTCCTCCGCGTCTGGCAGCCTTTCCGAGAGAAAGAAACCACAGCTTTCTAAGCTGCTCGGCACTTCTGGTTCTTCCCGGTTTCTATCGACAAAACCATTGCCGATTGCTAAAGAAATACCGGGGTTTGAGGGTTATTATTTATCGAATGTTGGCGTTGTTTGAGAGGCAGCTGTCCTTCTGCCCTGCAGATTACTGTCGTTTGTTCCTCTCCCTCTCTCTCACTCCCTCCTCCTCTCTCCACCTAAGTTAACGTTAGCTTGGGGTTGATGGGTTTTAAGAAACTTCTTTTTACTGAAGAGAGAGCTGTTCAGTAGGGGCTGGAGGGATGCCCGAAACGCTCAGTTTTCTTGAATGGAACTCTGTTGGTTTCTACCTCCCGGAAAACTTTTCAATGAGTCTTGTTTTCTGTAGCGTAAACCCCCGTGCGTGTGGGGGAGTTTGTTTTTATTTGGGCACTTGCACGTCAACTGCAGGAGCATCGAGTTGTGTCGGAACTGGCCCGAGGCTGCTGCAAGTGGATTATCAGCCCGTTGTAGGAGGGAGAATGAGGGGAGTGTATTTAATAAAAGTGCAAGTGAGTAGTTTCTGCGAAGTGATTGTCGCTGCAGAATCCCCCGTCTGTTACTGTCGTAGCTGAAACTCATCGGTGCCAAATGAAATTTTCTAATTTTCCCTTGACATTTATGCTATAATGCAGGTCTTGTGATTGACTGTGAATCAGGTCTGAGGAAATACGAAGTGAATCTGAAACGGTGGAGTAGTTTTCGAGCGCTTCCCCCCGAGTTTGCACAACAGGATTAATACAGTAATTGTTTACAGTGATTAATACATTTATTGTTTCTGCATAAAAGGTTAAAATGCAAGTATGCTGTGACAGTCTTCAGAAATAACTCATTCAGTAAGTTACAGATTATCTAATGCATACAATGAAAGAAACATTAAAATATTTTACTAGCAGTTAAGATATGTAGGGACTAATATATAATAATTTACGTTCTCTGATTCCTTCTGGATAGTAAATGCTCTCTTTTGCTGTCACATTTGTCTGTAGCACAGAAATCTCAGAAAATGTGATTTCATTAACCTTTCTAGATGATAGAAGATACTTGTTCATATGTGAGTTACTAAAAGCTCCCTTTGACGTTCGGCTCACTTCTTAAAGGCATGTGCATATTTCAAGTCAGGGCTTTCATTATTCTTCAAGTAACATCATAAATGTCAGCTATAACTAAATACGTAGAATTTATTGGCAATGCTTAAATCATATGTGTTCATAATAAAACGTAACTTTTTGGTAGACTTCCAGAATCTGATGTCTTTGTTATCGCTAGATGTGAGCAACAAAGAGATACAAAGTTCTTCATCTTCCTAATAATCTATTATGCTTTACAATAAACATTTGTGCTTTGTTAAGCACAGTTTAAATGAGATTCACAGATACGTGTTCTCTGCTGTATTTTAGATGCAATTTTACAAGGATAACACAGGCTAAATCGTCTGATCTCCTATCTGACTTGGAGAGAGATCAGACATTGCAGAGCTGATAAAACATCAATTGTTTGGGCAGGGGTAGGGAGAAGTAAGCCCGTAATGTGTGACTTTATTTGAATAAACAGTGCAAGGTTTTTATATTGCTTCCTTGAAACTGAAGGAATGTGTGTACTTAATGCTTTTCAGAGAGCATCTATTGTGTGGCTTTTCTTTATGGGCTGATTACACGTTTTGCAAATGTTTATAAAGCAGTACAGTGGTTCTTTTCCAATATTAATATTTCAAGAAGTTTAACGAACGTTGTTAGGAAGATGCTGCTGGTCCACCATGACAGAAACACTTTGATGAATGAGAGATAAGTTATTGTGATTCTATTAGATGTATTTTGTATGATTGTCACATACCTGTTATACGTAGAAGAAGTTCATGTCAAATATAGAATGGCAGGTCAGTAGGGTACCCCAAGGATCATATGGTCCTGCCTTTCTTGGCAAATTCGCTGTCTAGACAAGTTGGCCCAGCACCCTGTCCAGCTAATTCTTAAACTTATCTGATGTTGGGGAATCCATTACTTCTCTGGGGAGATTATTCCAGTGGCTGATTGTTCTCATTATATATAAAAAAGAAAAATCTCATTTTGTGCAGATTTTAGTTATTATTTGATGAAAATAGAGAACGTTAGTATTGACCTTAAATTTTCAGTAACATGTTGATTTGAAGTTATGTTTGCTCTCTGTCTACTTAAGTATACAAGAAAATAATTGTATTTATTTGATTTTTTTTCAGCCAACAATTCCAAGGGGTCTCTGTGCATGGAGGGGGTGGGAACAGGATGGAATACTAACACATGGGGGAATGTGCAACCAGCAGCACATGCACACAGAAATTGGATGGAATTATAATTTTTTTTCTGCGGTACAAGTGGAAAGAGGGCCTGTAAGCATGATCCTGTAAAAGCTTGCAAATTTGACTAATCCTGACAAACAGTTAGATATTGCTTTCTGGACTTCAACAGGTGCGGGAACTATAAGGCTGGAAAGTTGATTAAATAGAATAATTAGTTGAATAATAAGAATAATTAGATTATTCTTACAATTTATATGAGTATCTCTGTCTACTTTAGCCATCAAAGTATCTAAATTCATGCTGTGTGTGTCTCTTCTGCAGTACATATATCTAGCAACATAGTTTGAAGTGGGAGGAAAGAAACTTGAACAGATTATGTCTTTATGGTTTTTATATAATTATACTTAAATGCCAATATCAAAATATATAAATACACATAGAGGGAAACAATATGACTAGAATTATGGCTAAAAATTTTGCAAAGGCAGTGCCTTTTCTGAACTCTACTATATTAACACTTCTGCCAGTAGAAATTGATACAATTTTAGCAGTTAACAGGCTGTTTGTATTCTTACTTCAACATTCATCTTGAACCTAGAGAGGAATTGCAGTAAGACCCCAGTATTGACTGGTATTTAAAATTTTGTGTAAATCGTATTTTGACTGCATGTATCAATTGAATGCTAATCTGTTAGCTCTACCTATTATTACTGATATCAAAGGGTTTATCTTTATTGACTGCTGCACATTTAGCACTTAATTTTATAATTTTTTTGTCTGAAAGCCAAAAGAGGGAATCTAAAAGGTACTTGTCAGTATTGCAGACCTTATAAACACTATGTCCTGAAAAATATGGTAGTAAGACTTTCACTTCATGGTGGACATATATATGAGAGCAAACAACTATGTGTAGGAAATCTTACATAGGAGCTTCTCAGAATCCAGAAAGAATATTAATATTTTTCCTTGAGTAAAGAATAGACCTTCCTAATTAAATACACATGGTACATGTCCAAAACAGTCTGCAAACAGAGCTGACACACACTTTTTCTGGTTATCTGACTGGGTTCAAACACGTAGGAAAGCTGGGATTTTTCATGGACAAAGACTGCTTTCATGTTGCACTCTGTTAATTACAGGAAGAATTGTCTTGTGGTTAGGGTTGGATTGACCACCACCTCTCCTCAGTTTCTGTTCCAAGCTATCTCGTACCTTTGATGTATTACCTTAAGAAAATCAGGACTAGATTTCAGGAGTCTGAAATATTTGTGTAACTTGAAATTGATGCAGTTCCTTATTTGCTCATGAAATTTACATCTGTGTCTGTTACCTATTTGTGAAACAAATTACCCTTTGTACTTAAGCTTTCAGGGTATAAACTTCCTAGTGCAGAAGCTGTCTGTTAACGTGTATTTTAGAGTGTCTTAAAATTGTTACACTCAGATGCTGTTTGCAGCCCAGAAACAGGTGAACCTTTACCTGTTGAGTGCAGCCAGTAACAAAATACAATTCTCCTTGCTGTGTGTTTGACAAAGCAGCTCTTTGCTATTTGAAGTTTCCCTCCTCACGATTCTGATGACTGTTACCACACCTGTACCTGCATGGCAAGATGTGTTTCTGCTGTCCACCAAATCTTCCTGTCTCTGGGGTTTGTCTGATGGGGAAAAAATCAAGGTGGCAGTGTGTGTTGAGCTGTGAATGGAATCAGTTCCAATGGGATGCAGCTGAGAGTGAGGAATGTGCAAAGAGAAGGATTACATGGTGAAAGCAACAGACTTGGAAAACTGTTTCTGCAACCATATTTTGGATGAGTAGGATTCTATTGTTTTTGTCTGGTTCTCTCCTACATTGACAAAATATTTTGATCTAGATGAAAAGTGAAATGAGAAGGCTCTTGGTAAAAGTTCTATCTCTCTCTCTCTCTCTCTTTCTCTCTCTCTTTCTCTCTCTCTTTCTCTCTCTCTTTCTCTCTCTCTTTCTCTCTCTCTTTCTCTCCTCTCTTTCTCTCTCTCTTTCTCTCTCTCTTTCTCTCTCTCTCTTTCTCTCTCTCTTTCTCTCTCTCTTTCTCTCTCTCTCTCTCTCTCTCTCTCTCTCTCTCTTTCTCTCTCTCTCTTCTCTCTCTCTCTCTTTCTCTCTGGTAGGATTATACCACAAAGCAAGGATGATTGAATCATGGTTTGCCCATAGAGGGGTCAGAATTTAGGATGTTATCCTCTGGCAAAGTTTCACCTGGGACCACCGGGAATGACAAAGAAGGGGTTTAGGGAGACTGAGTGCACTTAAGAACTCTGTTAGCTGAGTTTACCTGAAGCTGGCTTTTAGATATCCAGACTTGGTGGCAGTTTATATTCTGCATAAGTAAAAGCAGGCAAGGGTGTCTTTGAGCTGTCCATGTAGCGAAGAAGGCTGACTGTTGCTTCAGGTGTGTTTTCCTGGAAAGAAAATATAAGTTGAGAAAGGAAGGTGATCAAAGACCACTGCTGTGGAAATGCTGGAGAAATTTGTTGGAAGGTGAGGGAAGCATGTTACAGAGCACCAGTAGGAAAGAAATGAAAGAAACTGTGAGAGGCGATTCCAACAACTGCGTGATTGACTGTGTTGAAGAAAAATAGCAGAATAAATTGCATCAAGTGCTAATATTCAGCTTGGACCAGGAAGATGTTTTAAATTTATGAAAGAAACTTGTAGTGATTAGAAACAAAAGGTGCCCAGGAGAGTGTCTAGAATGAAAAAGAGGGGGCAGCCTCCATGCTGGGGTTTGTGAACAGTGTATTCTGGGAGGCTAAATATGAAAAGGAAGAGAATGGCAAGAAATTTGGCATATTTTCCTGAGAAAAAGACTCATATTTTGACACAAAGTATGTCTATGTGTGAATATGCCTGATAGTCCTATTCTAATAATTGAACTTGAGCAATGGAACTGATGGTAGTATATTTGCCTTACAAGATCAAATCCCAGCAGATTTTATGAAAAACCCATGAGTGGAAAGTGAAGAAACCCTATGGAATATGGCCCAGTGCAGGGCAAGTCTGCAGTGTGAGCTGGACTCTCAGAATCCCCATGACAGTGTCTCATGTCACTAGTGAACACCAGAATGATGCAGGTGGAGTGGGGAGTCTGTCACAGCCTGGGCCCTATGTGACATTTGATTGGAAACTTATATTTCTAAAAAAAGCTTTTTTATTCCTGTTTTGCTTTTCTGATGCTTTATAATGAAAACTTCATGCAGCTTTACCACCCTCAAAAGAAATCGCTGAACAAAGCCAAATACTACTATTAGATGATACCAGTTGCTGAAGATGAGAGAGAGTAAATCTTGTATTTTCTGCAAAGATTGGGGATTACAGACAGGGAGATTGGGGGATGTAGTCTGTTCTATTGTTGATGTAAAAAGTTCTGGAGGAAAACAGATGAGAAACTTGTGTCTGCCAAACGAGAAAAGAGAGGACAGACCACAGGAGGCTACAGACATAGAATATTTTGCTGGAATCTCACTGATTTTTCCAGGATAAAACTATGTGCAGAGAAAGCTGAAAGAATAGTTGAAGATGAGAATTAAAGAGTGTGAAAGGAAATGTTGAATTTCAACATGTCCTTTCCAGTGGCTGAAAACAATGCTTAACAAGATGCAACGACACTACAGAATAAATTTTAATGGTGGGAAAAAAAAAAGGGACTTTCCTCCAACTCAATAGCAGAAACGAAAATTTAAAGTCAAAGCTAGGGCTTGGATTGGTCAGGGCAGAGCGTGCAATTGCTGAGTGGTTGTTACTGAGGCATAAAAAGGATCAATAACTTTAAGAATCCAGTGGCAGTAAAACTGTGCTAGAGCCTTCAAAAGAGACAGGATCCATGGATGTTAATAAATGAGAGTTCACAGTGTAACAAGTAAACTGGCAGATGATGATATTTGGGGAAGGGAAGTGTTACCGATATTTGTGAAAGAAATAGGTCAGGGAACTCTTTGCTTAAGGAAGACCAGTTAAGTGAAAGGCCTTATTGATGAGTGTAGCAAAACAAACTGTTCTAGGAATTAGAAGGGCCATAACAAGGCATGACTGCTGAAACAAAATGTCAGCCTCCAGAGCAGTTTTGTATTTGAAAATGGATCATTCAGCTGTGGGGAAGGACATAATTCATCTCAATACTGTCAGCTGGTGAGGAGTAAGTTTCGATGTCTTGGGCCATCCTTGCTTTTTTCACACAGAGCTTTTGTATGTAGCACATGCCTTTGAAACAGATGCAAATTTATTGGGAGAGGGACAGACCAGGGCAGAGATACCCAAGTCGTTTTTTAATATCCCTGTATTTGTTTGATAGTTCAATATTTATGGAAAACTGTGCTGGTATGCAGAACATTTGTGACCACCAGTGTTCACTTCAGTCTGTACAGAGGTATGTGAAAAAACCTGGCATGTTTCCAATTCAATGCCTGATTAAATGATAATGTTAAGTTCTGTTACCCAGTATTGAGTTGCCAACCTTAATGTCCCTTTATGCAAACCCAAATAACTTCACTAAGTTAAAGGCATGTTTGCAGCAAATGTTCCATTTGTTGTTCATTTGATAAATAAAAGTTTGTTTTATGGAATATGAAAATGATACTTTCCCTCCATAGTTTATTTTTTTAAAGTTATTCAAGATACCGTAGAGAGGGTACCACATGAGGCTATATTTGAGTGCTTTGGATTTGGTTTTGAGAGATCTTCCCTCTTTTATGAGGAAAATCTCAGGCTTTTTGTGAATTAGCATTACAGGTATGTTGGTTTAGCTGTATCCATGCTGATGATGGTCACAGAAATAGGAATGGGACTTAATTTGGAGTGTGTTCATTCATTATGTCCAAAGCAGCCAGTGCTGCTCCCCCACCCCAGAGGAACTGTGCCTCTGAGGGGTGGTGATACAGCAAGCCTGTGTCGCACCTGCCTCTTAATATCTGCTCTCAGGATGGTTTTATCAGCAAAACTCATAATATAGAATGAACTTTTCTAAAAGTGTGTGAAAGCTTAAGTTACCAGAGGGAAATTTCATCAGTTTTATTGAAATAACAGCTTAATTATGACTCCCTGCATAGGCACTATGGTATTAACTTGTCTCTTTAACCTTCATTACTGGTCATGCTTCATTTCTTTTTGATTAATTGACACACTTCAACAAGATAGGAGCTAAATTAAAAGGTAAAAAAGACCTTCTTATACTAAGCTTAATGTCTGCATGACTTTTTTTCTACTATGACTAAAAACTAAAGGCCTGTATTTCCATTTAGGTATTTTTATTTTTCTTAGAGTCAGTTGATATTACATGTTCAATCACAACATATTTTTAAGGGGTTTGAATTTATTTAATTTTTCCTCCAAAGTATTGTTGTATGATACCTGTTTGCCTTTTCAGGAGTAAAATTTTGTTCTTTCTGCCTAGCAGATTCTCTTAAAAGAATTCTAAATTCTAAATTTCTGAGTATTCTAAAGTTAAGAAGTACAAGGTTTTTAAAGGAGTTTTTTCTGCTACCTTCTGGCTGTCCAGAAGAGTTTCCATCCTTTCACAGAAGTTGTTGATGCACCTCTTGTTTTTCAGCATTTGATGACTGCTCCACAGTGACCCTGGGATACCTCATTATCTCCTGTGTGAGGGCTGTGTGGTGGCCAAGGAACCTCACACCGTGTGTGCTCTACAGGCAGGGATGGCCTCTCAGCTGGGCTTGTACCTCTGAAAGTGAGCTGGCTTTTTTTGTGAGCTTTCTCCGAGGCAGGGACAGATCTCTGTATTCATAGGATGTCATTAGTAGTCAATAAAAAACAGTGTCGTGTGGTTTAATGATGCTAACTTAAGAAAAAAAAAAAAGAAGGGATGTGTTTTGAGAGAACTCTTAAGTGATTGTTATATTGATTAGTGTTCACAGGGGCCTTCATTTCGTTTGATTTGCCACCTAGATAGTGTAATGTGTAAATACACTCACAGGCTCTTCCATCCCTGCTCTTGCAATTCCATAGTTCCTACACATTCTCTCTCTCTCATAACGTAGTATGAAATGAAATTTCAGTTAATTTAAACTGCATTTCTGTAGTTACAAGCAGTTATGTTCCGATATATGAGTTAAAAGGGAGGGAAATTTGGGTTGACACCTGAAGGTGTGATTAGCAGGCTGAAAAAGTTTAGATCCTGCTGTGCCTGTGAAACACCATCTGCTCTGGCAGCGACTGCCCTGAAGGAATTGGCTCAGACTGGAAGCAGTAAAGGCACGCTAGCACAGTTTTCCTCTTGGCCTGTTGGTTCTGCAAGAAGCAGACTTTATTTTGCTCAGAAAAATGATGAATATTGGTCCAGGTTTTACTGTTTCCACTGAGATTGTCCATACTAAAGAGCACTGAGGCGCAGATGTAAATAAATCATTAATGATGACATGATTATTCCTGACATGTTAGTGTAGGATAGAGCAGTGTATTTCATATCTGAACTAAAAATCACAAACAAGCTTGTCTCGTCCACCCTGCATGCATCCTCTTTCTGTCCTGGTTTCAGCTAACTGCATTTTTGGGGCAGCAGAGTGTCCTTTTGGGGATCACTGGAACACGCTCACAGAGCTGATTTCAAATGAATCTTGCAGTGAGACAATTTCCGTAGATTATTCACACAGATGTTCAGGCATCTTCTAGCTTTTTAATTGGTTGGGTTTGTTGGGGTTTTTTTTTTTGTTGTTGTTGTTTAAATAGTAGAAAAGCTGTGGAATGTTACTTAGGATCTTTCTAATGATTAAAGGACTGTCTGTCTGAAGTTAAAATGAGTTATTACCATGATGTAAATAACAGCTTTTTGCTGTTATGGCAAAGCACAGTTGAAAGTATTTTGATTATAAGTGTCTGTTAGCTTATTTTTAGGCAGTTGTAGAGAGCATTAATTAGAATTTTTATCAGGATTTCTTGCTGGTTTTTATTCAGCACAGCAGAATATCTCCATGCCCTCATAATACAGAATGTCTAATTTTTCCTTCTGTTTGGAGTCTCTGCTTGAACAAGTTGGATCGAGAAGGAAGAGTTTGGAACAGCTTTTGTGTTAATGACCAGTCTTTTTTTTTTTTTGTCACTGCTGTTACTTAATTTTTTTTCATAACTGGTGGCCTGCTCGTTATATGTCAGAGAATTTCAAAGAAGTTTGAAAAGAATAAGTTTGCAAGTGATTTTCTATGATGTCAAGATGAAATTAAGAAAATGGGGGTAGATGAGCAGAGGCAGATGTGATGCTGGCTGTTGCTGTAAGTGTGCTCTGTGTTTTCAAATCCTCTGAGGCAATGACTGTCATATCAGGGACATCTGCATAGTGGTCTGATGAAAAAACCAGTACTTTATTCTATGTGTGATGGATAAGAATTTTTTATGAAGAGCAAAAATCAAAACTAGATAAGAGACCCTAAGCTTCAAACAGTCATGTTAAAACTCAGTGCTTACGTGTAAAATTTGCATAACTCATTATTAGGCATAACATTTCAGGACAAATTAAGATAGAAACTGATACACCTATAAACATGAAATTGATATCGTGTTTAGGAAAGTGTCTCACAACTTTGGAAAATATTTAAACTTCCGTGTCATAAAGAAATGTCATTTTAGGTATCTGCAGAAAGTTAGTAGAGCTTCAGGAATGGACCTCTAAGGGTATATTTAGTCCTATGTAATTTGTCTTTTATGAGGGTAGTTGCTGTTAAAATCTCCTTTCTAAAGATTTGTAAGTCTTCCATGCTTGCCTTAACACTTGTTCTAGTGGGAAGCTCCCTAGAGTCAGCAGAGCACTTAAGCTTTCAAGTGGAAAAGAACATGTGTTTTGCAGTGTTTAAGGATTGAGATTATAGTCCTTGCTTGTTTAAAAATTCACAGAGCTTAATGTAATTTATAACTTTAACAAGTGTTAACAGTCTTGAATACATTCCTCGAGCTATGTTTCTTTCACCTGTCTGGTGATGGATAGGTTTGGTGTGCCTTTAGAAGCCATGTCTTTATTTTTAATTATTTGGGCCTTGAAAGTACAAGGAAAATTATTTTCCAGGAGATCAACATTCAAAAGTAAATTGCTTATTTGCTTGTCTTTTTTTTTTTTTAATATAATTTTTCTTTCTTTGTCCTTGTCTTTACCTTTTCTTCATTTACAATAATTTGAACACCTCTTCCTACCAGTGTGTTCTTTCTTTGTTGTAAGATCAGTACCATAAATTGCAAGTGTCTGTTTCAGCAGAGATAGGAAAATGTTCTGACTCAAAATACTTTACTATTTTGAAACCAAGCAATCAAATTGTTGTTTAAAAAATTGTAGAATGTTTTGTAACATATAACTTTTAACAGAGAAAATTAAGTATTTATTTGTATTTACAGCATTAAAATGTTTCTAAAATCTGTTACTTGTAACTGTCCATTATAGAAAAGCTATACACAATTCAACTACGTTCAGGATGCTGCATACATTTCTTTTTTACAGTCATACATGCCTTCTCTTTTACCTTGATGCTGTGTTTTACTGTGAAGTTCTTTGTTCCTTTTGCGCTTTTAGTTCTGCAGGTTAGATGGGAGGTGATCTGCTTCCTTCTCCACAAGTGCAACTGCAAATTTGTTTGTCAGGCCTGAGCTCTTAAGATGTGGGTTTTGGTTGGCTGGGAGCTTATTCTTTGCTGCCCAAAGAGTATCTGTATGTGTTTGGTAGTTTCAAAACACAAAACAATACCTTGTTTGTTTATTTCCTGGATGGAGGGGACAAAGGTTTTCTAGGTTGATTTGGTGTTTTTGGATGCTTTTTTGTTTGTTTTTTTTTTTTTTAAGAAGACAAAACCTTTAGACATGTTGGTTATGTTTTGCATTGCTCTCTGCTATTGTAAGCAAGTGAGGAGCGAGAAATAAGAGTAGTATTGACTCAAGGGCTGCAGTTGTAGCAAGAGGAGCTGGTTGACAAATGATAATATGGAATGAGCTGTGCCTCAAAAAATAAATACTGAGCATCTTCCTCCCTTCACTTCACCGTTAAAAATGGAGATAATGACTCAGGATTTGTATTTGTCGCTGTACTTTCCTGCAGTGTTTGAGAGCTACAGGAAAGCTCTGCCTGATCTGTATAGTACTGACAAAGAATTTAGTTGAGGTGTTTCGTTCTGATTACAGCTTGGGTTGTAACAGGATCAGTAGGAGCAGAAGAATATTTTTTGTCCTGATACCTTGAGCTTTATTTACGTCCATTAGGCTAGCACATTTAAGTGGATTTTCACAGAACTTTTCTTTCTTTTTAAAGAAATTTTGAACTTTATTTCCAATATCTGAGTAAAACTTTGGTTCAGCAAATCTGTTAGATTCCCAGCTGTGTCCCAGGTCTATCTTTTTCTTCCCATCAGCTCTGATTCACTCTCTGAAATGTTCTGCAGTGGTACCCCTGCAGATTTCAATAAGAGGGGTAAGCCAAGAAAGAAACAGAATTAAAAAGGACAGCTAGTTCCCTGCCTTGCTCTTGTCATGAGCATCGTTCAGGATGTCACCTAGCTCGGTGACCAGAGCTGTATTTTTCTTCTTGTGTCCCAGAGTGTAGCAGGAGAGAGAGCTGGAGAAAACTACACTGTGATGGTGGATTCCATAGTCAGTGGATTGTTATAAGGCAGCCAACAATTCTGAGGATTGTAAAAGTACTAAGTCAGTAGTATTTGGATAGATATCCAGCCCTTGTAGAGGCTTTTGTTCGTATTTGCATATCTTTTAGTGTCCTCTGAGAGAACTTGTATGTGGATGTTCTTCCACCTGGTTCTAATCCTCTCACGTAAAAACTCATTTTATCAAAGATATCTTCAGCAACCATTTTATGTTTTAGTTTTGGAGAACTTGTCTGAACCTTGAATCCCATAGGCTAAAGCCACCATGTGGCTCATCACTTTTCTCAGGGCTCCCTAATCCACTGCTGAATACAGTTAGGGTGGGAATCTTCTGTGCCTTGCTAGCCTGTGCTGGTTTGCTTCCGTCCTCTACTGGGACATTAGAGTTCTTCAACATGCCTTGTGCCATCCCAGGTTTTCTGCTTATCATTGCCTCCTCATCCCTGAAACTACTTGATCTCATTCTGGAATTTCCATAATCACATACCAGACTACTTCCTTTATTTTTTTTTTCCTGAGCTGGCTTTCCATTCAGTTGAGGAAAATTATCTATGCGTGAAGAAAACATTTATTTCTGTTTTTGTTCTGCCTTCCTACAAACTATGTGGGCGCTGTAGCACAGAGGAATAACAGAAGGGGAATGCAGGTGAATGGAAAGAAGCTAAGAAGTGATGCAGAGAAAAATCTAAAATAATAGAGTAGAAAAGCCTACTTTATGGAAACATCTGTATTTTGAGAAATAGACCACTGAGATGCTAGCAAATAGTTAATTGCTGACTAAGCCAGAGCACTGATCAGGTTGTGTTAACTTTTTGGTTTCTTCTTTTCTACAGAAGTGCAGGTGACAGTGCATAACTGCATACTGTTGTCAGGAGTTTTATTTCAACTTGCTCCTTTCTCTGTACCCTTTAGGCAAATTTTAGGCTAAAACTTGTTGTTTCATATTTTGGAATATTGTTACATTATGATACTAGGTTTGAGCAGGAAGGCTCCCCAAGAAAAAGGAGAAACATGGTGCATTAGAACGAGAGTGCCAGTTAGTGAAAAATCAGGATGTTTCCGATCTCCTTGCAGAGCAGTTCTGGCGTGATGCGGACTGGCCCCTGAGTGAGTAAGTTTTGGGGAAGGAATTCTGAAAAGTCCCTGCCACTGCCTCATGCCTGCACCTTCACATTTTGGGTACCCAGTTCTCTTTGGTGGTCAGGAAGCTGCTGCGGCAGGTTGTTGGGGCTGGACGTCATCCATTTCAGAATGCTCGAGGGGGATTTCCCATTTGAAAGTGCACTGAGGAGATCACTCTGTGAAGGGGAGAGACTTTTTCACCAGTAAATTTCATGTGCATCTTTCCTTGGTAAAGAATTGCCCAGAATTTTTAACAACAACTACGGCTAATTACTTTTATCTCACCTTTTTTTGCTTTCTTTGTGGCCCACAGCTATTCCCATAGTGCAGAAAAACAGTTGTGTTTTACACCGGAAAAGCACTGATGTCAGCACAGAAAAGCTCTGTGCTGAAAATAGTTTGTTTCATGTTTATTCATGTCCTGAAATGACCAAATTCAAATTCACATATAAGAAGTAGACTGTAAAATAATCTATTTTTCGTGTGTTCAATAGATTGCCAGAAAGGCCATCATTTGTTCTTTTTTATTTTTTTTTTCTCCAGAATCTGCAGTTTCCCTGCACACTGATGAGATCCATGCTCTCTACAGTTTTTTGATCAAAATGGGGTTTATTTTATTCCTTGGTGTATATACTGTTTTTTGATACATTTTTAAAATATGTTTGCTACTTATAAATGAGCCTACAGCTACTTATGAATGAGCCTACATCTATTTGAATTGAATGAGAAGCATTTTGATAGATAATCTTGATATTTGTATTTAATTTACTTTAGGTATAGTATAAAATCAGGAAAATTCTGTAGCTATAAAGTTAAGATCAGAAACACATATAACTCATTGTTTTATGTAAAGTCTGTGGGTGGCTAATTTTTTAAAATTTAATTTGTGGCCGAAACTTCCAGTAGCGCAAATAGAAATTACAAATTAAAAGATACATTTAAAAAATTAAATTGTTTTCTTTCTCATCTTTTCCTTCTCAATTAAAAATGAAAAAGACAGCGTAGACAGCTGCTGCCAAATTGTGAGAAAAAGCAAACTCCTGGTCAAAGCCTGGCTGTAAAAAGTTGGTTTGAGCTGAGCTGGGCTAAGGGGAAAGATGTAACTGAAGGGTTAAGCCGAGCGTTTCTCTGGCTGCTGAGTGAAACAGGATGCAGTGACTACATTGTCAGACTGCTGGTGTGAGTGCAAACAGATGAGGAAATGCTGGATCAGGCACTTCAGCAACTTGGGCTGTTACCGAGGAAACCGCTTGCGTCATACTTGCCAGCAATTAGCTTACAGTTCTTTTATTTTTGATAGTGTTGCAAGCTGAACTCGCCTGTTACAAAGGGAGAGACTGGCTCCATCTCAAGCCCTTTGCTTGTGACTGCGGCCACGGCGCTCCAGAGAATTTGCAAAGCGCTGCTTGGGAAAATTTTTCAATTTCTTTAAACTTTCCATGCTGCTTCTGTGAAGAACGTTGTAGGCTGTGCTGGGTTCTCAAAAACGTACAATCACATTTTTGTGATCTGTATGAAAATGACCTTCCCTAGTTGCCAAAATCAAGTGCTCTGCAAGTTTCACCAACATTTTGGATATCTTCACCTTTTCCAACTATTAATCTGAAGTATTTTTGTGTGCTGCATATTAAAACATAATTTTCTAAATAATGTTACCTCAGGCTTAACCTCTAAAGCAAAGGATTTTTTTTTCTAAATCCTTTTTTCTTTGTTGACTAAAATTCAGTTATTTCCAGTAGTTACCTAGCCACCAATATAAACCAGTGAGTGCTGAAAGCAGTGTGTGTTTTCTCTCAGAAAATCATCATATCCTCTGTATTTCACTTAAAAACTGTAAACAAATTTACACTAACTGGCTTAATATTGAGGTATATTGTTAGTATGAGTGTTGCCGTGTGGCTAGCTATGGCTGGGTTTTTTAGGGAAAAATCACATAGTGACCAACAGGTTAAACCAGAAATGTTTGTGTTTTTATTTTTCCATGGATTTGCTACAGAGGCGCAAACACATGAATAAACTTAGAATTTAACAAACTGGAATAATAGTACATAGCTGAAGGCCAGAGTTGTTAAAACATCAAGGTTAATACAGAATGCACATGTTCCTCAGTTGGTGCAATGCTTAAAAAGTCAGTATAATTTAAATGCTTGAATACTTGGATTTTCAAATTGTTTTCGAAGATTTCAATCCTTATTAAAAACATAAAGGAAAAAAGACAGCCAAACAAATCACCGAACCTTGCAATTTTGAACCCTACTTTCCCCTTCCCTTCCCCCCCAAACCCTTGGCTACAAGGCTTAGAAAGATTGAGTATCTTCATTTCTGCACACTTATGATAAATTGCCTTGGCTGTAAGAGTCTGGCAGCCCATATTCTTCGGGCATTTTTTGGACTGCAGGCCAGTGTCATTTATGGTTAGCTGGTCACTGGGGTTGCGTTCCAAATGGTGATCGCTGTCTGTGTGGCCTGGGACCTTTCTCTCCGTCTGTATTTTACTTAAGTTTAAAAAGGAAGAAAAAAAAAAGTATGGAGGTGGCTAAAACACCAGGGGTTTATTGGCCATTAAGAAGGAGGAGCAGCAGGTTTTGCTGATGTTTCAGAGTGGTTTGGCTCCCTTGCCCAGCCTCATTAAGACATTGCATGTGGCCACTGCTTGGTAAGGGCTGTATTTGGTGTGTGTTTGTATTGGCTCAGCTGCAAGATAGGAAGGTTTACTGTTGAAGTCAATGGGTATTGGGACTTAAATCTAAGTGATCAATAAAGAGCTAGTGGAGATGTTAACAAAGCAACGTGTGGAAATCACGATTTTGAATTTTGTCTTTGATTTTCTTTGCGCCTTCAGTTCTGGACAGTAAAATGGAGGCTATGGTGTCATCAGCTCCCTGTCAGGTTCGATTATGTCCTGCAATTCTGCCAATTTTTTAGGGCAATTCCTGCAAGTTATGCAGTACATCAGGCATGTTGGATATTTTGTTTTATCCTTGTTTAGTATTTTAGCCCTGTAAGCCTTGTCAGTTTTCCTTCAGCGAAGGAAATGGGAGTTACATGATCACATACTTATGTTTCTGCATAACTTTTAATATTATTTGATTATCTGTATTTGATCTTCATTCTGGCACTTGTTAGCTATTTTCAAAGTGCTTTTATGAGCTGACAATACTCAGTTGTTGTTTTGTGGGTTCTCAGCCAGACTGTTTGGTATACATGCATGTTTCAAAAGATAAAGTCTGTAATAACAGATGGAACTGGATGCTACTTGGCTATTTCATCTTTCAGGCATTACAGTAAGAAACTGCATGTTTTTCAGCAAAATCAGTGATGTTTTGTCCAGTTATGGGGAAAACATTTGGTTTATATCTGTCACTGTCATGACAGGTCAACTTGTCTCATACTGTTTGTTCTGTAACAGAACCAGTCAGATAGGTGGGTGCAATGAAGGAAAAAGGATTAAGGTCTCTTGAACATCTCCTTCTGATTGTGAATTTTACAAATCAGCAAAATGTTTTTGCTACTCCTATGAACTGTTTTGTAGAAAATTCCACTGAAAACAAGAAGAAAATGACTGACAATTTTTTTTTTTTTTTTTTTTTTTTTTTTTTTTTTTTTTTTTTTTTAATGTGCGTGTGTGTGTGAAGCTAAAATGGCCAGCAGTCAGATAGTCAGATCACCTTGCATGGAAAGTGTTGTGCATCAGGAATGTTTCCATGTTTTTCTGAGCAGCACAAAGGGGTGTTTTCTTTGTTTTGTATCCTCATCATATTCCTAAATGAGAATTACAATCCCTTAAATGGGCAGCCTTTTAAGAATTATTATTATTCCTATTGTCTAATTAGAATAACTTTTTTTCAGATCTTTCTCTTTTCGAACTATCTTTGCCGGGAATGTTTTTTATTTCCATGTAGTCATTAAGATCAACAGAGGAAATTATGTAGATAGGTTTCTGTTCTCCAGACCCTTTCTCCTGATATTCAAATCTTCCTCTTTCTTATGAATAGGAAGTTTCTCTACATCTCCACCCTAGAACATCACAACATCAGCCTGTGGTAAACCTGTCATTGGGCTTCTTTGTTTGTTTTGGATTTTCAGAGGATAAAAGCTAGGGGGAATAACAGAGAGACACGCCATAGCCATCTCTAAATTTTCCTGGCATGTCATAAGTTTTCCTTTACTATTTTGTGATTTTCACAGTTTATTTATTTGCTGTGTCCAAGTAACTGGCTTGTCCTCAGTTTTTTCGGTGTTAGGCTTCCTCCCAATGTGTTTGGTGTCTACACAGAATTTGAATCCTTAACTAATCAATAGAATGTAACAGTTTGCTAAAATTCTGTGGAACAGAGAGAGAGCTCGTTTCTTATTCTCACTGCTCTAGATTACAGTTGCAGATGATTTTTCTCAGTCTTCATATTCCACTACAGTTTCCTTCTGGGATAGTACTTTTATAAGCATTTTTGACTTAAAGTGTTATCCTCTATATACTGTATCTATTTAGAGGAAATGTGTTTGTTAAGATGCATGCTGGAGGCCAAGACTTCAATGGCTGGTAAAATCAAGTGTTTTAATGCTATCAGTAACTTTTCTATACCTCCTTCTTTTCTTCCCACCCTCCTTTATTTATTTATTTTTAAAAATTGGAATGCTGACCTCTTGTATGTCTCAGCTATATTCTATTTCCGCCCCCCCCTCAGTCTTCCTCATTGTTCCTTCACATATTGGTGGATTTTTTCTTTAGTGGTTTTTTTGGGGTTTTTTTTTGTTTGTTTTTTGTTTGTTTGTTTGTTTGTTTGGGTTTTTTTGCCTCTTTTTTTTTTTTGCTCATAATCCCAGCAGCAGAACCAAGTATAATGTGTGGTGCAACAGCATGTTTTGTTGGCTGGAAGGTACAGTTGCTGTGCAAGTCTTGATTAAAATTATGAGTTCTGAGGTCAGAGCATAATTTTTTGATGCTAAGAACTATGTCCAATCTAGGTTGGTTTTTTTATATAGTCACAAAAAGTGAATTTTTTAATACTGACCTTTGGACATAGAGTTTCTAATTGGAACACCTCTACTCAAATATTCCAGTTCCCTGAATGCTTTATGGCACTAAGACTGAGAGGAGTGGTCCTTCCCAGCCCTGTCTGCTCATTCCTGCCCTGGCACCATCCCCCATTGTGCTGACACAAGCATTCATGAGAATACACAGTGAACTAAATTGGGGAACTAATCCGTGTTAAAAGTAATCAGTTCTTTTCTGGAGCTCCTTGCCACGTGTCTGTGCAAAGGCTTTTGCTGCAAAAGGGAGGGAGTCACTCGGGGATGGGAATGGGCAGCAGAGGGAGGGCCAGGGCTGCAGCTTTATTGTGGCCATGCCAAGTTGTGCTGATTTAAGAGAACTAATGGCACTGCCATGTGAAGAATGGATGTGTTTAGAATTTCCCAATAAATCAGTCATAAGAGCATCCCTTCGTGCCCAAAAGCCTCTGTATTTTTTTTCCTTGTCTTGAGTGAGCCATGTTTTCTGCACTGTCTTTTTGATGTAAAGGAACAAAACTCTTCAGCATTGGATGGCTGAAATATGGCAAACAGGTAGTTTAAATTCTGCAGTTGCAGGCAAATGTGGTACCATGCCTGCAACATGCAATGTTTTACACAAAATTTTCACAAAGGCTTTGAATGGAAAGGTGCAATTTAGATATTTAAGTTAGACTTGTACAGAAATGGAGCAGAGGGTTTGTTTGAAGAACAGTTAAAGATCATGTGGTTACAGACAGAATCATACTGCATTGATACCTCAGTACAGAATGAACTGGTAAAGGGTACATGTGAACTAGGCTCTTCCAAACACCAGAATATTTGGCACTCCTTTAAAACAGTGCTTTAATACTGTTCTGTTTATGTGAAAATTCTTCACACTTCTTGGAGTGAAATAAAATGAAAACTTTATAAAACTGTAACAACACTTCTGTGAGTCACCTTCTGAGTTTTGGACTCTAAATAATTCATAATGCTTCCATCTACAGGACTAAGTGTGTAATGTGGTAGTGAAGAAAAGCTGTTACCTGGGAATGCATTAGTGGAAATCCTCTCATACTGAGGCAGCATGTGTCTGTCCCTCTGATGCTCCTATGTGATGATTTTTCTGACTTTTGTGGGTACCTGAAGCTCCAGAGAAGTAAGTTGCTAGTCAGGAAGCTTCCATCTGGATCATTGTAGTAATCATCCTTGGCTCTTAATTCTCACATTGCCAAAAATTCACATATGTGACAGCAAGAAACAGGAAAATATGATGAAAATGTCAGTTTCTCATTAATATTTCAAGCCCAGGCTGAATTTCATGGGACAAATAGGTCCAATGACTTTGTTCCTGCCAGTTCCTTTGTTCCATCCAGTTTGCAATTTTCTGTACTGTGGAACTGGGCAATCCAATTGTGGATTTGTTTTTATAATAACTCCTTGTCCTTGGTTTGTTCATCTTGTAGAGTTATCTGCTTATCTATTCTGTCTGTCACCCCTTCAGTGGAATCACCAGTGTAAGATGCATTAAGCCACCAAGACAATTCTTTTGCAGAAGGGATTGGGAGTGGAGATAGATGCAGGAGCACCATGGGTCTCATTTCAGCTTTTGAACCAATTCAGCTGCTGAGGAATAGACAGAAATGACTTCAGGTATCTGTTTCTTTTGTGAACTTTTTGTGTTTTCTTCTACTGTCTGCTCAAGGTTTGTGACCAAAGAGAAAATTGTGTGAAAACATCTGTGGCCCTGCTGTTTGAAGTTGTTAGCTCTATTCCTTTATGAAATCTGAAATATTAAATCTTGCATTGTGCAACTGATGATGCATTCCTAACACAAAGACCATTACCTATCACCTAAATATTATTATTATTATTATCTTTTAAAATAATGTTCAGAAAGATAAGGAGGAAATTTGCTCTTGATTAAATTCACATTTTTTAAACAAAACATTAACAAAAATGTTGATTACATAGATGAAGACAAAGATCAAACTCAAACCTGGGAGAACTGAGAGGGAAGTGAAAAATAAACTGGAGAGAAAGCTTTAATCACATAAAGAGGAAACTTTAGAAGCCTGAAGTTTGTAAGTAAAGCCTAAAGTCAAGCTGAATTCACTTGATCATTTTTGATTTTCCATATCAATTATTCCTAGCTAGAAGATGGAGTTGGGACACTTTAATTTTATAATGTCAAATAAGCAATTTTTAGTGCTTTATCTATTTGGTAGTGATTATACATGGTAATGTGTTCTGGACCACGTGGTGTGAAGCATGAAGGATGTGCAGGGTCCTCTGTCACTGGAACTCCCAGAATATCAGAGAATCATGGAATGGAAGATCATGTCATTCTATCCCCCACTGCCATGGGCAGGGGCACCTTTCATTCAGAATCTGTCAATCCAGCCTGGCCTTGAACACTGCCAGGGATGCGTTCTGTAAGGTCTTTAGTACGTGTGGCCTGTTGGCACAAATACACCGAGGAGCTGAAATAGAACAAAGACTTTTCAACTGAAAACATGATTAGAAATATTTTGTAAGAAATAGTTGAGGAGAATTATTCATTGACTGAGGCATTTTGGCAAGCACTTTGAAGACTGTGGCTCTTATAATGACTGTAAAGAGCTCTAAATGACCCTAAATATCTCAAGAAAAGGGGCACAGTGTCTCCTCTTTGTGGTGGCCCTAAACCACCTGTATGTAATGCTGCTAATGGTACAGTATTCTGTGAAATCTGCTCAGGAAATTGGGTGGGCATGGGTGGATATTTTATGCTGAATTCCATTCTGCCATTAATCTTTCTGATGAATTAAATATTTGGAAAAGTAACCCACAAGACTTTGAATATTTTGCTAGATCTCCTTGTTGTGGCTGACAAACTGTCAAAAGTTGAATGCTCTGTGAATTTAGCCAATGTTTCCTGTAAATGCTCAGTGCCATCAGGGATAAAACCCCAGGCAAGACCAGGCAATTCTAATCTGATTTCCCTGCTTTATTTTTTAAACCTCATGTCTGGTGGCCTCCAGTCAAAATCTGTCTTTCTTATATATTACAGGTTTGGTTTTCAATGCAAATGTCCTGTGTGCAGATTTTAATTAATTAATTCTCTTGGTTACAGCCCTGTGTGAGTTGAGAAAAAGTAAAGGTCACCTTTTTATCCATTGGTCAGAAACAAACATCAAACAGAAGTGATTTCAGAATCTCTTAAATGTTTGCTTTGGGATTTAATATATAGCTTGATTCATGATAAGATTACAGATTTTTTACCATCTTTGTTAAGCTGGTGAAAAAAGCTATCATAGATTTGCATTTTTTTAGGTTTGGTTATGTAAAATAGAGTTTTAATCTCTCTTTTCTTGGAACACGAAAAGGATTCTTATTTTGACAAAATGCTTAAAGACAGTACTTTCAGAAGACAATATTTTGTCAGAAAATTAAAACAAAATTTCAAAATATTCAAAAGGTTTCAAATTTCCAATATGAAAATTAGGAATATTGACATAGTAATTAATACCATTCATTCTACAGCTCCTTGTATTTCTTTGTTTAGCTTTATTGGTTTTATTTGATGGAAGAATTGCTGCATTCTGCTGTGCTGGTTACTTGGTAATGATTGTTAGGACATCTACTTTGAAGCTTGAATTAAAAAAAAAACCCACCCTCCTTGTGCCCCAAAATCTAAAAATTTTATAAAAGGAAAAAAAAGAAAATGAGAATATCCAACATTCACAGAAGATACCTGCCTTCCCGGCCCCATTTTCAGATATGTTTATTTAATGACTGAACCATTTTGATGACTAAATATTGTAAAGTTCCCTGTATGTTCACGCTGAAGTCTCCTAACTTCAAGAGAGCTACACAACTTTTTTACATTATGAAAGTTGTCAATGTCAAAAATATAATCAAAAATCATTGAAATTAAATAACAGCTTTTGCATTTTGACATTTAAACTGTACTGCTTAATATTCTGACTATTTTGATAACTGATGTGAACTGTACAGAATGTCTTTGTTTAAGCAGTTGTAGTAATTTTTAATAACAGTTTATACACACTGAGAAACTGCATTTTCTAGTTTGCAGAGTAGTAGCTCATTTTCTGTGGCCTGAGGCAATTAATTAAAACTGTTTCAGTGTGAAAGTGGGAGTCAACACTGTTTAAACATAGTAAAGTGACTCAGTCTTATGGTGTTGGTAAGTTTGAAGTTTCTATATCAGTGTTTTCAAGCACCAATATAGTTTTTTTCATTGAAGAGAAATTAATTGCACTGTTTGATTCAGCATTTCGTTTATAAGTAGCTTTTTCTAGTCTTAACCAGCTTGTTTTTGTGAGCTCTCAAGTTGAGTTTCCTCTGAACATCTTTCACGATTGAAGCTTTAGTTCTGAACTTGCACTGATTCTTGAAATCATAGCCCTTTCAAGAAGCTAAAGCATAAATATATCCCCAGAGTTTATGATACAAGACAAAAAGCCTTGAAGAAATAATTTCCTGTTTCCTATTTTATTTTCCTGTTAAATCCTAATGTAAGACATTGTCCTGTCAGATCACAACAACCCCCTGCAGCACTACAGGCTGGGGGAAGAGTGGCTGGAAAGGTGTCTGTTAGAAAAGGACCTGGAAGTGCTGGTTGACAGCAGCTGGACATGAGCCAGCCTGTGCCCAGGCGGCCGAGGCAGCCAGTGGCATCCTGGCCTGTACCAGCAATACTGTGGCCAGCAGGAGCAGGGCAGGGATTGTCCCCTGTGCTGGGCACTGGCGAGGCCACACCTCAAGTGCTGTGTCCACTTCTGGACCTCTTTATTCAGGAAGGACATTGAGAGGCTGGAGAGAGTCCAGAGAATGGAGCTGGGAAAGTGTCTGGAGCACAAGGAGCAGCTGAAGGAGCTGGGGGTGTTTGGCCTGGAGAAAAGCAGGTTCAGGAGAGACCTTATCATTCTACATCTACCTAAAAGGAGGTGGTAGCCAGCGGGGGGTCCATCTCTTCTTCCAGGCAGCCAGCAATAAGTTGAGAGGAGATGGCCCCACATTGCACCAGGAGAGGTTTAGATTGGAAAAATATTTTCATGAAGAGGGTTTTAAAGCATTGGAACAGGCTGCCCAGGGGAGCAGTGTAGTTATCATCCCTGGAAGTGTTCTAAACACTTGTGCTTAGGGTACTTGAGGACATGGTTCAATGGTGAATGTGGCGGTAGTGCTAAACCTACTTGGACTTGATGATCTTAAAAGTTCTTTCCCAACCTTAAAAATTCTATGATTCTGTAATTGGATCTGGACTTGGTAAAGAATTTTTGTTCCCTTACCACAGATGTCTGTTTTCCAGGTTGTCTCTGAAGTGGCTGTTCTGACCTTTATGCATACACTTCTCTGGGGTAATTTGTTTGGGATATAACCCTCTATTTAATGAAGACCTTAATGTAAATGTAGACAAATTTATCTCAACACACACTGTATGTGTGCATGCATTGTAGTTTCATTCAAATACCTTTCTGTCTTGCAATCATTCATAAAATCATAGAATGGTTTGGGTTGGAAGGGACCTTAATGTTCTAGTTCCACCCCCCTGCCATGGGCAAGGACACCTTCTACTGGACTATGTTGTTCAGGCCCCCATCCAGGGTGGCCTTGACCACTCCCAGCTTCTCTGGGCAACCTGTTCCAGCGCCTCATCACCCTCACAGTAAAGAATTTCTTCCGAATTTCTAATCTGAACCTGCTCTCTCAGTTTGAAGCCATTTTTCCATGTCCCGTCACTACAGTGCCTGATAGAGTCCCTCCCTGGCTTTCCTGTAGGTCCTTTTCAGATGCTGGGAGGTTGCTATGAGGTCTCCATGCAGCCTTCTCTTCTCCAGGCCGAACAGCCTCAACCTTGTCAGCCTGGAGTATTCATCCTTAGTATCTTTGAAATCGTTGCTTATTTCAGTGAAATTTGACAGAGGATAAACATCCAACTCCAAGTTACCAGGTAATCCAGTCATAAGACAGAACTTCTAAGGATTTCATAATTTGTGCTCCTCACAGAGGCACTTACCCTTTTACTGAAAAAGTGTGTTTGTTGTCCTGATACTCCTTGTTGAGATGTTTATTCAGATTTTGGGAAGATGCTCTTCTATGTTTTGAAACATTACAGTGTATGTCCTGTGATGTTACAAGGACTTAATTTGTTGCCCCTCAGTCTTTACCAGTTATGGAAATGAGCTCTCTAGCAATGACAGCACCAATATAAATGAAATGCTGACTTATTTATGGACTAATTTATTTGTGCTCTATGCCTTTGTTGCAGAGACTACAACTTTTTTTTTTTTTTACTAGATAGAAATGGCAATGGTCATTCTTTGGAGGATGAGCTTGATCAAGTTTTGATCTGGTATGAGGCCTGATCCACTGCTGCTGCTGGGATGTAAAAGAAAATTGTCTCACTGCTACTTTATTTTGTGTGGTATCTATTCAGAAATAAAAGGATTGATCACAGTCTATTCTTGTGGAGCCCTGAGTAGTAAATGGACTAAATAATAAAAGGATGAAGCAAAGAAGCTTGCTTTTCAAGTAAAAGATGAGTTTTATTAGAATTTCTTTTCACTAAAGGACCAGAAAGCATGATGATTTATTAACACTGATTACCACTAATTTTCCTCAGTCTTTTCTGATGCTCAGAGTTATTTTTGCCCCACTCTAAGAAATGGAACTTATGTGTTTGTGAAGTAAGTTTCTCATTGGATCTCCAACTTCTCATTTTGCTTGCAGATAAGATGGTTTTTATGTTTATAGTTTATTACATTGCTCATAGGCATATGTCATCTGTTTAGGCAGTGAGGTGATGTTTTTGTTTGTTTTAAAATTAACTAGCTAACATTTGCAAAGGGGAGGGTGAAGAAGGGAAAAGACACTTACTTAAAACTTGGCTGTTTCCAAGACCAGTTTTTGGAACAACAAAATAATTCCCCCAGTAGGTCTTACCTCTTTGTCAGTCACAAAGCTGTCATTGTAGGAGCATAATTCTGACTAGAATTCTGTGTAGTGTGTCCTTAGTGCACAGGCTGCATTTTTTGGTAACAACTGGACATTTGTTTCTTGCTTTTTTCTTTCTATCCTAAGTCGTATTGAAAAGATTATCCAGGTGGCTTCTGAAAGTCTCTGTTTGGGAAGTTTACCAGCAGTGGGACTTGGGAGAACAGTCTCCTACTGCTGCTGTCCATGGGAGTATGGTTGAACTGTGCTCTAGCCCCTCAAAATTCTCAAAGTGCAGCAGTTTGAACAGCAAGTTGTTCCCTTCAGCACCTTGATTGGTTCCAGATACAGCGGCAGAAAAGCGATGCTTTGTTTTCCAAGGGAGGTAGAAGACTGGCAACTCAGTTTTCAGCTGTCATGATGAGAGGTGTGATGGGAAGTAAATTCAGAATCCTGGAAAAGTTGACTTAGAGCCCAGGTACAGGCATA
Source organism: Chamaea fasciata (assembly GCF_029207755.1). Classification (NCBI taxonomy): domain Eukaryota; kingdom Metazoa; phylum Chordata; class Aves; order Passeriformes; family Sylviidae; genus Chamaea; species Chamaea fasciata. The sequence goes on from NW_027094092.1 coordinate 12,305,381, forward strand.
TAAATCAGAAAGCAAGCTGAGGCGATTTCAGAACTCTATCTGAATCAATAAGTAAGGCATTGCTGAGTTTAGTAGAGCCATTTTTTTCTTCAGCTCTTTCTGCTTCACTTCCAGATAAACTCCTTAGACCTTTACATGGTGTTGAAATGTTTCAGTTTGGGATTATATTGGCCCAAATTACCTCTGGGTTTTATCCAGAGACAATATTCTTTAGGGGTGCATTGGAAACACCCCTAAATTGGAATCAGAGCTTTCTCCCACTCCTGACAGAAGACAAAAAAATCGTGAGATGTGTAAAATCAGTCATTATCTGCTTCAGATCAAGCTGGTTTTACCTGCTCCTTTAGCTTGGTTTGGTTTTAGAGAAACAGTAAAACTCTTTGCGTGCCAGGAACTAAGTAATTAATAAGAGAGGTTTACCTGTTTACTGCCTTTTCTATAGTTTTTCCACTTTGCATATGGATGGTGGGTTTTTTTGGTGAAGAGGTAATGTTCCTGGTTTTGAACACTTCAATTTGATATAATATATATTCCAGTTATCCTTCCTAAATTTATGGTAATGATTATATTAGGCAGGTGTTATATTAGGTAGGTGTACTCTTTCTGTGCAGTTTTATTTTTTTGATTGGAGATGTGTGCAACGAAAAACTGTGTTTAATGCACACACAACCTCTCAGGTCTGAGTAAATAATTACAGTTCAGGGGTTGAGAGAGACTGTTGAATATGGGGTTTCATATTGGATACATGTCAAAAGACTATGAAAATAAGCATTCTGGGTTTTGTAATATGGACTCAAATTATTCTGTGTTCTTCTCTGCAGTGTCCTTTTTTTTTGCCATTCGAATTTTAGCTTCTTCCTTCATGTTTTCTCAGAGCCAGTAGGAGGAATGTGAGCACACAGGACACAGACTGCTTCTGTTATGATGTCTAACATTACAGTGCATTCCTATTAGGCCCAGCTCTGATGAGGAAACTGCTTCATTTCCAGACTGGAGCTGGGGGAGTGCTTACTAGAGGTATAATACTTGTATCTAGCACTTTAAATGCCATTTTTGAAACTTGTATGGATTATGCAATTTTTTTTTTCTCATTCTATAGATTTCTAGAAACGGTTAGAAACTTTATAGAATGTTGTTATAGAATGGAAGGTATCAGGCAACTTAGAATTTGAGCTTTACTTGTAAATTACACTGGACTAATGAGCCTGATCATAGAGTTTTCACACACATTTTTTCAAAATTAAAATTCTGTATTTGTAAATTCAGGTTATTTGGGAAATTGTCTCAAGCAGCTTTGCATCTGTGCAGTTTTATGTTGTTTATTCTTCAGGGTCTTCTGAATAATTTTTCTACTGAGTTAATTAAAATACAGCACTTCTAAGTTCATTAAATACTAGAGTTCCTAAACAGTTGACTGCTTAGAAAATAGTGATGGAATGATTATTTCTATTGGTACAGGTAGTTTTGTGAGGTCTTTTGTTTTTTTTTTTTACTGTGGGAACAACAGGGCTTTGTCCCTGTAAACAGTTAACCAAAAAAGTTGTTACTGGATTTGAATTTTCATTTACAGATTATACAAAAGTGAAAGAAGCTCAGAGCTTACATTCCAAACTGACAAAACTGACAAGTAATTTTTTTATTTTTTTGTGGGCTGAGGGAAAATTTTACCATTGAAAATATAAGAAAAGAAAACTATTGCTCTTGGTATTCATTGAAAGATATTTGAGCAGATAAAATGTCTTTAAAAACCCTCTGAATTTTTCAAGGAGCTCTTTTATAGCCTACATTTATAAATTTGTATCTCTTTTTCCCAGAGCTCTGGTGAGCCCTGCATACTTCATTCTTTTTCAATTGTAAACATAGTTTCGGTACTACCACTTTTGCACCAAAGGCGGTTCCTAAGCGACTGCTGACGTCAGTTGGTGCAGCACAAGAAGGTTTGTGTGTTTATCTGCTGTGGGCAGACTCTTAGAAAAGACGAAAGTATGTAACTAGATTAGACCAAAGAGATTACTGCTTTAAATAAGCATACGTACTGTTTGCAATGCCTTACTCCTTTTTTTAAATTTTTTTTAATGTATTTTATTTTGATTAGCAGCTGTATCTTCTGTTGCATATGCCAAAGTATCTCGTTGGCAGGGGGTGATAAGGAGGGGTATATATTCTCTTTGCTATTGCTTTAAAGGGGCAGCTGCTTCACTTCTTTTCTGCAGCACTAGAATGAGCTTTTCTGCAGCGTTAGAATGAGAATTTAAAAGGAGCGTGTGTCATATCGTGGAGCTTTCACATACCTGATCTCAAGGTTAGAAATAGAACTGTTAGAAGTGAAAGCAGGCTTACAATTTCCAGTTTAAGTGAAACGTATTTACTTAGAGATTTTTGGCCAGAGTCTATACATTTGGAAAAACTGGAATGATACTCTTGGAATATTTTACTGCATGCCTTTGTGTCAAACAGAGTTGGAGTGGAGCTGGCTAAAATACCTTTGCAAATTTTTTTAGTACTTGAGTATACTTGCAGCACACCCACAATGAAGATAAATTACCTGTAGCAAAAACTCTTTGTGTGAAAATCTTTTTATTAAAGTAGTGGGACTGCAGTCATGGTAGGCCAAAAAGTGAAACTTTTGTAGTAGTGGTACTGAATGGCATAATGGGGCAGGAAGAAAAACAACAAGCATAGAATCTCCTCTTCGGGTTGAAGAATAGAAGCAGCAACTTTCAGAACCACCTAAAAGCCAAGAACAAGTGGTCCAAATAAACTTAAATCAGTTTAAAATAAAAAAAAAAAGTGCCTGTGGGACAGAGGAGGGTATAGGCAAGCATAAAGGTGGAAAAGTCAAGCTAAATAAGGTCCCGTTTGAATGTGGCTGTGGTGATGGTCCTGCCAGTCTTGAAGTCCCCATCCATCTTTTACGTATCCTGTGTGTTATATTTTGCTATCCCCTCTTGCCTTGAGGACCTCCATGGCTGGAGACTGCACGGCTTCTCTGGGCATTCTGCTTCACCTTGTCTCCCTGCTGGTGTGCCCTCAGAGTGAGACATTTTTTCCTTGCCTCTAGGCTGAACTCCTTGTTTCAACATTGCCTCACATCTTCACACTCTGCACCACAGAGTACGGCTTGGATTTGTTGTTGTGATGGACTCCTGGTAGACACCAGAAGGACTTATGCCCCCAAAGCCAAAAATCCATCGCTTCTCCAGCCTGGATGGGCCCAGCTACCCCAGCCTCTCCTCACAGGGGGAAGTAGGTTCTCTACTCCCTTTAACCACATTCTTACCACAAGGTGGTTTTTTTTCAGCTTTCAATATGAAAGGTAGACTTAGGAAATGACATTTAATTCAGTAAACTGCTCTTAAACAAATGGTGAAGATACTTTTGAGTTTCATTAGTATTAAAACATAAAAATAGCTCAGATTAAGAGTTCATTTATCTTAATATTCTGTCTCTAATCTCTGATCTTTGTCCAAGGTCAAGTTTAACATCTATTCATAAGTTAAATATCTTTTACATCCTTGGCTTGAAGATGTCATATTAAACAGACTTTTGGGGCCAAAGGGTGTGTTAGAACTTCTTCTGTCTGTCCAATGCATCTGTCTGCTACTGCAGTGTCTCTAGAAGCAGCACACCAAGGGGAAAATCAATAAAAACTATAATCACAAGTTGCTGCTTATCATCTTCCCGTCCATTGCAAGGGCTAATGTGCAATTAAGTGCATTAAAGGTCATGGGGGAAAAGAAAGTAGCTGTAATCAGAAGCCAATGGGAGGATAAAAATATGATCACATATGATACTCTTCTTTCTTTTCTCCCATCCCACCTTCCTACACTCTCCCGATTTCCACCTGTTTTCAGCTCGGGGGACTTTCTGATGTGGTTTAGTTATTTAGCTGCGAGTGCTGGTCAGTCTCCTCTTCAGTGTATGGACCTTTCCTCCTTTTTCCAGTTTTCCCTTGAATTTATTTGAACTCCTCAAATCCTTTGATAAAGCAGGTTACTTCCTACCTGCTGGGAAAGAACTTTCTCTTTCTGGTTTGGACTGGCTTGTTCCTAGCCCATGCTAGTGGCATCTGGTTCTTGTGCTGTAAAAGAGTACTCTAGTATGTTTAACTTTCTGCTGACCAGCTCCTTGGGCAGAATTTTCAACAGTCACGAGTTCACTGTAGCAATGTGCATGACATCTAGCAATGACAATAACTGTTTGATTTAAAAAATTGTTTTAAAGCACTTCAGAAACCCTCTTGACACAGCAAACTTTGTGAGATTTTATGTTCTGAAGATATTTCAGTAATGCACAGGTTTTCTGTTTCCTGAAGGTTGATAACTATTTGCCATTAGGATTTTTTTGTCACAGGCTGATGCAGCTCAAAGTTCTCCCCGATGAGAGCAGATGTTCTTGTGGAAAACCCCTGGACACAAAAGAAGAGCAGAAAAATCCATCCACTGAGCTAAGATACCATGCTATTACATTGGTTTCCTTTTGCAGGGGAATGTTTTTGACTTGGTGTTGAGATATCAGTTGGAATTACCTTAACTGTCTTTACATAATTCCGGAGAAATGCGTGCACCTTGGACATATGGTCTGGGTTTTTGCATTTGTTCTGCTCTTGTTCACAGACAGCAAATGTGTAAAGATTTTGTGAAGAAATGGATTATTGAAAAAGTTATCCTTTCATTGTCACCGAGTTCAAAAAGCAGTTGCAGCAGATCCCAAAATACAGGTCTGCAGACAAAAAAGGTCACTGTTTCCTTGTTCATTTTTTATGACTTGTGATCTTACAACAGTCCAATTTCAAAATGTTGCTCTGGGACACTGTACAAAATAAATTTAATTTCTATAATAATTTTTTTAAAATGAAGCTCTTTAATTTGTTAAACAGTTTAGGCAGTTACTATAACCTCTTCTTGAATTAAGGGTATAAAATAGTAAAATTAAATTTTCAAGAACAACTGTGACTTAACCATAATTATTTTAAATTGAGACAAAGCAACAGGCTTTTATTATATTTCTTAATTGCAGTACAGCCTATAACAACCATTCTGGTCTCAGGTTTCTTAGTTACCATCCTGTATGTTCTGTGACTGGGCTCCAATTCATAACCTGCTCTCTGTAGATTTATAATAGACAAACTGAGAAGTATTTGTCTCTAGATTTGCAAGAGTACCCTTGCTGGCTCTTTATAACTTTTTGATTACTTACTTGCTGGATTTTTTAAATAAGGAAATAGAATAATTTGGGAAGATGTGTATGTTAGTATGAGATGCTGGAAATTGAATAATCTCCCACTGATAATTGGCTGTCAGTGAGATTTTGTTTTTGTTTATATGAAGATTAGGAAAATATATGTTTGATATTTGGTCCTGTAAATATCTTCTTCCTACATTTCATATGACTTTTGCTTTTATTCCAGATGTAAAGTTGAGCAGTTATAAAGCTGTTGTCTTCAGAAACACCTTGAAAGGTTAGGAGACTTCAACACTACGCCTTGGGTTTGGTTAGTGTGTGTTAGACAAATAACAGAAAAGTTGGCTAATAGCATGCATTTATAAGGTTAGAAAGCAAATATGTTTGTACATAAGTGCTGAAATGATTTTTGTCTCTGTAGCCCAGAATAAAGATTTCTGTGAGGGATAGTTCACATACGGCTGCCAAAAATAGGGAAAGGTTTGTACCTAAGCTAGGTGTGGCAGAAATAATTAGTCTCAGCTCAGTATGTTAATGCCTAGCATAGTCTTTGGAGGCAATCTGGACACATAGGCTTCATTTTGTGATTTCCTTTTGCTGTGTTCTTTTTTGGATCCAGCTGTTTTATGTGGTGTTTCTAGAGTGGATTCACAGCATATTTTCTGAAATATTAGTTATTCTCTCTCTGCTCTTGGTAGCTTTGCCTTGTTACCTTATTCCAGAATCTGGCTGTTCATCTTGGTCAAAAATTACTGGTTGTCTTACGTGTTGTACATCAGTGGTTCCTGAAATACTTGGGATGACCAATGGTTGTCATCCTACTTTGGGTAACAACAGTTGCAAAGGGAATTCCATCCCTGGTGTAAAAGCTTAACTGCTCATTAACATTTGGAGTTGTAACCCTGAGAGAAATGAGGCTTGAAATGGAACTTATCACAAGGGAAATAAAATTGGCAACTACTCCAGGGTGAGAGGGGAATACAGGATAACGTTTATTCTTTCACAGAAAACATCTGCAGTTGGCACACTATGACTCCGTGACCCTTTGAGGTTCCTTTCAAGAAGAATTACCCTGGAAGACTGTTCCTCTTGGTGTGAAGTTCGGTGTAGACACAGCTAACTAGTGCAGGTACTGCTGAGGGCATGTTTGCAGTAGCACATAATTCTTCTCAGGCTGTGAATCCTGGGAAAGGAGCTGAGCAAATATTTAAGTATTGAGTCAATGCTGAACTCCAGCTACTCAGTGGCTACTGAGCTAGCACTGCCTCACCTTTTTACCTTATAGTTCTCTAGTTTTCTAGCATGCTCCTTGCTACCTTTATCAATGAACTGGAAACATCTCAGTCCCTTTGATGACTGCTCATAACTCTCCTGTCATTATAGAAATAGGCCATCTTTCTGTTCATGGGATTAAACTTGCAAAAAACCAGACTCTTATTGCTATACCTGGACCTGGAACACTCTGTTAGCTCATTGTGTTAGTGTAAACTTATCAGCACGTACTAAATCTGTGTTTCAGAAGGTGGTGGGAACAGAATAAATGTTTAGTGTTCTGAAAGAGGCATTTAAGATGCCTATAACATTTTTTCATTCTGTAGCACAGCAGTCATAGCAACTGTGTGTTCAAGTCACATTGTGCCTTTAAATATCATTGAAACCTGAATACTTCTGATAACACAGCACAAACTTCTGGTTGCTCTGGTGTTTACCTCAGCATTTTGATTAAATCTTGTGAATTTTGGAGGAAAATGTTCATGTGTTTTGACTCTTGTCAAATGTTGTACAATGCCCTCTGACTGCAGTATTGGTTGCCTTTAATGTCAGTGCCCGAATTCTTCAAAAATTACAGCTCTTGTGGATATTTTTAATTTAGTTCTCTTATCCCTATCCTGGTGTGAAAGTTTTGTTTATTTTGGATGCTGCTGTTTAAGGTTGCTGAAGGAAGTCATGATAGAATGAGCTTTGAAGTCTATTTTTGCTGACCAGCACAAACCTGTGCTTCCTTTAAATGTCCTGTATAGAACTATCAGAAATTTGCACCTCTTGAACTGGAGAAAGAAGTGAGAACGTGTGATTCCTGTCCCTCACTACAGAGTATGTAATAGAGAATGAATAAACTGCACATGTGCAGCTTTTCACAGAAACCACCCGTGGCCTCCCTACTACCAAAATCTTTCCACACAAACAAAGGTCCTTGCTAGATGTCATTCTCCTCCATCGGAAGGGGGTACTGACATCTCTTTTGAGGCTTGGATTTTTTGATGCTTGTTAATATCTTCATTATTATAAGGGTTGAAGCAGCTCTTGATGAACTGGACCACTGAGAGATCGTTACTAAACACTCCAAAACAGAAAAATATGCTTCTAAGGTCTGTAACAATTACTCATGGCATCAGTAGCACACTAGATTTATGTTATAGGATTTAAAAAGTTGGGTAGTCCCTTACACCAGGCTTTATTCAGAAAGTTAGAAATTAAGAGTGATATTTTGGGCAGAAATAACACACTAGCATAGTTTGAGTCTGAACAAAATAAAGAACACTATTGCCATTTTTTACAAGTTGCCTTTCATATTGAATTAAGAATAGTGAAAATCTCACAAGTCTAAAGAATCCAGATAATTATAAATTGTTGGAGGTTGAATGAGTTGGAGGCAATATCAATATTAAATGAAGATTTTTTTCTCCCCTCAGAGGTCTTTCATTTTAAGGTACCTTAAAAATTCTAAAACTACCTGAATTAAACATATCTTTATGTAGATTGTGCAGATTTTGCATGAAGGTGGGGTGCTTGGGTGAAATATTTAGATAACTTTGGATTGTTTATTGGACCAGCCAATCAGAAAAGGAAACACAACTGTTAACTTCTTCCTGAGGAATATATTTAGGATCTCCTTCAGAAGAGCGATCAGAGAACATTTCTGTAATAACAATTGCAGTGTCAGTGATCATTCAGAATTCATGTTGGAGCAGTTGAAGGCAAAATATCTGCTACATCTGGGCTCAGAAAAACTTTTAAAATAAAAAGGGAAAGTAAATGAAGTAGAATCCCTGCAGGCAAGATCAGGACTGTTCCAAGACATCATACTGGAAACTTGAGGCAAGTACATGCCATTTATCAGAACAAGATGTAAAGATAAAAGGAAAAATGCCATGATTAAAGAGGATGCTAAAAGGGGCTCTCAGGAAAAAGAAAGTATTCTTAAAATAATTGTATTGAGAACAGACAGAATAAATGTAATAGTTCAAGGCAGATCAAAAATAATCTATCAACTTGTAGAAACTATATTAAAAAATTAATAGTATTTGTACAAATGCATTAGAAGCTTGAAGCCTCCTAGAGTTCCTATAGGACTAGCAGGCTCTCAGAAACAGATGGAACCATCCACACAAGATGAGGCCACAGCAGGTAAAGAAATTATTCTTTTTGAAGAAGTTCATTGTGGGAGAAACTGGAGAAAAATGCTTATGCTGGAGGTTTACAGGCAATGTAAAACCTTCACAGGCTTTAAGTCAAATTTAAGTGTTGCAAAGTACGTTTGCTAGCAGAAGAACAGCAAACTCTCAGGACCAGATAATGCACACCCACAGTTCTCAAGACACTTGAGGAAAAACCACCCAAACTGATGAATGTAATGTTCAGCTTTTTACTTAAATTTGATTAGATCTCTGTTGACTGCAAGTTGGCCAATGCAAGTCATTTAATGAAAGTTTCCAAGAAAGCTCTAAAGAACTGTTGGCCAATAATTGCGACTTTTGTAGCAGGCAAATGGGTAGAAATCATAACAAATGTTAAATGACTCACTTCAGAGAAAGATGTCTTGGGGGAGAGTCAACACTGCTTTTGTGTGTCTTGCATCAAACCAGCTTGTGAGAATTTTTTGCAAATTTGTAGATAATAAAGATCCAACTGCTACAGTCTGCTTGGATTTCTAAAAGATTGTGCACCCTTCACTTTGTCACCTGAATTACCAGTTATCAGGAATTTGAGGAGCTGGAAGAATGTGGTTTGATTGGAATGCCAAAGACAGGAGCAGCTGGTGTGTGACAGCTAGAATTACAGGATATACAGTAGGTACAGGAGTTGCTTTTCCTTTATGTATTTTGTTAGTAGGAATGCATGGAGTCCCTCTTGAGCAACTCAGGATACAAGCATGGAAAGCTCATATTTGCATAATGCCATGGATCATGAAAATGTTAAACCTAGGCTGAACATAGATGTATTTGCGTAAATGTTTGTGTGGTTTGTTTTTTAGTTCTGCACATAGAAGATCACATTTGTTAGGTTAGATAAAGGATTCTGCAGTGAAGTCAAGCTTCTGTTAAGCCTGTCTAGCCAAAATTGATTAGTAAATTGATTTCTAAATTATAATCTAATTTGTCTTTGCCTCCCTTTTCCAAACTGAAAGCGACTAAATTGACACATGGACTGAATTTAGCTTTCTGTTTCTTTCTTTTTCCTTCATTGGTTTGAATATTGTCTCGAAGTCCTCTGTTGTAGGACAAGACTAGAAGTTGAAGAGAAATGGCCTTTATGGCAAGGGTGTGTGGGGTGTTGTCTTTCTGAAATTCTGCTCTCAGAGTAGCTGTATTTTTAATTTTTTAAAAATTTTTTTTTATATTTTTTATTTTTTTTTACATATGCTCAACTTTCTTTTATCTTTGTAACAGAGTACCTGGGGACTTAATCACCATGTGTATGATCTGATCTGAAGTGGACTTGGCCTGCAGTTCCTTCTCTGAGCTTGGGCTGTGCCCCAGAACTGAACAGGAGAACAGTTTCCTCTGTGCTTTGTCTCTCCCTTGCCTTGTCTTGCCTGATTTGATTGCAGGAGGGATAAGAATGGGATGTGGGTGTGGAGAAGAAAATAAGTCCAACGTTTTGGCAAGCAGAGGGGGGAAGAAGCTGGGATTGAAGGAGAGGAGACTGAAATGATGGTTTGAGCTTGAATGAGGGTGGGATAATTTTGTGTCTGGAGTAATGAGATTGACATGCTAGACAAGGAGGTTTTGGTGAGAAGCTTGGGAAGTAAACATAGCTGGAGATACCTGAAGAATGAAACTGGAATAAGGAGGGTTGGGGTGGGTCTGGATTAATGCGGGATGGATGAGGCTGTAAATCTTGTATTTGAGACAACATGCTGAAATTTGAGCCTGTTGAGGAACATCAGGAACCTGGATGAGACCATCTCCCTCTGCTGCAAGAGCTCCTGAGAAAGGCTCTCGGTGCTCTGTAATAATCTCCCGAAAAAGAAACCCTAACCTGACTTCTGCCATTCCCTGCTCCAATGGGACAGATTTGTTGGTTTGTCACTCCATCAGTGTGATGACAAAGGGTGGAATTTGAGAGTTTTGGTGTGCCTTGAGAACAACTAGGAAGTAGCAACAAAAAAAGTTAAAATGGGCTGTCTTTCTGGAAGATTTAAAAAATAAAATAATACTGGAAATAAAAGTGCCTATGATTTTTCCACTTCTAAATATATATTTCCACACACCTCTTCTGTCCCCCTTTTCTGTCATCCAAATCCTGAAATTTGTGGTACAGCACAGTGAGCAATGAGAGATTTGTTTTGTTTTGTCTTGTTTTGTTTTCTTAATGCAGTTCCCAGTTCTGTGACCACACAGAAGTGTATAGAATTGAGTTGGAGATCAGATAAAACAAATGTGATGGGCTAAATGTTGCATTGGAGAACTGAATTTTATTCTGACTTTGTCACCAAAATTTCTTTGTGTGTGTGGGATTCTTGGTGTTTCACTAAAATCTTGTTATTCTCAAGTGGTTCCTAGTTGCCTGTGCGTGTTTCAGTTTTGTTATTTGTTAGGTTTGTGTTTTGTGACTGCAGATCAGTTTTGCAGTAACAGGAACCATTCCTTGCTGTGACTGAAGTCCATCAATCCTACTTGGAGTGGCTGAAGTCTATGTTGTGAAAGAAACTGAACATTCAGTTAGGCATCCAAATTTAGCAAGATCATTTAATTTTTTTTTTTTTAATCTGAGGTACTGATCAGTAAAGTACTGCAGCATTTTGCAAGCGCTTTGTTACTAATTTTGTAAAAATGTGCGTGCATATTCAGGTGTTATCATGGGAGGCACCATACCAAAAGCAGAGGAAGTGAAAAGAAAAAATGCTCGAGCAGTTTTCAGCTGCAGTCAGCAATTTCGGGACTGTATCCTGAACAATAAAGCATCAGACTACTCTGCTCTTTCTGTGGGCCTGATCTGTTGTTTTTCAAGTGTGACAACTCACACTTGTTATAATCCTTGCTGGCAGACAGCATTTCTACCTCATCTGCCCATCTGCAAGTCCCTTAGAACTACGGGTTTTGACACTGAGGGTGTTTGTTTCTTTTCCTGTTTAGACACACACATTAGCACGATGTTTCCCAAACATAATGCTTGCACCAAACTCGAGGCTACCTTATGTGACTGAGAACTTCAGAAATACATTTTCTCCATGGAATTCTGACAAACGCTTTCCAGTTGCTGGAGTAAGTGATGATGAACTGTTCGTACACATCACCAAAAAGGAATGTGACAGCTCATTAATTGTCCTGCTGCAATAGAACAAGTTCTGTCAGTCATGAATCGAAATCTTTGTTAATAACACATCAGCACGTGGCAGGGGTACCGTGATTCTAAAACATTAGCCGTAATATTTTTGGTGTCTAGAACAATGTGAGTGCTGCTTATACACTACACAACTTTATTAAATATACATATATATATATATCTGTAGGTATTTATACAATCTAGATTATACTGTATAGGGAAATATAGGAAATATTTTTATATATTTCAGTTGAAATATTGGAGTTTTAAGTGCAGTAAAGCATGTGATGCATTTAAGAAACCTGAATTTATGCTTTGCAGTTCTGCCTGAAATGTTACCATAATAATAGCCCTCAAATCTCTTCCATTGCACAGGGTTATCATAAAACCTTTCCTTTTCCAGCAATCATTTTTCTCTTTTCCAGGTACAAACTAGATGTGTTCAGTGAAAATAATCAGTGTTGGTAGTTAGAGATATGCAATAAATTCTGTAGTTGATGGGACTTTAAGGCCTATGCCTTCTTTTGTTTCAGAGTTGAAAATATGGTGAGAGAGGATCATTTTATGGTTGTAAAAACTGAATGACAGAGAGTCTTTGCCTGATACAGCATTGTTATGCTGATCATCAGTCTATTTCAATTGTCTTTCTGTCTTTGTCTTTAAAGTATTTATCATAATGCTTTCATCTGCCTTGGAGAAGATGTTGTTTTAAATATCATCATAAAAAACACATTAGGAAATTAATCTGCATCACAGTTTGGAAGGTTTACAGTAAGGAACATATGAGGTCACACTGAAAGTGTGGAATAGAAAGAAATACTAAATTGTTTCCTTGCTCTAAAATGGTCTAAGTTAACCTTTTATCCCATGATCGTGTAGCTGTGTGGGTGGGTGTGTTGCTATGGCTTGGCTGGTTTATGGTACATCAGCTGTTCTGCAGTAATTGCCCGTGGATTTGCTTTTATTTCCAGTGCAGTTAGACATTCCCTGTGTATTATCTCTGAGGGGTGATAACTTGAAGTATTTTGGTTTTTAAAAAGAGTAAGATGCTTCTGTTGGAGTGTTTGTAAAGTAGCAGCTTGAGCCACACTAATTGTCTAAGGGTTGTGTCTGAGGGGCCCTAATGCTTAGGAAAATGTCCCAGAGAGCTGGGCTAGAGTCACCTCCATGTGAAACTGCAGCAATTCTCATATCTTGAGTTAGGCAATATCACCCTGCTTCTACCATTTGAGAAACCTGGTAATTCACATTTCCTAGAATTAAGAGGGATATATACAGAGAGGCTGGGATTCATCCTGTTTCTTCAAAACTTTATTTTAATTTTAGAGTTTTTATTACTTTATTCATAACTTCCAAGTGTTTACTTTGCACTTGCTTTAAAATACTCCAAAAAAAATTTAGACTACTGCTTGCACAGCACATACAAGAAAGTTAAATGGGTTGATTTAATTTATTGCAACATTAATGTGAGGAATCTCAGCATTTCTGTTTGGTTTGATTAAAGGCTGAGTTAACAATTTCTATCCTGTTGATTTGATCCAATAGTTTCACAGTGTCACAGGTTTTACACAGATGATAAAAGTCTCATTTTTTATATATATATATATATATATATATATATATATATATAATTTTTCTTTTGACATATATTCTGAAGATTCAGGTTTAAACCAATGAAGTCCAATTAATATCTTGTTGAGAAGCTGTCTCTACTTCTGTGGCAGGCAATTTCTGTCATTTACTCCACTGTCCTCAAGTTTTTTAAACTGTAAGAAACAATCTCACAGCTTTTCCTGCCTACATCAGTGCAAACTCTGCTCTTCAGAATGTCAGCTTGAGTCTGCTCACTGATTTCTCAGCAGTTTGACTTCTTTTCCCTTTCTACCAGCCTGTAGCAATTTGGTTCAACATTTGCATGTTAATAATATCAGAAAAGTCAAATTTGCATCTTTTACCCCCAGTAATCATTTTGTATACAGACTGAGGATGCAGTAATGAACCAGTTCTGAGAGGGACACTCATTAATATAAATAGTCCCATTTTACAAGTATTTTGCCAAGGTCAGTGGGAGAGAGGAGCGGGGTCAGAAGTAGCTCCTTAGTCACAATCACATCTGGAGCTGAAACAGACTCTTTCTTTGTCTGTAGAAATTTGGCAATGTCTTAGGGTTGCCAGAGTTTAGATGCTAAAATCTGGGACAATGTCAAAGAACTAAACTGTGCATACGTAGATTAACTGTGCATGGAAAGTACAATTTATCTGCATAATGACCACTTTTTTTCTGGATGCCTTGATTCCTGTGTGTTTGGAAAAACAACAGTTACTTCAGAAACGCAGGAAAAGCCATATCATAAAGGCTTTTCATAAGGCTTTAGGTTTGGCCACTAGAACATAACTTCTTAATTATACAGGACATCTGGCAATCCTATGAGGTTCAGTCTGCATTTTTCCTTCATCACAGAAGAAATATTAATGCAGCAGCAAAGGCATTCTTTGGATACAGTGATTATTGTTCAAGATAGCAATACTGGCACTAGGTTTTGACCTCTAAACTTGTTTCTGCTTGGCAGGGGCTTTTGGTATTGTCCAAGTGCAGACTGGTGTCTTCTCAAAGGAAAAATATTTTTGTTTTCTCTTATCTGCCAATCTGTCCACTTAAGTAGCCTTTGCTGTCATAATATTATAAAAAGCAACTTAAAGTTGTCTGTGAGTGGAAAAAAAAGAAAAAAAGGCCTGTCTGAAAGTTCCAAAAAGGGTGGTGCTTTTGTGATTATTTTTGCACTTTCTCAGTTTAATCCCGGGTTTTAAGGAAGGTATTGGGAATTTAAGCTCTTTGGGGGAAGAAGGCACAGGTTGTCTTAAAAAAAAATAGCAAATCAAGACGACCTTAAGTTTATATTATTGCCACAAAACCCACCACAGTCAAGTGGCATAGTGGGTGGCACTTCATAGAAAGTATCTTCCAGACGAAATAATCTCCTTTTAAAAAATTTTCTCTTCTGTATGCGATGTGTCAGACTGATGGAGTGCATAAACTTTTTTGTAATTACTGAACAACCTTGGAGTTCCACTGAACAAATATTTTGTGTTTGCCAGTCATTGTATATACTCAGCCTGGAATGATGCCATAAAGGGGAATCACTGAACAAATGCTTGAGGAAGGAGATCATCGGCCCTTAGTTATCAGGTGCTGAATAATCCAAGCATTTTGTCATACCCCCTGAAATATTTCCACAGGTGGTGTGAATATGGGGCTTGCTGCTCTCCAAATTCAGGGCCTTTTATGCCACAGCTCAGCACAAAACCATGGTGCTGTGTAGATTTGGGAAACTTGAAGTACTCTGAGATTTCCTAATGGCCATGGTGACGTATGTCTGGAACGGCAGAGCTGTGGTAAAAGGTTTTAAATGAGTTTAGTTCTCTCTGCTGCAGCACTGCTGTTACCTGAGCTGATTGAAGGCAGGAGCTGCCTTAGCCTCCTCTCTCTCCCCAGTGCCTCAGCACTCTGCTGGGGAGCCCAGAGAGAGCATTAAGCCTCTTGAGTTATTTGATTTACAGTGTCTCATGGAGTTTGTCAGAGTGGTAACTTGGAAATAGGCTGCATCCTAAGACCTTTCAAAGTTTCAAATGACACTATTTGAATTCAGTGTTCACCGTAGTAGTGTATAAAATTATGACCAGCATGGTGTTACCTTTGGTTTTATCAGAAGCTCTGACTGTTTTGTAGTAAGAAAGTTTTTCAGGAGGTTTTTGGGAGACCTTTATTAGCCTGCTTCCAGAAAGGTTCATTCAAAGATAAGAAAACCATAGTGTGAACCATGTAGATCTAATAACTATAAGTCATCAAGTTATTTTTTAAATCCCTCCTATTTTAGATCAATGCCACAAAGGAAGAGGAGTGGTGGCAGGAGGTATTGGAATTTTAAAATAAAATTAAGAAATCGATGATGCAGAAATCAGCCTGTAGGATTTTTCTGTTTACTTTCATACCCCTGGAAATATCTACTGATTGTATTTGGTTTGTGTTTTGATAGTGGGTATTTATATACCCTCTTTTTTTGTTTCAAAATGTAATAACTTGTATGGAAAAACAAACAAGCTCCTATTTAAGCATAATTAAGAAATCAACTTCTATCCCATTTCTAAAGTTATTCAACATGTCTAGTTATGGACATAAAAATTTTAATGTTTTCTTTCACACTGACATGATGATGGGAAAAAAATATTAGAATTTTCTTGAAATTTTAAAAATCTGATTGATCTCATTTGAGGAATCTAGACTTGCTGTGTGCCCATCACAGGCTGAAGAGGACCCTGGAGTTCTATAGATTTTTAAAGGTATTACACTGAAAAATTAACTGGTAAAATATATTCAACCAGTTTGTTGAAATGTGATAGTGAGGCTTAAAATGTGTCATTGTAGAGTAAAGTTCAGTTCTGACGTCACACTTCTGACCTTCCTCGGTTTGTAGCACTTTGATTTTCCTGCAAATGTCTTTGTCATTGTTTTAACTTCTTTAAACAGACAAGTGCTTATGGTGGAGGGGGGAATAAAGAGAAAAAAAAATAAATAAGAAAAAAGGCTTTGGTACTATTATGGGTAAAATATTTAAGGAAATAATTCCTTAGCCATTTAATACATTTTAGTCTTATTGTTATGTAGGAATCATGTAACTTTTGTTTCACTTTTCAAGTTAAACTTGATCCTTGCTCAAATGGACTGCATTACAAAAACTGAAATCTTACTCTTTTTACATATTACACAAACCACATTTATATTGCATAAAGACGCATTTTCTTTTCTTTGCTTATTATGCAAAATGATTATTTATGAGTTTAAACTTCCCATAAAATCAGGGGTATTGTGAAGTGGAATGGAAAATTTCACAACTGGGCCCTGGTATAACTGACAAGAGATGCTCATAAGGCCCTTGAAGCACTTGCAGGATGTTGGTGTGTGACAGATGGCTCCTGGTTTTCAGAAGTGGTCAATCCTTGGCTTGTACCTCATGCCATGACTTTATTAAGTAAATGGCAGGCCCCAAATAGGCATTTCTGTCCTGTCAGCTTGATCCTCTCTGTATAAATAGTGAGGTCATAGGAAGCCCTGTAGGAGCTTTTTCTAAAGCCAGTTTTTAGTTGGCTAAATGCTGTGTCATAAAAGTTTGTGGAGTTATTATCTATCTAAATATTTTTGTAAAGGTTTTGGTTGTTTCTGTTTCACTCCTTAAAGGTGACAAACGCGTTTGTGAGTGTTGACAGTGCACTTTGTGTGAAGGCTTACAAAGCTAAATTTAGGGTGGTGCAAGTGACAAAACTGTGCCAGGGCTGAGGTCAGAGATAAATATTGACCTTATCTGAGTCTGAGGGGCAACTGCATGGCCTCAGCATTTCTTTGTGATATGGGAATGGAGAGATTGTGCAGTGGCAGGAGAGACAGCTCCTTTGCATCCCTTCAATGTTCTGGGGAGGTTGCCTGGCACTTTTTCTTGCCTTTCACAATTTTGTCATTCTAGATTCATGCAACTGATAGATTTGGACTATTATATTTCCTTTTCTTATAAGTTAGTAGAGCAGAAAGAACAATTCCTTTGGAGGAAGAGGTGTGTTTGTTCAGTAAACAGTATTGGGGGTATAATATGTATTTTAGCTCAGTTTCCAAAGGAAGTGAAGCTTATAGGATTCTGCCTTGCAGGCAGAAAGGTGCAAGACAGTGTCTGTGCCGTCTGTGTTTACCTGTACATCTGTCTTCTCTTGCTTGCTAGCTTTTGAATGTGTTGTGTCATTTAAAAAAATGATAGAGGAGTAGATATTTTACTCATGATCCAGTTCCTTTAAGTTTTGGAATTGCAGGTATTAGTGATTCCATGGCAAGCTCCTGTCTGTGCTCTAACAAGATAGAGATTACTGTGGGAGAAAGACCTCATGAACATTGTGAATGAATGGCAATCTAATTTTGGTTCAATATTTTGGTGTATTGTTTTTGACTGTCCCCTTTTGCTCTTTTTACCATGCAGTATTTCATTACATGAATTTTGACACATCAGTCTTGAATTTTTGATTCTTAATTTTTCTCACTTAAAATGAGACCTTTCCAAGAGATTTGCTAAAATTACAAGGAATAGAGCTCCTTTCAGTATATCTTTAACTATATTGCAGATGCCAGGTAATCAAGGAGGAGTTTCCCTGTTGTCTTGTTATCCTGAGGTTTCAAAGATGTGAAGTTCTTTATGGTTCTGTCTTCCTCCAGCTGCTCCCTGTCTACTCTAAAAGTGTCTTGTTGGACCAAGTAGCTTGGTTGAGTAGCCATGTGACTGTTATATACCTCTTACACTTTTGGAGCTAAAGTTTGCTAAAATGATTTTTATCGTGTGATTTCTAATGTTCTACTTAATTGAACATGATGAATAATTTCTGGTTTTTGCACAAGCGTGAACAAATTGCTCTGTTTTATGAATAATTTAATATATTTTGCAGGGGGAGAGAGAAAGTAGGAGAGATGGCTGATTTAGGCATCTTCTCAGTTTGTCTACATTTGAAAAAAAATATACTTCATACTCTTATTTGCGGAAGCAATGTGGGGACAGGGCTTGTAACAGAGCTTGTTACAACTTGTAACAGTTGTATTCTTCATTTTAGACTATCTCCTTTTGTAGTGATGGTTGCCAAGCAGTGGTACTGTAATAATATTTTGACAAACAAGTATTCCTGTTATGTCAGGAAACAAAACAGAAAGCTGCTACCAAACAAGGCATATTTACATGTTTACTCATGTTTCTGGTTTGATTTTTATATTATGCGTATGAATCCGTCTGTGTTCTTTTTAATAAACCTGGAGATGGTCTTGTAATACACAGCTCCTCCAGTTAATCTGACAAAACATGAAGTGTAGACTAATCTTTTTAGCTCTAACATAGCCTGACATCTTCCTGATGAAGGCCTCCAGAGACTGAAACATGTGTAGACCTTAATTTTCCTGTATTTTGACAATTAGTGAAACTTGCTGTGAACAAAAGAGCATTGAAAAATTAATTTGATATGACACAACTGTCAAAACTTACTCAGATGTGCTCAGCTTGAATCTTGCTTTCTACCTGCCAAAAAAATAACCCTGGCTGCATTTCAGTTTGTGTCTGGAGAGGATTTCTTTATTAAATTTTAAATTATTAATTCTTTTTAAAAACAGAATATACAAAATTCAGATGGTGATATTTGAAAGAAGACAATAGAAATAATGTTCTAATTTGCTCGCATAAGTAGGGTAAAATAATGTCACTTGTGTAAATCATTATTGACTCATTTTTCACGAATAAGTACCCTGTGTGTTTTGGATGAAAAGTAGCCTTATGCAAGTCTTGGGGCTTAAGCAATTATTTAAGATATTTCCTGCAATTTAAATATTGGCATCTGCGTTCATATTTTTGAAGAAACTTACTAAGCAGCAAAGATCAGGTGGTGCTGGAGCATCCATACAGTGGAGTTGCATGCTGAGAGTTCCTTCAGGCTGTCCCAGGCTCTCTCAACCCTGTTCCGAGCCCCAAGATTCAGAAATGCTTGCATAATTGGGAGCTGCTTTGTGACTTATTAATTGCTCTGTTGGGTGTACAGTTGCACGTGAGCCAGGTTGGCCACTGTCCCAGCTTGCATCACTGGCAGCTGTTTTGCTTGAGGCAGATGGCTTGTGAGAGGAGCAGCCATAAATTAGGGCATTGCTACTTTTTTCAAACTATTCTGTGAGAGCAAATCTTGATAAGATGATGTTTCAAAGTGGGTTTTGCACACCCTGCTAAATTTCTTTGAAAGTGTCCAAATAGCACGTTTTGCAGTCATCTCTATTTTTTAAAAAGAATTGTAGGGCAGTGCAGATCCTACAATGTTAGCAGCATGAAAATGTTAAACTATATTAAAAACCATTGGTGATGCTGTCTGTATGAAAGAAGGGGGTGAAAAAAAGTTGTATCAGAAAGAGGGAATAGACTTCATGTAATGAGAGTAAGAGAATTTTTAAGGGCTGTAGCAAGAGAAGAAATGGAATAAAAGCACACAATAGCAAAACTTCAATGGTCTGCTCAAGTGTTTTAGACATTTGTGTCACGTTTTTTCATCTGGACTTCATGCTCACAGGTAGAATTTTAATAGCTAGAATCCTGAAGCACTGCTTCTAAAGAGTAGTATGAGACTTGTGCAATTTCCTTCTAGTTAAGAATTGTGTTACTGTGCTTCTTCATCCCTAGTTAAATTCCAGAGGTAGATTCCATAGTTTGATTCCACTGCTTTGGAGACTGAAAAAATTCTTCCCTTGTCAGGACCCATGAACATTCACACAAACCTTGCCTTTCTACGTGTCTTCTCACTGGCATAAATCAATCTAATCCTGAAAGTTTAATCCTAGGATCACCATTTCTTAAAAATACACAGCAGTTTAAGCCCAAATAACTTCCTGCTTTTGCTGTCTGATTAATCTTTTGTTCCCGTACTGTAACATCTGTTAAAGCAAATTGCTTTTGGTCTTTCCTAGTTTGTGCCTCAAAGATTCTCATTTACGCTTAACCGTGCCTTAGAACTACCTTTATTATGGAGGCTGCTCCAGAGCTGGATGTCTCTGTGTACACCTTTGCAATTAGGCTTGTGTTTGAGAAATCTGGTATTTGATCTGGACTTGTCCCCAGGAACTAAAGGATTTTTTTTTGGGAAACATCAATTATTTCCTTCAGTGAAGTCCTAAACTTTCATGTTCTGGTGGCAAGTTGGAAAGGTTTCTAAATCTACTTCAGGCTCAGTTAAGGACCTGCCATAAATGAGGGGGAAATATGTTCGGAGAAAGAATTGGTCTCTAACCAAGTTTATCTTGGAGAAAATAGTTTTTGCTGCTTCCTTGAGGAAGCAATTCTCTTAAGCTGAGCTGTGTCAGAGCTTTTGATCTGTAATATTGGTCCAATCTGCCTTTGTACATGGACTGCTGTTAAATCTGTGCTTTACTGCCTTACTGTGAAGCACTTGGGAGCAGTTCTGCTTACAAACTTCCCACAGAGCCAAAGTCTGTCTGTCTTTGTCATCATGTTATTTATAAATTGCTTTTTAGTTGTTAAAGCATTTAAATAGTTTAGCCTTTGTGGTTATGGCAGATGTTGATCCCTCAGCCCCCCAATATTTGTGATGCTCTTGAAATGCAAGATTTGTTTATTTTACTCCTGAGAGAAAAAGCTGAAGTGTAACAGTGATCGTCCAGCCCTGCTGAACTCATAGGACTCCTCTTTGTAGATGCAAAAGATACTGTAGGAAGTTGGAATCTGAGGAGCGATATAAACTCTCTCTTGCTGTAATTGTTCAACACAGAAACAGTTTTTAAAATAACATTAATTTTTGGAGGATGAGTTTTCTGTGCTCTCATGTAGTCTGGAGAGGTGAGGTGATCTAGTGTAATAATGCTGCATGTGACATAATCTGGAGCAAATATTGAAAGCATTCATTCACACATACTCTCTTTCAACTAAAATTAACTTCTGTGATAAGACCCAGACATTGTCATTAAAATTAGGTTCTAGAGTAAACCAGTTGGTAGTTATGGGATGGGTGCAGAAATTACTATGTTCTGCTCTGATTTATTCAATTAAAGAATAAAATTAGTCCCTCTGGGCTTAATATTTCATAAGTGGTTGTGTATCCTGTTTTGTCATCTGCTGTTAAAGCTGCTGTGGCTGCTTTTCCTCAGTGTTAAAAGATACTTTCAGCAATCAATGACATAATTGAAGCACAAGGGAACAGAGGCAACTGCCAGCACAGAGCTCCCAAGGAGGAAGTGTGTCCTCCCTGTTTGATTTAACCTGGAATTACTAATGGGCCTTTAATGAGCATTTCTGACTGATAACTGCATAACAGAGAAGAGGAGACAGGGCAGACCTCTTGAAATCTGCAGCTTCCTCACGAGGGCAAGCACAGGAGCAGGCACTGATCTCTTCTCTGTGGTGACCAGTGACAGGACCCAAGGGAATGGCATGAGACTGTGCCAGGGCACATTTAGGTTGGCTATCTGGGAAGGGTTTGGATTTCACCCACAGGGTGGCTGGGCACTGGAACAGCTCCCCAGG
Organism: Chamaea fasciata; assembly: GCF_029207755.1. Classification (NCBI taxonomy): domain Eukaryota; kingdom Metazoa; phylum Chordata; class Aves; order Passeriformes; family Sylviidae; genus Chamaea; species Chamaea fasciata. The sequence continues at coordinate 12,327,202 of NW_027094092.1, forward strand.
GCAGTGATCACGGCACCAGCCTGACAGAGCTCGAGAAGTGTTTGGACAATGCTCTCAAGCACATGGTGTGACTCCTGGGGATGTCCTGTGCAGGGCCGGGAGCTGCACTCCATGATCCTGGAGGGTCTCTTCCAATTCAGAGTATTCTGTGATTTTATGGTAGCTGTCTTCTCTGACCCAGAAAGAACCACTGCATGTGTAGGCCTGGAAGGACTGAAATCTTAATGGCCTGATTGAGAGAAGGGGTTGAAATAAGGGCAAACTCTAATGGGTTTTTATTGTAAAAATGTGAAAGCAGGGGAAAAAAAAAAGAAGCAGCAAATGCAGTGGGTAATTTTCAGGTGAATTGGGTTTGGGTTTTGTTTGTTTGTTTGTTGGTTTACTTTTGTTTCTTTTTTATGAAGTCTGTCTTCCTTAAAATTTGAGAGATTTTTGATTTTCTGTTTTGCCTTTTTTTTTTTTTTTTCCCATCAACTTCCTCCTGACTGACCTTTGGGTCAAAATCCCTGGCAATATGCATGGCAATTATGTGATGTCTTTGCTGATCTAATTGCCCTTATTGGCCAGCTGACTGTCCTTTGCAGAAACAAATACAAAAAATTTAGGCAGTATAAAAAGGCAGATTGAAAAGAAAGGAAAAAATAAAGAAAGGGAACAAGGTACCATAGAATAAATAATTCTGTGTTTCCATATATTTCAGACAAGGTGTTGTCCATCTGTTTTTATGTTTCTGAGTTTATGGCTGCCTGATTTTAACCTTTTGTCTGCAAAGTATCTTTATTTACAGTGGTATCCATGGTATATAAAATTAGGTCAGTGATTTTTTTGTGATTTTTCTTTCCAATTTCATTTACATAAATAGAATTTTTTTCTATATAGTTGGTTTGTTTCTCTCTTTTTTAATGGATCACATGATCATCAGCCATCGCCATCAAATTTTAAAATAAGCACTTGTATAGATAGAGCGGATCATGGACCTTTGTATGACAATATGAAAAGGCTGTAAAATACTTTAAAATAGTCAATAATCCTTTTGAAAGAAAATAGCAAGTTAAGGAATACTGATTTAGGATCTCACAATAATATTTTCCTTCCTTATTTCTCCTTTGTCCTCCTTTTCTCCTTTTGCTGCTGCTCATCTAAATTCTTTCCAAGCAGTAATAGTAAAATTACTAGAGGATAAAGAATGGGGACAGAACTAAACTTGTTTTCATTTAGAAATGTAATTAGCAATGAACACATTTAAATTTCAAATGCAGCTTCTGAAGGTCTCTAGCTAGTTTAAGGAAAGTGCTAATCTCCTCAAGAATTCTTACACATCTTTTCTGAATTTAGGTTCTTTTAAGCTGTTCAGTGATGATGTTCAGGGATGTGCCTGTTACAGCAGTTAAAGTTACAGTTATGACAGTGCCTGTCATCTTCAGATTAGACTTGCAATTTCCTCTGATCTTCAAGAAGTAGATTCTAATTGGATGTGTGATAACAGATTGATCAATGTGTTTGATTAGTTCAGCATAATTGTAAGCAAGTTCTCAGCTCTATTGGCTTGCTGTCTGCACTTGGTTCAGTTTTGTGTTTAATATTTGGTGCTGCATTTTGTTACTGAAGATCTCTGCTGCTGCAAGTGCTGCTCTTCCTCCTATTTGTCTCTGTTGAACCTTCCTGATTATTTTTAGTTGCCTGCCAGATGTTCACGTTTTGAAAGTGTAATGAAAAATGACAGAGATGAGATACATTGCATGAAAAAGCCGAAGGTCTGTAGCTTACTTTTTCCATGCATTTTCTGAGCATTATTCAAGGTGATGTTTTATTGTTTCTTCACTTACAGTGTTGCTTAGTTTGCTGATGCTCTAGCATGACAGAGGTGATAATACTGTTAGTGCAATGAAATGTTTTACAGAGCTTTTATAATCTGATTAGATACTTTTTATACTTTTTTCTGTAGATTTTGTGTATATACATGTGTACATATACAGATGTATGTGCACAGATACATATATAAAAATATAGACAGCCTGAAAAGGAATTTAATTAGGCTTTCCCAAGGTGTTTGATCCGTTTCATATTTAAGTTTTGAAGAAGCCACATGCTTAGTTATGGCTGGAGGAGGGCTAGATCATTAACGTCACTTATTCTGCAAAAGGAACAAATGGATTAAATAATATCTGAGCCATAATGTAAACAAATCAGGTGGATAAGATGTATTTTTTAAAAGTATATTTCTTTCAAAGTGAGTGACTGGGTCGTGTGGAACTCTCTTGGTGGAGTAGACTTCTGCTGCCCTTGGCAGCATATTGGGTGGGGAGAAGAGAAGAATATTCCAAACTACAAGAGTGGAGGAAGAATGCTGCACTTATTTAGTCGGGAGAAGAGAATACTGAGGGGGGATCACATCCGTGCATGTAAATATCTCCAAGGTGGATGTCAAGAGGATGGCGCCAGACTCTTTTCAGTGATGCCCAGAGACAGGACAAGGAGCAGTGGCCATAAACTAAAACACAAGAAGTTCCACCACAAAATGAAGAACTTTACACTGAGGATGTCAGAGCACAGGGACAGCTGCCCAGGGAGATCATGGGGTCTCCCTCTCTGCAGACATTCAAACCCACCTGGATGTATCACTGCTCCTGTGACCCTGCCTTGGCAGGGGGGTTGGACTGGGTTGTTTCCAGAGCTCCCTTCCAACCTGAACTATTCTGAGATTCTGTGAGATTTACAGAAAGAGGCTGGAGACCTCTAATTCAGACAGAAATGGATGAGAGGAGCAATTCTATAGGCAGGCCTCAGTAGGAAACTTCCCAAGGATATGAAGAACAGTACAGTTTCATGCAACTAGGACGATTGGGCTCATTTCTATAATTACTTTCTTTACATTAATTTGAGATAATATCAAACTGGCCCACTCAGCCCAGGCTTTTTAGCTTTAGCAATAGTCAGTAGCGGCATTTCTTTCAGAAGTGTTTCTTTCCCTTCTGGGGCTCTCTGCCATGTTTTGTCTAATCACAACTTGGGCCATCCTTAGCTAGAGGATACATCTGTGCTGTGGTGAGTAGCCATGGACTGATGAGTTCTGTGTGAAGTTTTTTAACATCTTTGGTTACGTGTTTTTCCTGTAAAAACCAGCAGCAATTACTGCAATAATTTATTTATGTAGTGTGTGAGAAATACCTCCTTAGGCTTGTTTTAAGCCTGATGCCAGATGGTCTAATTACATGGCCCCCATTGTAGTGCTTGTGAACAGCACGGCCCAACCATTCCATGACACTGGTAACTACAGAGCATTGTAATAATCCCTGCTTTCCTCACGCTTGAGGGATCCCAGTCTCACAGTATGTGCAGCTCCTCACAGTAGAAACTGCTCCATCCCTTTGATTTCTCTCATTAGCCTGCCCCTTTTTATTTCTTCAATACTTCTGTCTCTCTGCAGCTCGGACTGTGGGGGTTGCTGAGATCTATGCAGTGACGCTGTTTTGTCTGTCGTGTTTGATGTTCCTTTTCTAATATTTCATTTAGCATCTTTGAGAAATGCTGAAGCAATTGACTCCAAGATTTCTTTTCTGGTTGTTATTGCTGTAATATAAGCCCAGCTTCCTATGTAAATAGTTTAAAATAAGTTTTTGTTGTCAGCATTTACTCATTAGGGCAGAATGTCAGCAATGTTTTATTCCTATTTAATCTTTGTTTTAAGGCCTATTGCTGGTTTTTCACAATCAACTCCGTTTATGAACATCCTCAGGAATTTTGTGTTGTCAATGCATGTTGACACTTCAGACATCTATTGCTCTTTCAATTCATTTTGAGAGGGCTGACTAGGATAGATCCCAGCTTGAATCTTTGAGGAAGTCTCTATTGGCACTTTTTAAAATTTTTAACTTTTTTAAAAACTTTTTGTGGACATTCTACTCTCATTCTTTATTTTTTATGTTTTAGCAAATTGCTAATCCTGAGGAGAGCCATTTCTTTCTTCCCATGTAAATGTGCTTTCTTCACGATCATTAAGGAGAGACCGTATCAAAGTTGTTAATTTTGTTTTGTTTGTGCTTGTTTTTAAATCAAAACGCTCTGGGTGGTCCACTTTTATTGGTGTGTGCAGTCTGTTTCAAAAAGTCCAATAGATTTCTTTGGCAAGGTATTAGTGTAGAAAACCCTACTGATTTTTGTCAATGTTACATTTACATGGTGTAGCTATAAATTAATTTTGTAGGGTTCTGTCCCTGTCTCATCCCCTCAAGTTCTGTCCAATTTTTCTAATGTTTTCCTCACACGTTTCTGGAAGCTTTTAAAAGCTGATGGTGTAGCTGCCATTTTCTTGTCCTATGGTACAAGACACTGTTTGTGGTTGGTTTTAACACAATCTACAGATTTTATTCTTTTGAAGATACCTAGTATAAAATCTTATCTTACATGAATGACTAAATATCTGATTATTTCTTTTGCCCAGGCATTCTCCTATTTTAAATCGTATGTGCTTTGCAATAGTATTTGATTAAAATACGTATTTTGGACATCATAAGTTCACTGATATGTTAAAATGACTCAAATAGAGAAAAAATTCAAACTGCTTCCTATCAGTTTAAATTTAGTAATGAAAAGCTGTAGATGATATTTTTATATGTATTAATTTGAGAGTAAAATTATAATTTCTGAAATGGAAAAAAGTTTGTTTTCAAAACATGAGTTGCATAGCTTTCAGTTAAAAGTCCCCAAGCTATATAAATATTGGTCTTTTTAATAAAGATTATGAGGTTTTAGGGATTTTTTTTGATGGAATGGCAAATTGCAGTGGTCTGATAAGTTTTGTCAAAGCTTTCCTGCTTGTCTTGCTGGGACAGTATTTTTCTAGTCAGATATTGCTGGGAGCCTTGGTATCCCATTGTTTTTCTATGGCTAAAATTCTTGGTATTTTCCCTTTTTCTGCTTTAGAAAAAATAAATCAAAACATATGCAAGTTCTATGAGATGCTAGTCGAGGGATGAATTTGTTGATAAGAACATAGAATTAGTCACAGATGAGTGCAGGCTTCTTTCTTTTAGTTTTATCTTATTGGTAACTATTTTGAAAACACAGTCTGAAAGAGATTTCATAGCAGACACATCAGACACTGTTAAAAAAAAGGCTGAGAAATGAAAAAATTAATGTTGTTCCCCAAGGAAAGCTCCTTTGCATGCATTTATAAAATTTGACGGATTTATTGGGAATGCTACACTGCAGCTTTGTTGTAAGTAATACTTGTCCCAAATGGCAAATTATATTCTCACTGCCAATGTTGTTCTCTGTAGATGTTTATGTAACTTTCACTATTGTGATGATTTTGCTGAAAATGTCTTGCAGTCTAGAAGAAGATTCCAATGCTTTTCTGCTTTATAGAAAAAGCTGGCAAGCTATCCTTATTATCTTGCAGTCACTGGAAGACACTTGACCCATCTTGACCTCTTTCTTTCATATTAGTTTTTCCATCTGAGTCATGCTACCAAAATGAAAGAAAAAATAATAAAAAAATTGCGGAGTCTGGGTATTTATAAGATTTTTATTCTTTTGGTGGGGAGTGGGAGGTTTGAGTAATGATTTCACTCATCAAAATCAGAAGATATGTTATAGAAACAAAAGTTTGAGTTTTTTTAGAATTTCCTTTTATTGGAGGGGAGGCTGGATTAGGATTTCACTCATCAAAATTGTGGGAAAACTTATAGAAACAAAACAAGGAACAAGTCAGCATCACTTTCACAATTTTTTTTTGCTAGGCTTTGATTTGATGGTATTTAGAAACCTTTGCAATAAGAATGCTGTAGGTAACTAACTCGTGCTCTACAAATAGGGTAGCAAAGTAACCTTTTAGAGTAAATCAAAACAATGGAATGGAAATAGGTTTTTGGATGCAATTTTGCACTGTCTTTGTGTATAGCAGGTTGCCACAGTTATGTCTTCAAGTGTGTGACAGTCCTGTGGTAGTTGAAACAGCAGAATGGAACATAATATATAAAAAGCTAGTGAAGAAAAGAACCTCTGATTTAGGAAATGGTAATTGTGGGACAGAGACGATTTTTCTTTGCTGGAAGTGCACCTTTAGTTACCACAGTAGCAGAATGTGAAATTCAGTTTACACCTATGTAAAGGGGATCTCATTAAGAAGGATGTGCTACTTACTAAACCTTATTAAACCCACAGTATTTCACAACGACTTCTGGAGTTTGAGGCTGGTTGGGATTCTTTTTCCCTCTTCTAGCTGAAATCTGAGCCCGTTCATCCCTCAGTCTTTTCACAGAGAACTCTTTCACCAGATTATAAATGGTAACCACTACCATTTATAGGCTGAGTGCACATTTTCTTTGATGAATTGGTCATGAGGCAAGGTGCAATGATGTTTGTGACCCTCCCATACCACTGGTGGCAATTTCTTTGTTCACACTGCACATGCAAGATAAATAAATATCAATGCAAGGTTGCATTTTGGGCACAAAGTGGATCTTCCCAAGTCATTTTGTTTAAGTTTGTCATCACCTAATGCCACTACAAGTGGGAAGGCATCATTGTTGTTTATTTTGCATTTAGAACAGCATCACAATGTTACTGTGTAGGAAAAAAAAAATCTGCTTTCTTTCAAATCTGCTGTCATTTGATTCTTTTCTCAGCTGCTTACAAAGCTGCCAACTAAAGTACTACTTACCATGAATACATTAGAGAGAAGTAAATTGGCACTTTCTGTAGAATGCAGCAATTTGCATTCCCCTCTCTTTCTGAGAGCAATCTGTATTACATTCTTCAGAGTTTCAATATTTTTCTCCCCCTAAAAGATATCATCTTGTATTTCCTGGCACTTCAACCAGAAACTTGTCCATTAAGATAATTTTTCTTAATACTGATTTAACTTTCATTAATGTATTTGCTCTTGCAATCAGTCTCATAATTATATTCTCATCTGTTTTTAAATTATTGCTTTTAAGTCTTTAGCTTGAACAACTGAGAATGGAGTCAGTTCAGCCCCAGTGCATGACTTCCAACCAAAGCACTGCAGCAATATTTGCTTTCCTTTATGACATAATATCTTCTTTGGCGTCTTGACCAGTTTCTTTCAGCTTACTTCTCTAACTCCAGTCCCTGTAATATTTCTTTTTGGGTCACCCTCAAGTCATTGAAAGAAAACAACACTCATTTGTGTAAAGCCTGTATCCTGTGGCAATTTTACAAAGAAAAAACCCTAAGACGGCAATTAACACAATCAAATGAAGTGTCGGGGTTCAGTGATTTAGGGGGGTTTGTTATGCTGAGGGTGCTGTGTCTCTGAGGTAGCCTGAGGGATATGAAAATGCAGCCTCATAGTCTGAAAAAAAATTGTCTTGTGCCTGAAGTCACCTGGAGAAAAACTCAAAGCTTTTGCAAAAACAAATTGTTGAGTGGAGAACTGCATAAAACTGCTGCTGGTTGTTTGCTTCCTCACTGTACAACAGATCTAGAATGAAAGGGAACTTTGCAAAATCTGCATTTAACCTGTGAAATGCCTTTGTGTTTGATGTTGGATATGTCAGAATGTTATGTTAGGTCTGAGAAGGACAAAGGTGAAAAAAATCCACTGACTTCTGTAATATACATGCAATATATGTTGTAACATATATTGGCTTCTTGGGCTGTGTTGCTGTTTACTTGAGAATATCCTTATCTTGAGGTGGCTGCCCTTGCTAATGACAAGATACTGGACTAGATGATCATTTGGTCTAACTCATTTGATGCTAGCCATTCTCAGATTCATGGTAATTTTTGACTAAGAGAGTTGTACAGTTTAATTTTATGCTTCTTTTTTTAGAGAGGGAGTGGGGAGAGAAGAAAATATAAGTATTTTTATACATATGTATGAGATTTTAAAGAGAAACTTTGTGAGAAAAATCTGGGTGAAAAATTCAGTATCCCCCTTTTTCAGCTCAATTCTGAAAAAACCTACTTGTGTTTGTATGGAATAGTGTCTCTTTGCTGAAAAGAAAAAAATCCAAGATTCATACCTTTATTTCTGGGTAATAGGTGGAAAAACACCAATTGATTGAAAAATGTAAGTCATAAGAAGGAGAAATTGGTTTATCTCTAAGTGTTTTTAGTTACTGCATTAAGAATACATCAGCGTACAGTGAAATATTTCAGCATGAGATTTTTGCACATCCTTCTATTGAAGGAAGATAAAATGTAAGGTTGTTCCCTCTGTCTGTTCCAACATGATGCATTAACAGTGTGTCAACACAGCAGTAAAGGCTTTTACTGTGTATAATTGTAAAATAATGCCAATAGGTAAATGGGAAAAGGATGTTTGGGGAGCAATTTCTAGACCTTGCTTTCTGCAAAATAAACACCACTTAAAAAAAACCCAAAACACCAAAACAAAACAAAAAAAGCCAAACGGCTTTGGGTTTTGGATGACAGGAAAAGTGGTGCAGAATGCCAGAACACCAAAGCAACTGCACCGGAGCAGAGCAATAATCCACCTAGCACTATTGCTTTCCTTTGATGGTGATTAGAACCACATGCTCCAAAGGAAAATGCTTATAATGGGCAATTAAAGGATCTGCACATAGCAGGCTTTTTTCCCCCCTCTGCCCTCCCTCCCCCAGTTGCCATAAATTACTGGTTGGCCTTTACTCTGACGTGCAAGTCTGACAAAACCTAGAAGGAACAGGAAATGACCTAAGTGTGGTTTTAGACAGTTTTTTTTTTCATTACCTACATAATAAGAAAAAAAACCCCTCTACTTTCTACCTTTTATAACCTTTTCAAGACATTTAAAGATCTTAAAAATATATTTGTATAAAAAAGAAGATCAGATCAAATCAAACAGGCAATAAGAACTGAGAACTTTCTACAGCAGATAAAGTAGACACTGTCCTGCTGGTACTCCTGGGTACAAAAGCAGAAGTAGCATGTCTTTTTAAAAACAACCAAATGAAACAAACATGTAAAAAAAGAAACAAAACCCCAGCCAAACAAAAAAATATTTTTCTGCTTGCAGGGAGTAGTATTAGCTGTAAGAATAAACTTGCTGAAGACTTCTTTGAAACTTCAGCATACGCTGGAGCATTTTTGCTCTGTTTTTGTATCTGTGCTGAGGGCAAAGTTACTGAAAATAGTAACTAAGCTTGTGAAAACTCTGAAGTGACTGACTAAAGTTTACTTAGGTGCAGCTCTTGTCAAAGATTTGTATTTGTAGGGAAGATCAGGATACTGTGGAGTCTGCTGGAAATGTTATGGTGGCGAGACACCTGCATGATCCAGTGTTGTTCTTACGCGTCCAGCCAAATATATTGCAGGTACTCTTTAGTGTATAGAAGAGTGTTAATTAAAGCAATTAGGAAGAGGCTAATTTCTTTTCATTGAGGGAAGATTTCAGGGCTCTTAAAAAAGCAAAAGTAATGTCTTTCATAAAAGAGTGCAGCAGAGTCAACAACAGAGTCGTTGGGTAGGGGATGTGACTGTTTCCGTCAGGATGTGTGTCCAAACCTCAGAACCATGAAAGTACACACAGCTTCTGTTCAAAGATTGTGGCTATCTGCAGACTTCACAACCCGTTGGCCATTTAACAACCTTGGATAAATAAATTGTGTATAGAGTCAGGAAGTGATAAGTATTAGGGTTCCAAAAATACCCTAGTTTTTTTCCCCTCTTCCATTTATTTTCACGGGAAGGTTTAAGGAGTGGAGAAATACCATCATGTTTCTAAATGCCCAGGGTATGGAACTGAGGGCTGTATTTTGCCTTGATCACAACAATCTACTCAAGTGGCTGCTGTTTTGGCCTGTAAGATTTCACAACAGAACGTTGTCTTTGTTACCTAAATAATGCTGCCTCTACTTTGAGAGTCATTCTTTGGTTGCATCACCTTTAGTTCATACTGAATACAACTTAACTACTTAATAACATACTGTTTTTCAACATTTACCTTTTCTACAGAGAGGAAAAGACCTCCAATAATAAATGAGACCCCTAAGACTTCAAGATTGTATCCTGCTCTAGGGTTGGGTTTTTTTTGGTGTTATTAAATTACGGGGATAAAAAATGGTAATTGATTTTAAGCTCCTACAAAAGAATAATCTACAAATAAAAGCAATGGATCAATCTTGTTTGAAAGGCAGTCATGAAAAGAAATGGGTATATAACGCAACCTTTTTCATATTTTACAATAAATTTATTTCTCATCTAGTTGCAGAATTTGGCTTTTGAATAAGGTGATTTTTTGCAGAGTTGATTTCTGAATCAAGTTGCTGTGGTGTTGGTTTCATTGTTTAGTTAATTCTATGCTTGGTTGCTATGGAAATACTTATTTACGGAGCTAATGCCTAATGGTGTCAAACAGATGCTACTGGCAACTAGGAATCCTTTATATTTGATCAATGAAAGACTCAGTCAGAAGTAGAAACTCAATTTTGTCCTCATTTTTCTCCATTAAAATTTTGGAGCATGGAATGGAATTGATGTTCTCAAATAGGGCAGGTTTTCTTTTCTTTACTAGCATTAAAGCACACTTTGAATCTCCTAAAAAGTATCACCAGTGAAACAAAATCCTATTTTAGCTTTAGGGAAACATATAGCAATGATAGAAATTTTAACATTGTGTGTGGCCTTAGACAGTGTGCATGTTTCAGCTTGGGGAATGCAGAATAGTGTTGGTTATATTCAACTTTTAAAATTGATTTTTAGATTTCTAAAGCTCTGAAACACTTTTAAATTTTTTTTTTAAATTTTTTTTGGTAACTGTGTATTTTATATCTCTGCATAAGCATTAGTATTGTCCTTACTTTACCTTTTTACCAGACAAATAATTCTGGAGTAACTGAGCTGATATGATTCTGTATTTAAGAAGTTAAATTATTAAGAGAACATCATTGCAGTTACCTAGTCAAATATATGTTGAGTATAAGATTAATTTTTTAAAAAGGTTTAAAAATGCTTAGTGTGCTTTCATAGTAATTTCAGTGGTAATAATAGTGTAGCAAGTAAAATCCATAGTCTTTTATCATGCTTAAACCTTTGGAAGTTGAAAATACTCCTCAAACAGGTCTTTAGACAAATTGAGTTGTGCTATTTGTATAAAGATCTAAAAAGCCTCCACCCTCCATGGCATCAACTCTTCTGAAAGACACATCTATCCCAGGCCCTGGAACTGCTGGGTGCACTGTGGTAGGAAAGATAACCTTTTGTGTGGAAAATGAATTAAAAACCAAAACCAAACCCCCTGAAGCCCTGCTGGTTTGCCTTGATTGTCTTCTCTCATCTGTTTTTAGTTTACTTAGACTATAAACTTCTCAGAGGAGCACTTACTGCCTATTAATTTGTGAAAAATAGTGTTGCTTTGCTGCTGCTGTTGGAGCTAGAAGCTGGTTTAGGGAAGGCCTCTGTTACTATTACCTTGGTGGTTTTTTAAACATGTTTCTGATGTTGCTAATAGTGTGTGCTTTGCCTAAGTGCTGTCCTTAAGCTTTGGTGATGGTTAGGTTGATATTCTTGTGTCCAAATAGCATGGGAACTCCTCTGAAGTACATGGAAATATTGTATTTATTGTTTGAGAAAACATAGGCCTGATGCCTACTGTCAACTCTTCTGCATACATCCATTAAGTGACAGGTATTTAAAACCTCCTGAGATCTGACTGAACACCCCTGGTACTGAATACAGTGTTCATTGTTCAGAACAGCGACTTTGGGGTGAATTTGTTGAGTTTAACAACTTTTTTAGCCTTGAAAAAACCCCTTATTTTCAGTGATGCAAATTTCTTCTCTTGAGGCTCTTAGCCTGTTTTGAGTGATGAGTTTCAGTTTGACCTATGCTGGCTGATGATGGCCAAATTGGGAAAAGTCACTTGTACTTAAAGGGGTTCTGTAAGCTGGCTTGTCTTCTTTTAACCGTGTTGAAATTTATTTCAGAGGCTAAATAGATTCAATTATTATAGTTAAAAGTAATACAGACCCTGCCTGTTACAGAACAAGGCATGGTGTATTTGCGGGATTTTGTTTTGGTTAGTTTTTTTCCTGTTTGAAGCTCTTTTCTGTTGACTGTCCTTCAAACTCCTGATCAGCTTGTCAGACAATTATATAAAAAAAGAAAGGAAAGAGGCTCTCTGGATAAACTGGGAAGACTCCAGGGCTGGAGTCAGGCTGATATGAGAACTTCTTCTCCAAACTGACTGGTAATTTCCTGTACACATTTCTGGTGGGAATGGCTATAGATTTTCCCCCTCTCAGAAGTTTATCTGCAATGCCAGAGCCCACTGCAGTTTGATTTTCAGAGGAGCTCTGAAACGTGCAGTTGCTGTGATGTTGCCACTGACGAGGGACGCTCAAAGCCCGTGTGTGTGAGTTACTAAGCAGAGGTCTGAGTTGCAGCTTGGAACTTTTATGACTCAAGTCCATCCTAGATAAGGTGTTTCTTGATGGAGGAGGTGAGGGAAGAACGTTATGTGCAATGGATTACAAAATCTTAGTATTACAGAGTACAGATCTTTCTGCAACAAGTCTCATGGTTGCAAAATCAGAAATCGCTGAGGCTCTGCCTAAGACCTATTTTAAGGTCTCTTGGTCTCTTCACAGTAGGTCAAAATAAACAGTGTCTTTTCACTGCTGTTGTAAGATTAGTGGGACTCTGGGAATACTCTAACTTTTGTTGATGCACAGTAATGAAATTAAACTTCGGCTGCTAAGCTCTCAACAAAAAATAATGCCAGAAATGCTGCTTGTTTAGCATTCCAGATTTAACTTGCAAGGCATGGAGTTCGGATACTTAAACTAAGTCTGGCAGGTGGTGAGAGAAAGAGTAAAATTTTCTTAGTGCTGAGGAGAAAATTTTTTAAGCGGAGAAATAGAATTTATCAGTTGTTAACCTTTAAAATCGTCACCCTCCTTGTCTTTCAAACCCTGGCGTTTCTGCAGAAGGTGTATTAAGGAATATCCTGCTGCTTTCCGCTGCTTTCTCTCGAAATTGTTTTTGTGGGGGAGGCTTTCTGGATTTTGAGTGCCATCTTGTGGTGTGCTCCCAACACCTAAGGAGAGGTAACCCCCCTCTTACTATTAACCTGCGGGGATTTGCTTGGTGTAGATATGTACCAAGTCGGATTTACCGTGGAAAAATATTCATTGCTTAGAGATCTGTGTTGTTTTTTTTTTTTTTGTTTTGTTTTGTTTTGTTTTGTTTTGTTTTGTTTTTTTTCCAGTAGTGCTTAGCAGCAGAGATTGCTACTTTGTCCCTAAACTTCTCATCGGTTCATGTTAATTACTTCGGTGTGTGGCAGGTGGAATGACCCCTGAAAATGTGACAGACTGTGGTGGCTTGCTGGCTGTGTTAATATACTGCCTTGTCTGCTCTCAGGAGATGTGGCTTCTAATTACTGGTGATATATCATGAATTAAAGAAAAATCTGATCGCAAAGTACATGTAAACTGAAGGTCTGTTAATTTCAAAACTGTTTTAGTTTCTTTGCTGTAGAATTGGTATCAGTAGAGAATCTTAAATCTTCTGGTTTAAATGACAACAGAAAAATTTCAGTGACGAATCCAAGCTGTGAAATTTTTCACTTAAATAAAACTCTCCATTGAAGTGATGCTTCACCATTTAAAATATCAAACAATTATTTGCATTGAAAGTAGCTTGGAAGATTTTTCTGCCCTGTGTTTACTGGGTGAGTGTGGGTCCCAAGAACCCATTTATTTACCGTAGCAGGGCTAAAACCGAAAGGAAGGTTTTGAACCTTTTTAGTCACAAAGATTGACCCCCAAAATTATAGCTCATGTGAGCATGTGTACATGTACATGAGTAAAGGAGTTGCAGTAAATGGTTTGGTTCAGAAATTTTCTGGAGTAAGCAAGACGTTTATTCGTTTGGTTTTTTGTTAGTTAGTTAGTTTGTTTAGTTAGTGTATTTGCTTGTTGTTAGTTTCTTCTTATTATTGTGAGCTCATTTGTAGCAAATAAATAAAATTAGCTAACATACCACATATTTGAATGAAAAATAAAGTGCTCTAAGAGGGAAACCTCTTTTGTGTCCCCTAATGGAGGCTGCAAGATTACGAGCAAGCTGACGCAACCCCGTGGCCCATTAGTATCAAAGGTTACTAATACAACTAACAAAACCCATGTGGACAGCTGATCTCTGCTGCTGATTGAGGCAAAAGTTAATGAAGCAGATTAATGCAGTCTCTGTGTGCGAGGACAGAATGAAACCAAAAGGTTTACTGATGTTCAATACAGTAAAGAAACATCAATCTAGAAAGAGGAGCTTCACTCACAATGAAGAAAATTTAATAAAACCGCTCAAAGAAACAAACAAATGAAAAAAACCAACCCTGTCTGACAAGATGTTGCTAAAAAAAAGAATGCATCGTGGCAAAATGGGTATGGCCAGAGAATGTTGGTCATTATCTTTCTGTTTGTCAGTGACAGACAGACAGACAAAAAAAAAAAAAAAAAAGAAAAAAGAAAAAATAAGAAGACATGGCAGCTGGATTATTCATTTAAAAAATCCCCCAAACTCACAAACACCTAAATTCTTAATTCTTGATTTTGATCTGCTTGCTTTACCCAGTATTACCCAGTACAATTTTCTGAGAGAGCTCAACTTACTCCCAGTTCAAGCACATTCTTCGTGGTAGATCTCTTCAGTTTTCCTAGCAAGAGGATGTCAGAACTATTAACTTTAAACACAGTTTAGTGGCATCTCTGTGAAGATAACTGAAGACAAAAAGAGCCTTTAAGTGCTTCCCTCGTCTGGGCACTGCTGACATGTCCCCACCTGTGTTTCTTTTTCGACACTTTCTGCACTTTCCTCTGGACAAATGCCAGGCTGGAACACTGTGTTTTCTCCATGGAAGTGCTGTTAGTCCCAGAAGAACAAAAACATACCTAGTTCTCACCTATAAAAATACAGAAGAGCTTCCAGGATTGCAAAATATGAATTACCCAGTGGGGCATTGGCATGTTATTTGGGCTTTGTAGCTATGAAAAAGAGCGAAAAGCTATGTTTAATTTGTGAATACACATTTTACAAATGGATTAATTTATCAGAGAATAATTAGAATCTGTCAAGAAGTCATGAAGACTGAAAGCTATTGAAACAGAACAGACATCTGAATTTCATTTCTTGTATGTTGTTTTCATTTTTTCTCAGTATAGAAGACAAATTAAGTGAGTGCTGTTGACGTAGTTGAAGCTGATAGCATCTTCAGATTGTGTTGCTGACGTTCTTTTGTGGGTTTGGTGGGTTTAGTGAGGTTATTCAGAAAATGGGACTTTGTAGCCATGTTCTAGCAAAGCCTAACAAAACCTCCTACAAGAAAATGTTTGTTTTTTTTTTTTTTTTTTACAGTAGCAATTTTTAACCTCTCTTTGGAGAGATTTTTGAATCCCTTTAAAAGTACACGATTTAATGGAATGCTTTCTTCATTGTATTTACAAAAAATGCTTCTCTTTGAATGATTCTGGAAAGAAAAAATATTTTGGTGGCTTTAGGCTAGATTTGCTTTTGTAGGTTGAGGTGAATAGGAACAGGAAAGCACCATCACCACCAAATGTAATGTGCATGTTAAATGATTTATAATCAATCTAAAATTATTGAAATAAGGCCATATTATTCTGTCATCACAATGTCTCAGTTGCATGCAATTTCTTCAAACTCTTCTTTCGGGCTCTTGCTGGGTAACATTAACTGAGAATATGGCCCAAATTACATATGAAAAAACGAAGGGAGCGTCACGTAATCAAAATTTAAGCCATTGCTGTTTTTCAACCTAAGCACATCACCTAATAATCTTTTCTTCTTTTTTTTATCGTTACAGATGATACTTTGGGATTGGGATTTGAAGCAATGCTACAAGCCCTATTACCAGGTCAGGATATTATGAATTTAATTGGGTTTTTTTATGAAATGTGATTGAGTACAGAGTTGAAAACTGTCAAATTGCTCAAAACTGTTCAAACTGTCAAATTTCAGTTCTTCTGTGGATGCTATATTTGCCTAATTTTTTGCCTAATTTTTCCCTCTCTCTCTTATATTGTAGTAAGCTCTTCTTGTTCCTGTTTAAAATGTTATGCAAAATTAAAACTAAATCACTTTTGTTTGGACAAAATTTTAAAATTTTTTTATAATTTCTTTCAGTAGAATCAGGGTTAATAAAAATTATAAGGCTGTGGAAATTGTACCTCTGGAAGGGGCTCTAACAGTTTGACTGCCAAAATTTGTTGATATTGTTGGAAGAGAAAGAATACTGAGTTTAATGCTGAGACAAAGTAATGAAAACAGATAAAAAGATTGCCAACAGATTTCAAATGGGGAAAAATAAACTAAAAGCTAATGTTGAATTGTGAATTACTTTTTATTGTGTGACAAAAACCTGCAGACGCTTCTGTCTGAATGTCTGTATATTTTTTCTTTAAAAGAAATTATGCCGCATTGATTTTTCTAAACTTATTTTTGCAACATTTGCCGTGCGGAAGATACTTATTTAAAACAACGAACGCCGTGAAGTGTTTTGACATGTTAATAGTTTGCAACACATTTCCATCTATTCCAGAGTGCTGGCAGTGGGAGTGGAGTTGATGTCTCAGTGCTGATCGAGGCTCGGAACGTGCTCACGGAGCTGCTGAGTGACCCGTGTCTCCCACCACATGTGATCTCGTCCCTTCGAAGCATTAACAGCCTCATTGGTGCTTTCTCAGGAGCATGCAGGCCAAAGGCCAGCCCATTCACACCCTTCCCTGGCTTCTTCCCCTGCCCTGAAATAGAGGATCCTGCTGAAAAAGACCGGAAGCTGCTCAAGGTCAAGTGGCTTTCATTTTCATTCGTTTGTGTGCTGAAAAAAGAAAAAAAAAAAAAAAGTTAAAGGAAAATTCATCTAGAAAGAATGCTCCTGTATGCAAAGCAGGTTCTCTACTGAGTACCCATAGACAATGTTTAAGGTCAAAAGGGAGCAGCTGTGAAAACTCATTGAATGAAATGGACATAGGTACTAAAATGCAAATGTAAGTGGTTGATGGGTAGACAGGTACAAGCACTGGTCTGCACCCTGACCACATTCCTCAAAATAACAGCAAATATAAGCTGAAGATGTTATAGTCTCGTGATGTGGGACAAACAGGGCTGATCTTGGTTCTTCCACATTCTTTATCTAACCATTACTGTCAGTGTGGTTTTTTCATTGACCTTTTTTCCCCCAAGAAATTTACTCCTGTGGACAGCAAACCAGACATCATACAGAAGCAAATCAGCTGTGTAAAAGGAAAAATATCCTTTCTTTTTCTTCAGCAAATCACTTTATGAGACCAGTGTAAGATCTACTGTCACTTCTCCATTACTCAGGGTTAGTAAGTAAAAGCAAGAGTGTAGTTACGATGTGAAATGCTAAGGAATGTGGTGGAAAAAAAAATTACAATATAGAAAATCAGCTGCAGAGAACCAGAGCTAATAATTCCAGCCCAGTATTGACAGCTTGAGGTGGTTCTGGGACATGCCCTGTAGTTGCTTACATTTCCAGAAAGTGGACAACCTGGCCTAAACTGATCATCTTGTTAGCTTAGTATTTTGGAGCCTGATACAGCCTGTGAAATGTCTGTTGGGAGCCATATTTCTGGGAGAAAAACTCAGTGTCTACAGGTTACTCTGTGGAAGATCCTGCAGAACCACTGCGGTATGAAATTCCTAGTAATGTCACATGGATACCTGCAGGAATCAGTTGAGCAGGGATCACAGTCATTCAGCATGTTTTTCTTTGTGGATTTCTTTAAAGCTGCTAAGGATTGGCATAGCTTTTGATTTTTAAAATTACTTAATAGCTAGTCAAAACAGTGTGAAATGAAAAATATTCATTGCTGGAGACCAGTTATAAAGAGTATGTGAGATTGAAATATTATGGGTTTTCGCAGCTATTGTCTTTTTCTCCTTCCTAAAAGTAACTTTTTCTCAAGTTTTGGGGATTTTCTGTATCGAAATTTGCCTAGTGCTTGCCACAATCATTGAGTAATTGTTTGGCTTTGGTATTTGTTTAAGAGTAAGCCCAAATATTTCCCCCTATGTATGTTACTGCAAGAGGAAGATTTCTTTTGCTTTTAGAAACCAGGTAAGTGAGGAAAAATTCCAGGTTATAACACAGCAAAGAAAATATTATGACAGTATTTCTTCAAAATGGACGATCTTGAAAGGTTCCCATTATCTCTTTCTCTGACTTGGAATATAAAAGGTCTCCTCCATATTTTTTTGCTGTGGATTGTGTGCATCTTTATTTCTCTTCCCTGACCGGCTTCCAAAGTGTGTTCAGTTATAATTTGCAAGTTGATTAGGGGATTATCAATTTGATTAGAGGGTTGAAGCACCTCTCCTACAAGGAACAGTTGAGAGAATTGTGATTTTTCAGCCTGGAGAAGGCTTTGGGGTGACCTGATTGTGGCCTTCCAGTAGCTGAAGGGAGCCTGTAGGAAAGGTGGAGAGGGATTATTTACACAAGCATATAGTGACAGGACAGGGAGGAATGCTACAAACTGAAAGAGGGCAGGGTTAGATTGGGTATTAGGCCAGGGCTGGATGGGGCTGTGAGCAATCTGGTCTAGGGAAAGGTGTCCCCGTCCACGGCAGGGTGGTTTGGAAATAGAGGATCTTTAAGGTCCCTTTCAACACAGGCTGTTCTATGATTCAATGGTGAATTGCCTGTTCTCCTCGATAGGAAAGGAATTAAAAACAAGGAAAAGAATGCAACTGAAACTGGGCTTCAGTCCTTGGGCTAGTCATAACTGGTTATCTACTGCTAACCCTTCCCCTTGGGTTTCTTGGAAGTGTGAACTGCCCAGTATTCAGAAAAAAAAAAAAATGAAATGTGAGACAAAAACATTGCAAGGCTATTCTGCAACAGAAACACTTCTCACTTCCATCAGGACCGTCCCTAGAACTTGTCCCCAGGTTTCCTAGTGTATGACAGTGGAATGCTTGCCAGATGGGTGGATTTCTGCTGTTATTAACAGTCATGATTTTAACAGATTTCACAGTCTAGGCAAGTAAAAGTTGTCTAGACAAACCCCTGAGTATGCACATCTCTTATCTCCTGGCCTTGTTTCCCTCAGGAGACTCCCACCTGGAGTAAGGCACCATATCGGTGGTGAGGTACCACATCAGCTCTTTCACTATAGAAATTAGCAACAAATAGCCCTTACAAACCATAAATCAAATTCTAACATCTGCTTTTACTTCCATGGATTTTTAACCATGGTCAAATTTCTCAACAGGGATTAAGTAGCAGGAGCAGCCTGCCAACCCCACAGCTGAGACGATCCTCAGGAGTTTCTGGCTTGTCACCTATAGAATCAGCATCATCTAGATGGGAAAGGAGTAACATCAGCAAGAGATCCCATCAGGAATATAACACACCAGGGTAAGCACTGAACAGTGTTTCAAGGGCAATAGTAAAGCTGGAACTTGGCAGCAGAAGTATTTGATGTAAAGTCTTGTGAATTACGTATCCAAATTCTGCCAGAATAAACTGGTAAAGTTAATTATGTACTATGCTTTGTGACTCTTACGTAGCAATCAGGTCATAGCTGAGGTTAAATAGTGTGCTCTCTCATAATAAGTAGGCCTCGATAGAAGCTTGAGTAGGAAATGAAAGTCCAACATACATGACTGCAAAATAAACTAGTTTAGTCTCTAAACTTGTACTGACTTCCTCCTTCTTTTTATTTAATATATGTATCACTTACCAGCTTCCATATGCCCATACATAATTAAAAAGGTGAGACAATTTTCTTGTGGTTGGTAGCCACTGATTGTGTGTATTATAATGTTCATTATTCCTCCAGTCATCAAGCAAGTTGTAAGACACTTGAAGGTAGTAATCTCTTCTTTACTTGTTAGTAAATATGATGCAAATAGAGCTTTTATTTCCAGAATTAAGATAACATTCTGAATTGGGATTAAAATGAATGGGTTTTTTTCCCTTTTTGTGTTGTGTTGCGTATTAGTGAAGATTTGCACATTTAATTTTATTTAAATGTATAAATGAGTATGCCTTTCCTTCTGAAATCTGTTAAAATGTGTGTGGTTTTGCTTTTCTACTTTTGTTGGTTTTGTTTGGTTATTTGGGATTTTTGTTTGGGTTTTTTTTTTGTTGTTGGTTTTTTCTGTTTGGTTTTTTGTTGTTTTTTTTTTCTTAATGGCTCTATATATGTCATAAGGAAAGTATAATAGATGCATTTGTAAAAAAGAAAACGTGAGTTATGCTGATAACTGGTAAATATTAGTAGTGGCTGGAAATTTATATACACACGTGCAAGAATTTACTTATCAGTATTCTATTTAATATTAAAGTGAACCACTTAAATAATTTTGCCCTTTGAGTGGTTTTTGCCCCCCTTGAATAAAATACGATCTTTAAGTTTTTACATTGTAAAACTTAATTGTGGCTTGTGTGTGAAGTATAATGGAAGATTCTAATACGGGCAGCATTAGTAATTAAAAGATTATGTTTTCCTGCTGACTTGGTGCCCAGTGTCCAGATGAACCTCCCCAGCTGTATCCACTGGAAATAACCAGGGTCCAGAGAAATTGCTCTAACCTTAGCAACTATGGGATTTCAATTTGAGGCTCAGCCCTCCTGCTGCAGTCTCAGTGTCCATTTACAGAGGGTGTCTTCACTTTCCTTACTGTTCAAAAGCAGCTCTTGGGAACTTCTGTTCTATTTGTATGCAGATTTTTGATTTGGTTTCTCATTCAAACACGAGCTCAAAACCTAAAGTTCCTCCTCATGTTGAGATGAAGTATCTAGTGTTTTAGTTTATAACCATTGCTCCTCCTTCTCTTTCTGGGCACCACTGAAAAGTGTCTGGCACCATCCTCATAGCCCACCATTGAGATATTTATAAACATTGATGAGATTCCCTCTCGGCCTTCTCTCAACTAACCAGGCCCAGCTCCTACAGCCTCTCCTTATACGGGAGATGCTTCAGACCCCTCATCATCTTTATGGCCTCCACTGGACTCTCTCCAGTAGCTGGAGATACACAGAAATAAATCCATGTTTATTCTTGGACTCATTTTTCATATTCATGTATTTAAACTAGCGATGGGAGATCAAATATTATTTCTGTATTGGACATTTTTTGTGATCGGCTCAAGAAAGATTAAACCTGTTTTGGTAAATACTATTTTCCCCTCCTGAGGCAAAACAGTTTTATGTAAGCTCTTTTCACTTTGAAGTAAACAGTTACAGTTATTTTTAATTGCTTATTACATTTTTGTTCACTGAAGGAAATGTGATTTTAAATTCTGGAGTGATATTTCGCCCCTGGAACAGCAGATGGCAGGATTGAGCAACTGAATGGAAGGATTTTGCCGCTGAAGCAAAATACGCTTTGATGTCAAAAACAGCTTTAGTTTTATAATATATAAAGTAATTAATTGAATATGCAAAATTCATGTGGCTGTGTAAGGTTTTCGTTGTATTTCCAAAGTAATCAATCCTAAGATCTGTTAGGAAACAGCCTGCTTCACATGTTCAAGGAAAATAGCATGTTAGAAAGTAAAACCTCTCACACATGGTCGATTTACTGCATCGTTTTAGGACTGTGTTAAGTTTTTTGTTGCTTTCAATCAGTACACTGCAGTTTTTATTTCATGTCATTGACGTATATTTTCTTGCTGGTTTTGAATTTGACTGCTTTGTAGTATTCTCTCTTTCTTGATTGGTGGTGGACCTGTCACAGGGCAGTGACAGGGCAGCTATTTTTAAAGCATTTTATTTAATAAAAGTGGAAGACAAACTAGGAAACAAAGAAAAAGAAATTACTTATTGTTTTCTTTTCAGCCAAGGATCTCACTCCAATGGGTCTTTTGGTGCAAACTTGCTGACAATACCAAAGCAAAGATCATCCTCTGTGACCTTGACTCATCACATGGGTCCCAGACGAGCAGGTAGGATCGTGCTATTTGTACAGTATCAAGATTGTACATCATGGGTTTTTTTCATGTAAACATAGCACTAAAATAATAACATCAGCATGTCCCTCGTTGTTTAAATCCAATCTTTGTAAACAGCAACAATTTTATTGTCATCCGAACCCCGTGTTGTGTTTGTTTTGGCAGGTGCTTCTCCCGGCCTGAGTCCTGTGGGTTCACCAAGCCATGGATCTGTCTCCAGCGGGGCTTTCAGCAACTGGTCACCTGTAGAGTTCCCCGACACTGCTGATTTCCTCACAAAACCAAGCATTAACATACACAAGCCTCCAGGACACACACCTAGCTCTCCAGATTTTCAGCAGCCAGTTAAAACACCTGTAGGTTATATGTGTAGCAGGTACTGTAAACTCTGTTATCATTTCAGTTGCTTCATATGGGTTGAAAAGAATGCAATTAAAGTGAAAACCAAAAAAGGAAAAAAAAAATCAAGACCTGTGCCCCTTCTAGGATTGAAAAAGGGCATAAATCTCATCATAATCTGCATCAGTGTTATCCAGGGGAGAGTAAAGAATGCTGAATGGATGTAGCTGCTTTGACATGGCCCATCCTTCTCAGCAGCTGTTATTGTAAAGGAATATATTCTGTGGAATTTTAGAAAAGGGGGTCTTCTTACTTGGGAATTAGATTCTGTGTTTCTGAGTACTTTCTTAGTTATAAACTCTAATAATTCAGGGATCTAAGTCTGGGGGAGGTGATGGTTGATTATTATCTAAGGACAGGCTAAATCCATGTGTGCCAAATTTAGGAGAAAATACTCAGGTCAGTTGTTTAAGGAACCTTCACCAGCCTTTTTAAAAAGAGTAATCAGCAGATATTTTTCAGTAGAAGACAGCAGTAGCAAAAGAAGAAGGTTACTGAATGTTGTAAATATTTTTCATGTATTCTGTAAGCTGTGGACGTCAGATACTCAAGCCTGTTCCGATACCAGAACCAGACTTTGCAGAATACAGAGACAGAAAATCAGGTGGGATTTAAAAATAGACAAATACTTGATATCAACTCGCTGCCTTTTTCTTTTTTTTCAAGCCAGTTAAATTAAAAATTTACTATTTCTACATAATCTTTTCCTATGTTTTAACCTAGGTTAATATTTTAATTTGTTTTGTGTTTTAGAATAATCAAAAGAAAACAAAATATTGCCTTCTTCATAGTAAAGATTTTAAAACAGGCTTCTATTAATGCCTTTTCAGTTCTGTACTCCATTTATCAAACCAGTGTTCTACCAACTAAGCTAAACTAATCACTGAATGAATTTTTTCGAATAAAAGCTATGCTTTTAGTTTTTCTTAATCTTCAAATAGGTTTTGACTAATAAATTTTGTCCTTTTTGACTTTTTTGAATATTTCTTAAATAACATGGTTTAGAAACAATCTATTTCTTATATTTCCATGACAAATGTGTATGATCAGTTAAAAATTATTAGACAGTAGTAATCTACAGATCAATTATTGATATAGTATTCCTGTATGTGTTTTCTTTAAGGTGAAATTGCAAGTGCTAGTGTCTCCAAAGTATCTTCCCACCATATGGAGAAGAGGAAAGATGAAAGCAAGGAAACGATCGATCAAACACAAAATAAACTGCTTGTAAGCATGTAATTGCAAAAAAACCCAAACACTTGCAATAACTTCTCTCAATTCAGTATTTCTTTATCATTTCTAACTTGCTGTGAAGAGGCCTTTACATTGCTAAAGTAGTAATTTCTAAAGGGTTACAGTGCATGGTTGGAATTCAAATTTTCATTTAACAATTGTTTACCTTGCACAAATGTCATTAGCGAATGACAGGAAAGGTTGTGATTGTATTGATTTTGCTAATCAATATTGATTTGTGCAGATTTAATGTTGAGAGGGTAGGCTCAAACACTGATTGGCTAATATTTCCTTTTGGAAGTTTATGAAAGATGCAGCAGTTGCAGTGAGACTTACAAATGAATGTTCAATACAGTGCTATTAACATTTTGGGTTTATACATCAGGTGTTTTTAAAGCTTGTCCAATTAACCTGTTCTTAAAACTCAGAAAATCTTTGGTTAGCCTATGCATATTTTTTGCTTTGTTATATTAACTCATCTTGTTTAAAAATAAATTAGGCGGAAAATATAGCAGCATCTGAGAAAACCTTGGAATCTGCTGCCCAAAGCAGGAAAACTCAAGCCTTTAAGTGTGCCTGTTTGTGATATTGATTTATAATTTTCCCATAGCCGTAGCTGCAGCACCATTCAATAAATTCACTAATGATTTATGATTTTCAGGGCTTTTTTTGCCAACACAACTGATAAATTAGTTTTCATTGTTATTTTAGAGATGATAAAGTATCTTAATCTCATACAGGTGGAACAGAGTTCTACGTTAGAAACAATGCTATTAGACCATGATTCACTAATGGAGAAGATGAGCAATTGGAATTTCCAAGTTTTTGACCTTGTAAAAGAAATGGGAGATCAGTCTGGAAGGATCCTTAGCCAGGTTTGTTGTCCTTTATTATAAGGGAGAGGGTATGTAAAGCTCTCCTTTAATTAAACCATGAAGAAGTTTTGCAGTCAAATTTATGTGAATGCTGTCTTTAAACGAAGAAATATGACTTCTCATGTACTCTATGTCATTGTAAACCATAAAAAAATGGTTTGTCTATAGAGAATGTGCTCCAGTCTTTCTGAATTTTATTCTTCATGTAAGTGGGTTAGACCCACACTGACTAGGTTTTGCCATAATCTGCCATTTCCTGTGCAAAATTACCACCTGCTTTCAGAATTACTACTCTGTTTGTAAAACCATTGCTTTTTTCTTGATTTCAGTAAAATATTTCTGCCAGTGCTACACCTGTGGGGGAAGAGAGGTGATCTTTTAGGCAGTCTTTTACCTCCTGATCCTACAAACAGTGGGATTTTT
This sequence comes from Chamaea fasciata, assembly GCF_029207755.1. NCBI lineage: Eukaryota > Metazoa > Chordata > Aves > Passeriformes > Sylviidae > Chamaea > Chamaea fasciata. Next base: position 12,352,044 of record NW_027094092.1, read on the forward strand.
TTCCATGTTGCTTTCTGGATGTTGTATCCCTTATATCTCTTTCTGACTTATTACTAAGCTCTTCCTTGCAGTTTCATGTTTGCTGAAGCCAAACCTGCTGGCAGGTGCAAGAGTAGGATTCTGTTTGCTCTTCTCCAGCTTCTCCCTTTCATCAGGGTAATCTGGAGGCCTCTGCCTCCTTCTTTAGACTGGATTTAGCAATCATGGAGCTTCTGATCTGACCACTAAACAGTTTTATTTCCAGTATCTTAGTTTTCCACCCTGCAGTGATGTCCCCTAATTTTGCAGCTCCTGTTCCTCTGAGCACCTCCCATGCTTCAAAACTTCTTGTTCCTTTCCTGTGTCTAGGAAAAAAAAAAAGTTATGAAAATGAGTAGTAGTGACTTGTTTTAATTTTTTTAAAATATTTGCAACCTTTGGGGGATTAGGTTTTGAAGTACACTAAGTTCTACATGTAAACCTTAATATATGGCTTATATACATATATGGAAAATCTGAGTACCTTTTTGAAATACTTCTTCATTTACCAGCTCGTTTTGTTAAAAACACTCAAGGTAAATCATAATAAAGCCAAGAAACAGGATCTCTTTGCCAAAGTCTCGAAAACAACCACAGTACTGGGGGGCTGGTGTTGTTGATTCGTCTTTGTTTTATTATTAATGATTCTGCTGTTATAATTAAATAATTTGAAGTTTTGAATAATAAGTCAGAATATTTATTTCTTCTTTTTAGGTCATTAATGGAATAAAGCATGACTTATTTAGCCCTCTAAAAATTTTTGGGGTACATTATTAAAAATCAGTTGTGCATAGTATTATCAGCAATGAAAGAAAAGCTTTTATTATTCTTCATTGAGAGGATCATAAAAATCCACATTTTTGTACTAAAACTGTGTTAACTATATCTCTATGACAACAGCATTCTGATAATCTTTAGTGGAATTTCGGTGATTTCCATGTCTGACGGCAAGTAAAATTTTAAAAACCAAGAATAATTTTAAAGTTGAAAAAGCAGAATATGCATCAGTACATCTTTGAGGCTTAAATTGATTTCTATCTTTGTTTAGGTAACTTATGCCTTGTTTCAAGACACTGGCTTGTTTGAAATTTTCAAAATCCCCACTCAAGAATTCATGAATTACTTCCGTGCGCTAGAGAACGGCTACCGGGATATTCCCTGTAAGTGCTCCCTGGTTACACATGGAATTTTTACATCAGTGGCTCTCCTTTGATGCATTTGTATTTGTAGGCAGTTAAGTGTGTTTTTAATGAATGCACTTGACAGAGCTTAGAACGGGTCTAATGAATTGCAGGACCAAGTGGGTGGACTCTGAAACTGAATTTCTTAATTTGAAGGCTACAGATAATCTTAAAGAATTTGAATTAATAGTTGAATCAAACACACTGAAGTGAATGGGAGAATAGTTGCTAATTTTGCAGAAATTTGGGTGAGGTCTTTATTAAAATGAGAAGAAAATAGAGGATTTTGATGGTAGTTATTCACCTTGCTGTGTAGGGCAGCCAGATTTATTGGAAAACAAAACAAAAAGCACACTTCCCCACTCCACAGATGTTTGCCCAGCCCAGATGCTTGTAGGCATCAGATTGCAGGCCATGCTTGTTTCTCACCATTATTGATTTAAAAGGCCATTTAATCCCTTCCTGAGGCCCAGGTAGGATGACGTGTGCATAGACAATGATGTTTATCTAACTGCCTTCTTAAAAATGTTCAGTGATACATATATCTACTGCTAACATTTTGAATACTATTTTTCCTTTTATAGTTAATCAAAATCTCACTTATAATAAATTTGCTACATTTCTTTTTTGTTGTTGTTGTTATTTTGTTTTTATTATGCCTTTTGATGACATTTCAGATGAAATTTTTTTTATTGTGTCTTGCTGATTTTCAGATCACAACCGTATCCATGCCACGGATGTTCTCCATGCAGTATGGTACCTGACCACACGGCCCATTCCTGGCTTTCAGCAAATCCATAATGAGCATATAATGGAGACTGAGATAGGTATGTATTCACACACAGGTTATTTTTGTTTTGCTGAAGAATGTTACAATGAAACTATGGCAGGTAAACCAAATTACTCTGGAAGAATATATCTAATTATTCTTATGACTCACTTCTTTTTTCTTTTTTTTTTTTTTTCTTTTTTTTTCTTTTTTTGGGTACTTTTATATAAGGCAGCAGAAAAAAAAAATCACAAAACACACACCGTTCAGAAATATCATGCAATTGACTTTTAGAAAAATTATTAGATGAGTAATGGTTAGTTTGTTAGCCAAGAAAACTGGTTCACTTAATAAATTTTCTGTGCTGAATGAAACCTCAGTATTCTGCCATAGTCAGGGTATTTTTAGCATTTGAAATACATTAGGCTAATATTTCTTAACTTTATTGGAAAGTTAAATAGACCAAGGAAAAAATACCAAAGTATTTAACTTAATTGAAGTTCTCCTTAATGGCTTTAGTATAAAAATTAATATTTTAGAATTCTCTGTTAGTTATCACATGCAGACTTTCAAACACTGAAGCGACCACCCCAACAATAACTGCATAAAAGTGTCCCTGAAAAGGAAATAATGACTCCAAATTCAAATATTGTGTGAAGTTACTTCCAATTAAGCTTGCTTTTGTGTTGTCTCTGACTTCATAGAACTAATGTTTAAATTTAGAATTTGTAATTTTTACCAAATTGTATCCTGTAAGTAAAGGATAGAAAAAAAAAAAAAAAAAAGGTTTAAACATAGACTTTGATGCTAAATGGTTTGTATTTCAGAAAAATGAAAAGGGGAAATCAGGCACTCTTCAAGAACTCTGTTTTATATGTGTAGTAGAAAAAGACAAGACCCAGGTCTTGTGGCTCTTAAAGGGCTGGAATTTTCTCTTTTTCCAAGTTTGTCCATATCTATTGATTGCACCCTATTTTCTTTTCTTTCTCCAAGTGTTAAACGGGTTGGGACTGAAGACCTAACTGAAGGAAAGTGATAAAACTAATTTTACTCTCCTCTACAAAAAAAAGAAAAATTAAAATAAGAAGTTATAATCTTATTGCTTGGAAACTCTTCCAGTATAAATATTTTCAGGCTTTTAGTCCTTGCTTATTCTATTAAGGACAGGAATTCCTTTTATATTATGCACTGATGAAATACCTGCTATTCCTTTTCCTTTTTTTTAAAGTAGTGACTTTGTCCATGGGAAAGAGGATAATAAAACTGTAAATCTTCTTATCATGCAAATGTTTCTAAATTAATGGAGTTAATTCCTTTAGCAGTAGTTTCCCCTCCCCCTGTCCAGGTTTTCCTGTAGGTTTGAAAGTTCAAGAAATGGACAAATTATAGAAGTACTAAGGAAGGTGCTGATTAATCTTTACTTGGACTAATTCAGGTTGGAGACAAAGAGTAGAGTGCTCTGTTAGGGCTACAAATTTGCAACTCAATGCAGTTTCGCTTTTCTTTAAAATTGTTAGTTTACCTATAAACATTATTATGACTTTTATTTTTAAAAATATAAATTATTCAGCTTCATGACAGCAAGGATAACTTGCACCATGTTTGCAACAGTGTCTGACTGTTTATGCACATTTATAATGTATCACAAATATGAATGAAACACTGTTCTAAAAAATATTCTGGTTTTGTACTTTGAAATTTTTTTTAGATGAAGCCAGTGGTATTGCCCCAGTTCAAGTCAGTTACACTTCTTCAAAAAGCTGTCCTATTACTGATGACAGTTATGGTTGTCTGGCATCAAACATTCCTGCTTTGGAATTGATGGCTTTGTATGTAGCAGCTGCCATGCATGACTATGATCATCCTGGACGGACAAATGCTTTTCTAGTGGCCACTAATGCACCTCAGGTAAGAACCTCTTCATGCAGAAAATGAGTTGTTTCTGTCTGAAATCTGTATAAGGAGGTGTTTGTGGGTTTTGTTTGTTTGTTTGTTTGTTTGGTTTTGTTTGTTTGTTTGTTTTGTTTGGGTTTTTTTTGCTATTCTATATCCCTAAAATAAGTTGTTTAGGATTTAAGTATTTAAGGCCCGATTTAAGAAATGGGGATATTAATGTGTACTGTACTTGTGCAATATTTTTATTTTTCTTTCCTGTTAAATTCTGGTGTGTTTTCTATGTATTGGTTGTGTATGCGTGTAGAAACAACCTTGAAGTTGCAAAATTGAAAATAACAACATAAACCAGTGCAGGATAGAGTAAAGGATTATTTCATAGAGAGCTGGCCCGAGGTCTGTCCAAGCAGCTATGATGGCTCTTTGGTTCTCTCTTGGTAAAAACTAAAAAAAAAAACAAACCAAAAAAAACAAAACCAGACAAAAAACAGACAAAAACCTTAAATAATACTAACAACATCAACAACAACAATAGATCAGAAACTGGTATAGCTTTTTAGGAGATGAAGACTTTGAAACTGAACTTTCCAAACAGTTTTCAACAAAAACTCCTTATTACAAAGAGAGTTTGGGATGTAGGCACTTACGTATTTCTGCTGGAGACAGCATACAAGGAGGAGCAAAACCAAGCAACACAGACATCCATCACCAAGTTTCAAAAATACAAGCATTCTTCAAAATACTGCAAAAAACATTGGCAAAATGAAGTTATTTTCAGGTTCTGTTTAATTTATATTGGATTAATTATTTTCTAGGGTGTTTTATATAAACATGGAAACTGTGAATAAAATCTGCTACTGTTTTTATATTTTAGTTAGCTCGTTTGCAGTTAAAATTTCTGCATCAGCATTAAACATCCCTTTGAAAACCAGTGATACTTTTGCACCATTTTCCATTTTGACAGTGCTTATATGTTTTGGAGTCCTTCTTGTGGTGGGGGTTTTTATTTGTTATGGGGTTTTTTTTGTTTATTTCTTTGTTTTTGTTGGGTTGGGTTTTTTGTTGTTTTGTTGTTTTTCCAACACAATTAAGAGGAAATAAAAGCATATACTCAGATTTCTTTTTTTTTCCTAGTTTTCTTTTTTACATCACTGTGCGATGTAAAACACACACTGCTCCACACATATATTTGCAAACTCTTAAGTGGTTTGTGTATGTGTGCCTACAGTCTGAATGCAGTTGTCACTAAGACATTGCTAAGGACTTTAAAAAAAACAAAGAACTTTGCTAATTGTTTAGTTGGGGGGGGGGGGGTTTACCTCATCTATCATTTTCGTGTACTTTACCCCAAAACTAGAAGACAAAACATAATTTTTTAAAAAATTATTGTTACCTAGTGTTGTTTCTGATTAGCCCTTAAACTTCAGAATATTTATTTATAACTTTACAAATTCCCTGTGAAATTTACGATTCTTTGCTTGTTTGTTTTTTTATTTTCCTGTAGGCTGTTCTCTACAATGACAGATCAGTCTTAGAAAATCACCATGCTGCATCTGCCTGGAATCTTTTCTTATCACGACCAGAATACAACTTTTTATCCAACCTTGATCACGTAGAATTCAAGCGCTTTCGTTTCCTAGTGATTGAAGCAATCCTTGCCACAGACCTCAAGAAGCATTTTGATTTCCTTGCGGAATTTAATGCCAAGGTTTGTTCCACTTTGGTGTCTGCACTGATCTGGTCTTGATAATGACATTATCATTGCCCTCAGTAACTGTTAGTTTTAATCACATGCATTTAAAGTTCTATATTATTTAAATTTAAGCTATTAAAATGCAAGGAGTGTGTTTCCTTTGTACGAGCCAGCTGTAGATGGTTTGTAGATTGCCTGATAAACTCCTGGCTGAAGAGTTTTACCTGGATGTCTGTGCCTACCCCAGGTCAATGGCATGAACAGCAACGGCATAGAATGGAGCAATGAGAACGATCGCCTGCTGGCCTGTCAAATATGCATCAAACTGGCTGATATTAATGGCCCAGCCAAAGTCAGGGACCTGCATCTGAAATGGACTGAAGGCATTGTCAATGAATTTTATGAACAGGTGGGTATGGAAAGAGCAATTTTCTCTTTTGAATGACGGGCAGATGATTGATTCTTTGTTTTACCAGTGGTTTAACTCAATTAAACTTTATTCCTTGCTTTAAATCTTCAGGTAAGGTATTTCCATCTTCTCATTCTGAATACTGAAAACTACTTTCACAGGTAGCTTACTAATATGATCTTTTAGTTTCTAATAATTGTGTTAGAAAACAAGCTCCCAGCCAATATTCTCCACTTTTCAGATATTAGGGGATTTTTGAGGGGGAGAACTTCTTGCCTTAGGATGATGCTGATAAATCAAAACAATTTCTTTCACTTTTGAAAGTTAAGTTCACAGATGTGTTTCTAGGTGGAAGAATATGTATAAAATCCACAAGACTGAAAATGTATGTTCAGCTCTACAACTATCAGGTCCATGGAAGTGCTGAGATAAGTAATTATAGCTCAGATTTTTCTATGAGCAACTGTTCAATGTTTTTCTTCTCCATTTTTTAAAATGGGGGAAAAAAACCCCAAAACAAAACAACAAAACGATCCACTTTACTCTGGATGTTATAGCTCATTTCATTCTTCTATGGCCTTGCAGGGGGTGCCATTACCAGCATGCCTTGCTATGGCTGATTACTCTGCCATTTTCTCTGTTCATCAGCTCAGCAACTGAAGTTGATCTCTGCCTCCTCTGCAGCCATCCTGTAGAGGCAGAGGAACAGCAGCTTCAGGAGACACAAGCAAAGCTGGAGGGAGGATTATGGACTGTGCAAGTCTGAGCCATAATGGGTTTTATTTTAAACTGGCCTAATTACATTTTCATTCACTTAGTCTGTACAATTATTCTCCCCAGGGAAAAGATATAATCCATGTGATGGTTCATGGGATCACAAAATATCCTGAGTTGGAAGGGACCACAGGAGTCATCAAAGCCTAACTCCAGGCCCTGCACAGGACACCCCAAAAATCACACCTTGTGCCTGAGAGCATTGTCCAAACACTTGAGCTCTGTCAGGCTGGTGCTGTGACCACTGTCCTGGGGAGCTGTTCCAGTGCCCAACCACCCTCTGGGGAAAGGACCTTTTCCTGATATCCAGCCTAAACCTCCCCTGACACAGTTTTGTGCCATTCCATTGGGTCCTGTCACTGCTCACTGGAGAGAAGAGATCGATGCCTTTCCATGCACTTCCCCTCGAGAGGAAGCTGGAGCTTACTCAGTTCATTAAAAGTAACTTTTAAAATGTGAATTTACAGCTAATTTTGTGAGAAATTCCGGTAAGTTTATCCATTTCTTTTTTAGGGTGATGAGGAAGCAAGTCTTGGATTACCTATAAGCCCCTTCATGGATCGCTCTTCTCCCCAGCTGGCGAAGCTGCAGGAATCTTTCATCACTCACATTGTTGGCCCCCTTTGCAATTCCTACAACGCAGCTGGGTTGCTTCCAGGGCAGTGGGTTGATGAGGAGGAGGAGGAGGATGCAGAAAGCACTGAAGATGATGATGGTGCACAGTTAGAAAGTGATGATGAAGAAATGGAAGATGATCTTATTTTAAGTAAGTCTCTGTGTTTCTGTTGGTGCTTAGTTGTCCTTCAGACGTAGCAGTGACAGTTGAAATTGTGCAGTACAAATCTTGTCGATTTTGCTGTTACGCTGCTTCATAAATTTTCCTCTTTTAATGAAGATTTCCTTGCTACAAGGAGACTTGCAATTTAAAACAGAAACTTGTTGATATCCTTTGCCCTGCCACTGTTTAAATATTCAGAATAATCATCCATGTGCCTTGCTCAAATTTACATCTCGCTTGCAATGTGCCATTGCTTTTGTATGTGTAAAATGCAATTACTCGGAATGTCAAACAATCCAATGTGCTTATAATTTTACAGAAGCTCAAAGAAAAAAAGGTAGACGAATCTTTTGCCAGCTAATACACCACCTCAGTGAAAATCACAAAATATGGAAGAAAGTGATTGAAGAGGAAGAAAAAAGCAAAGCAGAAGGAGCCAAACTGCTGACTGAAATCTCATCCTTACCTCAAGCAGACGACATTCAGGTTATTGAGGAAGCTGATGAAGATGATGAGCGACAACTGGGAGAAGACAAGTCATGCTAAGGGAACTCCAGTGAGTCCAGTGTGATGACAGCTTATGTTTTTCCCCACTGTGCTGACTTCAGCCTGATGCAGTTCACATAAAATCGAAAGGCCTTAATACTGTGAGAGGATTCTTTTTGCTCTGGTGGAATCCCACTCCTATGCACTTTCGCCACACACAGAATACGGAACTTTATTCAGAGATTGAGTATTGTATACCCTGATGCAAAGTTCTTTATGCCTTAGTTGGTATAAAATATCCTGATATAATGCTGCCTTGCTGAATATGGAACTCTTCTTTTCCTTGAGGTATCTGCAGTTTTTAAAAAAAAAACATTCAGTGACTTTGATTACCAAAGTGGCAAGAACTTTTCGCTGGCAAGGAACCGCGGGATGAATCCTAGTGTTGTCTTGAGTTGCTTATTTCATGTTGTTTTTGAACATGAATGAGAAAAAAAGTCTGTGCCTACATGAAAACTATGTTACTGCTGCAGTGCAAGCCTGTTGTGGGGTGTCTACCTAGTGCAGTAGTGTGCTTCATGTAGTCATCTCAGAGCAACTGTTCAAGGACTGTGACATAAATGCTGAATTCTGATATTTGTGGTTTAAAAAGAGGAACGAAAATCCAGGTGCATCTATTTCTGATGCTTTTTATTATTGTGCATAATCTGATGTTTTATTTTTGCAGAAAATATTCAGGTTTGCAGTGGATGTTCATGATAATTCATTGAATACAAGGCCATTCTCATCTGTTGCCTTGCTGTTTTGTGGTAGAACATTAAAAACCTGTTCAGCTACTTAAATTATGAAGGAATTTTATTCTTTTAGTCATAAGTGATGTTGTATTTCCTGCCCTTACTCAGGTCCACGTTTGAGAAGAAGTCAACCACATCATAGATTTTTATCTTGCACCCATTTCCCATATTAAATTCTAAGGAAATAAGATCGTATCTCATTTATTCTTTGTATGTAAAGCTTTAGGAGAATTAAAGATTTTTTTTTTTAAGACATAAACTGCTGTTTCAAAATGGCTCTTTTAATTTGCCCCACACTTTCTCTTCCATCACAGACACAGCTTTTGTTGCCTTCAAGTTTGATCTACATCCTGAAATACACATGGAAACCAGAAGGTGGAAACTTTGTGTAAAGCCTGATACAAGATAAAAATCACTGTACTGTACTACATTTTAGATTGTTGAGTTTTAAAATAACAAACTTGGACATTCCACCCCAATGTATTTTTAGAAACACTGCCATTGTAGGTCTAATTTGTAAACAAACAAAAAAGTCATAAATTAGGCGACAGGTAAGCAAGCCACAGATGAGCCTAGTTTTAAAAGTTCTCCTTTTAGTACTAAACCTTTAAATGCTGTGTAGTTGAACTGAATAAAACCCAAATGCACGTGTGCTATTTCTAAATGTGTCTCAGCATATTTGTGTTTGCATCAATTGACTTGGAAAAAGAAAAAGATAACCTTGTGTAAACTGTACTACATTATTTTACATAGATTTTTAGTCTGCTATTTCATTGATCAGTTTTAATAACTGAAAGGTATGGGGTGGGTTTTTTTTTCATTTTTCACTAATAAGCCTTTTTTTGGATGCACTTAAAAGACCACTGAAACGTGCTTTTGCTATATCTTCAGTGCCAAATTCCCCTTCGCTGCCATTATCACTATCACTGCAGTCTTTTTGTAACATGAGCAGTGTTAAACCAGATATTTCTGTCGTTAATAAAATGTTGCACTATTGAAGCTGGCACTTAGTGGTCATACACCTGTATTTTACATTTCTTTGGTCATATATTCATCTTACAGATAATGTGAAGACTAGAAAAATTCCCATTCTTTCAGAATGCTGTATTCTCAGCATTTTGTATTTAGATAGTGTGTTTGTGTACATAAAATATCAGTTTAATATTGTTTAATATCATTTTGCTTTGTCTGAAAAAATGATACTAATTAGTTTGCCTAAAGTTACTGTTCTATTTTTTTACATGACAAGTTTCCATTTTGAGTTGCCCCTAAAATGTCATTATTTAAAAAATAACAGGAGCATAACAAGGTAAAAATTAAGATTTTATCTTTTACTAGAGCATTGGCAGGACCTAGATGTGGTGACATCTTTGTCAGCAACTTTCTTATCTCAAGTTTCTCTTAAACTCTTTAGGAATACTGAAGCAATTTTAAAATCCAGTAGCAAACAGCAAAATCTCAGTGCTTAATAAACTATAATACTAATATGTATTTCCAACTAGATATTTCCAAGTTACAATAGCTTGCTTCAAAGATATGGTTAATTATGAATGTGTTCTCAATCCACTTTAAAGTGCCTGTTTTTTTATATGTGCACAGTATGTGACTAATTGTTAGTCTAAGAGCAAAGGGAAAAGACTAGAAAAAAGTTAACAAAGACTGGTTCAGGGAATGTTTGCAGAAGTGGATGTGGCTGTAACTAAAGGTGCCTTAAATCTTTCAAAAATGGTAATGGAGGGTCCTCTGAGTGTTGATTGAGCCGTTGTCCAAAATAACATCTCTCCATGTAAGGCATGTCATTCTTAAATCTGTGATCATACCTCAGTAATTCGCAGCTACCAGGGGATGCTAAGTAGTGCTAAAAACCACAAAGGAACACACTCGAAATACTTTCTAAATCAATAATACTTTTTTTTTTTTTTTTTTTCCTTCCAAGAAGTGGCCCAAATTAGCCTACACTAAAGTTTATGCCACGCAGAATACAACTTTTCTGTATAATATTCTCAGGTTTGAATCTCCTGTCTTCTCATTGCCTTCTTTTACAACATGTGTTGGATTACTTGCACCCATACACACAGAACTGGACCTACCAAGTTTTCTGTAAGGACAGAATTCTCTCCATGCCTTCTGGAGCCCTCTGTATGTGAGGGAGCTGCTAAACCAGTCAAAATGAATATCTTGGAACCTCTTCCTGTGAGTTCTTCCTCCATGACAAAGTTAAATGGTGAGTGTAAGGTTCAAAATGAAAGGAATCGTATAGCATTGCTTAAGCTAAGTCTGGACTAACAAAGTTAGTGTGAGACCTGATTTGCTCTGTGCATAGAACCATTTCTTTGCATTTGCATCCAGTTTTAACCACGACCAGCGGCAGGTGAATCAGCAAAAGGAGTTAGCAGAATTCCAGAGCTCAAAGTTTTAGCTTTGGTGCTTGCTCCTGGTGTAGATGTAGTTGAATCTTGGCTTCTGTATCCTTTGAAAGCATAGACAGAATATGAGGTAATCCAGAGCGTGTTATTACCCATAGAGGGTGTGGGGGTATTCCAGAGGGTATTCCAGAACCATCCGGACACAATCCTGTGCCATGTGCTCTGGGATGACCATGATGGAGCAGGGAGGTTGGACCAGATGACCATTGTGCTCCCCCCAGCCTGCCCCATCCTGTGATTCTCTGGCACCAACATTCACAGGGCAGCACTTCCCCTTTTGTCCAAAAATCATTTGATTTTTGCAGAATTGTAAGTGTCTCATACACTGGTGAGTGTGGGAGCAGGAATCCCAGTCTGAGAGATGTTTTGGACTAAAAGGATGGAATTAGCCTGGATGATAACTAGAAAGAAGAGGTAAGGATGGCACAGACACACAAATATACTAAAGATATTCAGAAGGGAGGCACTGTTTATTGTCTCAGGCCAGTTTGTATTCAAAATACTACAGAAACAGTATGTCTTTATCAAGTCAGAATACTTGGATTTTTAAAAATAAAATGAAATGAAAATGGTAATAGAAATGATGATGCAGTTAGCACAACTTAAGCTCTGATACAAGTTTTAGAAAATTGATCCTTCATTGGCCAATAAAGATTAGATGAGAGAAAGCAAATACACAAAGTTGATTAAATGAGGTACAAAAGGTGATTGACACTTACTTGGTTCTGTGTGACACTTCAGACAACCCTTAAAAAGGGCACAATGTAACCAGGAATGTTTGGCTGGAAGGTTTCTTTTGGAATCTGTGCGCTACGAGATCATCGTTTGGTTTCTGGACTTCAAGAGATCACAGGTGGTAGTAGCTGGTGTCTGTGGTAGGTTCTACTGCACAGACTGTGCTACCTGGCACAGATTCTGTGGAATCTGATTGAGTAAAAATCTTCTAGTGAGGTGAAACCTTCTGTCTGCTGGTTTATCTGTGAGGTTTCAGAGGGGAAAGAAAAAAAAAAGGTAATATTTAACCAACCCAGTAAGTGCTGGTGAGAGATCACGGTGTTTCAAATGATCCCTACAGTTCACCTTGTGATTTGTCCACATTCTAAACATCCTGCCAAAAAACAGGTGATGAGTCACTTCTGACTCATCTCTCTGGATCAGCAGAACCCTTTGCACCTTGAATGAGATCAAAATATCTTCATTTTAATTGCATATGAAACAAAAGGTAATGCTTAGCTTAAAATGCAGGTATCATACCAAAAATACTGAGGATAGGGTTGACATTAATTATTGCGCATGAGGAGCAGAGTGCAGATTTTGTCCCCTGTGCCAGGCAGATGTGAAAACTTGCTCCTATATATAGTCACTCAAATGGGGTTAGCATGCCCCTTTCTTTTATCGTGACATTCATTCTACTAGAATTTATTGATCTGTAGTATTGCCAGTTTATCTGACTCATATTAACTAAGCTTTCCTTCAGTCAAAGAAGTGGGTAAGTAAGCCCCTCTGTCTTTGAGAATGGGTTTGTAATCATTTAATTCAATTCATCATAACAAAGTCCTGACCAAAATACTGTTTCTAATTTCAGGTGCCACACCCCAGGAAAAACACCTGTCCTTTAGACAGATTGCAGAATTACAGCACAGACCAGTGAGACTGATGACGTGGCCTGAAGAGAAGGAGAAAGATAAAATTAATTAAAAATATTTTTTTCCTAGTCTACAGAAAATGAGACTTGAGTGAGATATTCTAAGGTTACCTTGTGAGACTGTTTCAAAGAGTAATCAGAATAATGCTTTCAGTGTTTATAGTGTTTAGGACAAGAAGTAACACCTTTAGGTTGCAAGGCTCAAACATGACTGATTGTCTAAGGATTGAAAGGGCTGTGACTCACTGAAATAGATTGTCTTGGGCTACTAAGAACGTCTCTGCAAATAAAAAAAGAAGTCTCAAAAATAGCTTTTAGTAAAACTGTTAGTGGACCAAATGAGTGAACTGTGTAACTTTCTGAGATCCTTTCTGAACCTATTTTTTAAATGCTAGGACTAGAGTAGAGGTCTGATATGGAAACTTTAAATACCAAGAAGAAAATGTGCACAATTATAGAAATAATGACATTCAAACATCAAGAACTCGAGGCATCAACTCCTTTATTTCAGTAAATATTAAAAGCTTTTTGTTTTAAGTATGTTTGACCCATAATCCATCTCCCAGCTGAAAGAATCTTTTTATTTGTTGAGAGAGCTAGAATCCTCTTGGAAAAATAGACAGGATTTGAACCTTAGCCAGAGATAAAAATCTGTCTAATTGTCATATTGTGAAGAAATGGAGAGGCAGTAGCCAAAATTGTTTTTTTAAAAATATGATTATCTAAAGCTAGCTTGCTAAAGTTAATTGTATTTTAAATATTTCTCAAGCTATTTGGGCCTTTCTAGATCTAAAGAAGTGCATACTTAAGACGTTGGGAGGTGTTGGATGTTGGATGTAATTCGTATACTTAGCAATAGAATTAATATAAGTGAGTAGGGATTTTTAGACAAATTTTAGCTCTTAGCACTAAATTTTATTCCAATCAGAAATGCATTATTCTTACAGTCTCTATATAATCATGAAGTTCATTATGGCACAAAGAGCTTGACCATTTTATAGATTATAGCTCCAGTTTGTGGTGAAATAAATGCAATCTTAAGCTATGTTGTGTTTCTCTCTATAGTGTGGCAGTTTAGACTGTACATTCCTTGAGAGAGAAATGGTGTGTCTGTACAGAATGTAAAATAAAATGGAATAAGATCTGAAAATGCCCTGAAGTGGCTTTTTAAAGCAATTTTTATACTTCCAAAAAAAAGCAATTAAATTAACTTCCTAAACTATATCAGCTAAAAAGGGGTTGTAAGTATTAATGCTTTTCCTGGAAAAGTTAGGCTTATAAAAATCTGCTGTGGTGCATTTTCAGCACTATTATTATTATTTTAAATTGAGTTTATTGTGTAGGTTGAAGAGAACTAAAAGGGCATTTTGACTTCTTAAACAGAGATGCCCGGGGAGAAAGGAAACTTAATTACCTGAAAATAACTGGAATTCTTTCAGATGTTTTATCCATAGTGATTCTATTCCCTAACTTTCATTCCTTAGTGGTATGAACCTGTACCTATATTATCTATAGTAGTGAGGGATCTGAAGAATGAGGCATCCTTTATCCCCTTGTTTTGGTGGTGGTGGTATAAATGTCCATGAGACATGGATGAGTGAATGCTGGTGTCTGGATGCTGATGGCCCTAACATGGATAAGCATCTGGACAAATTAACTGTAATGAAAAAAACCTTTAAATATATAATATTTTTTCATGATAAATTGTAGTTTACATAAATTAAAAATATTTCCTTTAAGGTGTGGGGTTTTTTTTTTTTTTGGGGGGGGGTTGGGTGGTTGTTTGTTTGTTTGTTTGTTTTTTCATGAGTGGAGAAAAGGAAGTCAGCACTTGAAAACAGCTGCAGAATAAACAGTAAGTTTATTCTATTTTCTGGAATATTGCTATAGGCCGGTCTACATCACATGTAAAATTTTGGGCAAGCAGCCATCTGCTGCAGTAATAGCAAGATATTGGATTAGATTGCACATTCCTGATATGCTCCCATTATTTTAATGGGTTTAATCTATTTGGAATGTTACTTATTCAGAAGAATGTAACAAATGTAACATCTCCTGAAGCCTGGCAGTCTTCCGAAGGAAGGACCACGCTGAGTGTGGGTTCTGCCTAATTCTAACGACACGGAGAGAGTTGACAGCCTTCAAAAATGCCTGAAGGGATAATCCAGAATGGGGAGAATCTGCTGATGCCCAATTTATATTGTTATGAAAGGACAGAAGAAGGCAGAAGACTTCCAGAGCCATAGTTTAATTTGATCTTGATTAGACAGAGGATTTGAATTATCAGGCACAGTGCCAAAAAATGACCTGGGACAGCTCATTGGCATGAAAACATGTACCAACCTTCTGTGTGTACCTTCACAGAGCAATTTATGCTGAGAGTTCTCCTTTCAAACTCTTACTGAAGAGTCCTCTGATCTTGGCCACGTCTTTTCATCAGTCCATCTCTCTCAACCAATTCTGATCTGGCATCTTCCCCATTATGATTCCCCCCCCCCCCCCCCTTTTTTTTTTATCCTGAATCTTTATGTTTTCACATCCAATGCATAGCTACAACATTTACACAATCTAATTTTCACTCCTTTTTCAAAGGGATTTCGCTATTTTTTACTGTGTTTTTCTCTAAGCTTGCTACTTTTATCATGAACTTGCTCTCTACATGACGACATAATCTACCTCATCTACTCTCTAGAGCTTGCACAAACCCTTAAGCTCAATTCAGGCTAAACACATTCTGGGTACATATAAAAATATATCACAGTAGGTTTAAACTATTGACTTTCAGAGAAGCAGTAATGTTGCTTGAACTTTCATGAAATCTTCCTCTGCATAGTTAGTTTCTGAATTAATTAATTACTGAACCTTCCTGCATTTATTAGGTTCAGACTAAGGATGTGTTCATCAGTATCACTGAAACTGCTGGAAGTTCAGGAAATTAAGTGGTAATGAGTGAGACTTTTCTATAGCATTTTTTCAGTGTCATATATGACATGCTTGTAGTGTTCCCTTTTCAGTGTCTGGGGATGCTGACATGGCCAAAAACAATCCAGAAATTTAAATGTTAAAGGCTAAACATTTAGAAAGGAGACTTTAAGACACTATAATGGTTCTGACTGCAGCTCTTGCAGCACTGACACAGATTAATATATCAACCTTTAATCCCAAAGCAATGTTAAATAGCAGCCAGCTGCTATCTGTGCTAGATATTTCAGCTGGAATTATCTGAACATCCCACCAGAAAATTATGAACATCTGGCTGGCTACTGTAATCAATGTTGATACAGTGGAGAAATTCCTGAGGACTAGGAAAAACTTCTATTATGTCAATATTTCAAATTACTAAATTGGATCATTAGGATAATACTAAGTCAGAGGGAAAATAATGAAAAAGTTGGTAGAGAAAAAAACATGTAAATATGACTAATACTGATACAGATTTAGAGAAAAGACAGTTTGTCAAACGTATTTGATTGCTTAAATGAGACCATAAGTTGGCAGATAATGGTAAAAGTTTGGATTGATATTCTGAGGCTTTTATAAGGCATTTTGATTTAGAAACCAGAATGACATATAATCAATATGGTTCTCATTAAATGGATTAAAGACTAGCCAGGAGTTAGATCTCAAAATACCTCAGCAAAAGGGAATTGTAGCTGGTCAGCTGCACTTTGAGCATGGCTCAAAGAACTGCAGGAACTGGTTCTTGATGTTCTTTAATCCTCCCCCCACTTCAATTAGCATTACTTGAGCCATGTTATAACCAAAGGATGGCCCAGAGTTCTTACAACCCAGAAAACAAGATTAGGTGCTAAACAAATATTGGCTGTCAGATCTAAGAGCACAGGGTTGGGAACAAAGGGAGAATTGCTGTGAGTCCAAAACTAGTCCCAAACTCCTCAGGGCTGTTTCATACTGAAGCCACCTAAGTTCAGCAGATTCCACAATTCCTCCTTAGGCATTTCACAAGCACACAACATCTACTTGGTATCCAGAAAAACCTTGATCATGACTCCTGACCTCACTGCTTGCCAATGGCTTAGCAGTGGTTTATTCAGTTTTCCTGGTGTGCCCAATGCACAGCAATCAGGTTTGCCTCCTTCCTCTCTTTTTTGAGTTTTAAATCTTCTCTACAAATGGCACTTTTTCAGGAAGTGGAGTAGCCTGCCCAGCCTCTTCAGAGAAACAGGGACTTGCGTTAGAGCTGCTCTCCGTGAGACATGTGGGTAAAATAATCTGGATCTGCTGCATCTGAAGTCAACAGGCTGTTATGTGAGTGGACTGGTATTAGCTCTCTTTGCTTTTTCTCTTTTGCACTTTCAAAAGAAAGGAAGTATTTCTCCTCAGTATAAGCTGAAAACATAAGGTCAGCAGACAAATGCCAATTCCTGCCTTTCACCTTCCCTGCAGCTCCAAGTTGCAGCACTATCTGTGTTAAATGCCAGGTCAAACACTCAGCCCTGTCCTTAAATAGCTGCTTGTTTGTTCTGTTCTGCACCCCGTCCTGAGGCCCTCTCTCCCCAGACAGAGGGGACTAAATACTGTGTTTGGAGTTTCAGCTGCTTCTGCAAGGTCGGCAGACACAAGTCTTTATCTACCAATAACCACAAAGGAAGAGCTGGCAAGAAAAATAAATGAAGCTGGCAGAAGTCAAGTGTAGCCCTTACACCTAAAATTTGTGCTTAAAATTCATTTAAAACCTGGGAGAACCCCATCCTATTGCGCTTGCCCTCCCCAAAAAGTCTCTCCTCTGGTCAGAAGGGCAAGCAGTCTATTTTCTTTACTCATAGTATAGTTGCATGTGACTCTGCTAACACAAACACTGACTTTTTCAGACTATTTAAGCAGAGATTAATCATTACATAGTACTTTGTATTGGGAGGCAGTGGAGGAGAGGTATCTGGAAATAGAATATACTGGAGAAAAAAAGCCCTGTGATTGTCAGGAGTATGGCAGTAATTGAACAATTTGAGTATGATGTTAAGTGAGAAGCAAGCCATAATAGACCTTAAAAGTGAATTCACAGTTATCTGATTCACTAGAAAATTATGATCAACTGGGAAGACAGGGCAAGGAGAAAGAAGGATTTAAATGCTTTAATAGACAAACTGTTTGTCAAGGCTGGAAAATACAGTTTATTCTTGGTTACAGAAATTTAAATAGACACCTTTTAAAGTCCTTTTACTTATGAAAATTTAATGGATAATTATAAAGAACGGCTTAGCTGGAATAATGGAAATGATATTTCCATGGATGAATTCAAGCATAAACATTTTGAACCATATTCTCCATTCTTATGAAAATATTCTCTCAAAGTAAAATGGCTTGTTAAGTAATTAAATATTTAAAAACTGTATCAGAAGTTAGATTCAACATAGTCTTCTGGAGTGAAAACATTAGTTTCACACAGGATGCGTTCCACACCTTTAGTTCAGCTCTGGGGGTTTTTTTTTTGCCTTTGAAAACCAAGTAAAAAATAAACTATTAGTCCTTTAAATTTTTGTTACTCTGGCTTGAACATGTTTAGGAATGGAAGGCAAAGTGGATCCTGAGCTGTAGCTTGGAGCAGTGTGCCCCACCTGCCCACCTCAGCCCTTCCCTTCACCGCCTCTCGGCGCAGATGAGGTAGGGCTGTGGTTGTAGGGTCATCCCTAATCTTGGCTTCAGCTCTGGGATCACCCCATGAGGAAAATGCAGATGAAATCGTTGTAGCAACGAGGTGAAAAACAAAAACATTTCCATTCGAGCCAGCTGTTCTCCAAGACAATGTCTTCTTCCTGAATTGCAAAAAAAAAAAAAGTTTTTAAAAAGATTTAAGATATCTTCAGTCGCATTTTCGGTCTTATGATGAACAGTCATTTCTGTGTTCTAGGAGTGCTGTGTGGTAGTATTTTGTAGGAACAGTAGGTGGTAATTTGGAAACTGATTTTAGAGAATTTGTTGCTCACAAATGCCATTGAAACCAATTCTGTTGAATTGATTGAGATACACTTGTTACTCTATCTTGTCTTGAAGTGCTAATCTACATAGAAGACGCTTTAAAAAATCACATTGTGAATTTTAGCCTTTTCCCCCTATTATTTTCTTAATTACATCTACTGCCAGTCATTATTATTTGGCAATTATTAAAACTTTGTAGGGAGGATTTTTATTAGTTCATGTATAATACTGAGCTCATCTTACAAATGATGTTATGCTAATATTTGTTATCTCCAGAGCGCATTATATTGGATATCTTTAAATTTAATTACATTGAATATCTTTAAATCAGAACTGAGGATATAATTTTGGCCCTTTCTTGCCATCCCTTAAACTTAACACATCTCTGGATTAGTGAAAAGGAACAGTGGAAAGAATTGCTCTTACCTAGGGAAAAAGGAATAAACGCATCTTTCTTGACAAACTGCCCATTACTGTCCAAAAACCTCTCAGGAAAAAACACTTCTGGATTGCTCCAGTATTTTTCATCGAAGTGAACAGAGTAGAGGTTTGTGATGACTGTGGTGCCTCCAGGAATCGTGTAGCCACGCACAACAGTGTCCTTGGAAGTTGCATGGAAAATGCCTAGCGGGACTATGTTACAGAACCTCAGAACCTCGTGCAGGACAGCCTCGGTGTAGGGCATCTTGCACTTCTCCTCCAAGGTGGGCATTTTGTTTGGGCCAATGACAAGATCGATTTCTTTCTGAACTTGCCCTGTTCAAGGAATAAAAGCTGAGGTTTATTTTGTAATAGCCTTTACATTTGAATTTAAGCTAAAGTATTTGTGTATATATATATACATTTTAAAAGAATACTGAAACGTGATATACTTTATATAAAAAACCAGTAGCTTACAAGCTTTTCAATTTAGAATCTATATTCCTATCCATGGTTACTGTTATTCCCATTCTGAAACAATGGTGAAATTGATATTAGAGTGATATTTTTTGGTCAAAGTACCAATAGTAACTTTCCAAGTTATCTGGGCCTGCCTTCCTCCAAATCCTGGAAGCCCCAACTGAACCAAGCAGTGCTGAGGTTTTGGCAGGAAAAGTGGAGGCAGTGAAATCAGAAACGTGACTGTTCACTTCTGGAATCCAAACTTCTCCTCAAAATGTCTGGGCTAACACTCAGGTATCTACTGCTGTCTTACTTCAGAATGACTGTAACACATCTTTTTATTTTGAAATGCCATTTCTGTGCTTCCAAAAGTGCAAGTATTCCTGTCTGTCATATGTAAATCTGTGGTGAACTGGGGCACTTAACATAAAAAGAATTGTACCTAAATTGTTAACCACAACCTGATTTACATTTTTGCTGACACTTGTACATTTTTAATTTAGTTTATTACTTTCATATTTAATTACATTTTCCTATTATTTATTAACTACATAGATTAGTACATCTGCCAACAGCAGATCATGCATCACAATGCTAAACTTAAATATATTAGAATACTTAAAAGTACTAAAGCTTCATAAAGATGTATTCACAAAATAATATGTGAAAATTTTATCATGACACTTGACTTTTGATATCATCTTTGTCTGCATTCAAAACAAGCTTTCCACCTATGTCCATAGTATATTTGGTAAATGATATAATAGAATAACATATACGAAGCTTTTTTTTTTGGTGATGATTATGGATCAATGCACCACTTTGAAAAAGCATTTTAAATTTGCAATAGGAAAATGAATCAGTTCCTCAAAATGTCAAATTTCTTACCTTGAATGTTTGGATAAAGAGCCATAAATAACACTGCCCATCTTAAAACATTTGTTGTGGTTTCTGTCCCAGCTATGATGAGTTCTCCAACGGAGAAAATTAAATTTTCTCTTGAATATGTAGATTCTGGGTCTTTTCCATTGCAATCCATCTCATCTAAATATGCATCTACGAAATGTCGAGGTGACTGAGGCTTCCTATTTTCAGAGACACGTTCAATAAGCTCATGAAGAAACTCATAGACTTCAGCTGCATTTTTAAACAGCTGCTGGTGTTTCCCGAATGGCAAGATACCAATCCAAGGAAAAGCATTATATAAAAATACAGAAGCACTAGCAGCTAATTCAATGTTTTCACTAAAAATCTCAATCATGTGCTGAAATTCAGTATCTTCGTATGTGAAACGTTCTCCAAAAATAATCAAATTAGTAATGTTTGAAACAGCATTTGTTATCAAGTGCTTAAGATCAAAGGGTCTGCCTTTGTATGTCTCAATGGCATCAAGAAAAAACAGAGATTCTTCTGAAATTTTGTGTTCAAAGGACCTTTGACCATATCCAAAAATTCGAAAGCTATTTACAGCTAATTTGCGGTGTTCTGTCCATCCTCTGCCATATTTACTGTTCAGTAAGCCTGAAAAAATATTTTGACACAGTATTTTATGCAATGCTTTATTTTTCTTCCCCCATAAGATAATAAAATTATTCAACAAGACAAAAAATGAGACAAATATTTCACACATCTTTGCTACAGAACATAGTCCGGGAGTGACAATCCTTCCCAAGTAATATCTTTAAAGAAGCATCAGGCATTTTATGAAAGGACATCAAGTAGAGAAAATGGCTAAAACAGATGCTTCATGTGATTTGCTCATCTATGGGACCAAATTTGCAATTTTATACAGAAGACATTAGCACTCACCTCCCATGTTTGTCAGCTTCTTGAACAAGGGAAGAGACGGCCTGTCTGCAAAAATTTCACTTTGATGGACGAGGCATTCCTTCACTGCATCATAGCCATTCAGCACAACAGCAGATATCCCCCCGAGATCAAGGCTAAATATCTTTGGGGAGGGGAAAAAAAAAGAATAAAAATGTCAAATGCTATTACAACCCAATCCTGAGCACAAAGAATGAAAAAGTGAAACAACACTGAACATCAATGGGAAATGCAGAGTTGAATAACCTTCAGCAGGGCACACAGGTGACCAGAGGTGGCATTACACAGGAGAGTCTGTGGTGAGCTAATTTGCTTTGTTAAAAGGTGAAATTAATTAGCCCACACTACATTCTGTGCTTTGCTGTGCATCTAAAGAAACCAGAAACTTTCATACAGTCCTTAGGAAGGAGTGAGAGTCAAGGTGACAGGCAACTGCTGAGAAGAGAGCCCAGCTAGGCCCAGCTCCCGTTTCCACACGTGGTTAGCACAAGGTGCTTTGCAGAAAGGTACAATACACCCTGCAGAAAGCACATACAGGAGTAAAAAAAAAAATCTGAATCTACATTTTAAAAATTAAAACTGAGCCTCAGTTCAAGACTGAAACCTTAGCTCCTTTTCCAACATTCCCTTGGCATCAGAGGTCTGTATTTTTACCATTACAAATCTTCAGACTTTTCTCCGTGTCAAAGCTGGTGACCTCCACAATATGAAATTGTGTTAGTCTAATTATACATTGTGTGACAACTGGGTTGTCACCCAAAGGGTTGTCAGGCACTGGAACAGGCTGCCCAGGGAAGTGGTGGAGTCGTCATCCCAGGAGGCATTTAAAAGCTGTATAGATGTGGCATTTGGGGACATGGTTTAGTGGCGGACTTGGCAATGCTGAGTTAGCAGTTGGAGTCAATGATCTTAAGGGTCTTTCCCGACCCAAATTGTTCTATGAGTCTATGACTATTTTATTTTAGCAAACTTGGTATTTTCACTGTTACAATGGCTCTTCTTTTTTATGTGTCAAGAAGACACTCCCAGTAAATTTCTGCAAACCATCTGTATACTTTGGTCTAGCTTATTTATCTGTATTCCTGTATCATACTTTTTTTTTTTTTTTTTTAAGACCGTTTGATTGTATTTTTCCAGATTCTCCCAGATCCTAGAGTGCTGTTTCCAAGTTCTCTCAAACTCTGCAGGATACTTTTGGAGAGCAGATGACTAAAACCCCATACGGCATTCCAGGCAAGTAAAAAGCTTGGTGTATTTGACAACACAGTCCCCTTACTGTTTCCATTCTATTTGTCCTAATATTTTACTTGAAAAACATTGACTTATTATTATTATTACCAAAACACATGTTAGATCTAGCTCAGAGTTAACTTTAACAAAGCCCGTAAGAGGAGACTTGGCTGCTTAAAAGTGGCTGACGTTAAGAAACGCCCGCTATAAAGAAAGTACAAAAAAAGAAAGGAAAAGAAAAAGAAAAATGAGAAAGCTCCGGTGTTATATAGTTACGCTAGCGGGCTGTAAGTATCTCAAATATCGCGCTGAAGGCACTTAGAGGCGCGGTTCCGCCAGAGCCCTGCGCTCCCGCTCCCGTTCCCGGCAGCATCCGCCCGGGGGCCGGGCCGGGCCGGGCCGGGCCGGGCGGCACATCCCGGGGCTTCCCCGTGCCCGAGCTGCCCGGGCCGGCCCTCCCCGCTCCCGCGGGGCCCCGGGGCGGCGGTACCTGCCCGTGGATCTGGCTCTGCCGCCGCAGGTAGAGGTGCGGCTGCTCGGCGCCCAGCGCGGGGATGTTGCCGAGCAGCGGCAGCCCCGCGGGGCCGGGCGGGAAGCCGGGCGGCCGCTGCTGCTTCAGCAGCTGCCGCACCACCAGCGACAGGAGCAGCGCCAGCGCCGCCGCCAGCAGCAGGAGCCAGGTGCCGCCGCCCGCTGTCGCTGTCGCCGTCGCCGCGCCCGGGCGCGCCCCCGGCTCCGCCGCCGCCCGCATCGGCCCCGCCGCCGCTTCCTCCTGTCGGCCCCGGCCCGCCGCCGAGCATTGGCCCGCCGAGGCTCCGCCCGCCGCGTCAGGAGAGCGGCTGCTTTGGGGTGTTTTTGCTGCTGCTTTGGGGGTTTTAGTTTTTTCTTTGTTCGTTTGTTATTTTGAGGTTTTTAAATTTTTATGTTTGGGTTGGGTTTTGTTTGTTTGTTTTTATTCTTTCTTTTTTGTTTTGGTTTTTTCTTGGTTTTTGTTTTTTTCTTTCTTCCTTTTTCCAGGAATAAATGCCCAGAGTTGGCCCCTCGGGGCTTACGCCGCGTTGAAACCCCGCCGCTGGTTGCGCGCTGCCCGCGCCCGCCGGTGGCGACTGAGAGGATGGAGCCAGCGGCTCTCCGCTCCCCGTGAAGTTTCTGCGGAAACTCAGACGCGCAGTTCTCAGATGTCTTTCCCAGGGACGCTTCGGGCGTGGGCCGATGGAGCCCGCGGTGATTCCCACGGGCAGATGTGTGCACCTCACAGATTTCTGGTGGTAGGTGGGTGGGAGCGGCTGGCGGGGCGATGCCCGTGGGTCCCTGCCTGTGCCGCGCAGCCTGGCCTGGGGACACTGACAGCAGCTGGAAAGGGCCCGGCCTCCCTCCCTGCCCTCGCAGGCAGCACGGCGGGGAATGTCCCGGTCCGTGTGACCAAGCAGCACGGAGATCACACATATGAAGTGCAAAGGTTGTTGTTACTTAGTGGGATGATGGTCGGGAACCAGGGCTTGAGCTGCAGAAGAGGCCAGGATCGGGAAGGCAGAGGTCGGGGAGCAGTGTTGCCGTGCCATGTGACATTCTTGGCAAAACACTTCATAGAAAAAACACAGATTTGCTTCCAGTCACACTGGTTTTGTTATTACATCACTACTATTTTACAAGCAATTTTAGGAATAACAGAAGCATTCGTGGCCCATTACAATTGCTGTGCCACGTGTTTCTAACGAGATGTTTTTCTTTTTGAATTCATCTTAATAGCTGTACATAGATTCTTTTAGGAACATTGATAAGATCTAAACAGATGAGGAATTTATGCTGATGGAGCTCATTAATAACCAGTGTCAATACCAGCATCCTGTATTAAAATCTTACCAATTTTGTCAGAATACAGAGAAATGGCTTCAGCCCTGCTGGAGGTTTATTTTTTTTCATTCTTCTTCTATGTTATTTCTTCATCCTTTCTTTCACTGTGATACTGCCTGGTGTCCTAATTATTTGGGTCATGTCTGCAAAAAGTACCAGTATTTTCAATGACAGTGCCTAAAGAATTCTCACCAAAGGGCAGGAGATTCAGGACCTCAGCTTGGCCCCAGTCAGAGGAAGAATGAAGAGAAATTGCCAAGGAGTAAAGTAAGATGTGCATGTGCTTAAGTATCTGAGAAAACATAGGAAGAGGTTCTATTGCTTTGATTTATTTTTGCAGCTTATTTTCAATGTTCTGTTATTTGTTTAATACCCAAAGTTTTAGATGATCATGGTTTGCACCGCATCTGGTAAGAAAAGAAAGGTGATTAACAGTTTTGGCAGCAAGCATTTTGAAAGGGGGAAAAAAGGGGGAAAATAGTATAGGAAAGAACCAAGAAGAAGGGAAAAAAAAAGATACAGAAGAAAAGTCAAAATATTTGACTGAAAAGGTAGGAACAGATTTGTAGCAGGGGGAAAGCCAACAGTATTTGACAATTATCTTCAAGCACAGGAGAGAACAGTCAAAACTGACCTTACCATAATGTTTGTGCCCTTGGGGATGGAGAAGAGATGGTGATGTTAACCACTGTAACAGAGGAAGGGAAACTGAAGAGCATGGTTGCGGAAAAATAAAGTCCATTTCAGTCAAGCCAAATGCTAAAAGATGGTGAATCAACCAAGATTAAAGGTCTGAGAACCTCTAAAAGGTGCGTGATTAAATGGAAGTAGAAAGCACCAGCATGGACAAAGATGACTGAAACTTGTCAAAAGTAAGTGATAAATAAACCCTTGTAGACAGATGAAATCACTTAAGGATGCAGGTTTAAGGATGCAAGACTACAATTGCTGTCCAAGTCTAGGGTTCCTTGCCAGTTTCTGATTGATCTTTTTATTTTTGATTTTTTTTTTTATTCATTCATTTCTTCAGAAGTGTGTGGGCAGCTTGTGCTGAATTGCTTCTTTGGGAATGTTTTACTCATCTTAATCATGGATGATCAAATGAGCAAACTTATAGGATGAATAAAGGTTTTTTAATTTCAATTATAAAAATGATGTCTGAGTAAAGAAACCCATTAAAGCATGTATCTTTATTAAATTCTAAAACATTCTAGTCATCAAGTTTTACAATTACTTTGCACTGGAAATTCTGGAAGCAGAAGCTGGAGTAACAGGAAATGATTGTGTTCCTGTCCTCTCAAGAAAATCAGAAAGCAATTATTTGGCTTTGTATTCTTTGACTACACATACTTATATGTAGCTTTGACTGTTGAAGAAATATACTGCCTGGTGTGGCTGTTCTCTGAGCAGCGGTGTTAAGATCTTGATGATAACTCTGGGGAGGGAAATTAAGTTGTTTCCAAGGTCCATTAAAAATCTCACAAATCTCTTGCATTTACCTACAACTTTGAAACAGGCTCTGGTTTTTTTCTTCTTCTAGCTGGAAAACAGGTAAACCTTTATCAGGTTCAAGTGTTTCCCATTCCTACAGTAATGTCTCTTGTTCAGTGAAATCAGGACATGATTTATAAAATGCGGGAAAACAACTTCTTTATAGACAGATGTGTAAAGATTTTTCTCCTTGCCTTTGATGGTGGTCTGGGGAAAAGAGAGAGGTCTTTACAGATGTATGTAACACAGGCATGCTTGTTATGAAAGAAATTAATTTCATAAGCCCACTGACAAGTTTAGGATCCAGATGTGCAGATGTTATCTATTACACTCACAAAGTTCTTTTTAACCTATGTCATCATAGTGAATGATCAACTTCCATGTTACAATTATCTCCTGAGTCAAGCCTGTAATGATGCTGATGCTTTACAGATTTTCTAAAACAGAAAGACACATCTGATGTTTTCCCTTGTGAATTAGGTGATTGATTTCTGAGAAAACCCCCACCTTCTCCTTCAGTCACATCCTTTTCCTTTGTCACAGTCCTACTCTGCCTAAACATTTCATGTCTGTCAAGCAGACTCAGAAGGCTGAAAGACTGGCTTAACTTCAGAAATAGTTTTGGCATGTTGCATTTTCTGGTTCTTTCAGAGTATACTTAGGTCAATTCTATGCATAAATTTAGAAATTCATCTTTTTAATTGGTGGTCTCATATGACTATGGGTTCCGAGAAACTCTGCTGAAAGTAGATTAGCGAGTATTATGTCGTAATAGCCTTTGCCTTCACATACTCTTTACCAGCACTGAAAGGAGAGAGATCTTTTTTAGCCCCAAATTTCACTGAAGGCAGGGGCTAAATCAGTGCTGTAGGACCTGACAGTCTCAAGACAACTGCATGGCTCTGGGAGAGACTGAGAAAAACACTGAGTTACTCTGTGGCTTCATCAGACCTCAGTACTGAGGCAAGACAAAGAATGAAATGACAACACAGGGACTTCCACTCTTCTGACATCCTGTAACAAACAAGCCAGGATTGACTTGAGGGCTTGAGAAACAGTTTCTCACCCTATTTTTTTTGACGTGATCTGACAACGTGTAAGATAGTATCTTATATATTAGTATCACATCACTTGTGCAAGCAATGAAATCACAGTTTTGTAACCATGCTATTGCTTAACAGGATTTGTCTTCTGTTCTGAGGTTGGTTTTTTTTCAGCTCTCATTTTACCTGCAGAATGCAAAAACATGGGGTGCAAGTAGGTGCTGATTTTGAAACATTTTCAGAGTGAGATTTTCCTCCATAGTGCATCCCCTCAGTGCTACCCTGGGAATGTTGCAAGTCTGACCTCTGTTGAGTGTGAGGGGCTCTCCTTGTCAGCCTGCTGGAGGTGTAGCTTGGGACAGAACTGGAATTTTGCCAGTTGTCAGAAGGAGAGACGGTGTTTCCAGGTGGCAGGAGAGGGCTGGACCCTTGGTAAATCTGCTTGGAGGCTGAGCTGAGCAGGACAGAAGATGACAGAGCCATAGCAAACTTCCCTCTGGTCTAGCCCTGCTTCCTGGCCAAGCAAACCTCAGTGCAGGACAGTGTGGCCCAGTCTGGTTTAAACAATCATTCCAAACTGGATTTTGAATATATCCAGGAAATTTGTCACAAAACCTACAGAATCTTTTGGGGGTTTTGTGTGATAAGATTTCAAGGAGATTAAACCAATGCAACGCTGATCTTCTGTTTAAAATGTCTTTCATAAATCAGTCTTGGAGCTTTTCTAAGGCATTTTGGAGGAAAATTTGCTTCCAGAGTGATTCATAGATTTTTCACTAATTAGCTCAACAGCAGTTCCACTTCTAAAAAGCAGGCACTGAAGCAGCCTAAATCCAGATTTAATGTCCATTAAAAAGGAAATGCTTTAGTGTTGGGATTTATATCAGTGTTCTGGTTCTCAGGAAAGTACTGCATTTTTATAAAAAGGATATGCTTTTCTTTTGGGCCAAATTCAAACCAAACCACCATATTATTTATGTGGATAAGCTTGATGTGAGCTGGTACTAAATCGGAACGTGGTTTTTCAGAGACTATGGGACCAGGATTGAGGAAATAATTTGACCAATTAGGGATGTAAATTTTGCAAAACCAAATGCCTACAAAAAAGTTATAGTGTGGGTTTCAGAGTATTTAAGCCATTCTCCAGCTATTCAAATTATGGTGTCACAGAAATTGGAGGAGAAAAATGTGAAGAGAACAAATGTAATGGATTATGTTCCTTTCCCAGAGCATTTCTCCTATATATGTCACTCCTGACAGATGTTAGAGTAACATGCCATGAAATCCTCCACTGAAAGAGGTGCCATAACTGCAATGCAACCTATTCTTACCTGTCATTAATCTCAGTTGCAGAAATATGTGGTGTCTCCTTTGTTGCCCTTCAAGAATATATATATATATATATATATATTCACCTTTCTCCATAGTCTTTCCTTCTGTTACATTTCCCTGATCTTTGCGTTTGTTTCCCTAAATCATTTCATGGGATCTCTGATAACCCTTACTGGCATTTTTCTGGACTTTCTCCAACTTGCCCAGGTCTTTGTGATCTAGATCTTATCAGCAAAAAGTGGGGTGTAAAGATTTCCTCCCTGGCCTCAAACAAGATGCTCCAGCTAACACACAGCTTGCTTTTACAGCAGCACAACACCACTAACTCCATCTTAGCTTATTTCATTTTCTGCAGAACAGGTATCAATGAAATGTCAGAATGTTAGCCCTGCTCACCTTGCCCCACATGGCTTGTTGAGTCTTCTTAAGGACTTAAGCCAGTGTTTGCTGGCTGTTCACAGGGACAGGATCCTGGATCAGGACCAGACATCCACCAAAAGCTCAGAGAAGTTTTGATTCCCCAGAAACTCCTTGTAAAGAAAGAGCATATGATTTTTACAGCTGGCTTTATCATAACTCGTCCTTACCTGAAAAATCTTGATTAGTTGTTATGAAGAACAAACTTAGAGAGAGCAGAGACCTGAATCACACTCATCCCCCTCATGGGAACTTACTGTGTTTGTGGATTGTGGCCTCATCACTGTCCCCCCTTTCATTTTTGTAGGCTCCATTCTCTCTGACACAAATAAATCATAGGAATGAAGATTTTACCTGTGCAACTCACGGTCTTACCTTTCTTGAAGAATTCCATTTTAGTATTGAACAAAAATTGCACCAGAGTACATAAATGTGAAACTTTTGTTTAACAGCATGTCAGCTGGTAGCATTTTAAAACTTCACTGCAGTGTCTGTGGCTTCTCAACATAATGGCAATATTTACAGTAGAAAAAATGATCACACTTTAAAATGTATTAATTAAATTATATCAAAGAGTATAATATTGTAAGAAGTTGCATCTAGTGTAGAGAAAGTCACTATAAAATAGCCCAGATTTTTCTAATTTTCTACAAATTAAAAAAAATTTGAAAATTAAATTCCTTTTACTTGGAGCTGGGGGTTGCATTAGATAATCTGATTTCTTAAAATAAATAAATAACAAAATCTAGTCATTCTGTGTTTTTTTATTTAATCCACTTTGAACCTATACCCAGCACTTAAAAAGGCAGACCAAATCCCTTGGATCAGATTGTTTCAGCAAGTATCTCATTTTCTTTGTGCAGTGCTGCAAAGTACCCCTATCTGCTAGACTTCCCACGAACACTTGACCTCTAGTTTTGGATTTATCAAGCAACAGAAAAATGTCATCCTGTGAAAATCCTGTCTCTTTTTTTACAGCTTCAAAAATAGACAAACTGGTCAACTGCCCTTCTCCTCCATCTCATGTACAAATTAAGAGATGTTTGCAGAAAGAAAATATGTTTGGGGAGACCAGATGAGATGTAGCTGAGGGGGAGGGGGAAAATAGGACAAGCATTCCAGCTGGGAGTCCCTCCATTAGCGCTGGCAAGGAGCAGCCAAAGTGCCTGCCAACCTCCAAGTGCTACATCATCTCTACGTGCACAGGAGTGGATCAATTGGCATCCGTACCTGTTGGTTTAAATTTACACTCCTTCCTGTGAAAGCTTAAAGTAGAAATGTTGGCACCCGAAATCCTGTAATCACCGGCTCCAGCCCCGGACAGAGCCACACGGGCAAGAGAAGGGCTTGGACTGACTGGCATCAACCACAAGGCAAAATTTAGCTTTTTCCTCCCAGCAGGAGGAAACTGAAATACGCTATTACAACAGAATCGTCTGGAATTTTTTTTTTTTTTAAACTTTAAACCCGGGAATATTCTGCGTGGACAAGGAGTAAATAATTCCCCAAAGGAAATGGGAACAATTAACTGTTAGCATAGGAAGAGTGGAGTTAGAGAGAAATATCAAACTGGCAGCCCAGTCATTTAAGTCCTTGCACTTTATTTCTTTTGGCACAACTGTATAAATCATAATAAAACATTCCTTTAGGTGCTGCCTTATATTTGTAAATGCATCCTCAAAAAAACTACCTTAAAGTCAGAACAGGAGGCATGAAAACGGAAGATATTTTAAAACAAATACTTAGACTCCTTCTCCCGGGGGATTCCCGTGGTGAGCATACGTGCGAGGGAGTTGCTATTTAAAACGAACTTTCAAATTTGGGGGAGCGGGGAGGAAGGACAAAGCCGTCCAGGGAGCATCCCCTCTGCCACCCCCTCGAGGGTTGCAGCTCGTGAAGGGCTACGAAGACGTGTTAGGGGAGAAAAAACAAAAAATCAACCCAAAAATCTCCCCCCAAAGTGTTTTGGGTTGTCACTTGGAAAAAAGCAGAACCCAGACCCCCCAAAACGAGAGGGTTCTGCAGCCGTCGTTGTGCACAAGGAGGGCGGCGAAGCGGCGCAGCGCCCGCCGGTGGCCGCCCCGCGCTAGGAGGGGACGGGGCCGGGCACATCCAAAAGGTGGACACGGCGGTGCCTCCCCGGACGGCAGCCACTCGTCAGTGGTTTCTGTATTTCCGTGGGTTTTTTCTCTAAACTTCCCCGCTGAAATCTCATCAACAAAACACCGCCCGCCCCGCGGCTCTCTCGAAATTTATCCGCCTCCCGGTGAACACACGGCTCCTGGCAGCCGGGAGTGGTGACCCTGTCATCGGCGGCTGTAAAAATACAAAAGAGGAGCCACCGGGCTGCTGGCAGGAAAGCTCCCCATCCATCTGAACAGCGAAACGCCCCATCCAGCCGCGCTGGTCACCTGCTCCCTGCTCGGCCGCGCAGTGTGCGCGGGGCTCTGCTCGCCGCCGGGGACGGCGACAGTGACACAGGCGTCTCCCACCGCTGCCGCCGGCGGAGCCCGCAGCCGCCGGGAGCTGGGGAGCGATGCAGGGGAGGGGACGGACGGGCGGAGCCGCGTCACACCGAGCGTCCCGAGGACGGTCGGGGACCCTGAGCATCCCCGCCCGGCCACCGCCCGCCGGGGCCTCGCCAGCTGGGCACCCCGTGTGCGGCGGGGCTGCCGGTGCCGCCGTGCCCGGCAAACGCCCAGCGGCTTCGGGCGGGCAGGGAAGGCGCTCCCCGTCTCTCGGGGGGCCGTGGAAGCGCTCTCTGCGCCCAGGCGCTGCAGAGCATCTCTCCCGGGCCGCTTCTCCCCCTCCCCTGCCCGCTCCGGGTTGTGTCCCCCCCGTGTCGAGTGTCCCCGCGGCCGCCCCCGCCGGGCCGGTGCTTGCTGCTCCTGGGCAAACACCCGCCCGGGCAAACATCCTGAGCAGGCAGGTGCTGCCGTGACAGAGGGTCCTCGGCGGGTGATGCATGAGCGGCGCGCAGCTGCCCGGTAATCCCTCCCCGGGTGCCTCTTCCGTGCGCGGAAAGGCGCTGCACCTGCCCCTGGAGCCGTGTGATGGATGGGCATGCTGGCGATGCTGAGAGTTTCGTCTCGGAGCGCGGAGTTACTCCGCGGCCCCGGCCCGGGGGGGCGGTGCGGGCGCCCGGTGGGGCAGAGCACGGGAGCCGCTCGCCGCCGCCACGGGGCTGCTCGCAAGTGCCACTTGTCCCTTCCCCCGGTGAGAAGCGGCGGGTGCCGCCGCCAGCGCTCCCTGCGCTCTGCCGAGGAACTGAGGGGGCCCTGGCGCGCTCCCTTCGGGCACCCATCAGCGCTGCCGCCCGCCGTGCCCCTGCCCCGCCGCACATCCCGCCCGCGCCCGCCGCCGCGGAACCCCCGCTACCCACTCGCGGCTGCTGTCGGGGCGCCGGGAGAGCGCCGGGTACACGCGGGCTGCGCGCCGGAGGGGGCGGGAATTCCCGGGGAGGGAGCGGCCCCGCTCTGCAATGCGGTCCCACCGCTGCAGAGGTCGCCACGCGTGAGGGGGGCGCGGCGGGAGCGGCCCCCCCCGCCCCGCCCTGCGCAGCCCCGGCCGCGCCTCGCCCGCGCCGCGCGGTTTTTTTGTGAATGGGACGCTCAAAGGAGCGGGACATGACGTCACCGCCGGGCCCCACCGGCGCCCAATGGCGGAGCGGGCGCCGTCGGGCGGCCGGCGCGGTGATTGGCTGGCGGGCGCGCGCGGGCGCCCACGCAGGCGGCGGCGGCGGCAGGTATAAAGGGGGCGGCGGGCAGTGCGTGACACCGCGGATCGGCGGCGACACCGGCACCGCGCCCCCTCCGCTCTGCGCTCCGCACCCCCGGTAAGCGCCGCGCCGGCCGCGGCTCCCTGCGCGGGGCGGGCGGGTGGCGGCAGCCCCGAGTATCTGCCGGGGAGCGCGGCTTTGGTACGTCCGTTCATGCGCCGCTGTACGCGGGGCAGCGGGAGCCGAGGCGGGGGGGGGGACGGTCCTACCCCGGTCGGTCACATCCTCACCCCGCCGATGCGACGTGCCGTGTCCGGCCAGGACATAGTGCTGCGGCAAAGGTCACGGCCAGGGCGCCCCGGGGAAGAGGAGCATCCTTTGGAAGCGAGCTCATAGTTCCCGTCGAGTCCTGGGAGCTGGCAAAAATGAGGATGATGTGCTGGTTGTGATGTGCTCCTTGGAGTCCAAGACACTGATGCTGTGAGAGAGGTGTATCTCAAATCTTCAGTGATAGATATTTTTACAGTTTTTTTTTGGCTTATGATTGATTTTTAACTTATCCTCTTCTCTGGTTCCAGAGTAGAAATATTTATTGAAATTAAACCACTTAATTCTTAAGTGTAATCTGAACTGGGGTTTTAGTGTGCTGGCTGGCAAGAAACAAGCAGCTTCAGGTAAAGTGCTAACAGGGGCACTTTGTTCTCAGAAATGTTAAACGTTTATTGTTTTTCCTTGTGATTTGTATCTCCCCATGTTGGACACACGGTCTGTGACATTGTGTGCAGCAGTTAGAGGGATGTATTTTCTGCCAGTTTGAGGAAAACTGCTTGAAGTTGAATGCAAATAGCTGCAGGTCTTAAAAGCCACGTTTCTTCTGCCCTGTAATAGTGCCAAGTTATAATAAAATTTTGAGAAAACTAAAGCACAGTAGCAATGATCAAAATAAACAAAAAGGTGAATTTAAAGTATAAAGCTGTTCGTATTTGTGCTACTTGTGGCTAGGAAGCAATGACCTCTTTAGTGGAACTTGCAGGATTGAGAGGGTTGGAAAACAGCCATTGCTTGATGTACCTCTTTGTTGTAGAGAGGAAATCATGGTTATGCTGAAGATTTCATCTTTCCTTGCTGTTTATGCCTTGGTTGTGTGCCAGATGGACAGCTTCCAGGCAGCCCCAGTCAGGTAAGAAGCTGGTCCTCTTGCTGAGTGCTCTGTCTGAATGGTATGAAAATGCTTAATATTCCTGAGAGGTCTAGGAGAGAAACAGAGCACAGTGAAGGAGAAAGGGGGCTGCTTTTTGTGCTGTGGTGTTTTGATTCCATCTTTAAACCCAGCCTAACGCCACGCGTGAGGGGAGCGTGTCGGGGTTTGCATATTCCCACCCTGAAAGGCACTGTCAATGACACACAGCCTGTCAAACCCTTCTCTCTGCAGCAGTCTGGGCTTTATTCACCCTGTTTCCCTTGCCTCTGCCTAGACCTGGCTTGGAGTCCATAACGGATCGAGTGACCCTCAGTGATTACGAGGCTCGGCGGTTATTAAATGCTCTGGTGAAAGAGTTCATACAGATGACAGCAGAAGAGCTGGAGCAAGCCTCCGAGGGGAACAGGTAAGAACTGCAGTCCTGGGCAGCAGAAAAGCAACGTGGGAGTGTCATATGTTTGATATTAAGCAAAAGCCATTTGAGCAGACCCTCTGCAGGTGAAGATCTTTGTGTTTTCTTGGGGTTATGGCTAACTGGTAAAGGATGATCATGCAGAGACATCTTAGTGTTGGTGTCAAGGGGATGGCTTCCACCTAGTTAACCTGCCTCTGTCTGTCTCTTCTGAAAGTGGAGGGCGATTTGAGCGTGAATGAGTAGGTTGTGTTAAAATATGGCAGCAAAAGGTATGTCTTCCCAGTGGGAGTGTTAGGGGATTACTCAGTCACTCTTGGATTCTCTGTTGTGCAAGTGCATGTTGTTGTAAGGCATGGAAAGCCCCTGGCAGGAGGGATGTGTCTCTCCTGATGCACGCAGCGCCACTCTCCCTGGGACCAAAGGCATGCAGGAGCATTTGCATTATCCTAACAGGATTTGCATTGCAGTGCATGGGGATGGATGAGACACTAAACAGCATGTGGGATATGGGAGAAGTTCAGCTTACTGACCTCTGACTATATGAGCATCCAAAGGGCTAATGGACTTGCTTGTCAACAAAATTGGATTCATTAACAAATAGTGTTTTCCTTCTAACTGCTTTGGTATGGACTTGCCTTGCATGGAATGTGATGCAGAGGGTTTGGATTTATTTTGAATGAATGTTTAAGTTTCCTAACGGTAGATCTTTTATGGTAGGGAAGAAATGCATGAATGTGCATGTTTGAGGTTCCTCTTCCTTTGGGCATGTTTTTATTTTCTTCCCCCCTGCAGCCTGGATAAGCCCATTTCCAAACGCTGTGCCAGTCTGAGTACTTGTGTGCTGGGCAAACTGTCTCAAGAGTTGCACAAATTGCAAACTTACCCTCGCACTGACGTCGGGGCTGGAACTCCTGGCAAGAAACGGAATGTGCTGAGTGACCTGGAACATGAACGCTATGCAAACTATGGGGAACCCCTAGGAAACAACTAGTCATGCTTATTTCTCCCCCTCTCCCTTTTTTAACCTGATGCATGTGGATCTAACTCTGATTGCTAACTTTGCTGTGTTCTTTTGATTCTGTTTTCGACAGAGAATGTTTGAGATGGGACCTAATGTTAGGAAGACCAAGAACATATAACATGCATACCAAACTAGGGGAAAAAAATAAATAAAAATGATCAGCATTGCCTTGACATTCCAAATGATTTTCTTAGACACTGATTTAAAAAAAAATTCTAGAAAAGGTTCTTCATTTCTGGCTGCAAAATGTACAAGTAGATTCTTTCTTCTGTGCTTGCCCATGCACTTGTTCAATAAACCTATTTTTCTATAAGGATTAGATCTGCTTGGTTTAACAGTTTGTTTTAGAATGTCTGATTTCTAGATAAGGCTAGAAAAAATTTTCAGTTTGCCTTCATGTTCAAAAGAGGTAATGCTAGTAACTTCTAGAAAAGTTGAAAGAGAACTTAGAAATCAAAGTTCTACATACAAGTTGATATGTACTGCTGTAATCAGGCATGCATGCAATCCTGCTGGTAGGGACCCTGAGAAGCAAAGAACTCAGGAAGGCTCATACATATTCATTCTAACAAACTAGAAATGTAATCCTGTTTAAAACTGAGTACCGAACATGTCCAGGTAAGAATTTTGTGGTCTTTTTCTTTTCTTATTTTACAATAGGTCTTTGCACTATATTTAAAACTTACGTACCTTTAAAATGTTTGTGTTGATTTACAATTCACTTATATTAGGTTGTCTTGCATTAAGAGTCAAACCCAGACTTCTTCACAGTTCTGTTGCAGCAGTGCATCTATCTTGTAATTAGAGGCCTCTTTCAAAATCTTGGCATCGATTGTAAAAACAGCTCTTCATTGTTAACATTAATAGACTGCCTTGTGATGCTTAGCTGAGAAAAATCCATCCTACTGCAAGAAAAACTCATTGCTTTAAGTAGAAAATTATTCAAGCAAGGATTGTGTGAATGCATATTCCTTGAAGTTCCCCATCTAGCACAACTGTTAGCAGTAGGCTGAATTGTGAGCAGAGAACTAATACTGTCAAAGTCTGAACTGCTCTGTGGTGAAGTTCTGTAGCAGACAGAGGTCTAACTGGAGTAAAGAGAGGTTCTCTCATTCCCACTAAGTACCTGGAAGCAGTGTCTTTATGTGTGGTTCAGCTCTGAAGGCAGCTGGTCAGAGTCACTGTCAAAGCTCCTGTAGTGATCAGTGATGTTGCAATTCCATGTGTTTTCTGGCTGTTAGGGAGCACAGATGTTGGTTGGAGTGAGAACTGAAAAATGTGTCTGCTACTTCCTTTCAGGAGCACCTCAAGCAAAATACAGATGTGAACTTTCGGAGGAAGTGGGGATTGTTTAAATTCTCGAGATCTGAACCTCCTCAGCTCCTTTCCATGGCCATAATGCCTGGCTGGAGGCAGGCAGTAGCCCAGGTGTGGCTGAAAATCTGGCCTGGATTTAGTCTTCAGTCCAGCTGCTTTTATAAAGTGAGCCTGACATTGAGAAAACTAGAAGGAGGCTTCTTTTAGCAGTTGTAAGCCGTGCACAGAAGGTGCAAATGCCTGCTGCACAGCCAGCCTACTTTTAATCCTGCAGAACTAGTGATGTTTCAGTGCGTGAAAACAGTCATGTTCCATGCTGTGGGAGCTAACTCTTCCTTTTCCTCCTGAAAAGCAGTGTCACAGCACAGAAGAGGGCCTGCAACACAGCCACCTGTGTGACCCACCGCCTGGCAGACTTCCTGAGCAGGTCAGGGGCAGTGGGCAAGAATAACTTCGTCCCCACCAACGTGGGCTCCAAGGCCTTTGGCAGGCGAAGAAGAAGTGTCCAGGTCTGAGAAGCCGAATGGTGATGTGAACACGGTAAATACATGGCACCAAACACAACCTGGGGCATCACGAACATTTTAGTTCTGCTGGGGGGAATAACAGACCTGCAGTGGTAACCTTTGAGAAGTGTGGAAAGAAAAAAGGTGTTACAAATAGAACAAAGACACGTGTAGACTGTGCAGAAGAGCTTTTGGAGATGTTCTTCTTGGGTAACTACCTTCACAGTGCATTAACTAAACGCAACAATTTGGTTGGAATTTTCTTGTTTTGCCACTAACATTTGATTATCAACTCTGTAACATTATCATATCAGTAACTCTGGTTTTCTTTCTTACAGATTGCAATGAAACTGAAAACTCGACTTTAATTTCTAATGGAAGCAACTCTTCTTCATAAACCAAGACCACCAAAAAAAGATTAATTTTTCATCCTACTACTGAAAATGTTTTATTTAATACAAATGAAAACACTTCTGTTATGTATAGTAAAAGAGTATCTAGTTATTAAAGTTAAATTATTGTATATTCTTTTTATATGCAACTCTATTTCAAATAAAATGTGACAGCATCTATTATTTATTTATCTTCCAGCTTATGTGATCCATGTTATTTATCCTGGCCCTACTGCCAAATCTCGGGGATTATACTAAACTGCTGCCTGGCAAGGCATATGTGTATTATACAGTGTGCTGTGCCTTGATGTAAAACACTTAACTATCCTGATTGTACAGTATGTTTAAAAAAAATCACTTCAATATTGTATTATTTGTGAATTTACGCAAAATTAAAAAAAGTATTTTAGATACACTTCTTGGATTGAGAAACTGATTTTTCATTTGGACATGCTTATGGAGACGTGTGGCACTAAGCCAACATCATTGCAGATCAGCTAGTCCATTGATCTGCTCCAACCTTATTAACTATAAATACTGAGGTTTGAGTCAAAAGTTCAGAACAGAAAGAATAGCTCCTTTTTATATATATTAAAAAAACCCCCAAATGAACCAAAAGACACCACTGAGTGAGACTTCTGCTAGAAAAATAAAACAAAGCCATAGGTACATTTAGTAAAAACTTGGAGGAAAATTCCATCACGTGAAGTTTAAAACTAAGTATTTTTATACAGGCTGTAGTTCAGATGAAACGGCCTGACATCTGCTGTAGATTTTTGTGTAAGGTCAAAAGAAATGAATAAGAGAGGAAGAGAAAGAGAAGCCACGGAAATGTACATTTCTTTGAAGCAATCCTGAGACAGAGTCTATTTAGGGATCAGGGATAAATAATTTGAGTGAGTGGAGAAGAGGGTAGTTGGATCCATTCCATGGACTGCTAAGTGGTGCTGCCAACTTCCTTCTCAAAGCTGCTGCTGTTTCAGTTTAGTAGCTGAGTCAGATATTTGTTTAGGTTTGTTTCATGCTTTACAGCCTGACCCTAAAATCTGCTTCATCAGTTCAGATGAATCCCAGAATGGGTGAGGGAAGAGGCCACAGGGGCTCATGTGCTCCCACCTCCCTGCTCCAGCATGGTCATCCTACAGCACAGGATTGCATCCAGAGGGTTCTGGGTTATCTGCAGTGGGGGAGACTCCACCTTGCTATGCAAAGCAGAGGTGAGGGCTCTCACGCTGTCTCTGTGTGTCTCTGCTGCAGGTGTAATGCAAAAGAGGAGCTTGGCCAGCCTGGTGGGAACAGTGAGGCTGCCCTGTGACCAGCCCTGTGACCATGCTTCCGGTCCGCACTCCTTCCCGGCTGTGGGATCACTCCTTGGGGAGCACCAGCCCAGGTAAGTCAGTGCACAGAGCAGAGATTGAACCACTGCACTGCCTTTGCGCAAGGGTCTGCTTGGGTCAGGCCAAACTGCCAGTTTTGGAGCCTGTAAGCATTTGTTGCCACGTTTCAGGTATTTTGCCCAGTTTTTCTTTACACAAAGTGGGGGTCGTGTGCTGGGATTGCCTGGCTCCCTCAGCAGCACCTTTCCCTGTCACTGCAGATCCTTTGGGCACAGGTGGCAGCTTGTTTCTTTTGTTGCCTAACACAGCACTCAGCAGTTTAATCTTCTCCAAGATAGAATGCTAAGAACAATTATTGGGGTCAATACATGTAATTTAGTGATTCATGTTCAATAAGAAGCCAGGCAATGTCCATAGGCCCCTTCTGACTCTAAAGTCTAAATGGTCAGGCAGTTTATTTTGTGCCATTTACAGGCATTTTCTTCTGAGAGACACCTGAAGCTTGGTGTAATTGAATGTCAGCTGTAGTGTCCATCTAATCTAAAAACTATTAGTCCTTCTTTTCAGTTTAACAAAGTTATGCATCTTTCTGTCAGACAAGGGGATTTCCTCAGACCAACACTGTACACCACAGCACAAACCTAACATGTAAAACATTCTAGTAGGCTTGCTGCTGGCTCTTACATTGTCCTGGGTGTAGGAAATTTGAGTGAAACTTTTGTTACATGGTTTTTGTGTTGATTGTTGTTTTCTTTTTCCTTAGGAAGAACTAGCTACTTTCCCACCTCAAGATCTATTCCTGTTGTATCTTCTGTCTCATTTCTCCTTAGAATCTCTGTCTGCACATCAATTCAATACACTTAGCAGTACATATCCCTGTAAAGGACAGAGGGTTGAGCACTATGGAAGCAAGGGAGAATACAAAAAAACTTTTCCATGATGTGAAGGGATAGAAGCCCTTCCCAAAAAACCTGAGATGCTCAGAGCTTTAGAAGAAGCAGATTGTTATTGAAACTAGAGAAAAGCAGAGCTGTAAGCAGTAATATTTTAAACAAAAATTCTGTAGTTTTAAGGCAGTAAACAT
This sequence comes from Chamaea fasciata, assembly GCF_029207755.1. Lineage (NCBI taxonomy): Eukaryota > Metazoa > Chordata > Aves > Passeriformes > Sylviidae > Chamaea > Chamaea fasciata. Next base: position 12,391,914 of record NW_027094092.1, read on the forward strand.
GGTAGAAGGTAGAAGGTTGTCAATTGCTTTGTCTGACTGTGAACAAGTGGAAGAAATTGCTTCCATTTTTAAAAGCTACTGTTCTGGGTAATATTACCCAAACTTGTCAGGTTTCAAGTAAACCCCAAACTTCTACTCCAGGAGAAAATCTATTTTGGAATTAGCATTTAAAAAGGAAAAGTGTGGTTTCTAATGTACTTTTTATTTCCATTTTAATAAATTGCCATTCTAAGAATACTTGAAGCTGGTGGAAAGTATGACATTGGTGCAGTTCTATGTGAGCGGCACCAAACCCAAGTTACTTAGCATTCAGTATTCAGGCATGAGTCTCTGTGTTCTTGTTTATGAGGCAATATCAGTCTGACTAGTTTGTTTCTATTACTTTTATATGTCTATGTGTGTTTTCTTTAACCACTAAGATTTGGGTTTGGTTTTTTTTTTTAATCTGAGTGCAAATGAAGTCTTGGAAGAGTACTTTGGAAGCAAAGGCAAAAATGGAAGAAATTTCTGAGAAAGAAAAGGGATAGATGGTGATCTGCTCCTAGACCTGACTCAGTTTTTGGTTCAGGATCATTCACCAGGACATTGCTGCACACACTGATAGAGCATCATTTTGAAATAACCCAAGTGGACTTCCACTGTGGCAATTTTTTTTTCTCCTTCTGTTAGTGAAATTTAATTCATCTTCCTGAAAGCTTCCATTATCTGCAGTGTGAGAAAGGAGCAGAGCTAATGTTATTGCTTCTGACACTGAACACTGCCAAAGGCAACTTATATCAGGCAGTAGTAAATTTTGGTATTGGTTATCTAATCCAGCATCGTCATGTCTAATTAGCAGATTGAACATCTCTAAGAGGTGAAGAGTTTAAAACATGCTGGAGAGTTCGGATCTGTGCATTTCTCTAGACTGAACTGTCTCAGAACAGGTGAACACTTATTAGAGGTAAACTGGGTGCTTCAAGCCTGGCTTCACCCAGGTTGAGCAGTAGCAGCTTAGTTCCAAACTGGTCCCAATCACTGCCTCTGGCAGACAGCTGAAGGCTGCCCTGGCAGCTCAAAGGGCTCTGCGTGGTGTGCACCTTTCACCTTTGCTGTCTCTTTGCTCTTCTAAAAGGCACCACATCCTTTCCCTATTCTCCACTTTGGATGCTCCTTATGCCATCTAAAATTCTTCTTTTCTGCAGAAAATGTCCAAGAGTACCCCTCCTTTTTTTTTCCCCCACAGGAAATAATCCCTATTTCCAAATTACACCTAACATTGTCATACTTTCCCTGTGAACTTTCCAGCTTCAGTGAGATTTCTGATTCAACGGAGTAATCAGAATCATTGCAACATTTATCTTTTCTTTCTATTCTTGGCTTCACCATGGCTCTTATTTTCACCAATTACTCTTTTGGCTGGGGCTGAGCTGTGATCCCAGCTAAATTATTAGTGTCACCTCCACGAAAGCAAATAATTGCCTCCCAGTCTGAATGTGCAGCTTGAGGGCTTTAAACACGGAACCATTTGAGTGATTTTGAACTGTTGTGGATGCTGAGGCAGCTTTGTCTGGGACCTGCCTGCCAGACACCCCAGGTGTGTCTCTGAGAGGCCACCTACCCCACTAGAGCACAGAGGGTGGGCAGAACAGCCAGGTTGGTGTTTTCAGTCAGTAGCTCCAGCTGTGACCCAGACCCATGCTGGGCATGCTGGAGGGTGCCTCCTCCTCCTGGTCCTCCTCCTCCTCTGCCAGGGCTGATGGAGACAGCAGGCTCCTGGCAGGACCTCTGCAGACATGGAAAAAGGAGCTCACGCTGGAGCAGGTTTGTTGGCAGGGCTTGTGACCCATGAGGGACCCATGCTGGAGCAGCCTGTTCCTGAAGGAGTGCACTCTGTGGGAATGCTGGAGCAATTCATGGAGTGCAGCCATGGGAAAAACTCACACTGGAAAAGCTTGTGGGGGTCTTTCTCCTGTGGGAGGGGCCCCACTCTGGAGCAGGGGATGAGTGTGAGGAGTCCTCCCCATGTGGAGAAAGAAGCTGCAGAAGCAGTGTGTGATGAACTGACCACAGCCCTCATTCCCCACCACCCTGCACTGCTGGGGTGGGGGAAAAAGGTAGAGAAATTTTGAGTAAAGTTACACCTGGGAAGAAGCGAGGTGGGGGGGAGGTGTTTGTAAGACTTGGCTTTACTTATTATTATTTAGCTGTGATTTGCTTGTAATAAATTAAACTGGTTTCCACAAGTTTAGTCTGCTTTTCCCACGACGGTGAGTGCTGAGTGATCTCTCCCTGTTCTTGTCTCATGAACCTTTCAGGAGAGGAGAAGGAATACAGGTGACCTTGCCCCAATAAGTAACAGCTATGTTAATTACCCAAAACAGCCTCTCCCCTGATGAGTCACAGCTATGTCCAATATAGATGAGTGTAATAAAAGGGAATGGGTTAGCTAGTGAAGGGAATCATCATGAAGGAAGAGGAATTGTGAAGAAGGTGGCTCCTGGGGAGAGAGGTTAGTGCTGTGAGGTCAGTGTGGGTGTGCAGTCAGAGTCTGTTGTTAGAACCTGCTGTCACAGTCCAGCTGGGTAAAAGCCTGCAGTCAGAGTTTAGCAGGAAATAACCAGCAGTCAGAGGCTGCAAGGGAAACCTGCAGCAGCTTGCTGCAGCCAGAGTCAGTGAATAGTTGGAGTCAGGATGGCCGAGCTGTAAAGAGGAATAAACCAGGATAATCTCATGCTGTGATAAACAAGAAGTCTGTGCCTTGGCTCATTACTACCCTCTAAAAAGAGGGCTGCTGCAATGCGTTATGTTTACCCTCCCATGTCCAGTTGAGGATGGAGAGTGACAGCGTGAATTTGGTGGGCACCTGGAGTCTAGCCAGCATCAATCCCCCATGCTAAAGGAACATAATCATGTGGCTATTTGGAGCCTTTATAGTTTTTCTGTAGCTTTCCAAGCACTTTGAATGTCCAAATATATTTTGTCAGACACATTAATTTGCATGTTATTCTGCTGACATGCTTGAAAGACTGTTGCAGGTCTTCACTGTCTTTTGTTGTGGAGGGATCCAATTATTTTAGTTAACCTATGTTCCTAAAAATAGTTGAATAAATAGTTTATAATTCCATTTTTAGCTCATGAAATGACCACGACTCTATGTGGAACCATGTTATAGCTGTTATTTGTAGAGGGTGGGAAGGATCTGTTACTGGAAATGGATTCCAAGAAAGTGCATCAGGGGAAGGATGACAATCCCTGTAGTTTGGTGACTTCCATGTGGACAGGCAAATTTTATCTATGGAACAGTCTTAGTAGCGTAGGTGAACTTTTTAGCATATCAATCCTCCTAGACAGGCTGAAGAAGACAATGTAGCCAGGGTAATTCTTGAGTGTGTACATTCTTCAAGGAAGGTTTCACTCTTAGTTAATGGAGTCCTTCTTTATCATTCTGTACTTAAAGATACTATCTGAGAGTTAAATTAGTTATGAAAATTAATATTGATTTGTGTTCTTAATGCAATAGAAGCAGAGAATTACATAGAAAAAGGAAATAGTTCTGACCTTCAAGTACTGGAAATACGGAGTTTAAATGAACACTACCATAGTTTATGTTTAAAAGGCTTACAGATGAGAGGCCAAGCCATTTGAAGCACTTTACGTGCATTGAAAGTGAAGTCAAAGATTTTTTTAATAAACTTTGTGCTTTGGCTATCTCTAGTTCAAGCTTAGTCTTGGTAAGGTTGCACACTTCTGTGGATGAAAGGTTTGTTTGCATTATGTGAAGATGTTGTTTGATTTTTCTTCATGGCTTTGGTTCTCTAATAAATAACTTTATTACATCTTTTCCTAATAGACTGTGGCAGAGCTATGTGTTACTTTGCTCTTCATCTGTCAAAGCACTGGTCTTGCAATTGTGTGTTTTAAAACCACATGTATTTATTATTTAACTTAATGAAGTGCCTTTGTGACTGAAGTTTTTGATAGGATTTTTGTCCCTATAGTGTTATTCTGGTGACTTTCTCCCTGACAAAAATTTCATTGCTTATTTGTCATTGCTTGTTAGATTTGCAGAAGCTGCACTTCTTAGGCTGCCGCTGGTGCCCCTGCAATGATGTGGCAGGTAGGACTAGAGGTCAAGCCTCTACTCTTGCAAAGGCCTGCAATCTGACAGCTGAAAAACACTTCTAGTTCAGGTGCTTTTGATGATAATGTCAAGATAAAATTAACTTGGGCTGTCTCTGCCAGCCAGCCTTAAGCTGACCATGCTCCATCAACCTCCTAAACTCCAAGAAAACTGTTTTCTCCATCAGGTTGTTGTGGGTTCTCTGGCTATGGGCAGCAGAATTATCTTATGGCAAATTCCCCTCCCCAGCCAGGTGTTGCTCTCACAAGTTCAACCTGAAACTTGCTGGGTCTCACAATGTACAGCCTCCAGCCTGCCATTTGTGCATCAGGGGCTTTTTGCTCTATATCATATAATGACCTGATTTAGATTCCCTTATGTCTCACAACTCACTTTTTCCCCAACTCTGCTATTTTCAATTCGGTTGCCATTTCTCTGGGGAGCTGAATCTCCGTTACAGCACTCACAGAGGACTCTGAATTGATATTAATACAATGTGTACCTATAAAGCCTATTTCTATCACCATAGAGGTATGAAGTGCCTGTAAGGCAAACATAAAATCTAGACTAATATTTCAATGTCTTCATTTCAGTCTCAGGGTAAAGTTGTATCTGGCAGAAAGAGAGGGAAAGGCTGTTTTAGCAAGCTTTTAGTGACTGCATAGAAATAAAAACTCTATAAACCTGCTCAAGTTAAGAGAGTGATTGGTAAATACATCCTCTAGAAGCTAGAGGGCACAGCAGCCACAGAAAGCCTCTGATATAACTCAGTTACCAGGAGGTGTGAGTGAGTCAGAGTAACTTTTGCTTCTTTTCACATAAAATGGCACTTGCTACTCAAGTGCAAACAGTTTTTTTTCCTCTTTCTGAAGAGAAATGACTGAAAATCAGAATTTTCTTTCTGGATTTTTATCAGTTTTGCAGATGGTCTAAAGGAAAATCAATTATTTGGATCGCTATTGATGAAGTTGCCAATATATGCTTCCCATTTTTAATCCAGAGTAGTTCAGTAATAATATAGTTTCCTGCAGGAGCTCCTATCATTAACCATTTATAGAGAACTACTGAAAACTGTTTTAATGGAAAAGGTCAAAGGTAAATTCATGGGCAGAGGAGTGTTGCTATCAAGCCTAAAAACCTCAGATTTCAGATTTTCACTTGTTTCACTGTTTTTTCACAGTTTAGGTCTGGTGGAACTACTTGATAATTTTTCCTCACCCTTACAGAGTATTTCTGTGATAGTCCTGGTGTATTTCATGTTACAAGCCATGTGTCTTACCAGTGTAATACCTGTGTGAGAAGGACTTCGGGAAAATTTGTGATGCAGACCAATCCTTATTTTGTTTTCATTTTAAGATGAAATTCACAGGCCTTACCCTAAGTGTGTAAGTGGTACAGAATATCCTGACTTGCTCTTTGGGAGACCTCCCCAAATTCCAGTGTGTTTTGCTTTCAGTTCCAAGTAAGCCGGTGAGAGAAGAGAACTTTTCCACTTTTCAAAGGACACAAGATGTATGTATAAACTAATTTACGCTGAGTGTCTCAGGGCAGTTAACTTTCTCTCTCAAGCAGAAAATCAGAGATCCTGTGAGGTTGTAGGACTTCAGCATCACAGAAAGGGTTCTCTCCAGCCTTTGGGAATTCTATGTTTTCCACAGGCTTTATTCCTAAAGTCAGATGGGTGCTGAACCACAAGATGAAATTCCAGTAAACAAAACAGCACTGGTGGACTGATGACACTCTGCTGAATTATTGATTAGGTCCTGAATGATGCAGAGAGAGTTTTCACAGTAAACAGCCCTGAAGATGAGAGCAGTGCCAGGCACAGCCCTGTGCTGTGCACCTGGCCTGTTTTCTCAGGTAGGCAAATGCAAAAATTCGTGTCTTTGCCCAAACAGACTGGAACAACCATGTTTGTTAGCTGTCAACCGAACTCATCTTGGAATTTATGGCTCATTTTGGAATAGTCAATCTAATTCCAAAAACCCCACTTAAGTGCAGGCTCTAGTGCCATGGACATAACACTAAAAGCATGTTCAAGCACTTTGGTACAAAGCAATGGACTGCTACACATTTTCAAAGGGAAGACATCTTCAAAGAGAAGCACATCTTCAAGCTTACTGGCCAAAATCTGATGATGCCTTGTAGTAAGTGTCTCACATAGCTAAGAGAATACAGAATACATCAGACAGGTTCCAAAAAAACAATGTGTACCAGCAACACAATTTTAGCCCATGAAGCATTTTCCCAGCTGGCCTTTGGAAGTTGAGGAGCAGCACAGCCTCATCCCAAAGTAGGTATCTCGAGGCACATTACTGCCTCTGCTGTCATGGTTTAAGAATGACCAGGCATGTGTTAATGTGAGTAGGAAATTTAAAGGATGGTGTCCAGCATGGGCAGAGAAGCTGGAGTGGAGAAAATTATGATGGTGAGGCCAACTATGTCTATAAAACTGAACTGGTCTTTCCAGTAAAAAATATCTGGAGGTTTAGTTTTGGATGGTGCTGAGAGGGAGTGTCTGCTGAAGCCTGCCAGTTGTGATGATGAGTGAAGGAGTGTTTTGCTCTGCAGCTCTGGAGGAAAGATTACATTGGGGGTGGGGGTAAGGAAGAAACCCCTCTGTAGAATGAATTTAGAATCCAAACCTCCTGCCTTCCCAAAAGCAAATTAGTTTTCCAAAACCCCACTATAAACTTTGGTGGAAGCAATAAAATGTGCAACATTAGGTCATGCTAGTCCAGTGTGCACTCGTGGCAGAGAAGCACTGGCAAGGAGAATCATGCTGTCACCTCAGATTTGTGCTGGGCTCAAGCCTGGTAGTGATGACAGGAGCTATGAGAAAATCCAAGAGCAAAATAGTGGGTAATACCACAGGGTTTGAGAAACATGAGTTAAAATGTGCTGTTTGTTGGGTGCCATCTGTACTGTCTGCTCAGTGAGGCAGAATCCAGCAAAAAAGAGAAAAAAGAGTATGAGCATGTAAGCAGGGCAGCATTTTGAACAGGGCAATAATGATCCAAGGAAAAGCTGGGTGCACTCAAGCTTGCCCTAAGTGACTTTGCATCTAATATAATGTATTTTTAGGCTTATATTAATATGAAATCCTAGTATATAGAAATACACAGATTAATTTAACTCAGCTGATGTCCCCTTTTAGATGTCTGGCTTGCTTCTGATGATGGTTGCTGCTGTCATACTAGTTGAAATTTATCAAGAACAAGGTGCAGAGTTTTATCATCAAGTGCCATAGAACAATTCCTTTTTTTTCAACCTGTAATACTTTAAAAGAGTATAATTTAGAGTTTATTACAATGTTTTTCTTGTTCATTAAAGAAGTAGAGCTTACTAGGATGTCTTGTAATCTTAGAGTAAAATGTAGCAAATTAATCTGATACATTATTGTAAGGATCTGGAAAGTTATTTGTTTTGCTTCTGGATATCAAAGCATACCTCTCTTGGAGAATGGCACTCTGCCCAAAGGCATTTTTTCCCTCATAGCAATTTGTGGGAAACTGAGACAAGGCTTGTCCTAATAGTGCAGGTTTAAATTTAATATGATATTAGCAACTTCATGTAGTCTAAAGCAGTCTTTGCCTCTCCTGTAGCAAATGTGCATCCCACCTTTGACAACTCCATTCCGTGAGACTGTGTTCCTAGGCAGAGGCATGGAAAACTTTTAGTGTTATTTTCCTGAAATTGCACATATTTATGTGCTGCCACTGTCAGAGGCCTCCCCTTTCCTGCCTGGTGACTGGGGCTATCCGCTGGGTTTGGCACTTAATTCTCTGTGCTTGACTTGTAAGCGATCATAATTTATAGGGAGAAGGGAAAGTAATGGGAAAGCATTCACTCTAAAAAGTTAAATACTCCTCACTTCTCCTGCCCAACGGGCTTGCCATTTTTGACTTGACGTTTTGTGATCTCTTTGCCTATAGGGCTGAAATAGGACGATGTTCAGTTCCTGCTCCTCTGAACTTTTGACACTCTTGCTGGCTGTTTTCTGTATGTTATTCCCTATCCAGTCCAGATGTTTCTGCACACGAGTCACCCAGCCATTCAGCTTGTTTTTTTTGGAAGGCAAAGCCTTGATTTTGTCTTGTGATGGAGGACAGCATCAGAATGTGGAGAGCACCCATTTTTTTGTGAAAGGGCTCCAGTGGCTTCAGCATTCTTGCACGATTGGATGTGGTTACTGCCCAGCTGATGCTTCAAAGCTGGCTGGGGCAGAGGCTGTGGGATTTCTGCAGAGTTTCTTTGGATGCCCTGTTTTGTGTGCCTGTGACTGTAATTTGAGCTCGTGGAAATCCCACGGGAATGGTCCTTGGGATCACTGGGCTTCCTTTTAGCCTGTGCTTGACTGATGCTGCCTGCAACCTGCACTCCCAAGGGACCTTGATGTTTTAAGCCCAAATTTAGATCTTTCCCTCCCTTGAAACATATGTTGACTTGTAGTATTTCTAAAAAAAGGTTATGTGAAAAACTGGTTGATCACTCTTCAGGCCAGGTTTCTAAACTAGCTCCACACTGAGCACATCTCCCTAGGATGACAGAGTCTGGCTGAGTACTGCAGCCATAAACAAGACAAAATTTTGAAGAAATATTTGTGAGTAAAGCTGACTTTGGGCTATCTTGGCAAGACGCTGATTACACTTCTTGTTTTGGGCCACTGTGCTTGTTTGGGTGGGAAGAGTGTGTGGAAACCTGGCCTCCTTCACAGAGCTCTTGGCCCAGGTTAGGCTGTCTGGGAGATGAAAAGCTGGGTTTTCTCTGACTTTCCCTATGGCTTGTACAACACACTTCTCATTATTGCCTTGCTGGAATAAATACATGAGGGAGGCAGAAGAGGAGAAAGGAAGTTCATGTTTTCTGGTCAGAAGATTCAGAACAAACTTCAGTGGTGATGGTGGGGGAACTTTGGGGTGTGCCTTGCAGTAGGCACTGCCCATTTACAGCTGGGGGCAACACGAAGCAAAGGCTCAGCAGAGGCTGAGAGCTCATAGAAGTAAAAGTATGGGAAAAGTAAAATGAGAAGATAAACTGGAAAGGGCTGAAATCCAAACCTTAAATTCAAAGAGAGAAGATTATTCTGTTTCTCCACCTTTCAAGTTTTTGGGAGGCCAGTTTTGACTAAAAGGTATATGGAGGAAGAAATGTGCCCTAATCTTCAGAATCTGGCATGCTGTTTAATCTGCATTGGATTGCTGCGGTTTTAGCTGGCAGGCAGATTAACACCACACAACCACGTGTTCCCTCTCCCCCACCACCAGTGGGATGGGGGAGACAACTGGGAAAAAAAGAGTGAAATTTGTGGTTTGAGGTAAAGACAGTTCAGTAGGAGAGAACTGGAAGGGGAAATAACAGCAATAATAATGAAGATAAATGAATTAAAATACACAAAACAAGTGACGCAGGATGCAACCATATCCAGTAGCCAGGAAAAGAAAGGAATATTGGTGGTACCATTGGGAGTGTTAAGGAACACTGGTATCAGTGCCAGTGCTCACTGAACAGTTTGAGCACTTACAATGAGAATAATTAATACCAGTTTCCCGAGAAGGTGGCGGAATTTGCCAAGCATCCAAAAAACAATCAGACCATTTTCAGGTCCTGATGAACTGCTTGACCCCAGGGGCTTATAGCAGCCATGACAGTCTGCCTTTGCAAAGCCCCTTAGAATAGATCCATTCAAATACAGACATAATTACACCTCTCCTCACAATATTATATTTCAAATATCCTCCCAGTAATCAGAATCACTGCAGTGTGTGAGGAGTGAAGAGCCCCTTTATCCTTACAGCAGAAAGCATATGAGCTGTTATGAGCTAAAGAAGGTTAGTAATGGGAAAGGCTAATAGAAAAGGCTTTGAGGCATCATCACAGTCACAAAAAAGGCATGAGGAAATCTGAGAGCGAGTGACAATGCTGCCCCTTTACCAGAAAATGCCCCGATGGAGTGTGAGTGAGAACAAGAATCCTCTGCCTCCCCCGCAGAACATCACAGCTACAGAGGAGTTGTTGTATGTTTCAGTTTGTTCCCATGGTTTTAATCTTCTAGCTTACTCTAATTATTCCTATTCAAGGCTGATTAATGTTTGGCAGCTTTACGTTAGGAGGAGTTTCCTTAACAGAGCAGCACATGCTTGCAGGCAGGATGGGGGGAATATGATGTGTTCAGTTGCAGTGTGAGGCAGTTACTTGGCCAAGGAAATCTCTTTGACACTGCCTGTGCAGACAGATTTTTCCTTATTTGCAGTAGGCCCTCGGTTTTCTGTCTCCCCTTAATGAAGAGCAGCGATGTTGACCTCATAAGGGATTCCTTCCAGTTGGTTTCCCAGGGTTTTCTTGGTGCTCATATGTAGGTTTTTTTTAACAACTCTATGTTTTTTGCATGAGCAGTGTGTAACACAATAGTAAATCTGTAAGAAGCTTCCAGCAGCTGTGCTGTTATGCTGCAGCATTCTGCTTTCCAGAATGGAGAACAAGTTGTCAGCTGTCCTCAGGACCCTCACATTGGGATGGTGACTTTGCAGGAGGGAGTGGGACACACCTGACAGCTGTCTGACCAGCAAAGTCTGAGAAATTCCAGCAAGTCATGGGCACTGTCTACAAGTTGTATCAAAGTTAGTTTCCTACTAGGGGAAAAGTAAGGAAGTAGCTGCTCTTGCTTTTTCTTTTTAGGAACTGCCTGTCATCTGGAAATGAGCTCGAAGGGCTCAGATAGTGGGGGAGCCATAATGGGTGTAGTGTGGCACATGGCAAGGAAGTGAGAACAGAGTTTAACAAACAGCATGGAAATCCGTGGGAAAACAACCTCTGCTAGTTCTGCAGCCTGTACAGAGATGTGGACTTTGCAGTTTCTCCTCGGTGGGGACAGGTGGCAGCTGGGGAGGTGACTATTTTTCCAGATAAAAAGCAAGGTAATAGTGACTGTATCATGGGACACACAATGAGACCACAGAGCAAACAAGGGGCTGAGCTAGAAGGGGAGCCTGGAACTTTGGCCAAGCACCCCCAAAGGCATTGCTTTGAGATGCAGAAGGTGACTGAAGTGCCTACTGTCACCTACACACTAAAGGATACACCAGCTGCTTGTAAATTATACTTGAAATGGAGGAGTCACTGAGCTCTGCACTGATGAGCATTACTTCAAGAAACTTTAGTGAAACAGTCTCCGAAGTCTGTGGACTGTAACCATACACAACAATGAACAAAATGTGCTGGTTTGACTGAAAACCTGTAATTTGTTAGATTAGCAGTTTGCAGAGATAGCAACCCTCACTTACTGCTAAATTCTAACTGAAAAAAAAAAGGAGAAATAGATGATTGATTTGTCTAATTATATGGAGGATTTATTTAAAGTGGAGATTAGTCTGCTTTAAAAAAAAAAAAAAGTTGCATTGAGTAAATGAATTATGTGCTCAGTGCATTTATTGTTGGAAGCATGGGATTCCCACATGTGGTATTGTTTATTTGGTTTTAGAATGTATAAAAAGAAATGTGGTTTTGATGCCAAATTATGTTATCTTTGAAAAGTATAGGTGACCCCAGGTTATGTCTACGGTGTTATCAAAGTAGCATTTGACTTAATGAAGGAGATTTTACATGCCCCATGGTCATTGGTATTTCTGAGGAGAGTAGCAAGGACTTTGATGGTTTCCCTGTGGAAAGATCTGTGCTGGATGTGCCTGGCAAACTGAGGGAGATGGAGCCATATCTTTGTGGAAGCCATGCAGGGGTGTTTTCCTTGTCCCACTTGGTCTCCATGAATCCTGGGGAATGAAGTGTGGCAAATAACAAATTCCTGCTGGATTTTTTTTTTTTCTCTATTTTCATTAACCTCTGAATAGATATTATTTCAATTAAAATAATCTTGACAGCACCTATGAAAAAGCTGTGCGGGTTGTAACAGCAATTAAGTGTGTTGTCAGAGATGATAAGCAGCCTGGTATCACAGGAAGGAAATTAACACTCTGACCAATAACGGAACAGTAATCTTAATCCAGTGCTTTTTGCCTCTCAGGAACTCTTTAAAATGGATGGATTTTGGAGACCAGGCAATTTTAGAACAAGACAGTTAAGCAATCAGTGTCATAAAACATCTCCATTTTAAAAGTCAATGTCAGACTGGTGTAATAGTGGCTGGTGGCCAGCCAGCAAGAAATGTGATGTTAATTAGACATTAACAATGCAAAGCCTTGATGATTTTTCTGTATTTTGGATATCAGAATGATTGGGAATTGTATTCAACATAAGGTGCTGGTGGTGGAGCTAAGCAGTCATCTGCATCAGTGCCAGGTGTCTGGGTTGTCCACTGCAGAGAGAAGGCATGGGAATGCTGGCAGCCCTTCTCTGCTGTGAGAAACACAAGGTTTCAGAGCCTTGCTTCCTAGGTTGTGTCACCACAAGTCTTTCATTACTTAGAAGCTGCTCTGAGCACATGATTCCGCAGGTCTTTTGCAAATTTACTAAATTATAGTATTTTCCTCACCTTAAAAGCACCATTCATCCTCTAGATGACCAGCATCACACTGGGGCAAGCAGAATTAAAATCAAACCCTCTGTGCTGGCACCGGTAGGGAGGCACTGTCCTCTTCCCAGGATGTGCAAGTGGAGCTGCTGTGGGTGCAAGGACTGGATTGCTGTGCCCAGCACAATCACAGGGGGCTGGAGAGAAAGGCTGCCCAGGAAGGAGCAAGCTGCAAAAACAGCCACAGTTTTACTGTGGGAGCGGGTGGCGAGGGATCAAACTAAAGGCTGGTGTCAGATGGAATCTTGGAAGAAGAGGACTGGGAATAGTCCATCTGTAGGTGCCAGAGCAGATGTGGGCAGGCTTGTAGGACATAGAATGGATGAAGCTGTGCTTATTCCTAAAGTCTGAGGTAAAAATGAAACTGAAGAAAGGTTGTGGTTTCCTGGGTACTCCTGTGGCTCTTCTACGTATCACCAGTGAAGGATTTCCAGGTATCCTGTAGGAAAGGATTAAATGGAGAAATTCAATTCCTATGTCAACAAGAAAAAGGCTGACAAGTTTAATAGAGACAATCCTGCCTTCCCAGATATAATCCAAGCAGAACTGAATTAGGGCATTTAGAGCTCGTTTTGCCCTTCTTCTGCACCTTTGTGCTCTAGCTTGTGCTCCTCCCCTTCACGTTTTCTTGTCCCACTCTCAAACAGAAGAATTCAAGAATGGAATGATAGCATGTCATGTTCCTGGCTGGAGAAACCTGCACTGTAATGTGCTTGAGATGTTTCAAAGGGAAGCAAGTTCCTTATCCTGCTGAAGCTTTAGCTTAGTCCTAGCCCACTGTCATTTCTAGTGATGTGTGGGTAGCAATCTAAAACAAATCTCTACAGTTAGTCCAAAGCTGCAGCTCAGAAGAGCTGTGATTTGAGGAAGAAGATAATAACTAGCAAGTTGTTAAAGAAAGAGCTTATTTCTTGTTTGCTTTGCAGTATGGAAAGACTGGATCCTGCTACTCCAGAAACTAATTCAAAATGTAGTGTGAGAAAATTCCTACACAAAGGACATTTGCACTTTAAGGGAATGTAAAAATCCAAGCAAAAAAGCAACAGGGGAGTTAAGAACCTGAGAACAGGGAACCAGGAACAAGTGCTTCTTTTCTCCTCTGATAAAATATGTATTGTTTGTTCCTTTCAACCCTCCAAATTATAGTTCTCTCGTGTCTTCTAGTGTGTGTGGATGAAGGCTTTGACCTGAGGGATGATGACAGCCAGGACCAACTCACTTTTTGGACTAAATCAGGAGGGAGCTTTTTTTTTTTCAGCTTTAGGACCAGTGTGTAAGGTAGCCCTGCAGGTAGCAGTGGCTGGAGATGCCCTAAGACTGAGGCTGAGCAGGACATGGAGACAGGGCCTCCCAAAAATCAGTGCATAATGGAGAAGGGCAGCAATGGAGCATATCAGGGGAGGATGGATGAGAGCAGAATAGCAGCCACTGTGAAAGGCCCAGTGGATGAGGAAGTTGGAGCAGAGGAGAAAGCAGTAAGGACAAAAGTTCATCCTCTTCAATGATGACAGAGTTTTGGGGAATTGAACTACAAGCTTCTCTTCTGAGGAAAGTCTCATGTCTGAAGAGCTCCACGGATCAGTAATGAGGTACACTGAGTTTCAGAGTCAGCTTTCAAGATGGAATGTACAGGGGAAATGGCCATGCTTTCTTACTGATAGAATAGGAACAAAAATTAAATGCGGTAGAAGCCAAACATAATTTCCAAAGTATTTTCCTACTTTAAAAAGCCAGAAGTTTAGAAGATTTATTTTGTAAGGCAGCAACAGACAACATGTGAAGTACTTCTAAGGAAACACCTGTGTTGTGTAAAACCAGTAACGTACCAGACATAACATGGGTGGTAAGCCAAACTTTTCTGCTCTGCATAATTTCATTATTTTTTTAAACTAAAATTATTTAATTTAAAAATATCAGCCTATATTTGTTGAAACTTTGTTGGTGTCCCCTTACTGACAACAATTCTCTTTTAAAAGAAAAGGTTTTTACAACTTTCTTCCAGTAAACCACATCTGGATTTTTAACTTCATTGAAAGTTTTTAATGTGTTTGTATTGTAATGGAATTGGTATTTATCTCCAGATTTATCCCATTCCTCCTTTCTGGACTACCTTACATTTATCAGGGTCTTTAATTACATTCCTCTACTAGCTGACCACTACAAGAATTGAAATCCTCACCACAAATCTGTAAAAATGTTTCCACTTGCATTGGGAGACAAAAATAGAATAATTCCATGTCTTTTTGGACGGATGCCTAGCTGAAACTATGCAGGGTTTGACTGACAAGAGGATGTAGTCTTTGCTGAGAGCGCTTTCTTTAAGGTCCTTTTTAGTCTTCAGGAACATTTAAGTAGATGAATGAAGAGAGGATTCATGCTAGTTTCCCTTCATTTTTGTTAACTCTGCCTGCTTTTTTGTAACTTTTGTCTCCTGCAACAAAATCTTTTCAGCTCTTCGGGCTTGCTGAATATATAATCACAAGCTGGTAAGTAGTAACTTCAGAGAGTTTTGGGTTGAAATGGCACTCTATTCTTTTGTGTACAGCTGTGGTAGAGGAATAAAACTCCTTTGTGCAGATAAGGAAAAGCAGAATTATTTAAGTGTTCAGTATTTGCCAGGGTCATAACTGTGAAGTGTAGTCTTTCTGTGGTGAATAAATGCAGTCAACACACAGCTCAGCCTGGGAATGCAGTGGAGAGGCTTTACTTGAGTAAGTTGGGAATTCTTTTGCATCGGAGTGAGCTCTCCTCACTGTGCTGCACGGCACGTTATCCGTTTCCTGGGGAATGTGGATGGGAGCTTACAGCACAGCAGGTAATTGGCTGTTCCAGCTGGAAAAGCAGAAAAAGGGTATTTTTTGGTATGTACAGCAAGAAAATGAGGACTGATGGTAATGACTGTTGGGTGATAATATTTGTGCATGGTCTTCTGAGGTGTCTGTGAGATTAAACCCATGCAGGCACTTTGCAAAGGAAGTGAGGGTGTTAAATGTAAAGTTTAGGCAGCTAAGCAACTCTTTCTGTCAGTGCATCTTGGACTGGAACTTTCATATGCTTTGAACGTAAGAAACGAGGTGAATGTTTGTGTGATAACACAGCTTTTTTTTTTAGTGATTTCTTCTGCTGTTCAGGGTTTGTGTTTCTGTATGTCCGCATACATTTTTGTGTTGCCAGTTTATTTTGAGCCATACCTTCATTGTATGTGAATGGTCTTATCTGATGTTTGTGGAAAGCAAACATAGCTCAGCCTTTAGGAATATTTTTCTGTACTTAGGAACCTGGAATACGCTGAAGCAAATATTTCCTCTTGGAAAGGGAAAGCTCTTACTAGGCTAGGTACTTTTTCACAGTTGCACATGTGGCAGTTTCTACAGACAGACTGAAAAAAAAAGCTGTAATGATATATCTGTGGTTTTTGTTTAAAGTGGTTTGTGTCCAGGTAGGGTGGGGAAGCGTGTTGGCAGTGTAAAGACAGATGTAACCAGATTCTGCCTAAAACAGGGCCTTTTTCATGGAAACCTTTTTGTTCCCTGCTTTTTCTCTGCTACCACTCTTTAACTAAATGAACCACATAGTTTAAAGTCAAGGCTGATTGATACTAGAATAACATCAAATCTACTTTTATTGTAATAATATTATGTAAAAAACCCTACCTATCTGGGCTTTGATATTCCAGAAACCTATGCCTATGGGTAAATTTGTATGGTGGATCTCACTGGAGATGGTTGAGACAAGAATATAATATTTACTTCAGAAATGTTTTCAGCTTTATATTACAGGATTCCAGTCCTTGGACAATTTGATTTTTAATTTGTTTCCTGAAAATCTCACCAAGAACAATGTACACTGTATTGGATGTTGAAATTTGGCTGCATGTGTAAAAAGACTAAAATGAAATATGGGTTTGGTAGGTCTACATGGCTGTATGTAGGGAGAATACTTTGAAGATTGAAAAATAGATTATGCATTTTTAGCATTTTACTATCTGTAACAAACAAAAGTTTGTTTTCTCCCCTTTGGCAAAGAGGAAATACAAATGTTTCTTTGCTTCTTTTATATGCCCTTGCACTCTTTGAGGTGGCTTTAAATTTTCATCAGTGTCATATGAGGTAAAATGTGTATTAACGCATTAAGGAAAATGGGGTTAAGACATGCACTGTCTAATAAAAGAAATTAGTATTTTTTGGCAGTCATCCTTTGGCCTGTGTGATTTTTTATTTTTTTTTCCCCAAAGGGCACTGACATTGCTCCTGGTTTCTTGATTGCTGCCATTCTGTGTGTGAACATGTTTTTTACCCATTGACCTTTTTTATTTATTTTCTTGAATGCCAAATACTTAATATGTCATTTCTGGCAGAAAGCTCTGGTGATCAAAGAGGAAACAAAGTGGGCTTTTGAAGCAGGTTGCTGGAAAGGCACACACAGGATGGCACAGCCATGGAAAGCTCTTTTTATTTCTCCTGCAGGAGTTGTGTACCAGTCCCCACACCGACTTAATGAACACAGGAGGAAGCGCATATTTTCGTGGGCCTGGAAAGCAAACGTGGTCTCAGAGTGCAAGGTTTACTACCAGGATAATCAGCTAGAGTGGCACGAGTGACAGCCTGCCAAATTTCTTTTGCCTCCTGTGTACCTGGCCCAATTAACTCCATTCTTCATTCTTCAGTCATCTCCCCAGGTAGCTACCTGGTCTTAATGAGCCATAAAGCACATGGCTCTGGTCCTTATGAAAATATTTTGGGGTGTAAGGGATGTCTTAGCCCTTTTCAGGAGTCTCTCAGAGTGTCAGAGGCAGCAGTGCTGTCCAAAAGGAAATTCAGAGGATGTACCTGTGCCCTCTTCCTGGTTACTGGAAGAGTCTCATTGGGTGATGTAGGCCATGAGATGAAAGCTGGATTTGTTTGGGAGAGCTGCAGAGAGCACCCAGTGGAGTAACTTCAGCTAAGCACAAAGGGAAGAACTTCAGCTGGGATTTGATACTGCTGTTCTTATCTCTCAAACAAGATTTCTTCTTTGCTCCTGCCTGCCTGCCTCCCTCCCAAGTGGGGATTAACCATAACTTTTCTAATTGGGTTTGTAAATGGATTGTGCTTAGTTACAAGTCCAGCGGCTCAATTCTTTCCCTGCCAAGGCCCCTGTGCTTCCTGGACTCCAAGCCTCCATCTGCAGAGCTCCATGGGGTGGGAGGTAGCAGGGGGCAGATGGTCTGGTCAAAGACAATCATTCCACAGACTTCAGATTCCAAAGACAAAGCTCTAGGAAGACCTGAACTTCTGCGTGTGAAGCTCCTCAGGGAGGGAAAGCACCCTGTGCTCTGATCCCAGCAGAAGGAGAGAGATCCACACCTTTTGGGTAGGCTCATGCTTGAAAACATTTTAGCAAGCTTGTGACCTTTAAAAGAGATTAGAGCTAGCTATTAGTTAATTTCTGCCTCCAAAGTTCATTTGAGTGGGTGCTCTACATTAGCTGTGAATAGTATGCAAGTGGTATTTCATAGAGATTGTGTAGAGCCAAGGAATGTATTTGATTACCTATAACTATTCCTTGGGGTCTTCCATGGAGATGTGCTTGATTAGGATATTATCCAGAGCCTCAGAGTTAAAACTATTGATTGAAACTGGAGTAGATCACTGGGACTCTGCAAAAATTTAGGGCTAAGCCAAACTTCTCAGATCCTGCCTTCCTTTGCATATTTCTGACTCTCCTTGAAAACCAGTTGCTCCCATGAGGACTGAGAATTGGACAGTTGGATTTCTGACTCATATTTTGCTGGGAAAGTTGAGATGTATTGGGATAATACACCTGCTCTGTGTCACTTTAAGTCATCTATGAAATTTAGAACATTTTGTGAATTTAAACTTGCCCAGCTCTCCTGTCATATAGGAAAAACCTGTGGAATCAAACTTGTTCCTCAAACATGCTTATTTTTGCACCTTCATCCTCAGTTAGCTCAAGGGACAAAAATCTTGTTTTGGTGGTCCTGAGATCTGTCACATGGAGCTTCACATGAAAATTTCTGATACCAGAATTCCAAATTATCAAAACTGCAGTAATTCAGAGTTACTGAGAATTTTTTTTTTTTTTCAGATCTAACAGAGACCAGGGAAAAGATACTTCTAGGGAATAGATGCTTTTTTTATACCCTCACATCCCCAGACTCTTCACTCTGGCAGAGTCCCAGTGTAGTCAGTAGAGCCCTATTAATTTGTCTCTGGCTGGGAAAAGCCCTCATAATTTTAAGTAAGTTATATCTGCATGAAGTAATAATAAAATCTGTGAACTTGTATCATACAAGCATGCCTGGAGAGGGATGAGATTGAAGGTACCAGAGGTTCTGGTATCTGTCAGATTAATTCAATCTCTCCCTGCAACCCTGAACTCGCTGACTTCTAGAATTATTAGGGAAACCCAAAATGGTGGTGGGTCACTGAGGGTTCTGATGCTTTTTGTGTTCTTGGTTCAGAAGGAGTTAAAACCAGTTCTGGAAGTGAATTGAAATATTCAGAATAAGAGTTTTCCAGAGGGGGCTGCGCTGGCTGAGGATGGACCTTGCATTTTCTGCTGCTCTCTTAAATTGTGAAAGGTGTAACAAACCCACTGGCTGTGGGGACTCCCAAGGGATAGCACACAACAAAGTAATTTGGTCTTGGCCTGGTTCAAGAATTTTCAAACAAAAGTCAAGCCTGGCTTTGAGCTGGAGCACATTCCCAGGTGGCTGAGAGCTGTCCTGCATTGTCCATGCCAGGCTGCCCAGGTCAGGACCCTGGGGAGCAGCACCCTTGATGTGACTGAGAGCATTAGCTGGGACACAGATATGCTGCCCTACTCTGGGCAGAGGAGCAGGGTCAGTGAAAACGTTTCACTGTTGTAATTTCAGCAGAGCAAACACAAAAAGGAATAAAAATCAGACCATCTGGGCAGCATGGGCTCTGCCTCCTGTTAGGGGTTTGCACACAAGAAGACAGTGCACCTTGTCTGAGGCATGAATTCTGGCTCTGGCCAGGGTTTAAATCCCCGTTTCTTTCCATAGCCATGCACAAGGTACACCCTCTCTCACCAGCCCTGTGTCTCCTCTCGTGAGGATGAAATCTTCCTTCTCCAGGTTTTGCTGTGGGGCAGCAGCTGCCAAGGTCCTGGTGCTGCAGGGAGGTCATTTCCAGGGCCAGACCCAGAGAGGCAAAAGCAGGAATGCTGAACAAACCTTGGAAAAAGCTGATCATCCCTTGGCTAAAGCCTTTATTCCTCTAGCCTGCTGAAGGTCTGCTGAGGGAGCCAGAGGAACTCATGCGGCTCTGCCTCCAGCTGTGAGTGCCTGGCGCAGGAGCTAAAACTCACTCAGCCAGTATGGCTGTGTCTGTTGTCTTATCCACTCTGAAATACGTCCTCCCATGCTAATGGTGCTTTTCACATATGTCAGAAGTGATATATGATTGATAAGTAAGGGTATTTCAGGTGCTGCTTTCGATGCTGTGCAGGCTGAGTCCTTGCTGCAGGTGGGAACTGCTCTGGGGTCCTGACTGCAGCACACCGAGCTGGTGACAAAGCATAAAAAATTACATTCAAAAAGTGTCTGGGAAGCATTTCTGCTGAACAAAACCCATTGCAAGTAGTGTGTTTCCAGCCAGTGAGGGCCGCTTTAGTAATTGCTTTTCTGTTAGCTAATTTCTGTCCTTAGGAGGAAGTGGCTTCCTTCCTCTCTTCATTTAATTCCTTTGCCGTGTTGACCTTCACCTGTGTGACTGGCTCCCTGAAATCCTCTCCGGAGGATCAGTGTCAGTTCTAATAAGCCAGCTGTCACTTTACACCAAACAGAAAGTAAGCGTTCCATTTGTTAAATGGGCCAGGAGAACCCAGAGGCTTTTTCTACCATCCTTGGGGTTTTTTTTTTCCCTAGGAGAAAGTGTTTTTACTTTGACGTGGCTGAAAGTGCATAAAGCGGATTTGAAGCTGCAGATTTAAGTGTCTTGAATGAAGACTGCCTGCCATGTAAGGCTTTTCTTTATTTATCAGCTGTGCTGAAATGCGATCAGAGGCACAGGATCTGGACACGAGTTTTCTTGTGTTTCCAGTCAGAAGATAAGGGATGCTCCGTGTGAGGAACACACTGGGAATTTCTTTCCTTTAGAAAGCTGCACAGGAAGACACAGGAAAAGTAAGATTGTTATACTGAGCTCTTGGCTGCCGATGCAGGGTGCAACACTGCTTCTTGGGAGTTTTGCCATTGACTTGATTACAAGCAGGACAGATTTTCTGTCACAGCTGTTTATTTATTGCTCCCCTTCTACTGCTCTTTGGTGCTGACAAGCACAACCTGTGCCTCTCCACCAGCTTGCACAGGTGGGTTATATTTGCACCACTAAGCATGGGAAGTATTTGAGAGTGGGAGTGAAGGGGAGCACTGTATTTTTGTGCCTTTCACCCGGTAGCTGGGGTCTGAATTCAGCAGCTTGTGGAGCACAGGTTTTAAATGATGCCTGACAAATGTGAACTCAGTGTATGTCACTGACTGACCACCACTGGAGAGCACCTCGAGACAGGAAAAGCAAGTGGCAGCTCTGGCACGTGGGAGGAAGGACATGGTCTTTTTCCATGAACCTGGAAGTTGTGTGAGTATGGCTGCTTCTGGGGATTTGACCCTGTGGTGGGGATTTTGAAGCAGAAAAGAGGGGCTGTGTGTGGAGTCAGATGAAGATGAAGCATTGCCCACTGGCTCTGCAGCTGAGCTCTGTGAAGCCAGCCCCTCTCCTCAGGAAAGGTGAGGCCATGCTCCTCAGGGCAGCTCAGAGCCTTTGTCACAGTGTTGTTATCCCACGGGCTCTCCTCTCCCTGTGGGCAACCTCCCAGGGACTGTTCAAACTTCTGTCACCGCTGTTCCTTTGCCAACCGGGGCTAAGGGACAGCAAGCTGCTTAGTCCATGTTACAGGAGGCTGCCCAAGCTTTACCCTGGAGATGATCCTTTCTCCTTCCTGGCTGCAGAAGTGGGGAGGGCAACTTGTGTCTTTGTTCCTCTGGGCATTTATTTTGTCCTTGTCTCATGATCTGCATAGGCTGGAGGCTTCGGGCCAAAACCTTTCTTCATTAGCACCCTAATTTATACTCTAAACTAAGTGTTTTCAGTAACTGAAATAGGTATCTGAGAATGATTTCAGGATATTTAAATCTAGTTAAGTATCCAATATGCCCTCAGCCTGAGTGAGCTTTGAAACTCTGTATGTATGACAAATATACATCTGTCTTCTCTGTGTCTTCCCATGTATGGGGAAATGCCTTAAAAACTTCAAATCTGTGCTTGACCCTGCTCTGCAATAAGCAAACTGCAAAGAGAGGGTTCTGGCTTTGTTTGTTCAGATTTTGTGTTGGCTTTTTTCTTGGATGTGTTCCTAAGGCTGTGACTTGCAGAGAGGGGTGAATTTGATATTTAATAGTGGTTAATTTTTTTTTGGCCACCCTTGGTCCACTTCAACCAGCTACAAAAGGGGACTACCTAATCTTTAGACCTTCCCCTTTCCCCAAAACTTCTGGCCACAGCAATTCTGCACCTTAAATAAAGTCTCAGTAATCATTAAGCCACACAGCTTTGAATAATTGACTTTCTCAACAACAGCTGAAGTTTGTGGCTTTTCAAGTGAGTGGAACTGGAGCCCACGGAATCATTGTCTGTTCAGGGCACTGCCCAGGTGGGAAGCGGTGCTGGATAATGAACCAAAACTTTGTGTGTATATATATACAAAGGATAGCGTCATTTTCAGGAGATCTAGGATTGAATTTGTCTTAAATGAAAGTATGTATATAAGTATATGTCTATACAAACTTATATATGGGACCAATAACAGATAATTGGCCAGAAAAATGTGTAAGCAACACATGTCTTTCAGCATGTGCTACTTGGATGTAAACCTAGAAAAACAAGAGAGGTTCTTTTATGGTTAGATCTCAACATGTAAGGGAATTAATTTGTAGACTCGGTGTAGTTCCTTGCTGTTATGGTTGGAAAATAGGCAACACACAATTCAAAAGATAGTTTAGACCTTTTATCTTTGATAAAACTCGGTCTATGTCCTTCCCCGAGGATGTGAGTACAGTTGCTAATTAGGAAAGTGAAATGTTTCCTTGTGTAGGGACAAGACTCTGAAGACAGTTAATTCAGTATGCTCTGAGAGTACTGAAACTGGGCCACAGAACACTTGTTGATGTTTAATCAAATTGTGGTTTATGGACTCAGACTTCCTTCTGAACTTTATATTACTTAGAGCCTGTCTAAGTGACAGTTTCTATCCTAGAACCAGAAGCCCATTTTGAAGTGATATATCACATTTTTCATAGTGAGCCTACCTATTGCAGAACTTTTCCCTGTCCCAGATGTAGGGATTTTACTATTTGTATTCTGCATGCATGAATTAATAAAATATATAGATATTCTTTTTAGTAACTTGTGATCCAAATGTGGATTTAAGGCTGTATAATCTTGGATGTTATAAAAACACCTTGGAGGAGCAGATTTAAAACATCAGCATCCTCAAATTGTCTCATTTTAAATGTTCTCATTATTTTTGGCTGGAACACCACCTTACTCTCATCATTTACACTAGCCTCTCTACAAGCCAGTTGTGAGAAAGCTTTCCTGGCCAGAAAACTCTCTTCCATATGTTAAGGATTAACTGGTTTAGTAACTTTAGGACTGCATTTCCCTTTCCTAACTGTATTCCTCAAAAAAATGCTGTAAATAGGAATCCATAGCAATCACTGAGTGTGATGGTCCTGAGTGCCCTGCTCCAGAGGCACCACCTGTGCAAAGGAGTCAAGCTCTTGGGAAATGAGTTACAATAAGAAAAGAAACAAAACCAAGCCTCAGCTGGCCAGACAGTCAACAATGGGTGATTTGGTGAGGAAATCTAAATCACTGCTTTTTAAACCCAGTGTCATTTTGAAATTAGTAATGTGTTTGAAGCCGGGATAAATCTTAAATATGCTTCCTGGTAAAGTGTCCCCTAAGCTTTTACTGCTATTTTTTTCCCTCTACAAACGGAGAGGCAATTAACTGCCTGTAAAATGCAGGATTTGGAGAGAAAATTGATTATGTACTGTATGTGCTAACCTAGCTCTGCATTTACAAACTGCAACTGAGCTTGTAATGAGTGACTCTTATCAAAACTAGGCATGAATATTTGCCTTGATTCCCATGTAGCAGTTGTTTTTTTTATTCTTTGGAAGGTGGGGTGACTAGTTAAATAATTATTTTTTTCCTGCTCAATTAGAAATAGGTGTACATGCTAGCTGGGTTTATTTTTAGGGGGAATGGAGTATGAAAAAAGAAGCTTGGCTCAAAACTACTGTGTGAGTGGAAAACGTGTTCCCAAGTGTGTGTTAGGATTAATACAGCCAACACCTGTGAAAGCCTGTTTCAGTCAAAAAGCAGATGATGTAAATTCCTTAGTAAGTAATTTGGAACTAGTATTCTTCTGAGTGTATAAATCTGTCCTCTACATCCCTTTTTTCTTTGAAGCCCCCCAGATCTCCTTTTCTGTCTCTAAAATGATCCCCAAGCTCTCGCTGTATGTTGATCCAAAACAGAATACAGCTTCCCATTGAGACCTTTGGAACAGCTGTGTACAGCAGAGATTACCTCCTGTTGGGTCTGTTAATCTCCAGCAAAAGCTGTCATTTATACAATTATTATTGTAGTAGCCTGCAGGACTCAGCACACGTTGCAGGAAGGCCAATGATGAAAGAGGCCTGGGTGCTACACACAGGTCCAAAATGATGTAAGAGTAAACTGTAGTGCTGGTGAGTGTCTTGTTGGATTGAAGGGTGGGAATGGGACCACAATACTCATTGTCTTGGCCTGAGTGTCATGGAGAAGACTTTGTGCAGATGTGGAAACAGAGAGAGGAAATGTTGCAAATTATCAGGACTACTATGAAGTCCTTTGCTCACCTGTTAGTGTTGCTAATAAAGTACAACAGTTTGATCACAGTAATGAATGTGCCACTTCTGGATTTTTTTTTTTTAAACAAAAACTGGGCAAGGCCCCCAGGGAGGACAGAGGTGCTGCATTTCTTTCAGATTGAAAATTTTAATTTCTAATGCTTCTGGATCCTCCATACTCCCATCATGGTGGTGAGTGGAAGTCAAACCACCACCTTAATTTTTATGCTGCTTTGGGCATGGTAATAACCAAGGTGAGGTTTGATGAAGATTGACAGAAATGTTCTGGTTACGGCACAGGTCCTTGTCCAAATTAAAGTCAAAGGTGGAAAGCTGCTCTCTGGGTGCTAAGGATTGTGTTTTGTTACTGCGCTAATAGATGAGAGAGAAATTTAATTTCTTTATGAAGTATCTTCATTCAATTGTCTATAGGGATTTATTTTAAGACAAAAAAAAAAAAAAAAAACAAACACCAAAAGCCTTGTTCTAGAGGTGAAAGGAACAGTAGGACTTCAGGATCCTATAAATCGCTTTCCAAAAATGATCCTCCTCATAAACTGCATAGGGTGAACACTATTCTTGTCTCTTTTGAATTACAACTTTTAGTGAGGATGTGGGTACCTGCTGTGCAGTAGTCAAGAGCAGTGCTGAAGCTCATGCTTCCATCTCCCACTAAAACCCCACACTCACAGGAAAAATGACTTGGTGGCAAGATGTGATCCAGATAATGCCATTGGGTTGAAGAGTATTCTTTTCTTTGTCATGGTTCCTCGGTGATTTCCATGGATAAACATGCCATCAAAATGAGGTGTGCATTTTCCTAGAGTTGAGGTTATTTCACAAGCACCTGGTGGTAGATTTGGAGTTATTTCTGTGCAGAAGCTGGCAAGCATGCCTCAAGGACAGACAGAAGAATAGTTTTAGATTTATTCAGGTTCCCTATGCCTTGAGTCCCTCTTCATGGTTTCTGCCTTTATGATCCTAATTGACAGCTCTTACATTTAATAGCTTGAGATGATTTCGGCTTTTCTCTTTAAAACTTCCATGTTTTTGGACCCAGATAGGAAGTCTCATTATATTTTTTTATTTTCAGCAGAATTTTACTTGTTATTCTCAAAACCTGAGCACAGCAAACTATATCACAAAATAATAGTAAATAAAACTTATTTTAAACCAAACACAAATTTTGTATAATATCGTGAGTCTCTGTACCCTTTTGTCAAAGGCAGAGTACAGTTTAATGGACTTTCAAAATAGAAAAACTAAATTCATCAGATATATTTGTATGGAAAACAAGTGAGGCACTTCTTATCACATGAATAAATTGTTCCTTTAGAAAATTGTTTTGCACCATTATGGTTTCAAGTACCATTTATGTAACGTACTAATGAGAGGCCTCTGTAGCAGCTAACACACCAGGTATGGAAAGGGATCAAAATTCCCAATTCCTTTCAAAAGTGAATACAGTGTGTCAGAAAGGAGAGGAGAAGGGGAAAAGAGCAAGGAACTAGAACTCTTTAATAATAATAGCTGTGAACTAGGCTGGGGAGAAAAGTTCCTATGAAAGGGTAATACACAGAGTTTTTCACACTGCCTCAAGGTGTTTTTTTTTTTTCTAAAAATAAGTTCAAGATTTATAAAGATTTTTTCAATTTAATTTTTTAATTTTTTTTTCCTTCTCTCTCTCCCCTCTCACAGCCTAGGTACCTCCAAGATAAATTGAAGGAATGGACACGGGGTAATTGGTTTGAAGAAAAGGAGATGGGGAGGCAAAAATTGAATCATCTTGCTAAAGAGGGAGTTTCTTGAAGGAGGGAACTGGCCTATCACAGTGTTGTAAAAGTGTTATGTGAACTTTCAGGCTGTACAGTCTCAATGGTTTTATTAGTTCTTGCATATGCTAGATATAAGTAAATGTAACTCTAGAATGTGGATAAATAATGAAGTGCAACTTTATGTGCCAAATCAATACGTTCATTACTTGTTATGGATTTGATTCCATAAACAAAGTGCCCATGGGTGGAGATGAGATCATATCTGAAATACCAGACAAAGTCTGTCATGGTTCCAGGCCTCTGCAAAGCAATGCCTGACTCTGCAGTGCCTGCCTCCCTTTGACCTGCCTGATGGCTGGTAGTTTTGGAAAGAATATTTCAAGTTGGTGGATGTTCCTCTTTTATTTATTTATTTTTTTCTTCCTTTCCTTCCCAGAAAGCCCAAAGGCCCCAGGCCAGGGTCTTCATGGAGGGGAGACTTGTAGTTTGGCTGGCTCAACCTCTAATTTACTGAGGCTGAGCTGCTTTAGAATTTCCAGTAAAAAACAAAAAGTACTTTTTATTTTTATTTTGATTGCTGTGGAGTTTAACTGCCTCAAACTGGGGCCAGCCTTTGTTCTGTCTAGCAGTTAAGTACCTCTGGCATTTATGATAGCCTGCAATTACTGTACAAACTATCATTTTTCCATTTCAAAAGTTAGCATTTCTCCACGCTTGCAGCATTATCTCAGATGCCACAATTATGTGCATCCTCAGGAGGAGGAAATGGCTGTGGCACATCCCATACTGTGGTGTGGTGAGTGTAGGGAAATGCATTTTGGGGTCTCCTGTGATAAGTGTCCTTGTGGAGTCAGGTTTTCATAAATGTCTGATGAGAAGTTAGTTCACAGCACATACTTGTAGTGCCTTTTCCTAGGAAGATTTGAAACTATTAATTCTCAAGTGATTAAAACGTATATCTAGGAAAGGGAAATATGGGATAGATTGTAGGAAAAATAAACTAGTGAATACCCAAAGTCTCATTTAGCCTTAGGCACACTTGAGAACATGATCCAGGAGACAAGAAGGACCAAAAGGTGTTTCTAAGTAGGCAATGGTGTCTGACACTTTAAAACCAATGTGCAAGGAGAGCACTTCCTATTGGAACTGCTAAAAGAGCAGATTGGCTGTGGCAAACCTGGGAAAACTGTGTTGTGCTTGATTTGTTTGTTCTGATTTGCTCTTTGGCTTCCTGGAATTTTTTGAGTTCAAGCTCAAATATGTGGTACCTACAAGCAAAGAAAGAATAAATCCCTACCTTGCCTTTTTGCCAGCGGTTTGCTATTTATTTTTTCAGGCAATATGCAATCTGCATATGACACAGAGCATGTGGGAAGGCAGGGATTTCGTCATTGATCTCAGATGAGCTGGGTTCCTGATGGCTTCAGTGCTCTGGAAACTGAGGGATATTTGCAGAGGGATTTGGATTCATAAGATCTGCTGCAAAAATAGATGCAATTTTAACAAAACCTTTCACAAGAGGCATATAAATTCTTCTGCCTTTTGCCAATGTATTAACTAAGGCTGTTGAGAAGTTATGTCAATCTCTCCTTTTCCAGGAGCTGTGGGGGAGAACTATGCTACAGCCTTTGAGTATGACAGCTTTCTATTCTTGTAGAGTTAATCTGCCAAGTGAACTTTTTAATGAGTATCTTTTTAAAAGTATGCGATTGTTTATTATGCAAAAGTAGAACAAGATCACTGTTAGTTTATTTTTCTTTAATGTTAGTGTAACCATGTTCAAATGCTTTGATAGTTTAATGTACTAGGATGGCTAAATACTTTAGTTTTTCTTTTTTGCTCTTTCATGACTTTGCGACAGCTGGGAAATGCTTCATTCTGCATAGAGAGTGGAATCAGTTGCGTTTATTGTTGAACAATATAGTGCTGATTTGGTGAAGAAGAGATTAAAAAACCCAGGGAAATAAAATCCTAAAGCCTGGCTGACATCATTGTTTAGCACCTCGTTTGATATAGGAAGTCTTGTCTCCTCCTCAAAGTTCTTTGGAGTTCAGGACAGGCCTGTCTAGTGTTGTGTGCTTGTCCTGGTCTGTTCCATGGCTTTGCTCTCTGGTAGAAGGGAGGTTGCAACCCCTTCCTGCTGCAGCATCACTGCCCAAGGCCTTCTCTCCCAAAGACCACACACAGTTTTATGTGGCTTCTGCTGTAATAAATCACATAAAGCAGCCACTCATACAGGGCTTGTAAAAGCTGACTTTGTGTTTAGTCTCAGTGGTGGTCTGGATAGTGCTGGTTCTCCATGCATCTGCTGGATTTTATTGGAGAAAAAATTTTTAATTTATATTTTAAACGTTGTCCATTTGATCATTGCCCTGGAAGCTGACAACACTTTGAAAAGAGAGATTTGCTCTGCGTTTTAATTTGTGCAGTTAATGATACGTTTACATGGGAGGTGGTTAAATGCACAGTGGTTTCTTAACGTATTTATAAAAATACAGTGGATGACCAGTTAGAGAAATTAATCACAAAACGATGAAAAGTCTAGTAGAAATTTAACTATGAGTGAAAATAGATTCAGTTCTGTGCATGTGGGCATCAGAGCTGGTGAGTGATCTGGAGCACAAGTCCTGTGAGGAAATGGCTGAGGGAGCTGGAGAAGAGGAGGCTCAGGGTGGTCCTTATTGCTCTTTCCAACCGCCTGAGAAGAGATGTGGGGTCGGCCTCTTCCCTCAGCAACCAGTGACAGGATGGGATGGAATGGCCTTAGGCTGCAGCAAGGGAGGTTGGACATCAGGAGAATTTCTTCATGGAAAAGGCCAAGCATTTGGAATGAGTGGAGTTGCCATCCCTGGGAGTGTTGAAGAGGTGACTGCAGTTTCAAAGGAGTTTTCCCTGGTCCAACAAAACTTTGGTGATGAATGGAAGTGCTTGTGCTGACAAGAAGTTGCTAGGTTTGCTCAATAAATATTGTTTTTTTCTTTTTATTTTATTTAAAAGGAGGGGATACAATCTTACATCATACCATATTTTTTTTTCCTAGAAACCTGGCTTTCAAATCACAGTGTAAGTATTCAATTTTGATATTCAAAATACCCATTTGTGCCAGTAGTTTCTGTATAGGGGAGCAGGGGCTGACTGATTAAATTGCAGATGGTTGTGAGCCACCATGCTGTGTCACCCCCACAGTGTGCTGACACAGTGCTCATGTGTTTGGCAACTGTCTTTTCCCACAGATATGTAACCCATTGCACCACCTCTTTTTACCAGAACAGGAAAGGATGTGCACAGATGCTTTAGGATATTGGTAAAGAGTGAAAAAAACTTGCTTATATACAAAAGAAGCCTTTATTTTTTTCATCCTTGTTCTCTTTTCTTTTTCTTTTTTTCTAAGTGATAAGCTAATTTTTATCTGAGCTTGAGTTGTAAGTTCATTCTTCCTTGTTTAACTTGTTATTCACAAGATCCTTTCCACTTCTGCAGCTTTTTCTATGTGAATCCATGTTTTCTTTTGCAAGATCACCCTTTGCCTACAACTACACATTTTTGGTACTGTTTCTTCATTGAGACACACGTCTAAAGACTTGGTGGCTCTGCATTTTGTTTCTAGTATGAAATCTGTGAAGATCTGCACAACACATTGCTGTGTCTCTTACTTTGTCATTGGAAATAGATTGCCAGCTACAATCTGTGTGAATTTAATTTGTCTAAAAAAATGTGTTGGCCAAATTTTCACATTTTAGAGTTATTCAATTTACCCTAATGGTCTTTAACTGAGAGTTATGTTCACACAGTAGAGGATAAAATAGACTGATTTTTTTTTTCTCAGAGCTATTAAGTTTTTGAACTTGATGGGTCCACATCTAGTCTAGAAAATACAGGTTTTTGAGCGTGTCCTGTGTCACTATCAAATCTGGCAAGCAAGAGCTAGATTGCTTGAGGTTATTGGAAGACAAAGAAATAATGCAAAGCAAGGAATGTGAAGAGCAATGTGGTTTTTTTCTACAAGGCAGAAACTCGCTTTATTTGACAAAGAACATGTTTAAACCTTAATGAAATTATTTGGCTTTAAGCACATGCTCTGTATCTTTCTGGCTGGACGTGCATTTTTCAGAATCAGGGTGTGAGTGACTCACTGGGCTGCACAAGAACCAGGGACAGAAAGGGACTGGTGCTCTGAGCAGGAGCACCACATCTGTCATGGGAAGTGTGTCACTTCCAAATGAACTACCAGGGGCAACAGCTTCCATGTAGATTTCAAGGTAGGTGGGCAGTGCAGCCATCCCCTGTGAGGCATTAACACAATGTTCTGACTCTAAGCTCTTGCATGAAGGGTGTGTTTTGCTCAGTGTTGCTGTACTGAGAGTTTCTGTACCAGATTTCTCTTGAATATCTTCTAGAGTTGTGTCCAAGTCTTAGAAACCATTGGTGCTCCAAGCATCTAAGTGGTGGAACAGCAGCTGTGCTGAGACAAGCCAGACGTGGCACATGCACCAGCCATGGGGTGTTTGGCAGTGTTAAAGGCAAGTGCCAAAGGACAACACAAAAGATTTCAGTGGAGATTCACAAGCAGCTTTCTGAGAAGTGCTGAGGTTGCTGGCCCTAATGTAGCAAAGCGTTTCAGCAGGTGTCAGGTTTTAAACATGTGAGATTTTTCATTTTGTTTCATATGAGCACCCTTAAGTAGTTTGCTGGATTGGGATCCTGGCAGGACTGAAATATCTTTGCCCATTAAGCAGTATAAGTTATAGCAAGAACTTCTTTGGATTTGCAGCTTTTCCTTAAATTCTGTAACAGAGTTATACTCTTTCTCTATTGGCAGTTTCTGCCTGTTTAAGAGCTTGAAAGAATTTGTTTGGTTTAATAATATTTAAGAGTCTACATTTTCTTCCTATTAGATATGCAAACATGTTTAAAGAGTATAAAAAAAAGATCAATCAATAAGCCCCACAAAATTAATACTGATTAAAAATACACCTCTTGTAGAATTTTGAGGCTGTCCCTAGGAAAAATTGCAGGCTTGTCAAGTGAACCATCACTGAGGTGTAGTTGGTTTCTGGCCTGCCAAAAAAAAAAAAAAAAGTGATTTTGAGAGCTGTGTTTGCACTTAGTGTGGAGGCAAAGATGAAGCACATCTAGCAACAGCTCAGCTGAGCTCAGCTTATCTGAGCTGTAAGAACTCACACTTAACAGCAAACCATCATAAATGATGGATTAGTTCCTCTACAAAATGAGTGCTGTTGAGTTTGATTCTGCTTATGTTTCATGATTGCATTACACACCTTTGTGTCTGTCTGGTAATGATGCCTTTCTCTTTTGTGAAGTTTCTTCATGCTGTTTTTGTATATTATTGAAGAAGGAATTGGGAGACTGGATGGCAAATAACGAATGCAATGCATTTTTCAAGAGGTGTTAGTTGTTTGCCAAAGCTAGCTGAATTAAATGACTTTTCAGCATAGAACAGCGTATGTTTCTTTTGGCTGATGGGGAGAAAGCTGAAACAAAGCTGGGAAAGATCTCATGATTCAGGTAGCAGGACCTGGACTGTACTTGCCCAGTTTGGACTACTCTAGCTTGCAGGTTTCCTGTTGTTCTTCCAAAACAGATTTTTGCACATTGATTGAGGGTCTCTTTTGGCTTGAAAGCAGGGAGAATACAGCAGTTTTTCAGTGCATAAGTTGTATGTTCCAGCTGTAGGTTCTCTGTCTGCCCAGTTAATGAATCTGCCTGAAGTAGATGGACTCCAGCAGTTTCCAATACTGAAAACTCGGCTAAGCAAGAAAACACAGAGGATGTGATTTCATAAAGAATTTTACTTAATAGAAAAAGTCTTTAAATGCAGATTTTTGGAAATGAAAGCTATTACTGCTGTTCCTCCAGCTGGATACATTTAAACTTGTAATTACAGAAGCATACCAAATAAGCAGTCCCCAAAAATATGATACTACTAGCCTCAGTCACAAACCTGACTATCATTTTGAGGTTGCAAAGGTTTTTTCAAAGGGATGAATTTGCCCTTTCATTTCTATCCCAAATATTCCATTTTAGTAATGAAACGTGATCTCAGCTTTCACTCCTTGTTCCAGTGGAAGAAAAAGGAGTTACGCTTTCAGTATTCTGCCAACTGCTGGTCAAGACTTGGGTTTATTATCCGAATCTATGGTGGTATCTAAATTTGCAGGTAGGTCAATATTCACAGGAACTGTGAAATAAGTAGAACTGTGCACCATCCACGCCCTTCCTGCTGAGTCTATTATTCAATGATGGTAAATGTCTCTCGGAGCAATTCTTTGACGGTAGATCTGTTAGTTTGTTCAGGTTACTGGAGGGGGAGCATGGGGAAGATGTAGCAATGTCTTGGCCAATATGTGTGTGGGTTTTTAGAAAAAGTGGGTTTTTTTTTGATTTTTTGTGTTTTTTTCCCCTCAGGACAAGTTGTTGCACTCAATGCAGTATGAGTGTAAAGTATCTCTGCAGGGCTAAAGCATTTCCTGCCCTGCAGGCCTGCAGCAGGCATGAATGCACTCAACAGTCCTACAGAGCTTGAAAAAGTGCCTTGTGGGATAAATGTCTGCTTGTTTATTTGGATGGATTAAAAGACAGAAAAGTAAATGTCATGTCTAAGTACTAAGATGTGCTGCTATGCTGTATAAAACAAATTGAACTTTCCATCTACATTGCATTAGTGAGCTACCTTCTTTGCTGTTTGCAATTTATAGTTTTGAAAAATACTTTCAAGCCCTAATATGAGCATTTCTTTAGTCATATAATTTGCAGGAATAGCTTATCGTTTAAAAGAAAGGGATTTTTTTCTTTTTCACCTTTTGGTTCATATCATTACTTTTTAACTTTCATGCACTTAAATGCACTCGTAACCATTACAGGGTGAAGTGAACACCCAAATAAAAATCTCAGTCTTTGACTGGAAATGAGCATTGCCTTCATTCACAGTGATAAGAATATCTGTTTTTTGTTTTCCTTAAGTCAGATTATTTTAATTATGATAGTAATTAATTTCTTTTTTTTTTTTTTTAGTTAATTTAATTCAGACATTTTGTGCAATCAAAGTTTTTTGTACTCAGCTCACAGTAAATGGTTCCTAAGGGTTATGGATAAAGTTGAAAAATTTTTGTAAGAGCAGCTAAAGGCTTTTCTGCTTTATGACATCTTTTCAAACGTTGATTTTAAAATTGTTCATCATATAACTAGTGAAATAGTGAAAACATTTTTTAAACTAACTTGGTATTGAAAAATTGTTAATATTTATTAAGAATTAATTACTAAATTTTATCCTTCTGGATCATACACTCTTAGGCTGTGCTGATCCTACAGTAAAGCAGCTTTTCATTTTCCCTTAGTGGTCCAATGCTGCAAAATAAAATCAGTGCACAAGGGAAAAGAAGTGTAGTTTGAGTACACTGAGTTTTCTGTCTGGGGCAGTGGTACCCAGAGATGCTGCATTTTCCCTGCAGTTTGCTGCCTTCTATGTGCTTAATTCTAGTTCATTGCCTACTTCAGGGCAGAGTGTAAAAAAATTTCAGAGAGAGTAGAATAGCTGTAAACTTACATTAAAATAATGGGCTGCAACATATTATTTTTAGATTCTAATTCCCTATAGCAAGGGGAGTGAGTCATATTTTCAGCTGGTATAACATGACACTGCTCCGTGATTGCTACCTCTTGTTGATATCCGTGCTGTCCTCCAGTAAAACACAAGATGTTTATTTGCTGTAGGTTTTATATTCATAATGAATCTATATTAAAACATTCTTTTACTTCAGAATATTAGTTTCTTAGTTCCTATGTCAGATGTGAACTTTGTTTATTCTGGAATCCACATTTCACCCTGAAAATGAGTGTTTGTCAAATTTGGATAATATTTCTGTGTTTTGTTTTTTTTTGTTTTTTTTTTTTTTTTTTTTTTTTTGTTTTTTTTTTTGTTTTTTTTTTTTGTGATACTTCTTAATTTGAAAATCGGATCCTTTGAATCTGATCTGATCTCTTGAGGCTTTTTGTTCTTCAGAATCTGCTTCATGAGATCTTCTGGCATGTGGAGGAAAAAATATTTGAAGACTTGTTCACTACAATGAAAGGGCCTGTTGATAATTAGCTGTCTTTGAAAGACAACTGGAATACCACCAGCAGATTAAACAGATTGAAAACATCTACACAAGAACTTTACTGTAATCAGAGGAAAAAAAAAAAAGAGTAGAAAATACTGTGTGGAAGTCTTTGTGGCTGGCTGGGTTATACACTTTCCCAGGCATTGTAATTGGGAAAGCCAACCTGTTGAGAGACAAGTGCATGAATAATGAAAACTAGATCAATTTGTTCTCAAAGACCACGATCTGAGTAATTTTCAAACATGAACTTTGTTCATATATAGAAACTGCCCTGCCAGGCATACACTGGGTAGCATTTGAGCATGCCTTTTCAGCCCAAGTGCAAGAGAGTTGGGAGTTGATTGCACCAACAGTGGACTGACCTTTTGGTATTTCCTTTTTTTTCTGGCTCCTGTTTGTTACAGGCCAGGTAAGGTGTTTCAGGCTGAGTGGCTGATTGTTTTCTTTAAAAAGCCCTATTTATTCTGTGTCACAAAAAATCATTTTGATGTTGTGTGATGGATCAGGCAGATTGAAAGGGTTGACGTCAGCCCCTGCCAGAGCACTGACAGACTGAAATGTGTACTCTTGTTTTTTTGAACTTGTGTCTTTATAAGCACCAGTTCAACACATTGATGTGTAAACTGTTAGAGGCAGAAGCCAGCTCCTGGGAGCCTGCAGGAGTAACTCCAGGTCAGGCTGAGGGCTGTGCTTCTATTTTCTTTTCAAGCTGTGGTATTTAATGTCAGTCTTTACCTTGGAGGCTGAAGAGTTTGTGTATTGGATTCTGGAGATCCTGTTTCAAAGATAGCACCGAAATGACAATTTTACCACTTGCCTGTTGAAAGAAGCTTTAGTTTTGGTTTGTTTCTAAGCATTTTTTTTTTTCTTTCTAGCAGAAGAAAATGAAGATAGAATACCTAATGTGAGCTGGAAACTTTGGTTTCCTTGGCTGCTGCTGTTAGCTAGCTGCCAGGACTTGCTACACCAGGGTGTAGATGTGCTAGAGATTGCATTTAGTAGTAGTGAAGATAGTGATGTAGCTGCTTTAGTCCCTCTACACACAATGCTTGCAATTATACATGAAATCCCACCAGAAGGTCTGAGTGGCTGCAGTAGCTCCACTGAGAAAAGGAAGGCAGAAAGTGATCTTGAAACCCTGTATGCAGTGATTTTTGCACATTTGATCTGTTGTGTCTCAAGAAGCACACTTTGATTTTTTTGAGATCTGATTTCTGTCCCTTACAGTTTCCCCTTACTTTCTCTCACAGTCCACAGCTATTCTGCCAAATGAAAATGAGAAAATATACTAACTGTGTCTGCACTGAGGAAGTGGTTTGCTTATAAATGGTGACCATATGAAACCTATAAATGCTGATACCCAAACTATAGCTGATTATACGGATGTGGGCCCTGGAAAAAGGAAAATGGGGTCTGTTTGCTAGCTGAAGGGAAAAATCTTGTTGCTGCCTAGGCCTTTTGCCAAGGCACAGCTGAAGTAAGGTTATTTTAGGTGCGTGTTGTGTGAGAGCTTTTTGTCTGTTTGATTTTAATATAAGTTCTTGTAGGAACACAGCTATGAACAAAGAGCAACTCTTGGCTTATTTCTCGTTTTCATGGACTTGCAGCTGAAAAGGTGAGTGCATGCTTTGACAACTGAGCATGGGACAGGGCTCCCAGTGCTGCCTTCAGCCCTGAGTTGGTGCTGCTCAGCTCCCTGACGTGGCTACACTGGTGTGTGGGAGACAAAGCTCTGGAGGCTGGAGTGCTGATATACACAGAGCTCCATCCTCTCTGCCTTCTCTAGGTATCCAACCTATCCAGCTGGGACCTTCTTGACAGCCCTGAGTCAGAGCAGCTATTTAACATAAAAACTGTTTCTCATCCTGGGAAAATGTAGGTCTGCAAACATGAAGTGGATAAAAATCTGGAGGTGGATTTCCCTAGAAAGATTAGGATAAGATTAGGATTAGATGCATGGCACTGTTAAACACCAGTGTAGAGTCAATGAGGTGCAGAGCTTTATATTCATCTCTCAGACTGAGATTTGCTGTTGAAATTCTGTCATCTTCCTAAATTTAAGGTATAAACTTCAGTACTTTTATCCCCACGTTATTGTTTTTTAACATGGGACCTTTGCTTTGATGTACCAAATCAGTTAATCAATAGATTTTCTTGAAAGGAAAAAGCAGAGATGAATATTCAGCAGTTGTAAAAATGCTCTTGAGATTACCATCTAATAGAGGTGAAATAAAAAGTAGAAGCTGATTAGAATTCCAGAAAATGGGATATTCATCTATTTATAGGAATTTGAGTCTTTATATGCCAGGTATAATTTAGTGTTCAGAACACCCTTGATTTTAAGCACTTCTGGAAAAATCATTAAATGAAGGAAAAGTAAGAGGAGTGTTAAAAGAGCCAAATTATGTTAATTTACAAAAGAAAAATGCAGCCAACATGAATTGCAAAATATAACACTGTGCTGTGTCTGAAATGTGCTCTCATCATTGCTGAAACTTTGCCACATGCCAGGGACTTACTGTCTCTAGCACAGACTGATGTTCCAAGCATGAGATGCAATGGTCCTTTTCCTGGTGCATCTTCTAATCTTCATGGTCATTTTCAATGAAAGTGCCTCCCCAGCTTTTTCTTTTATATCTATTTTCTTGCATTTTTTTTCTATTTGAATGCTCTTGCCTCTCTCATTTCTAACTCTTCTCCTTTGGAGAACATTTGTAGGATTTGTGAAATGAAGGTGATCTTTGTCTGCTGTGAAAATGTAAAAGAAAGTTTCAGGACTTCCACTTTTATGGAGATACATTAAACAGCTCCTGACATTGAGGGAGATGTGGAAACCCTCAGGGAATTGTTGTGCCCTGTGTTTGGTTATATTAAAAATACTCTGCATTTAATTTTTAAAATCTAAACATGTACAAATTATGAAATTAATGGCTATTATAGGGTGATATACTCAATATCACTTTGAAAAAGTTGCCTGTTTTTATTTATCCAAGTATTGATATAGCTAGAAAACAATGTCAAGGGTTTTGAGAAGAGAAAAAAAGACTCAAAACAAAACTAAGCTAAACTTGAAGTTATGTGAGCAGAGCTGGGCTGTTCATGTCACTTATCATGGTGCTGTTTTTCAGGGGATGTGTGGGCCTGACCCTTAATGCCTGTGAATTGTGATGTTGATGCAAATGCAGCGTGCCTGCCTAAGGTGAACTTGTACACTGTGTTTTGGTACAATTTCACTTAAAGGTGAAGGGTGTTCAGGTGCTTTGTAAATAATACCTGCAAATCAGGTCTGTTTGTTGCAGTTCATGTCCTTGTGCTGGAGGAAGCTGTGCACAGGATGGACAGGGCCAGCAGGGACTGGCAGTAAGTGGGGATGAGGACACGAGCTGTGAGCATCAGCATTCCTGCCTGTAGCGCCCCAGAGGAGATGATGTCCAGTGACTCATCCTAGACCAAATCATTCCTTCCAATTGCTGCTCTTGTATTTTCTTGGCAGCAGTATGGACATGTTTTCAGGCCAACGTGGCTGTGTTGTCACTGCTGGTGGGAGTGGCCCAAGGAGCTGAGCTCCCACTACAGCCTGGCCAAGGGGAAGGGAAGATTTGTCCCTGAAGAGCTTAGAGAAAATTCGCCTGCAGCATTGGCTCCCCCTGGCTCCTCCACTTCAGTGTCTTCTAATTTTTGCTACTCCAAGCAGCCTATTCTGAGCAACTGCTCAGAATTTGAGCAGAAATTTTGTACACTCAATATTCAAAATTTTGTACACTCAATATTCAGTTTTTAACAGTGCTTGGTGTAGTTTTGACGTGTAGGAATTTCACTGGTAATGTACCTTGAATGTCTCAGTTCCTCTGAACTTTCCTATTTGGCTGTCTGGGGGAATTTTGGAACTAGAAAAATATAAATGTTCACTATTTGGTGTTGAGAAATCTATTTGGGTGAATTAAATTTTTAAAAATGTGGATCTAAGTTCACTTTGTCCTTGTGTTTTCTCATCTATGTTTTTTCAGATTTCCTTTTAATAATTTAGCCTTCCTGTGTGATTTCAAGTGCCGTGCAAAGTGTTTTCACTCCTCTTGTCTACGAAGGGCTGCCTTGAAGGCTATTTTAACTCAGTGACTTTCAGGCAGGTGATTTTTTTAGTGGGAATTAACTGTGGAATGTTTCAGAGGTTCATCACAGGTTTGAAGGGTTTAAGTCCAAGCCACTTCATTTTTCAGCAGGGGGAATGTCAGCAGTTATGTTTAGTCTGAGAGCAGGAGGGGGAACAAGGAAAACTTTGTATGAAGAAGTGTAGGTTGAACAGAAGTAGCCACCAAAGACCAGAGTGCTGCTTGTTAAGGTCTGGAACTGTTATTACTCTTACTTGTATTACTATAGCATCTGAGAAGTATTTAAAGGGGAGGGGATTTTCAGCAAATAATAATGGAGAAATCTTTGCCTAGTAAAAATCGGCGTAGCTTAGAGCCACTGAGAACCTTGACTAAAATTTTCTTGTTTGGTTCTGGTAGAGCTAGAAGTTAAGGCATAATAACTCATAAGAAGATGAAGGTAGCTAGAAAAATAGAAGCAATGAGAACTGGTTAGCAGAAAATAGGATCTGGAGCCATTGAAATGCGATCTGTTGCATTGAAATGCAACAATTCAGGAGTTGTTGAATTGAATAATCTGGCCGGCACTGTTGGCTATAAGGCACCAAATGACTGTTAAATTTATACAGCCTAGTTGTGGTAAGCTGATCTTTGGACAAAATTCATCACTACAAGCAGCCAGTCTGGATTCCTTGCTCATGGAAGTGAGTGAACACATGCTAAGAGTAGGAAAGGTTTCATTGTGCCAGCAGCTTTAGTAGAATTGAATAAAATCAGGGGAAAAAAAAAAAAAAAAAAGAGCAGTCCATTCAAATGCAGCCTCTGAATAGAGGTACTGGCAGCAGTTTTATTTTCTGTGGTGTGTTCCTTGCAGTCCTCCAGCAAACCTCCACTGCCTGGCACAGGCAAGTACAGCTCCCATTAAGCTTAGCAGGAGCTGTGCTTGCTGAACTTGGCCCTCTGCCTTTAGAAAATTAAATGCGTTGGCAGGTTAGCCAGAGGAAAATGTTCTTCTATTTGGGGTGCTGGGCACTTGTTCTGAGGGATTCTGGGCTTGCAGAAGAGAGAAATTCTCCAAAATTAGGGCTAGCTGGGAGGGCTTAGACAAATTGCCTATTCCTTTTTTCCCCCCTCAGATAAATTCTGGGAGGCCTGAGAGTCTCACAAGCATGGTCCCTGGCAGGATCAGCACACATGGTGGCCTGTCCTGCTCCTTGGACTTCATGTTCCTGTCTTTAATAATGAGAACTACTTGTTCATTTTCCCTTTTATAAGGCAAAGGCTTGACAGGAGACAGCAAAGTCACGACTTCCTTTTTTCTCCAGGTGTCGTGGCCAGGCGTATTTATACAGAAGGGATTGTAACGTGTATGTACTCACACCCCCTTCAACTCCTGGAAAAGAGTGGATGAATGTGTGATAAGATTCTCAAATCAAGGACTGGTTCTGAGTTATTGCAGTACAATCATTCCTTCTTTTTCTGGACTCTGTTTTAGCCCCAGCTTGTTCTTTATTTGATTATCCTTCTGAATCCCTCTCTTAATTTGTGAGAGAAGCTAAGCTGTCCTGTCCTGTCCTGGGATTTCATAAATTGAGAATCCCCCACTATCCAAATGCCTTGGGACATTGAGTTCTTGTTTTGGAGAGTGAGGTAGTCACTTAGTAGTGTAAATCCCATTACAGATAAATGGGATTCAGAATTGCTCACGCCTGTTTCCTTTATTTAAATGGAAATTTGGTCTTCTGCTAGCGTATGGTCACTTTGTATGCTCCTTGAAATTGTGCCTAAAATAAAGCAGTCCTGTTAGATGCTGGTATTCCTTGCGTGGCATGGCGACTTACTTTTGAAGTGGACTGAATTATATTAACTAGAGTTGCAACACTTCAGTCTCTCTTAGAATGTTTACAATAAAAAAACCTGATGCTGACAAGTATTGTGGAGAGTATTTATTCTCCTGCTGTGGATTAAACAATTGATTCTGTAAGATTAAAATGCCCTACCTGCCTTCATGCACACTTCTGTTTTGCCATGTCAAACAATATAAAATGAATACCGCACTTCCCTCTATCTAATTGAATAATTTACTGTAAATAGCTGTCATTTACTTTAGAGCAGTAGGGGATCATTAGCCAAATGGATGTGAGTAAG
The DNA here is from genome assembly GCF_029207755.1 of Chamaea fasciata. NCBI lineage: Eukaryota > Metazoa > Chordata > Aves > Passeriformes > Sylviidae > Chamaea > Chamaea fasciata. Next base: position 12,432,600 of record NW_027094092.1, read on the forward strand.
TCATGCCTTTAATGCGTTAGAGGGGCCTAAAATGGAATCATCTAAATGGGACCATCAATACAGCAATGCTGAATTAAGTCAGAGGCACTTAAAGCTTTAAGTCCTCTTTCTTGTAAATTACATGTTCCCTCCGAAGAAAGATAATCAAGAACTTGCATAAAATATGGCATCTTTGTTTCAAAGCTTTATTTTTGATGAATAAAATAGTACAATTTGGATGACATGATTGGTAGGTATAACTGTGTTTTGGATTTCCCTCCTTTTAATTACATCCCTTCCTTAATGATTGAAGCCTTCCTGCTCGCAAGCAGCTTGTGCTGACTAATGTTGGCTCTACTCTGTGAATAAGATGAGCAGGTAATAAAATATATTCTCTTGACTTTTATGGGTATATGAACTGATAATTACTCGCAGAAGCTGGTGTTTTGTATATGTAATTTTAGAAAGGTCCCAGTCAATCTTAACTCCTAAATGTACAATAAGTTTTTGGCTTATTTCACCACTGAAGTCAGTGGCAGGGCTGTTGGGAACTTCAATGCATTTTTTCCTCTCATTGACTTCTCCTGACCCCATCTAGCTCTTCCATTCAGTTTTCTGTTATCCTGGAAAATGTTTGTCTTCAAAAATTAAACCAGAAGCCAAAATTTCAAGGACAGCCTAAGAGGAGGATGTAACACAAGTAGTGATTTTCTTGAGGTGTGACAATTAATTTAAAAATTATTATAAATAATTTTAGCTTTGGTAGTTTGTATTATCCATAAGAATTTCCCTTTTGAAGCTGAGGTATCTTCAACCTCAATGAATCTGTGGCTGTGTGATGCCTGGTTCTGAGTCACAGTGACTTTGTGGGAACAAGTGGCACTTGTGCTAGAAAAAAAGCATTGCCCATCTGAGTTTTGACTTTGCAGTTTTATTCTTCTAATTTTTTAGGGGCTCTGAGATGTTAAAGTTCCTGACTTGTTTTTCTGCGTTTACTCCTTACTGGATTCCCCTCTTAGTCACCTTCTGTCAGGATTCAGCCATTTCACATTTTTACTAAAATCTAGTTTTGTGCTTTACGCATTTCACTCTCACATGTATGAGGTCTTCAGTTCCTGGAATTAGATTTGAGCTGATGCTTTAGAATAAAGTTGAGCTTCAAGGGCTGTAAAAAGGCAACCCCAGCCGTCACCTTTGCAGACATAATATGTCATTGCACTAAAGAGAGTAGAGGAATTTGGAACATTATCACTTCAGAATATGGAGAGAGGTTAAATAAGTTTCTGCATAGCTGTGAGAGGGTGGTGACGCACCTTGTTGTGAAAAGCAGGATGATTTCTGTTTTCATTCCCTGTATGTAACCACTGCCCTATGTTTCCTGTAACTGATTTCTTTTTCCACCCCATCTTACTGAAGTGCTTTTCTTTAAAAGGTAAATTCATCTTGTGCTTTGAAACTTTTCAGAATTTGCTTATGAACTGCTTTCCCTTTTATTGCATGAGTCATGAGTCGAAAGCTCTGTCCTGTAGTTCTACCATGAGTAATGCCTTACATTTTCTTGGGTTCTCTTTTAGAAGACTATTAAATTAAAAGAAGAATCTGTTTTTTGATATCTTAATGGACAATTAGGTTGCTGGGTCTCAGAACTGATTTACATTTACCACTGCAGTAATTTTAATTTTTTTTCCTTCAATTTAAAGATGTCACTTTTTTCCTTGCATGTACATGTTGTTGGTCACAGAAATCTATCCTTAAATAAATAAAGTTATTTTAGGTTTTGGGTCTGCTGTGCAAGTGCTGATTGTGCTTTTGGGGACAGTTTTCTCACTGAGGTCTGTACTTGACAGTAGCTAGGAAAGCTGGGCCATGCACGTGAGCTTCAAATTACCTATGTGACATTCAGGTTGTGGTAATGAGTATAGATGATATGTGGCTTCAGGATCCTGTTCTTTCACCTGGGCACTGACTGAGAGAGGTCATAGGCTATTGCCCTGAAACCTCTGCTCTGTGTCTTGTCCAGATAATGTGAATCTAAACAAAAAAACTCCTGTGTGCATTCTCTCCTGCTATTGGGGCAGACTCTGCCTGGCTGCTCAGATGGCAGATCCTTCCTGTGGGATGCCAAGGCACTGGCACATCAGTGGGTGGGCACTGGCAATACCTTCCAAGGTCTTTGACATGCCTGACCCTCAGTTATTTACTGGTATAATGTAAGTGTAATTGGAACAGGCAGTTCCTTGGATCCAGCTGAGGTAAACACTGGATTGTTGATCGCATCTCTAACCTCAGGCACACTGGAAATAATGAAAGCCGCAGGTGCAGGTGGAATGTGCACTCTGTCACCCCGAGGGGTTAGGAACACGTCTGTTTTCTTGCTGAGGCAAATTATTGCCTTTAGGTTGCACTGGACATACTGGAGATGATGGGTGTTTCGAGACTGGCAGAGTTTTCTGAGGCTGATAATGGCAAATGGAGACAAAGAAAATTCTTGATCATGGAAATATCTCTAGAGCTGGTACATGGAAAAGTGCTGTTATTTTAATAGTGAAATGAGGTCTCTGGAGGGATTTTGAGTTTTCTTAGCTACTCTTGCAAATGGGAAATGGGTTGATCCACTGCCCACGTATCACAGGTGTAACAACAAGTCAGAAGACTGAAATTTTCAGGGTAGTGGATCAGCAGTGTGACTTCTAAGTTTTGGTGCGTTTGCAACTGAAACAGTCAATGTCAAATTTCTGGAAGTGGAAGTTCATGGAGAACTTTTACTTCTCTTTGTTCTTACCAGTCTCATGTATCTGGAGGGTTAATAGTGCAGAGACTTGCATAGGAAATGGGTGAACAGACTGCTTTCCAAATGTGAGTCTAATGTATCTCTGTTAGACTTGCAGGGAAACAAAGAATAATCATAAGTAACTGCAAAGCTCAGCTGATATTATGGATAAAACCCTCTATAGTCACTATTATATTTTTCTATGGGGAGGAAAAACAAAGTCTGGAATCTGAGCACTCCTAAACCTAATCATTACAAATTCATTGAATTTGGCTGCTAAAAGCAAAATTGGCTCTGGGACTTTTCTTTCCAGCTAATTCTGGTATGTGTCTCTACTTCTGCCATCACAAACTGTTACAACCTCATGATAATAATGGGAAATATTTATCAAAACACCAGCCCTGTTCTGCAAGGAGACTTGTACAGTTTAAAAGATAATTTTTCTTTTCTTTCAATATCAATTTTTAGAAAATCATGAGAACAAACAATGCAGCCATCCTGGAACAGACTGTAGCAATTCATTGTGTACTCAGAACTTGTGTGCCAGGTCCTTGAATAAATGGGTTACTGAACATCAGCTGATAGATGTGAAGTTTTTGGATTTCTGTAATTTGCTGCATATATGGGACTTAGCAGTGTAAAAGAAGATATAGGCTGTGACTTGTATAGCTGTTGAATTTGGGGGGTTTAGTAGTTAAAAGTACTGTGACATAGAGTCACTTTTTAATTGAAACTGCAGTGGTCCCTACTGAGCTGCAATATTTTCATGCATGGCATGGCTGTTCACACACTCATAAACATCCAAACTTTACCTCCTAATAAACAGTACTCCTCTCCTTATATTTCTTTTTATTATTTTGACTGTGGTCTCCTCCCTGGCTCCTCCATACTAAAACTTCAGCCTGTTAATTGGGAAGGAGGAAAGATTAAAAAACAAAACCAGCAACAATGTCAACAAAAAACCCCAAAACCCCAGACTCAAAAAGCTCCAAAGAAAGCTGTCCTGCTCAGGGCCAAAAGCTGGACTTGATGATCCTGATGGTCCCTTCCAATTCATATTCTGTGGTTCTATGAATCTCATCACAGTCTACACCTTCCTCATGAGGGGAAGAGGAGGGGCAGGCACTGATCCCTCTGGTGACCTCTGTCAGGACCTGAGCGAATGGCCTGAAGTTGTGTCAGGGGAGGTCCAAGTTGGATATCAGGGAAAAGTTCTTCACCCAGGGGGTGGTTGGGCACTGAAACAGTTCCCCAGGGAAATGCTCACAGAACCAAACCTGCCAGAGTTCAAGAAAAATTTGGACAATGCTCTTGGCACATGGTGTGACTCTTGGGGCTTGTCCTATGGAGGGCCAAAAGTCGGACTTTGATAACCCTTGGGTCCCTTCCAGTCCAGGATATCCTGTGATCCTTACAAAAACTGTTATTCCATCAGGTCTGAACTGTTTTTGCTTGGCCTTCAGAAGCTCTTCAGCCAGAGGCTCAGGAGTACTTGGAGCACACAGACTGTGTGCAGCTCATTGACTTGGATAGGATTTGCACTTTCTGCTCCCACACCCAACTTGATCTCTGGTGCAAAAGTAATGTGAGCACGCTGGAAAATCTCCCTGAGCCTTTGGGTTTTCTTGGAGTTTCTGGATGTGCTCTGCTCATGTTACACCCACCCCTGAGACACTGGATATGGGAATAATCCTGCAGAGTACTTTTGCCTCTAGCCCTGCTGAGGATTCCCTCTCTGTGATATTGTTACAGCTTTTTTGGCTCCTCCACATTTTTTTTTTTTTTTTTTTGTGCAAAGGACAGAGGAAGAAGAAAATGTCTGGTGATTGGATCCTCTTTGGCAGTGGTTCAAAATTATAAATGAAGTCTTTTCTCCTTACAAATAGAAAAAGCTTGCTGCTGCTTTATGGCTTGTTCTTTGTGTAGAATTATAATGACTAGGTAGCACAGTTTGCTGACAGGCTGTCTGGAAGTGCTAATTGGAGTCAATTAAAGGAAAAAAGCAAGAAATAGAAACTACACTCAGATTTTGCTGTAAGCTCCATGTTCTTGCCTTTTAGTGCATAGGGAATTTCACAACACTGACTTTCAGCTTTTAGGACATTTGTCTACTGGATTTACTGTGTCTATCTTGAAAAGACAGGCTTGAAGGTAGAACTTGCAATGCGCATGAAGAGAGCTGGGATCCTTGAAAATATGTAGCTCAACCACGTGTGTTTTACATTTTCTTTGGTGTGTTGGTTGGTCTTATGTGCTTGTTGCCCAATTTGATCTGCTCTTGTATTCTGTTGAGTTACCTTATTAGCAGACAGTAACTTTGATCTCTCTCATCTGCTTTCTTCCCTTTTAAGTTTTCCGTAGTTCTCTCATGTCCTTGTTTTACTTTTCCCCAATATGTTGTAGAAATGTAAAAAAAATTTATGCTGAAGTTGATTGAAAGAAGTAGGAAGTTTATTACTAATTCAAAGAGGAGTGGTTTAAGGACTAGAGAGAACACAATCACAGAAGGCCAAGAATAGCTAACTTTCAGATAAATGTGTGTTTATCTGTACAGGTCTAAGCTGGTCTTAAGGTTTTCAGAGTTATGACCAAAAAAGAGCAATTTGATATTAACTCTGTAAAATAATAAGCTTAATCACCACTGGCAAATATTGTGAAAATACAACCAGTGTTTACCATGCAATGCCTTGTGATGCCAGTCCTATACAGCCTTGGCTAGTGTGGGCAATGACCTGAATTAATAATATTGTTTTGCTTCTCTCTGTTAAAATGTCAGATTTGTTTTCTTTCTTGAGGAATATCAAAGTAAATAAAGATGTCTTTTAGTCTTCTTGTCTGACTAACAGGGACGGCTATTAAGATGAAATCCTTTCATTATAGGTAATGGTTTGTACACAGAGATGTGCAAATACTGTCATGTTTCCTTGCAGTGAGTTATTTGTGGAGGTCTCTATTCCCTTCCCTTTGAAGTGGTTAAATACAGAGTTATCTTTTCTATGCTCTTGTTTACGGTGTTAAACCCTGGAATATTTTGTTTCATTTTTTACTTGTATTATATTTAACTTTGGATTAGTCAATTATTCTTTATTTTATGCTTCAATGGGGAAAGAAATTTCTTTTATTTCTTTTCGTGTTAAGATCCTTTTGGAATTTTTGCATGTTTGTAGAGGAAATAATGAATCTTAGCTCCAATTTCATTACACTTGGAAGATTCACATTGTCTAATAACAGAAAATGGTGATATTCTGTAGGCATTTCTTCTGGGCAGCACAGTCTACACTTCCGTGTTTCTACGCTCTAAGGTACAAAAATCTCCTATTTTCCCTTGTGCCCTACATGGTGGCTGGCTGAAGAACAGCCCTTTTATTTCTGACCTCCCTACATGGAGACAAGATGAAATCCTGGCTGTGGTGTCAGGGAGAGACAATGAGACCAAAGCAGAGCAATTTCACTTGAGGTAGTTTATTGTCAGCACAAACCTCTGATGTCTCATGCCACAGTGGGGTCCCCAGCACAGGAAGGATACAGAGCTGCTGGAGTCAATTCAGAGAAGGACCACAAGGGCTATTACAGGAATGGAGCACCTCTCCTGTTAGGAGAGGCTGAGAGAATTGGGATCCTTCAGCCTGGAGGAGAGGAGGCTCTGGGGAGACTTTAGAGTAGCCTTCCAGTACTGGAAGGGGGCCTAGAAGAGACTGGAGAGGGACTTTCTACAAAGGCACATAGTACTAGGAGAAGGGATGATGGCTTTAAACTGAGAATCAGCTTAGATTAAATATTTGGATCAAATTCTTTTCTGTGAGGATGGTGAGGCACTGGGAGATGTTGCCCAGAGTTGTGGATTGCTCATCCCTGGAAGTGTTCAAGGCCAGGTTGGATGGACCTCTGGGCAGCCTGGGCTATTGGAATTACCCCTCAGAGTTAGGTGGTAGCAGCTTGCATTTCTTCTGCTCTGAGAACCAATAAACATTTTTGTACGGTGATTATTCTGCACAGCATAAAAGGTAAAATAGAGCCCTGGAGTGCACCAACCTAACACTTACTATTCAGTTCCTGAATCTCTAAAGTAAGTTCTTTTCCAGTGAAACTGCCTCTGAAATGCTAATTGCTAGAAATGTGACCACTAATCAGTTTGTTCGCATAATACTGCCAGCTATAGAAATTGGTTTGCCTCTTTCAGAAGGAGAGACTTTAAAGACTTTGATAAGATTAAAAAAACCCCCAAAAGATGCCAAGTGACTGTTCTAGTGGCCTTAAGTAATTTTGAGGGGAAGTGGGTGAAAAGAAGTCAGCAAATCTGTTATACTCTTCTTTATCTCCTTATTTTAAAGATTTTCACGATGTAATCAATGACTGCCAAAACTCCATTTTCCCAGATATTTTGTATTTGAATGGGAAAACTGTTGAAGATACATAGTAAGAAAACTCATGCCTTGACAGAAGGATTTACTGTAGTATGTGTGATGATTGATCTCATCCATTCCTAATCTTGGATAAAGTTAATTACCTGCATAAATATATTCTACATATATTCTACTTAGTGTCTTTCCTATGATCCCCTAAAATAAAGATATGGAAGGAGCAGTCCAATATATCTTGCTTTCAAAGCAGGATTTTGCCTTGTGGAGATCATAAAACAATTTTTTTTTTGAATGTTCAAGGAGATTTTTAAAACCCAGAAGTGAATTAAGGGATTCCTCTGTATGCAGAGGAATGGTCCTGGCTTCAGATTTGTTTTTTTCTTCCGCCCTCATGGATCTACACAGTAACATTCCTTATCTGTGGTTTTCAGGATGGCCTATTTGACTGAGGTGGATCTTTATTTGTTCCTCCCTCTCCATCCCACTGGATTTTTCCAAGGTACAGATGTGTAAAACAAGGCCAAAATGAGAAATATCCATAAGAAAAAAGAAATACCACAAACTTGAGTTTACATGAATGACTACATCAGACAAGTGCGTGTGTATATAATTATATATGCACACAAGCCAAACCTCCATATATATTATAATATATACTTTAAAAATATTTAATTTAATATAAATTTATAATGAATACATAATAAAACAAGATTTTTTTACGATTATGAAAATATAAGTGAAATATTTATAAAATATTTAAATTAACAGATGCAAATAAATATATGTATATAATATGTGTGTATAGTCAAGAACAGGGTAGATGAAGCTGTGGGCAACCTGATCTAGTGGAAGATAACCCTACTGAAACCCAGGGGGGTTGGAACTAGATGATGTTTAAGTGCCTTCCAAAATAAACTGTTTTATGATATATTAAAATGAATATTTTCAAATACAGAGACTCATTTAAAATGAGAGACCCTCTCTACAGAAAGCAGAGAGAAAAGAGGGGAAGAAATATCCATAAAAATAAAACTCCTCTGTGACTGAAAATGGATTTATGCTTCAGATTGTTACTTGAAGTGTAAAGCATAAACTATTCAGCAGTGTTTCCTCTCTGATTATTGGTTCTGCAAGAGCTGCTGCCTTGAATGAATGCCACAGGTAGTGCTTTTTCCCACCTCTCCTTCCTAGTTTTAATTTTGCATTCTAGGAGTGTGGTCCACAGATTTGTGTATATGATCCCATGCTAATACAACCCATTTTAATGCACCGTTTGAAGGGCTCTTCATTATTTTTGCTCCTGGTTTTATGGTTTCTTAGATTTGTGACATGCAGCTTCATTTTGAGTTGGCTCTTACTATTGTAATTAATTCATGTCCATATAAGCCTCTTATAATGCAGAATGACACAAGATCTTGAGTCCTTAAATGATTAGCGTGGAAAAACTTCTGATGGGCTGGGATGTGTTACTGAAGGACAGAATGTATGTATTTACTTCCTGACCTCTCTTATAAATGCTGTCAGAATTTTGCTCTTAATTTGATTTGTGGCATTCCATTAACAGTTATTCTGCCTATAGGAGAATAATAACTAATGATTCCCTGACTCTCAGAATTGTAAAATAAGGGTGAGCACTGTTTGGCAGAAAAGAGGTTGTACTTTAGTACAGACAGGAACTGTTCATATTAATCAAGGGGTATCTGGTCTGAAATGACTTTTAGCTAATAACTTCTTATTCTCAGGTTAACCATATTGCTTATAAATAACATGCTCTTCTAATTCAGATGATTATTAATTATCAGAGGCTAGATATGTGGATTTCTGTCTCTTCTTGAAAGAGAAATGATGCTCTTGATTGACCTTATTTTAAGATATTTTAGTGTTGAAGTTATGATGTTAGGGCTTAGAAAGGGCACGGTGAAAGTTCAGGGATTTGCCTTTTGATTTGAGCTTTTGCAAGGGTGAACATGTTTGACATGAATGAGCTCAAAAATGTGAATTTAATTGTCTGAAGTTTCAGGGCTTAATTAGTAAGGACATCATTTTGTGATCGTGAACTTTAAGGCCATCAGTAGTAGAAGAAAAGGAGTTACACTGACTTCACCTGGAAAATGTGCTGTTACCATGATACTTTTGGGCATGGATGTTGTTCCTAGAAGAATCTTTATGCTAAAACTCTCTCAATTTGTAGTTTGTTAAATATAAGCTAACGCTTTGAATGATGGAGAAGAAATTTCAACTGGGCGATTTTACAAGTTGCAATTTGTTATCCTAGCAGAAATAGCAGGTATTTCAGGGTGCTAAAAAGCGCCGTGGCTCTGTAGAAGCTGCTCTCCATTGCTGAACAGACTGGAGCAGCAGGAGGCTCCCAGCAGGGAGTTCTTGTGAGGCAGGAGGGGTTTGTGGTGGAACAGTGGGATCACAGCTGCCAGCTGCATCACTCTGCTAATGAGGTGCTGCACAGGCTTCCCCTGTGCTGCCAAGCCTGGTGTAAGTTGGGGTGAGACTTCTCTTCCTTTAATTTACAGGTGGGCTGTTTGACAATTTTTGAAAATATTTTTAGTTCTCTGTCAGTTGCTGGCAAGGCCTGGTGCCTGTCTGTGAGCAAGATCCCCTCTTCCTGCTTATGTGGTTTTGGGGATTTTTGGCCATGAAGGTCATGTCTTTACTTGAGACTCCTGATCTCTGAGAGCGATGCTTTCATGCTCTTTCAGGTGTGATGCTTTACCCTCCTCTGAACTCCTGCTGTCTGAGAAAAGCTTTTGGCTGACTGTATTGGACGGGATTGAAATGTGGTTTGTGCTGTACGTATCTGCATCTATTCCTCGAGGAAATAACATCTCAAAATCTAATTCAGTGTTGAAATCACAAAGAGGAGAATGCAGGACACAGAGCCTGCTGCCCTGAATACATGTAATTCCACATGCACGTGCTGCTGAGGGGTCAAACAAATTGTAAGCCAGCATTTACATTGGGATACAAGGCTGTGTGCAGATGTAAAGCTCTATATAAGGTGTTAAATAAACGACTTCATAACAGTCCAGAATACAATTTTATTATTTCAGTGTGTCACTCAGGCTTCTACCAAAATTACCAAACTCCAAGCAGTGGGTTTTTTGGTTTGTTTTGATTTGCGTTTTTTTTTGCACAAATTTACCTGGACAGCATCTCCAACCAGCCGTGGGTCTAATCATTGGTCATGGAAAAAATAGTTTTCAGTGGAAAAAAATATTAGACTCTTCCACAGAAGTCTACTGATGTTATCTATTATTAGATGTATACTTCATAAAAGTGAGTGCATGTGTAACGTCTCCATATTCAGCTAGAGTAGAGGACTTTGCTTCTTGGAGTGGTGACTAGAGCTCATCACTGCGTTGTGGACTTGAATAAAAAGCAGCATCAACTAAAGAGAAGGACTCATCAGCTCTCTCCTAGTCCTTACTAGGAACTGCAGTCGTCTTGGTCTTACCTGGAAATGAGAGCACTGGAAATCTGCCATGGAGCTCTGTAATTGCCCAGCAGGTGGAGGCGGCATTCCAAGCAGGACCAGAAGCCTGTACCACAAATCACTGGTGTTGCAACCTCTCTTATGATCCTGGGGCTACAGTGGATTCCCTGGCCAAGTGCCAGGGGAGACAATTTCCTCATGTTGCCAAAATTAATTTGGGATTGAAGATCTGAGCTAATATCTAATCATAGTCTCAAGCCAGATAGTTTGGTTAAGATATTAGTGTGGCATTTTGTTATTATTCCTGGAGCATAAGTAACCTCTAAGTAGGAGTTGATAATAATTTTAAAGGCTCTCAGACATAATATAAAAGTGTGTTTTGTGGGAAGACAGCATATAAAAACTTGCATTTTTGTCAGGTTTCTAATTTATGGGGAACAAGGACATGCAATAATCTAATTTATGTCTGTGTACATTATGTCACTGATCACAAGTAATGGAGTACAAGCAGGTGCTTTGATTTGTATGTGCAGAAATTAGTAGTAGGTTGAGCTTATGGTGAAGGAGATTTGGCTTGCCAGAGGGAGCTAAAGCTTCAGATTTGATTTAGTGTTGGTAGCATAAGAAGGTAAATCCAGGTCTAATGCTGAGCAGAAAGAGGTACTTAGTGTCCATGAAATCTGTAATTCTGCTCTCTAAAATATTGGGGGTTTTTGTCCTTTAAATTACAAGATATTGGAGGGAAAATTAATTTTGGAGTTTTTTTTATGTGGATGTGTTCAGTTTTAAGGGTATCTCCTCTAAATGAAGACAGTGGTCATTGTGGTATTTGGCTGTTTCCAGTAAATGTGATTATACAATTGTTTGTATCTGGTAATCTTAAATGTCTTTAAAAAAGATAAAATCTTCTACTAGTGGAAATGAAGAGAGCTCATTTATTCCATTTGTTGGTGAAATCTGTATATCATACACTAAATGCTTTAAATCCCCCTCATCCCCCAAAATAAGCCTGTTTTTCAAATCTTAGTGTGTCACAGGAGCAGAAGAATACATACTAAAATTTTCATACTTGGGCTTGTGACCCTTCAGTCAAAACCCATGAAATAACTGCAATCTTCTTAAACCACAGACTTCAGTAACAATTAAACTATTTTTAATGTGCCTTTTTGGTGTTGGTTTTGGCTTATTTACTAGATTCTTCTCCTATATTCCAATCTTCTTAGTTTATACATCTAGAGAAGGATTACATTAAGTTTGTTACTTCCAGGAAAAACCTAGGGGGTAGGGAGGAACACAGGATGACACCATCAGCAGAGCAATCTGGTGCTAACAGGGGACAGAGCATGTGAACCCATTACTTTGGCTGTAATACTTTTATGTGCTCAGGACGTGTTTGTGAGATCTTGGGGGAAAAAACAAGGACATGCATTAGTAATGAGATCAGTTTGGTAGGAAAGGGAGTGAGGACTACTCTGTGTCAATTAAGAGCAATTTGGGGTGGCAAATATCTTGAATGCTGGCTGACTCAGCTTGCACAGTGCAGCCAATAACCAAATAGCAGAATTTCTCAAGCAGCTACTTCAAAAACCCTCTTCCTCAGTTGGTGACACAAACAGCAGTAATTTCTTGTGTAAAGTATTTTCTCTAGGAGCGAGATCCATTGATCCCAATTTTTTCTTCACATCTAAGAAAGCATAATTTTCCCACTATTCCTGTCTCCTTGTCGAAATGAATCCATTTCCTTCTCCTTCTTCCTGAGTCATAGATTAATCTTTTCCTTCAAATGTTTTGCCTGTTTTTTTCTAGCCATGTGTGTGAGTGAAAATGACTTCACCTTTTTTGTAGAATAAATCCTCTATGATTTTTACTGTGAATGTGCTTTGACCTACCTACAGCAGTAGGTAGTGTTCTAATGTCAGGTGAGGCTGATTAAAATAAGAGGGAAAGAGGCAGAACTCTTCCTTTCATGAAAATGAGGAGTCTTTCTTCTTTTTTTTTCCTTTTTTTTCTTCTAGTGGAATAAAGCTTGGATGCACCTCTTGGTCACTAGGTATAAAGGGAAATCATGGAGGAAAAAGATGTGTGCAGCATTTAAAATGTATAAAAAATGAAATTGTCTAACATGGAAGGGTCAAATACTTCAGTAACTTAGACATCAAGGACCTTTCTTTAAATGTAGTACTTAACAATCCTGAAATCATATTGCAGGATAATTAGGGCTGGAAGGGACCTCACTTGCAATCTTTCTCACAATAACATGAAGAATTACTATAATACTCAATAGATTTTCTCTAACATTCAAGCTAATATAATATAAATGAGGCTAAATAATACCTCAGTACTAACTCAGAAATGTTCAACCCAGATGGCTCTGACTTGTGCAGTAGTCCAGGATCTTCAGGAATATGCAAACCCTACATTGATTATGCTCTGAAAGTTACTTAATGGCTTTGGTTATCAGCTGGAATTGTGGGGCATCTGTGAAAAAGGAGACTTTTTATTTGTTTCAATGAGCGCTCTCCACAGAAGAGCAGGAAAATGCCATGCCAGCCTGGGCTGGAGGTGCCTGAGGTTCCCTAGTTTTACTAAATGACTGTTTTCTTTCTAGATCCCAGCCTATGGAGAAGTGCACATGAGAACAGGATAAATATGGCTTTTAAGGGCGAGGACCACTTAGATTCCCTTTCCTTATCAGTTCAGCGGTAAGTGGTGCACTCTATCATCCAGATTTGAGTGATTAAATGATTCTGAGACAGCAGCTGCACTTTCCCATGAGACTGTGAAGATTCTTAAAAGCTCATTTTTAAACTCAGGGAGTATTCCTATGAAATTTGCAGAATGAATGGGGAAATTTGAGACCTATTTCTTGAGGCATTTGGAAATTTGTATACGTGGAGTCTGCTAAGTCATGGCAGCATTTCTGCAGCCATCATTTTAAATTGGCGACCATGTTTGTGGTAGCAATCTGACTGTCCTTACTGGACTGCTTCTTAGTCATGATGGAAATGTCTGGGAGCCTCTGCACTCTGTGAAGTCTTTTAAAAGCTATAAATATGATTTTTTTTTTAACATGATAGACTTTTTTCTGGTGTAGGTATGGTAACAATATGAAGGCTATGGTATAATGTCTGTGGTACCTAGTTGGGAGTAGAGACATTAGTGACTCTGCTAACCAAGAGATTTTAAAAAAATCTATCTTTTGATTGCCATCTAGTAGCTGCCTCTGTGCAGTGTAGTTTTGCTTCTAGCCTAGTAGAGGTTCCATGACAAGAAAAAAAACCACAATAACCTACAGTCATTATGTGACACAACTGGGTTTGTTTTGTTTTTGTTTAGGGGAGGAAGGAGGATGAGGTTTGCTGAAAGCAGGAGTAAAATCAGAAATTAAAAGGATTTAATTTTCACTCTTTTCCCGAGCCTTTTTTCTTCAAGTCAGACTGAAATTCTTTATTGTAATTGACATACTATCTGAAAATATGATGCTTTTCTTCATTGGTAGTTTGATATTTCTCTACCTTTCCTTACCTCAGTCTTCCAGCAGATACTTTGATATTGCCATTAAACTCACAGTCACAGTAACACCATCTAAGCAGATTCTCTTCTGGAAGAAACACTGCACAGAGGTATGCTAAGAGCAATGGGTTAGTTAAGACTCATAGCTGTTGAAAACTAACTGCAAACAGAGCCAAGGGAACAGGTCCTGAGGGTGGCCAAAGGCTGATCTGGGCTGGTGGTGGCAAGATTTGTCTACAATACATAAATGGGGAAATTAGCTTCAGGCTCTGCATGCTAGCAACTGGAAATGTGGAGTAGGAGAAATGCACTTAGAGGTAACAGCAGCACAGAACTGAAAAGTGCTGAATTTTGTAGGCTGGTGTCTTCCAGAAAAGGAAAGAGCCTGTGAGTCAGGTGTGCAGTGTTGAGAGAAACAAGGCTCTGCCATGTTATGTGAACAAAACCACCCTACAAGCACTCTTGAGCTGTATCTTAGCACAAGAACGGATTTGGAAAAGTCCCATATAGCAAACATTATATTTTGACAAACAGCTTGACTCAGCAGGGCAATTCTCTGTAGCAAAATTTAAAAATAAACAGGTGCTCTCCCTCACCCACAATAAAATATAAAGCTCCTGGGTTGTTTTTTTTTGTTTGTTTGTTTGTTTTTATTTTGAGAAAGAATATTTTTTTCCTACAGATGACGACTATTTGAGATAAAGGCCCTGTAAGAAATGGGCAGACTGAAGTTGTCGGTGGTCAGAAAGGTGAAGGCTCAGGGAAGGTTGGAACTGAAAATAAGAGGAGATGTTTTTATGCTAAGTATTCAGCAGAAAGAACATGGAATAGACTAGATAAAGTTCAGGAGCTGTACAAAATGCTCCTTTTGATTATTAAAAAAACCAACAAAACCCACTCAACATAATAGCATTTCCAAAGAAATGGAATTTTTATGAGATTAAGGCTCCTATAGGGCATTTAAAAAGGTTAAGGGATTTTCAAAATAACAAGATTCAAATATTATTAATTCTTTATTGCTCCTGTATCTGAGGCTAGGATTTATGACTGACTCAGGATTCCAGTTTATGTTCCTGCTCTTTGTGAGAGGGGCTTGGATTAACTTCTTGTGTCCTGTCACAGGGGAAAGGTAGCTCAAATCCAACTGAGGTTAATCCTGTGTAGGACCACAACCATGCCTTGCTGCGTGTTGAGGTCATGATCTTTCAGAAGTAAAAGCAGACAGGTCCCTTAGCAAGAATATCTGTCTCCATAGGAAAAGTGTACCATAAATACGCAAACAGATACCGAGAGTTTCCACAGTGGCCATTGGAGTCAACAATTATTTTGGCTGTAGAAGGAATTTAAAACTGGGGCCTTAAACTAAGTCTCTGTGCTTCATGAATTGTTGTTTACACCCTTTCCTTAGATTTTATGGGAAATCACAACTTGTATTGGAGTCTCTAGAGCATTGAGTCACTGTGTTAATGGTTTTCTAACACTGTCAGAGCTGCTGTCTCTAATTGACATCTAGACTGCTATGGATACAGTATTTAAAACTATGTCGTATCCTGAGGAAAAACAAATTGTTGTTACAGAGACTTTGTTTTCTATTTCAGTGAGTTAGGAACTTCAGTGATGATTTTATCTCTTAGGAGAGAAAACAATTGGAAATAGATCACTTTGATAAAGGAGTAACTTGCTTACTCTCCAAAAGCTGTATTCCCATGTAAAGCACCTTACAGGACCATAAAAATGATCTGTTTTCATCAGTGAGAGCCAGTTCACTATAGCACGTGAAGTGCATGTGTATTCCTTAGAGATGCACATAACCCCATTCTGAAATGGGGTTTAGTGTAGCTTTGGGAAAATATCAGTACCCTTTCCTTATCTTTATAAGATATTCCTTGCCTTTATAAGAGATCATGAGCTTTTACATTGGCTTTTCCATCTAGAATAAAACTTACCTTTCCCTTATGCCCCTGCCCTTCGTCCTGTGTAATGAAAGTTCATTGGCTGCCTTGTTTTCTGTGAGTTAAAATTGTAGTTTACACAGGCTTTTTTCATTGTAGACGTGGAGGTTTTTTTTACTTTCCCCATTGGACGGTAAACTAAAGACAGTGTTGAATCTGAAGAAATTCAACTAAAGAGAGAATACTGATCACCAAAAGTGAAATAGGATGCTGTTTTGGCTTCTTGAATTATGTGTTCAGTTCAAGGCTGCAATTGGACAAATACCGTAGAATTAGAAATTTTTTAAAAAGAATAAATGAACATCTTTTATCAAAATTAGGTTACAAAAACGAACCGCAATTGTCATCACCAACTTCCCTTCTTCCCCATAAAAACCTCCCAACCCCAAAATGGCAACCAAGTAAAACCAAAATAAAATGAACAGAACCATCTGAAGAAAAACCTAATCCTGAATATGAGTCAGAAATGTGCCCTAGCAGCTTAAAAAACCAATTGTATCCTGGGCTGCATCAAAAGAAGTCTGAGGGGGCTCTGAGCAACCTGGTCTAGTGGAAGATGTCCCTGCCCGTGGCAGGTGGGATGGAGCCAGTTCATCTTTTAAGACCCTTCCAACCCAAACCATTTCATGATTCCATGAACTGATAAAAATAGCTTTCTGGTTTTCAGATAGCAAACTAAAGCCACTTCCAGGACTAGAGGAGCATCCATGGAGGGCTGGGAACCATGGCCTTTTTTCACAACTCTATTGAGTATATTGCCGCTTGCCCAGTGGGGATAGAAGTACTACTTGAAATGATGCAGAAACCTTTATGGAAATAGAAGGAAAAAATTGTTTACATTTGGGATTAATTGGAACCTAGACAATGTTTGTTGAAAGCTATGACTTGAAACAGAAGCAGGAGAAATTTAGGACTTCGTACTGCAGGCACTGAATTGATTCTGCTTGTTTCTCTGCCTGATCAGGGTGACAAATTCATAGAACTTTATGGAACATATGGACATGTGAGATGAAAACAGATGGGTCTATAGTCCCAGAAGTGAATATTGTTTAAAAGAAAAAAAAAAAAAAGGAAAGAAAAAGGAAAAACCCACCTTTATGAAGGGAGAGGATTTCTACCTGATCAGGAATAGTATTATTTCAGAGACAATTCACATCGTATTTTGTTTCTACTTTTAGAGCTTCATGTGGCCTCTGTACAGCTGAAAAGAGTTATTTTGAGGGGTAAGACATGTGCAGAACCTTTCAATGAGTTTAATATTGTGTTCATGTGGTGCTGTCAGGAAAAGAATGGATCCATCCATTGGTCTGTCTCTGCAGAGTGTCTAAAATTTCTCAGTACTCAATACATGATTTAGTTCTCTGAATCAAAGGCAGTGACATTTTGTTATCCTGTCATAGAAAGTGAATTCTGACTAAAATGGCTTTTTTTTTTTTTTTCCTTGAGCTTGCCAATGATGTTTTGCCCCCTGTATTCTGTAGGTGATTGGAATCTGTAGGTTTTGATGCCACTGTTTTACTGGCCCTGAATTTTGGCCATTGAGCTGTTTGGTTGAATGGAATGTTTGGTTCATTGGAATGTTTGCTGTTTCATTATCTACCTATTTTCTTAGATATGAATCCCCAAGTGAAGGATTTCTAGGGATGTGATTTCTGTGAATAAACATGAATAAATGTTCCTCTCTCTTTTTATCCTGGTCTATTCTTTTTTTAAATGACCTCAGTTCTATTCCGTTTCTATTTCCAACCTGTATGGCTTCTGCAGTTTGTTGCCACATCCCTTAGTGCTTGTTCTCACAAGCTTTTCCTCACTTTTTCTTTTATTTTTTAATGACACTTTTTTTAGTCTTCAATTATAAGACTGTGCTCCAGTTATAATTAATCATGAAATCGCATTTAAGTAAAAGTGCTTTAAAGGCTTTGTGTGATTACGGACATCTTCTGTAAGCGCTGAATTTTTTCTTTTTTAGTTTCCTATAGGGTTTGCTGCTGGTAACTAAGGGTTTTCTCTGGATTTCTGGTTTTTCCCACCTATGTCTGCAAACTGAACTTCCTGTCTAACAAGATCTCAATGAAAGCAGAAAACAACATTTGTATTTCTGGTTTTTCTATTTTACAAGCTACTTGCTGTGCATAGATTTGTCCTGTTTATTAGACTCATACATTACCTATGATCAGTTTTATTTGAATTGCATTAGGAACTTTGTTGTTGTGCCTCCTTGAAAGTTGTCAGATAAAGACTGTGAGGAACTCTAGAAGAAAAAGCAGCTAGTTATCTGTAAAATAAGAGCTAGAGCAGAAAATTTTCAGAGTTCCAAGTTCAGTGTTCTTGGCTCTATGAATGGCTGCTTTGAGTTTTTAAAAACCATTTGAGAATGGAATGCTTTCTGGGGAATTGAAAATGTGTTTTGAAAAACTTCCTTTTGCAACATGCTGTAGGAATAGATTTTGACAGAAGAAAGGAGGGTGCTCTGCCAATAATGCAATAAAATTACCTTCTAGAGACAAGAAATAATATCAGTCATTGCATAGCTCAAGGCACTAATGATACCTCATTTAATGACCTTGTATTCTTTTCCTTTCACTTAGTTTACCCTACAACAATTCAGCAAATAATTCTGTAGCTTCAGAAATGGAGCTCACCTTACTATGAAGTATTTTTGACTTCACTGAATAAAGTTGTACCTTTAACTAAACTGAAAGCTGAGTTGTTTGTACTGAGTTTTGATGGTGGCTATAAAATGGATTTGTGAATCTGTATGGTTCTTCTGGGAAGGATTTTCAGGCATGCTAGCTGACTAAGTCCAAAGGGTGATGTTAGTAAAGCAGCAGCTATTGATTTGCCATCATTTGGAGGCATTCATGAGGAATATGAACTCAACAGATTTTTTTTTTTTTTTTTAATTCATGGGTAAAATATCTCTGTTAAAATGTAGGTCAGCAGTTTAGCTAGAGAGCAGCAAAAATAATTGTATTTCACCTGTACTTCGGGCATTTTTGGGGTCTGTAAGTCTGCCAGAATGCAAAATATTTCCTAACCTTTTTCTTCCGATTGTTTTATCATTACATCTTTATATTTACTTGTATAATGTGCTGTAGAAATGCTATACAACTTCCCAGAGCCATGCTGTAAAATGTTGTATGTTGAACTGAAGAAGTCACAAGAGAATTTTGGCTTTTAACCTGAAGGAGATTTGAGTTTGTCTACTATAATAGTTGTGAAGTTATGGTGACTTTAAAATGTGAACAAATTGATGAATTTAAACAATCTGACTGGCCTCACTAGACCTTTCCTTCATTAAACTTGCTATTTCATATTTGTGGCTTGCTGTTGCTTGGAAAATACTTTTAAATGATCAAGGACCATCTTTCATCCTTGAAAAGAATTAAGAGTTTATTCTGAATCCCTTGTAAGGGTCAGTAATGTTTCATAGCATGTGGCACACAAGCACTGGAAAGAGCTCACTGCAAAGGTAGTGTTGGTGTAGCCTTTATTATGGTAGAAACTCTGCCTATTATTCTGAGAAAGCTGATTTTTGAAATGTGGGGTTTTATTGAGGAGGCTTTTCTTGTTTTGTGTCTTAGATAAAGAGCAGTTGCTGTCTGCACAGTGAATATCTTTGTGTTCAGGCCTTGGTGTCCTTTTCAGAAATTAATTTTAATGAACCCTCAAATTCATGTCTTAGAAATCACAGTGACAGAACCGTGCCCGAATGTTAGGTTACCTAATCTGCCAGGCATGGATGATAGGTTCTGACTGCATCTTCACAAGTGTTGCATGAAGTTTTTATTGTGACATCAAGTTAGTAATCCTGTCAACTTTACACCCTGCATCTTGCTCTTCCAGCTGTTGGTTTATGGCTTTGACTCCATGGTTGGTGCTTCTCTGCTTTCACTGATGCTAGTGAAACAAACAATTGTCAAACAATTCAGATGTTGTTTGTGGTCTTTGTTTACTTGAATTCTTATCTTCATCACACTTATTTTTTCTTTAGCACATTTCAGAACAGATGCTGAGCAGGTTAAACATCTGCCACCACTCCTGTTGGAGTGCTCTGTTTTCAGAAGACAGACTTGCTGGTTATTTCTGTGTTAAATTAAAGGTTTTACCATGAACATGGTAGCCTTCTTTCCTGTTCTTTCCTGTTTGTTAATCTAACAATGTGAATGATGCAGTAACAGTTTTCCTTTTTAGTTCATTGATGGTGTCCTGTAAATTCTCTCTCTCTCTCTCAAAAAAAAAAAAAAAAAAAAGAAAAGAAAAAAAAAAAGAAAAAAAGAGAGTGGGCAAAGTCAAAATCTGAATCTGTTTTATTTTGGTGCAATGTACATAGGTATCTTGCTTATTTACCATACATTCTTAGTAAAAAGCCTCCAAAAAACCGTACTCTAACCCCTCTTTTCGTTGAGTTCCTGTGCAATCATATTATGCTTTTATGTCATGATGTTTCAGCCATCGGTAGCTGCTAGAAACCACAGTCTTGACTTCTGCATTGTCTTTGTGAGTTTCCTGGTGTTAAATAATCCTGATCCTGAACTCCAAGTGTACATCTTCTGAACCTGGTGTATTTGCTGTGGGGAAGGGACATGCAAAAGGAACCTGTCCCAACAAAAAAACAAAACAAACCCATCTCAAGTTCCCATGGTGATCTGGTACTGTCCTGCTCTGATAATTTGGTCACGCAGGGAAGAAATCGCAAGTTAGAGTCTTCATGATGGCAAGGTTAAGTAGTATTATCTGTAAACAGTGCATTTTACAAGAAAAACATAGAGCCTACAGTGTCTAATCTTTGATTTCTTTACTTTCCAAGTCTTTCTGAACCTTGCAAATTATAGTAAAGACTTTTGCTTTTCCTTTTACAATATGAAGTTATTAGTTATTTGTTTTGCTGAGATACTTTGACTTTCTATGCAGCTTTATATGTCAGGTAATCTGAATTTAGTATTCTTGATGGCCTAATATTGGAAAAAAAGGGACAATTTTTTTTTTTTTGGCAGGGAATCATATGGGATGCCACCTGTGAACTAAAAGAAAAAAATTGTTAATGTTAAGGGAGTTAAAAAATGTAAATTATTATCATAATAGGTAGACTATGCTGAAATCAAATGGCATGCCATGGTACCAAAATCTCCATAATTTTCTCTCCTTTCAGCAGTTAGGCTGTATTGCTGTTATTATACTGGTAATGTAGCTGGAATTATTCTAGTTAGCCCTGGAAGGAAATTAAGGATGAAATCCAAGTTTTTTGCTTAATATATCCAAAATATCTCTCCTATACAAAATTCAAACTGCTTTGAAGCATTGCGTTGGCGTTTCCCTTTACTGTGCTAAGAGAAGGAAAAGAACCAAGCCATCCTCCTTAACAAAAATACAGCTCTTCATGAAACTTGAAAGCAATGATCAGACTAATGAAGGGATCCTGAAGCTCAAGGAATCAAGTTCACTGAATTAGGTATTGACTTATTCTGAGAAAAGATGATGTTGTCATCTGTCTTCAAAAGGGCAGTATGGTTTATTGAAGCTTTGATTTAGAACTAGATATCATTCCTCCTGATTCTCTCCTGGCTGTAATGCTGATTAATCTTTTTGCCTCAGGCAAACCACTTTACCTTCCCTCGTCTTTGTCTTCCACCTCACAGCTGGGGAAACACAAAGGAAGTCCTTACCAGGCTGTCTCCATGTATTTCTATTTCAATAGTTCTTACACAGCACTGTGTCATGAGCTCATGTGTCCTGTTATGCCTGCTGTGGTTGCAGCATCCTCCTGAACTGTGGTAGGTGGGAAATGTTGAATATTGCCCAGCAGCTGCTTGCAGTAAATGCAAAGAATATGCTTCTGTTCACAAAACCCAGCTTGTTCCTTCCATATGTTACATTTTATCATCATTTTCACAGTGGTGATGAGTTCATTAAACTCTCTTTACAACCATGGCCATAACAGAGAGATGAATGAGTACCTGTACCTTGATATTTCTGCTGTGTTTTTCCACAATTAATTTTAAAAAATTGATTTATTCATTAAAGATGTTTTAATGGTCTTACTATGCCTTGCCTTTTCATCTGTTGAGGACAAATACTAGTACCATATTGTGTTAAATACAGTATTTTTCTCTTCAGTTCAAGTTTCCTGGTAATTTCTTCCTTATTTAATTGCCTGGTGTCTCTTAATCTGGTTCACTGTTGCCTGGGGGTGGTTGGGAGGATCTTGTAACCTGTTGTTCAGTAGCCTGTAATGAGCAATTTTACGAAAGCTATAAGGACAATACTTCAGCTTTGTAAATATTTTTCTTTGTTGTTTTCCCTTTCTGACAAATAATATAGTGATCTTTAAAAATGTGCTGGTTGGTGTGACCCCATTTCTGGTCTCATTAAATTGGCTTGTGTCTGTTAGTGGTTGGGCTTATGGGCTCATATTAACGCTGAGGGACTTGGAGTGCAAACAGGAGTTTAATATTAAGCTGAAGTACGACTGTTAACAATTCCAGTTGTTTTGTTTTGCTTCTCACAGTATTTCAGAGAATGTGGTAAAGTGAAAATATATATACACACGTAAACATACATATTGTTTTATTTAAGGCAAGATACATAAAGGACTCAATGTAATATTTTTCTTGTTTCTAAGGAAACCACTTTTAATTATCCTGCACATGTAAACTATGCTTCAGGTATTTGAATTTTGCATTTTGCTAATTGCTGATACTCTATTGTTGAACTTAGTTCAGGGCTGTCATGGAAGTATAGAAAACATTCACATCAAGAGTTAGAATATTCTCTTCAACTAAAGTTATAGAAATATTTTTCCTATAACTTAAATGTCAGCAGCACTGATGTCAGGATAGAGATTGAACAAGACCATACCAGCGAAAGTCTGAGAAAATCATCAAAAGATTAAAGGAAGAGCTATTTAAAGGTATACAAGTAGTTGAGGCTGTTCAACAGATGACATGATAGGGGAATGCAAACTTTGGGAAGTGTTATGGAGCAAAAAATATCTTGGTCAGTATCAGCTGTGCACGAATCAGCATTTTGATTTTGATGTATTAAGTGTTAAACAACTTAACTCTGGGATCACTGCGGTAGTGGGAAGGGATGAAAGCAAAGGGCAGGCAAATACTCTGGTTGGAAAGCAACAAAATCAGCTAATGATGCATATTCAGATTGTTAACCTTGTTTGCCAGGATCTCAGAGTAAGGGAGCCTTAATTTGTCTGCAGGCTGACTTGAATTCTGGGCCAGAGATCTCTATGCTTTGTGCCATTGATGCAAAATGACCTTATTTACTTTATTTTTGAAACTTTTAAAGTTTAAATTACAAGTTTCAAAACTAATTCACTTAAAATACTAAAGTTAATATTTCAAGCTTAAAATCTGCTGTGCTGGCCTGTCTTGAAGGCTTAGAGCAAGTGACTTTGTGAATATTGCAAGTGTCCAATCTTCAGCAGTGTAGAGTCCTTTTTTCACAGGTGTTTGAGTTGGTTTCTCAGTCTTGAGAGTATCACTGAAGTCTTCCAGCTTTCAGTTTTCAAGTAAGAATCCTTAACAGCTATTATTGTTCAACACTTTCTTATAATCCAATGCACCTGATGGGAAGTCAGGAGGGAGAATTATGGCAGAGCATTATATCTTCATAATTTTATTTTTGTTGTTTTGACAGAAACTTCTCTCAATACTGGTTCAGACACAGAGCTAATTTTTTTCCATCTCATTTAGAAGCAAACAGACTTCTCTCAAGCCTGCCTTCCTGTGGCACAGTCCTGATATGGAGGCGTAAGGGCTGTGTTTGTGTTGTGACAGTGAATCAGGAAGCCATTAGATGGGAACACTCCTGGATTAGTCTAATCCCCTATTGCTCTTGGCTGAAGTGTCAGGAGCAGCCTGGAAAGCAATCAGCTGCTACTGCCAGGGATAAATAAGATATTTTGTCCTGCTCCAAAGGGCTGGGATTGTACTGAACGTTCTCTGTTTGACTGCTGGAGGAGAGGTTCATCTCAGTAATTTTGAAAATGTATTTTTTTTCCCGGGTAAAATGTGCAAACAGTCCAACTGCCTGAACTGCTGAACAGCTGTCCTGCTGTGAAGGAGGAGGTATTTTAAAGTGCACATTTGTCCCAGCATTGTTCTATTGCGGTTCTGGTTCCTGCAAATACAAGGTGTTCTGTAAATGCTTAAATTGAACATTTTTTACAACTTAAGTAAACAGCTTGATATCAATTTAAATACCTCAACAGATTCCACAACAACGTTGATGAATTTTCCAGCATCTACAAAGTGATACTTCTGTTTGCTCACCAACTAAATTTTGGTGTGTCTATGTATGTGTTTTTGGAAAAAATGAGGAAGGTTTTTGGACAGTTCTGATGTCCTTTCGATTAAAATTTAAGTCAGCATTTGTCTATCCATTTTAATTTGACACTGAATAGGAATGTATATGACATACATTTAATATATTGGTTATAGTGCAAAGGCACTATTTGTGCTTTTTTCAAATTTGATTTCAGCTTACTCTTCCAGCAAATCTGTGCAGGGTTTTGCATTTCCAGAAAGAAACCTAAAACTACATTTGGAAGATGTCAAATGGGCTCCAAAAATTTCAGAAACTTATGGCCTTTCTCTGTGTTCTGTTTACTTCTGTGTTTTGTAGGCATTTTTCTGGTGATCCATCCTCTTTGACAATTATAACTTATTTTTTTTATAACTACATTTTTTACATATAACTTTCTTTCTCTCCCCAGTGTGTGTCATGACATGTTTTAGCATTATTGCTCTTTGCACTTTGTATACATGATGCTCTTGACAATGACGCTTGAACTGAGATTTTTAGAATTGCTTATAAAGACAGGTTGCAAAGAAAACCAAAGCTATGGGGGAGAAAACTAAAGCTATATCAAACAGGTTGTGCCCCTGTTGGAATCATAGAATGGCTTAAGTTGGAAGGGGCCTTGAAGATGATCTAGTTCCAACCCCCTGAACAGGGGCACATTCCACTAGGCCAGGTTGCTCAAAGCTGCATCAGGCCTGGCTTTGAACATTGCAGGGATGGAGCGTGCACAGCTTTTCTGGGCAACCTGCTCCAGTGCCTCGCCACCCTCACAGTAAAGATTTTTTTTTCTCAATATATAATCTAAAACTCTCAGTTTGAAGCTGTTCCCCTTATCCTGTCATGCTCTGTTAAATAGTCTCTCTCCATCTTTCTTGTGGGTTCCCTTTAGGTATTGGAAATCCACAATTAGGTCACACAACTTGGAGTGTTGTATCACTGTCTCCCACTCTTCTGCATTTAATTTGGATCCCCCTCAACGTGTGCTTGCACTTGGACCTGTGCTCATGTTGTAAAATGATGGTCACGTGGAGGCCCTGTAAGAAGACAAGGCAAAACCACCTTTTGCACTTTTCGCATTTCTCTACCTGTTTCACACTCTGAAGTATTTGCCTTTGGCAAATATGATCACCTCAGCATTAAATGAATCAGGAAAGAGGAAATGGATATGCCGGAACACACATAATATTTCACGAATGTGATACAGGAACTGTACCTGCTTCCTGCAGGTATATTAACCGTAGTTTTATTTGAACCTATAAAGAGCCTCCAATCACTCTTGCCCCCAGAATAAAACAGTGCTGCTTCTCAATTTAGGTCCTTGAGTAATCTATAACTAGAAGTGAGCTTAGTTTTGTGTCTCAAAGAGCATCAGTGGTGAAAGCAGCCCATTAACAGCTCTGTGTACATCCCTGCAGCTCATTAGGACAGAGTTTTCTCCTTCAATCAGATAAATGTGGTACAGATGAGCTTATTTACTAGAGTTGTATAAGAGGTGTTAGGATTTCAGGCATTCTTTTATGTCAGAAATAGTAAAACCTTTTGCTAATAGACAGCAAAATGCTGCTGATATCTG